>NC_134712.1:114698307-115323307 GCF_049634645.1 Pelodiscus sinensis
GGAACTACAATATATCTGAACAGACTGGGAAGGCCATTTGTAATGCGCCTAGTCTGGAATCAATAGTTCCAAATCTTCTGGTCCACGGTAGTCAGGTTGATGTGACCAGCAACCTGACTGCCATGGACCAGAAGATTTAGAATTCATTCTAGCCAAGAACAAGGTCTTAAAAAAAATCAGTGTGGAAATTGCCTTTAAAGATGTGGCTCAAGTGAAACAAATGCATTGTAGTCAATTAGTTTGCCATGCACAAGTTGTCCTGCTTTCAGGACCAGAAACATTAATATATATGCATGCTGTGGTTGGGTTCCATCAAGAGAAAGATGAGACATGATTCTAACCTCCTCTGAGACCCAGATTCTCAGGGAACTTTTAGCTGCTAATGCTCTTGTTGATCTGAAGCAGGAATATATTCTTGTTTGCTGAATGTTTGACAAGCAGTAAAAGCAGGAACCATGGTTTCAAATTGAACCAGTGGATCTCTAAATGCTGATGTACAAGAAAAGCTACAAAGGGGAAAATTGCAGTTTTTGTTGTCTTGTTCTAGCATCCTACTGGAACATTTGAATGTGCCACAGCACAATAATCTCAGGTATTCTCTGGTGTAGGAATCAGAGGTCCACCTAATCCAAAGGATAGAAAAGTTGTACTACCCTGGTCCAGCACAAGATTGATTGAGGAGAAATGGCCCATTAAGGAGCCTCCTCATCATTTCCCAATAGTAAAGAGGAAAAAGATTACATTTTCTCAAAGGCCTGTATCACGGAAGCATAACTCAGTCTTCTTGGGTCTTGCCCATAATTCTGTTTTTAAATTTGATAGCACCAGATTGTGTGGGCAACAGAAAATTAAATTAAGTCATTGCTGGTGGTTGGACAAACTGCAATGTCATGACTTCACATTCATACCCCCTTAGTAAAGCTAACGTCCTGTCCAGAGGTCCTGGTTGGAAGGCTAATTGCAAGCACCGCTCTGCTCAAGAGAGCAAGGAATTAGATGCTCAAGAAAATGTGTGCGCTCAGGATGACAGTGGCTGTCTCTCTCTCTTCCATAACTTGCAGAAATGCAAGAGTTCTTGGTTCACCCAGTGGAACAGTAGACAGGGTGTACAAAAGCACACTCCAGAAATTAAATACTTCCTAGAAAGAATATGCAGAAAGAATATGCAGACAACAGAACAGTGTGTGCTTGGAAAATCATTTGGAAAACACAGCTAACTGGGAAGGTAACATCCCCCTCAAAATACGAGAGAGCTTTCTGGTGAGAGTTGCAAAATAGGATATGAAAAAACATCCATCAGTGATGGGCAGTTAATCAGCTGGCTCTCCCAGATACATTGAAAAAAGAAGCTATTCACTAATATGTTGGAAGAGGAAATTTGTAGCATGTCAATGTCCTTCGCAGATAGTTCTGGGGCTGCTGTGAGCACCACGTAGGTCAGAAACATTACAAAGGATATTGGCACATTTGATAAGAAATAACAGCACTATGTACTTTTCAAAGGCAAATCTCAAAGATAAACCATCAGTGGATTAGAAGTAAGGGGATAAAGAGAAATTAAATGGGAGGAGACACTTCTAACATGCTCAGACTGAGTTTGCAATGTGAAACAAGAAGAGTGAGCTAATGGAATTTTGGGTTATATATAAGGCATCAAAGCAAGAAGGAAATAGCCCTCTTAATGACTGATAAGTTCTCTACTTAAGTTCTTAGAATGTTCTCCGTGCACCTCTGAGCACCTGGTTCTAGGTACTTCATTGCCAGAAACATGTAGAAAAGCAGAAGTTTTGAGTAAGCTTGGGATTTTGATTTTCATAAAGCTCTCTTTCTGTCTAATCCCTTTGCCCTTAAAGCCTGGGGCCTCAACTGCCACCTGTCAGTCTCTAAACGGTGCAAAAGGAAGAGGAAACTGTCACACTGGGCCAAATTTTGCAGGTATAAAACTCCACTGACTTATTTCTGTTTTCTATCAGTATGAAAGCAAAATCTAGCCCATAGTCTCTCTGAAAATTGCTTTCCTAGTTATATCCCCACATATAATCACACTGTTAAAGTGATACCTCTGTCTATGGCATCCTGAAAGAATAAGACTGATTACCTTACAATTACTGCTGATATTGGGGTATCCTTTAAATTCAATCTGAATTGCCTGTATTCCTCAGCAAGCTTGTTGGAAATGTTTCTTTTCCTGAGTGGTACGTGGTCTGGCTCTGGTGAAAGATAAAGCTCACGGGGTAGCTCCTTACCGGTTAAAGGATATTCAGAGTTGAAGCCGTGGAAACCTGAACTCAAGCAAGAGAATAATGAAAAATATAGGATGAATTTTCTGTTCTCAGCCAGTATATTTTGAACCAATTGTGATTTTTGGCTGCTTCAGTGTTTGTGTGTCTAACTTGTGATACCTTAAAGAAGGCCCAGTTTTCAGAAAACACTACACACCAATCCCCAGGAAATTAAGATCTCTTAAAGTGCCATAAATTGGGCACAAAATATCACTAGTAATTTTTAAATCTTGGCCCTCAAACGTTTTTAACATAATCTGGTCTTTATATGAATTAGCTTTGTTGGCAATCTTAAATCTATGAAGGACTGATGCCCATCATGAGAAGTGCCACCCTAGAATTTTTAATAATCAGAAGTAGTTGGAAACTGTTCTTCTATTTTATGCAGAAGAGGACACCTCACCCCGCTAGAGTAATGCATAGGGTAGCTGAGAGATCCTCAACACCAGACTAATGTATTGGGTCAGTACCGACTCTAGGGGAAGATTCTCACTCAATGTCAAACACCATTTTCTGAAGCATCTAGCTTAGTGCTGATCTTGCTTGACCCTTTTTAGTTTATAAGTATTAAGAAGATCACAGACCTAAGTGATACGACTGCAAGCAATCTAAACATGAGTTTGGGGTTTTTTTTGGCTTGTAACAATGATTCTTTAAGCAGAAGTCTTAAACTCCCCTTATCCGGTTTGAATTTTGCTGTCTGGATCTGTCCTAGTAAGTATCACTCTGAGTAAATATTTCCCTCAGCAACTATCTTTGCAGTATTAAAAATTAACTCTATTTGTCCACACAAAATAAAGCTTAAAGAGCTTTCCTTTAATATGTTAGGAACATTATTTCATGAATATATGTAAGGTTTTCCTACTAACTAGTTTAGACATGTCATCAATCTTATCTTTGAATTCAAATGGTTAGGTACTTGTTCCCTAATGAAGAGACTAAGGCTGTGTCCAGACTCCATGCCTCCTTCGACGGAGGCATGTAGATTAGCCACATCGGAAGAGGGAAATGAAGCCGCGATTAAAATAATCGCGGCTTCATTTAAATTTAAATGGCTGCCCCGATCTGCCGATCAGCTGTTTGTCGGCAGATCGGGAGAGTCTGGACGCGATGCCCCGACAAAGAAGCCTTTCTTCATCGACACAGGTAAACCTGGTTTCACGAGGCTTACCTGTGTCGATGAAGAAAGGCTTCTTTGTCGGGGCATCGCGTCCAGACTCTCCCGATCTGCCGACAAACAGCTGATCGGCAGATCGGGGCAGCCATTTAAATTTAAATGAAGCCGCGATTATTTTAATCGCGGCTTCATTTCCCTCTTCCGATGTGGCTAATCTACATGCCTCCGTCGAAGGAGGCATGGAGTCTGGACACAGCCTAAGATGCAACTGAAGGACCAAAGTGGAGCTGAAATAAAATTAAGCATGAAGATGAATTGTTTACTATCAATAATCCACAGTACAAGGAGTGGAATGAAGAGACCATCATTTATCATTTACATTTAAAAGAATGGGGATTTACAGGAATAGTGGAAATTTGAGTTCTGGAGATATGGGTGAAATACTACAATTAATTCCTAACTGAGTTTTGCTTAGGCTAAGATACGATTAGAGTCAAGCACAATCATCAGATCATGCAATGGGCTAGCAAAGTCACCAACTCCTCTAATTTTATGGCGAGTCCCATGATATCTGGGTTTGGAGTTTTTAAAGACCTGGTTCCTGAAGTCATGCTATTACATGAGAATCTCAGCTACTACCATTCTTTTTTTAAATAACTAGCATGTTTCTAGTCCTCATGATTGTGGAGAGAGGTTGGAATAAGTGGTCCCTAAATCAGAATGCAAATACAAAGATCCCAAACTGTATTATTTATAAAAATCTTATGTTTTTTGTGGGCATTGACTCATGCTTGAATCCTTGGAAGTTGGCAGTACAGCAAATGGGGAAATGATTTGAGAATCATTCACTTAGCTATATGCAATCATATAATATTTCTATTCTAACCACACTATCGAAGTCCATAGGATAACAGTTAAAGTTTTAAACCTTTTTTTTTTTTGTTAAACAAAGCACATACTTAAAGGGAAAATTGTATTCTCATCTGTAATGGAAAGAATAGAATATAGAAGTGTTTTGCAATAATCTGTTAAACAGCTGCTGCATTCTGCTCCTACAGCTGGCTGCATTTTTAGTAGTAAATGAGGTACTTTTTCTATATAGAACTGATCCCACAAGCTGATTTAAACAGGTTAGCATATTTGTACCAGTTTATAGCCCCTCTTACTTCAGGATAGTTTCCTGCAGCTATAAGCAGGGCTTGACAAACGGCGGCGAAACCTACTCGCCAGCCCCGCACTGTGCATGTGCGCATTGCCGGCGACAGGGGCGACCAGCTGAAATTTACTCGCCATTGGTGAGTAGATTCAGTGATTTGTCGAGCCCTGGCTATAAGTATTAGCCAGCTGTCAAGAGTCCTTCCCCACTCGGGGGTTGGACCTCCTGTCTAGATCCTCCCTTCCGGGGGCCACCGAGTCTTTCACGCTTTTGAAGCCTGCGTTGCTGCTGTGGCGCCAGCCGCGAGTGTAGGGGGACCTGGGCCTTCCCTCTCTCCAGGTCCCAGCCCAGGACCCTAAGAAAAGGCGTCCCTAACATTCTGCTCGACCGAGGGGGCTACTGCTGCAACTCACCAGTCCTCAGGTCCTCCTTGGTCCCATCCTGGGCTGCTTCCTCCTCTCGGGACGGCCACCAGTCCTCCCCACCAGGTCTTGTGGTTATCCTCACCCAGTCCTGGCGAGCCAATCCCTCACCGCTGTATCCATCGCTTCGTCGGGTTCGGTCTGGTCCTGGCTGGTCTGGGGCGGCTACCTCCCACGGCCTCATGGTCCCCGTCCCTGTCCCCTGTTCTCTTGGCAGGGAGCTCCCTTTTGAAGTCTGCATCCCTTCCCTGGGACGCCAGCGCATACTCTCACCAGTCCTTCTGCCCCTTCTCCGGCGCACCCGCCGGGGAGCCTCCTGCGCCTGCGGCCGCCGAACACACTCAGCAAAGCCGCTCGGGTCTCAAGGCGCCTGGGCCATCCAGCACCTGAGTGCGGGGTGCAGGGCTAGCCTCGGCGGTCCCCACCGCCCCGTCACACCCCCCCTTGAGTTTCTTGCCTTTTTCCCATCTCCGTTGCTTCCCTGCTCATCAGTCCTTGAAAAAAAAGTCCGCGTTATGATTCCATCCTGGTTGGTGCGCCACTTCAAACCTGTAGGGTTGTAAGGCCAAATACCACCTTGTTATTCACGAGTTTACCTCTTTCATGGACTGCAACCACTTTAGGGGGGCGTGGTCAGTTACTAGCTTGAAAGAGCTCCCGAGTAAGTAATAACGAAGGGACTCGACTGCCCATTTTACTGCTAGGCCCTCCTTTTCAATTGTGGTGTATGCCCTCTTCTGGGGGAACAATTTTCGGCTTAAATATAATATTGGGTGTTCTTCCCTATCTATCTCTTGGGCCAGGACTGCCCCTAATCCTACTGCGGAGGCGTCAGTCTGTACTACAAATCCCTTTGAGAAGTCTGGTTGCCTCAGCACCGGTGCCCCCATCAATGCGGTCCTTAACTTGTTAAAGTCTTTTTCTCTCTCCACTGACTTCACGACCCTTTTCGGTTGGTTGGCCCATGTCAGGTCCGTGAGGGGGGTCGCTATGGTTGAGAAATGGGGGATAAATCTCTGGTAATAGCCCGCTAAGCCTAATTACTGCCGCACTTGCTTTTTGGTCGTCCGAAAGCAGTATTCGGCTAGGACTTATCTTGTCCGACGGGCGTCTCAGCTTCCCCCTCCCCACTGTATAACCCATATGTTACTTCGTGTTGGCCTATGTGGCATTTGGTTGGGTTGGCCGTGAGGCCAGCATCCCTTAAGATCTAACACCGCTCGTAGGTGTCATATGTGTTCTGCCCAGTTTTGGCTGTAGATGATGATGTCGTCAATATAAGCCGCAGCGTCTTCCCGGTGTTTCCGTAAGACTCGGTCCATCAACCTCTGGAATGTTGCTGCAGCATCGTGCAAGCCGAACAGCATTGTCTTAAACTGGAACAAACCAAACGGAGTGGAGAAGGCGGTCTTTTCTTTGGAAGACGGCGTAAGAGGGATCTGCCAATACCCTTTTGTTAAATCCATGGTTGATATGTATTGGGCCTGTCCCAATCAATCTAACAGCTCGTCCACCCTAGGCACGGGGTACACCTCAAACCAGGATATCGCGTTTACCTTCCAAAAATCCACGCAAAACCGGAGTGACCCATCTGGTTTCAGTACCAGTACAATTGCATTCCTCCCATCTGCTCCGGGATTCTTGATCACTCCCAGGAGCAACATTTCCTGGACTTCTTTCCTGACGGGTGTCCAACATCTTCCGGGGTAGGGGTCTTACCGCGTCACATGCTTTCTTTCTGGGGGTTGTCAAGATGTGGTGGTAAATAGCTTGGGTCCTCCCGAGCGTCTTGGAGAGGGTGGTGGCATATTCCTGGGCGATCACTCCCACTTCCCAGTGCTGGGCGGTCGTTAGCTCGGCCCCTATAGCTAAGGGTGCGAGACCCTCCATCTCACCGGTCCAGGGGCCCCACTTCTGCTTCCTCCTGCTTCGGTACTATCACGAGGGCCTCGCAGGGTTTCCACTTCTTCAGGAGGTTGACGTGGTATATTTGCGACCTGGCTCTCTTTCCCTCTAGCCGCACTTCGTAATCTACAGGCCCCACCCTTCACATTATTTCAAAGGGTCCTTGCCACCATGCCAGTAATTTTGATTCCCTTATTGGCAACAGGAGGAGGACTCGATCCCTGGCTTCGAATTCCCTCATTTTGGTGCCCTGGTTATAGTAGAAGGCCTGCCGCTCTTGGGCTTGCTGTAAATTTCTTTTCGCAAAGTCGCCAAGCCACTTTAGCCGTTCCCTCAACTTTAGGATATAGCTTATGGTCCCCTGTATGCGGGGATCCTGCTCTTCCCATGTCTTCTTGATGAGGTCTAGGATGCCGAGGGGCTGCCTTCCGTACAGCAGTTCGAAAGGAGAGAACCCGGTTGAGGCCTGTGGCACTTCTCTTACAGCGAACAGCAGGGCTTGTAGGGCCTTATCCCACTCCCAGGGTGTAGCCAGACAGACCCCCCCCCCCCCCGTCACATCAATCTTGCTTGCCCTCTGAGATGTCTGTATACAGGGCAGAGAAGGAACAATAAGGAAAATCAGCATAGCCATTAAGCTTTGATCTGCTTTGATGCGAGATCAGGATATGCGAGTTCTCTGACTCTGAGTAACGATTAAGGCAATAAGCTGAGCTTGAGGCTGCAAGAAGTGCCCAGCTGGCACCCATGTTGATACGAATACACACAGTCGTCCCTGGGAGAGGAATTCCCCACTGAGAAAAGAATTTCCAGTACTTCCAATTTAATCCTCTCAACTCTCTCTTACAAGTGTAAATTAAGTTCACAACTCCCTTGTAAGAACTGGTGTCACAAAAGACAGACCAGCACCATTTGGCATCACAGATGAGAGAAATAAGTGACCCAATGGGTATAAAGATAGGTACAGCAGTGCACTCACTTTGAGTGTTAATCTACCCACTACCTGCTGGTCGGGTTAGGTGTTTTGACCTCCCGAGGTTCCACGGGGACGCCCACCTCGTATTTTCGTCTTTCCGAGGAACCGATCCTGGCCTGACACGCTGGGACTGAGCGACGCAGAAGGGGGTAAAAATTGTACCTGTATGTGTCTTTGTTTTAGTGCATGCATAGAATAGAGCTCTTTAAAGACTAAGCTGTCATTTGGTACCATTATTTTCTATCTTTATTTTTTTTCTTTGTAACCATTTTTTTAAGATTATATATTTGCCAGCAGTTAAGAAATAGAACAATAGCCATTGCAGCCATATGATTTATAAGCTTCCTCAATAAACCTGTAACTGTTTAAGCTTTAACCTGACTCCTTCAGTTGCTGTAACAGAACCAGGCACAATTTAAAAGAACTTCAGCCGGTCTTAAGGGACAGATATAGGGAGAGTTTGGGCATTTGGATTTGTGGCACTCCCAGGTGGCAGATCCACTGGGGCACCTTTCAGTCTTTCCCCAAGGCTGCCCGCTGCGAAGGAATTACGAAGTCTAGCAGCTGAAATCTAAGGTGTTATAAGCTCTCTCTGTAAACTTATTGGGCGCCCGTCAACCTCCTCCAGGTTGCCCGCTGCAAGGGACCCCAGTCCCAGCAGTTGAAGTCTTGGGTGTATAGCACCTACACACTGCCCTGACAGTTGGCTGACACAGGGCTTCTCATCTAAGAATCATCTTAACATCTCCTTTAACATTCGGTTGAACCTTTCTACCACCCCGTCCGTCTGGGGGTGGTAGACAGAGGTCCGCAGGGTCTTGACCCATAACAACTTGCACAATTCTCGGATTAATTGGGACGTTAAGTTAGTCCCTTGATCCGTTAAGATCTCTTTTGGGATTCCCACCCAGGCGAATATCTTGACTAGCACCCCCACTATCATCGCTGCGGTGGTGTTTCTCAGGGGCACCGCTTCTGAGTAATGGGTCACATAATCCACCAGGACCATGATATATTGAAACCCGGCTTTAGATTTTTCCCACTGGTCCCACCAAGTCCAGGCCAACCCTATCGAAGGGAACGCCTATGACCGGAAGGGGTACCAAAGGGGCCTTAGGGCAGAGCTGTAAACAGGTCCGTTGGCAGGTGGGGCACGAGTCACAAGAGTCCTGGATGGCTTTGTATATCCCTGGCCAGAAAAACCACTGCGTAAGCCGGTGAAGGGTCTCTTCTCAACCTAAATGCCCCGCCCATGGGTTCTCGTGGGCCAGTTCTAGCACCTTATTGCGGTAGTGTGCCGGTATCAGTAGCTGCCAGACCACCCCCTGCCCTTCGGTCTCCCTGGCCACGCAATATAGGCAGTCCCCCCCTCATACCTCAAAGTGTGGCCCCCTGTTGATTCGGGGTCTCGACTTCTTCACGTCCTCTGGCCTGCTCCCAGGCTCGTACTAGGGACAGATCGTTCTTCTGTTCCTCTAGGAAGTCATGGTCCGTGACCCAATCCAGCTCGGTCTCCACTGCCGCCAGCCTCTCCTCTCGATTCTCGGGATCCGGTTGGTTCCAGGTCTGCAAAATCCATCGGAAGCCAGGCCAATCCCTTCCGAGGACCACTGGGTAGGCCAGTTGCGGAGCTAAGGCCACATAGCAGATGCCTTCCGCCCCCTCGCACTGCATCTGTACCCATGCTGTGTGGTAGGGCTGGACATCTCCGTGGATGCACCGCACCCAAAATGTGGACCCGACGGGCTCAGGATCAATTCCGTACGGACCATCATCTGTCCGCAATCCGAGTCCACCAAAGCCCAGACCGGCACCCCCTCCACTAGTACCTGGCTGGTTACTGTAGCTCCTTGGTCGGGTAAAGGGGGCACCCCCGAGGGTATGCCCTGCCTGAAGGAGCAATCCATGAAGGGGCATTCCCACTTGAAGTGCCCTTCCTGACCGCACTGTTAACAGTGTTTCTGGGGATTCCCCCTTCTGCAGTCACCCCCTCTGCTGTCTCGGCCCTGGGCCCACTCATTCCCGAGTTCTGAAGGGGTCCCTTCTTTCCCTCTTCTGGAGGTCGCCTCACCACCCCCCGTCCTAGGCCCCATCGGGGCTCCACTCCTTTCCCGCCCTTTTCTGACAGTCCTCTACTGCTAGGCGGCCACTCCCCTGGGTATCTCTTTCTCCACTCCCTGACACTCCTGGGGTCTCTGCAGCCATATAGTTTTCCATAAGGGCGATGCCTGCGTACCCATTTCTGGGCCCCTGCAGGGAGAACCTGCAGGAATTGCTCGAGCACCACAACATCTCGCTTATCTGGCTCCAGCCATTGCCAGGCCAGTTCCCTTAATTTTTGAGCCATGGCCCGTGGCCACGCCCTGTTGGGGTATCGCTTGTGCTGGAACCTCTGCCTATAGGTCTCTGGTATGACCCAGATCTGGTCAAGTATCGCCTCTTTTACTTTATAGTACTTCAAGGCATCTTGGGCGGCCAGGTTCCTATATGCCAGTTGCATGGGCCCTGTGAGGTACGGGGCCAGGAGGGTGGCCCAATGTTCTTTGGGCCAGCAGGCTGCCTGTGCCACCCTCTCAAAGGTTACGAGGTACGCCTCTGGGTCATCCAGTGGCCCCATCTTTGTTAATCTGATGGGTGAGTTTTGGGCTTGTCACCCAATGCACGTGAAGACTGGATTCGGTGGACTGCGCGGAGGAATCACCATGTGGTCAACAGGCAGAAAGGCGATTTTCAGCAATGCTTTGTGGACAGCATAGAGCACGGCAAGACACGTAGAACGCCCTGGTCATTCACTGCATCCAGCTTCCATTCCAGCCATCTTGACTATGTCTTGCCACTGGAGCTATGGAGCTTGGACGAGAGAGTGAGGTTGACGATGTGCAACTCTCCCTCACTTTAATCAAATTTAATCAAATGTCACCCATGTTATCATCCATTCCTTCACCCTAAGTCCTGTGGCGATGGGCTAGCTGCAAAACGGCAGGTGTGGATACACTGGCGGCCGCAGTGGCGAACCTGCACGCAGGTGGCTCAGGCTATAGTGTCGTCTTCCACTGATCTGAAGCAGCAATGGTTTTCGGCAGCCACCTGGGCAACTGAGCAGTTCAATTTAGGATAGCGCTGCTTACCTCTGTAGTCTGAGGAAGGGGCTAGAAAAGGTGCCCTAAAAAATGCCTGCTTCACCAATCCTGACCAGCTTACCGCAGCTGGTGGGAATCCCGCTTATGCGGTCGAAATACAAAGAAAACCAGTAACACTTCACTCATTCTTGGAGCATGGAACATACGTACTCTCATGGATCATACAGATGCCGACAGACCCGAAAGGAGAACTGCCCTGATTGCCAAGGAGCTTGCTCGCTACAAGATTGATATAGCAGCTCTGAGTGAGACCCGGCTGGCAGAGGAAGGACAGCTGACTGAAATTGGAGCAGGTTACACCTTCTTCTGGAGTGGGCGAAGGATAGACGAATGCCGCGAGTCGGGAGTTGGATTTGCTGTGCAGACAAATCTGGTGAAGAAGCTATCCAACCTACCAAGAGGAATCAATGACTGGCTGATGGTGCTGAAGTTACCTCTGTCTGGGAAAAAGCAAGTCACATTTATTAGTGCTTACGCACCAACAATGACTAACCCAGAAGACATCAAGGACAAATTCTACCAAGACCTGGAAGAGCTGATTGCTACAATACCAAAGTCAGACAAGCTGATTGTCTTAGGCGACTTCAACACCAGAGTTGGTACTGATCATGATTCCTGGAAGGGAGTCATCGGTAGATATGGCATTAGTAGCTATAATAGCAATGGACATCTGCTCTTGAGGACATGTGCAACAAATGATCTCCTGATAACTAATACCATGTTCTGTTACGTTTGGACAGGCGGAACAACTTGGATGCACCCTCGCTCAAAGCACTGGCATCTAATCGACTATATAATAGTCCGTAAGAAAGACCGACAGGATGTCCGTGTGACCAAGGCTATGTGTGGCGCCGACTGCTGGACGGACCACAGACTGCTCATCTCAAAGATGAACCTTAGGATTCGGCCCCCCAGACATCCACAAGGCATCATGGTCCCAAAGCGCCTAAACATCTCTAGACTGAAAGACAGCGGCGTCCAACAATCGCTTGCTGATGCCCTGGCATTTAAGCTGGAAGCCACTGGAACTGATGCTGATATAGAGCCCAGCTGGGCAGCTTTCAAACAGCTGGTGTACTCCACTGCCTCCGAGTTAATTGGCATCACCACAAGAAAGCACCAGGACTGGTTCGACCAAAACTGTGGAGAAATCAAGGCACTGCTGGATGAAAAACATCGTCTCCATCGTGCCTACAGCAGTGACCCTAAGTCTGTAGCAAAAAAAGTTGCCTTCACCAAGATACGTCAGACTGTACAGATGAAGCTACGTGAGATGCAGGACACATGGCTGAGCCAGAAAGCTAATGAGATCCAGGCCTTTGCCGACAAACACGATATGAGGAACTTCTACAATGCTCTTCAGGCTGTGTATGGCCCAGTCACATCTGGTTCAGCCCCTCTCTTGAGCGCAGATGGTAGAACTTTGCTCACTGATAAGGAGAAGATCCTTAATTGCTGGGCAGAGCACTTTGCTGATGTCCTTAACAGGCCCTCTTCTATCAACAAGGAGGCAATAGACCGCCTACCTCAGGTGGAGATCAACAAAAGCCTGGCTGATCCTCCAACAGTACTGGAAACTCAAAAGGCCACTGAATTGCTCTCCAACAGTAAAGTTCCTGGAGCTGATTCTATTCCAGCTGAAATTTATAAATCTGGTGGACCCAAGTTAATTAAGAGGCTTACTGAAATGTTCTGAGAGATGTGGAAACAGAAACGCGTTCCTCAAGACTTCAAAGATGCGTCTATTATTTATCTATATAAGTGCAAGGGAAATCGCCACTCTTGTGACAAGTACAGAGGAATCACTCTGCTCTGTGTTGCAGGAAAGGTCTTCGCCAGAATACTTTTAAGCAGACTTACACAGCACCTTGACCAAGGTCTCTTGCCGGAAAGTCAGTGTGGCTTCAGGAAGGGACGAGGTACTACTGACATGATATTTGCCACCAAACAACTACAAGAAAAGTGTCAAGAACAGAATGTCCAGCTCTACACTGTCTTTGTGGATCTAACTAAAGCATTTGACTGTCAGTCGTGAGGGGCTCTGGAAGATTATGGCCAAATTTGGATGCCCAGACACCTTCATTGAAATCGTGAAGCAGTTCCATGACTGCATGCTTGCCAGAGTCCAAGATCGTGGCAATTATTCAGAGCCATTCGCAGTCACAAACGGTGTGAAACAGGAATGCGTCCTGGCCCCCAGTCTCTTCAGACTTATGTTCTCTGCTGTGCTGATTGATGCCTTTAGAGAAAATAATATCGAGATTGACTTGCGCTACCGTTTTGATGGAAGGCTATTTAACTTGAGGAGGCTTCAGACCAAAACCAAGGTTCAGGTCAAGACCATTCGTGACTTTCTATTTGCGGATGACTGTGCCCTCAACTCAGGTACGCAAGCAGGCATGCAACACTACATGAATCTATTTTCCGCAGCATGCATGAGCTTCAGCCTCATGATCTCCACCAAAAAAACCAAGGTTCTGCAACAGCCCACTCCTGGCTGTGACTACACTGAGCTATCTATCACTGTCAATGGCCAGAAGCTCGATAATGTGGACACATCGACATATCTTGGCAGCACTCTATCGAAGGCAGCCAACATTGACGAGGAGGTGAATACTAGAATCGCCAGAGCCAGTGCAGCTTTTGGAAGGCTTAAACTTAATGTTTGGAATCGAAGAGGCATTAAGACTGAGACCAAGTTAAAAGTCTACTCGGCGGTCGTCTTGCCCACCCTCCTCTATGCTTGTGAGACCTGGACTGTATATAGTCGTCATGCGAAAAAGCTGAATCACTTCCACCTGAACTGTCTACGGAAACTGCTGAAGATAAGATGGCAGTATAAAGTTCCAGATACTGATGATCTTCTACAGGCTAATATGACAAGCATTCACACCATGCTTTGCAAGGCACAACTCAAATGGGCTGGCCATGTTGTGCGCATGTCCGATGATCGATTGCTCTATGGTGAATTACAACACGGTAAGCGATCTCTAGGAGGTCAAAAGAAGAGATTCAAAGACACCCGTAAGGCCTCCCTTAAGAACTGTAACATGGATCCTGGAAATTGGGAGAGTATTGCTGCTGATCGTTCCGCCTGGCGCAGACGAATACATGATGGTGCAATAGCCCACAAACAAAAGAGACTGCTTTATGCGGCAGAGAAACGTCTTCTTCGCAAGTCCAGGGCTGGTATCTTCTCTTCCTCTGGTTGGCAGTCCGATCTTTCATGTCCCCACTGTAACTGTCAATTTCGGGCTCGGATTGGACTAATCAGCCATCTCTGAACCCACCCCCAACCAAACTGATGACACTGGGTGATCCTCATCGACCTCGATGGACGAACACACAATCTGATGGGTAATTGGGCCGTCCCTGCCGGCCCCTCGCTCCCCTCTACCAGGGGTACGGCACTGGCCCAGCTTAAATTGGCCCCATGCTGCACCCATCTTTCCTGTTGCTGGGTTATTGCTCTAACCAGCTGTCGTTGTTGTTCCTGGCTTTGGGCGGCTCGTTGCTGTAGCAACTGTACTTGTTGCTGATGCTGCTGTTTTTGTTGCTCTGTGAGCCACTCGAATATCAGAGCGGGGTCCATGGCTCTTGGCCTCCTCCTCTTTGCCCCAGTGAGACGCTGTTCACCTGTTTTGGGATTTACAGCCGTTGTCCTTTCTCTCTTTTTTTTTCTTCCCACTATCCCCCCCCCCCCCCCAAGTCTAGGGGTTCCAGGTCACTACCCCCATTCTCCACCACTTGTCAAGAGTCCTTCCCCACTCGGAGGTTGGACCGCCCGTCTAGATCCTTCCTTCCAGGGGCCACTGAGTCTTTCACGCTTTTGAAGCCTGCGTCTCCGCTCTGGCGCCAGCCGCGAGTGGAAGGGGACCTGTGCCTTCCCTCTCTCCAGGTCCCAGCCCAGGACCCTAAAAAAAGGTGTCCCTGACATCCTGCTTGACCGGGGGGGGGGGGGGGGGGGGGCTACTACCGCAACTCACCAGTCCCCGGGTCCTCCTTGGTTCCGTCCTGGGCTGCTTCCTCCTCTCGGGCCAGCCACCGGTCCTCCCCACTAGGTCCTGTGGTTATCCTCACCCAGTCCTGGCGAGCCGATCCCTCACCGCCGTATCCGTCGCTCCATTGGGTCCAGTCTGATTCCGGCTGGTCCGGGGCGGCTACCTCCCACGGCCTCGTGGTCCCGGTCCCTGTCTCCTGTTCTCCCGGCTGGGAGCTCCCTTTTGAAGCCATCGTCCCTTCCCCGGGACGCCGGCACATGCGCTCGCCAGTCCTTCCGCCACTCCCTGGCATGCCCACTGGGGATCCTCCCGCATCTGCACCGGCAGCCACTGCCGAACAGACTCGGCAAAGACGCTCGGGTCTTGAGGCGCCCGGGCCATCTGGCGCCCGAGTGTGGGGTGCGGGGCTAGCCTCGGTGGTCCCCGCCGCCCCGTCACCCCAGCACTGAACTTACAGAATCAGGTCTGTGATTCTGGAGCATTTTGGGTGAAAAGTGTTCTACAGAGTAAGGACCTGAATTTTGGAGGTGTTGAGCATTCACAACTCCTATTAAAGTCAAACATTCATATGAGTGCTTAGCATGTTTGAAAGTTATGCCATAAATGTATATTCTGTATTGTACAAGGTATGCTCTGTAAAATGGTCTCTGCCATGATTACCTGAATGCTCATGATATTTTGATCTAACTCTATGGTTAGTGCTCTTAATATTTACTTTCGGGAGCTAAATATTATTGGGATCTTCATAATGGCCATACTGGGTAAGACGAAAGGTCCATCTAGCCCAGTATCCTGTCTGCCGACAGTGGCCAATGACAGATACCCTGGAAGGAAGGAATAAAAAAGGGAATCAAGTAATTCCTCTCCTGTCACGTATTCCCAGCCTCTGACAGAGGCTCGGGGCACCATTCTTACCCATTCTGGCTAATAGCCATTGATGGACCTAACCTCCATGAACTTATCTAGCTCTTTTTTGAAACCTGTTGAAGTCTTGGTCTATAGAATCTCCTCTGGCAAGGAGTTCCACAGGTTGACTGTGAAGAAAAATGTGCCTTTGTTTTGAACCTGTTTTAATTTCATTTGCTGATCTCTAGTTCTTATGTCATGGGAACAAGTATAACTTTTCCTTGTTCACTTTCTCCATATCTGTCATGATTTTATAGACATCTAGCATACCCCCCCCCCTCAGTCTATTCTTTTCTAAGCTGAAACGTCCCAGTATTTTTAATCTCTTTTCATGTGGGACCTCTTCCAACATTTTTTGTTGCACTTTCCTGAAACTTTTCCAATGCCAATATATCTTTTTTGAGATGAGGCAAACACATCTGCATGCAGTATTCAATGGATTTATATAGAGGCAATCTATCCCTTTTTTAATGATTCCTAACATTGTTTGCTTTTTTGACTGCTGCTGCACATTGAGTGGATGTAAATTGCACAACTATAAATTGCGTATCTCATTTATTTCAAGGCAAGGGTGCAGCGTAGACGCACCCTAAATTAGTGACTTTATTTAGAACTGCCCATAGGGATCAAAGCATTTTCATCTTTGAACATAAAAGGGGCAAATCAACAAGATCTGGGCTTTCTATCAGTTGCCTCAATCCGTGGTGTGAGAACTCGTGTTCTGCTATTTACACAGGTTTTTTTTCTTTTGCAAGGTATCGTTGAGAAGAATTTCCATTCTCCCCATTCCCAGTCTTCAACCCACCTGCCTCCCAAAACTCATTTAAATTTCAGTCAACAATTTCAAATCTCTTTTTAACAAGCCAGGGGCATTTTGTTAGTTGCACTCTTCAAAGTCCTTAGTTCAATGGTCCTTTCCATTCACACAAGTGTTTTATGGGTTGGTGTGTCAAGTTAATGCTGCTGCTTAGGAAAGTTAAATTGGATTTGTCCAAATGCACACTCACAGGTCTCCTTTTATAGGCAGGATTAGTTTTATTAACAAATAATCCTCCCATTCTTACAGTATCCCCTTCAGACACTCTTTTAATCTTTTGCAAAGTAGAATTAAAATGGCTCCTAATACTGAATACGAACTACATTAAAATGCAGACATGCTTTTTTAAGCTACAGTTGCTGAGAGACATTGAGCCTGGGATTTCCTTTTCTTAGTTTCAATCTCCAGGCCTGATATGGTAAGAGGTGGCACCACTAGTTATTTGAATATTATAATTAAAGGAGAATACAGACCTCTCTTAATGCTCAAAGAATTGTTTCTATTCTGTATTGAAGTTTCTGTCTCCCAACCTTGGAACTAGTTGTTTGTAGTTTAGTAGTCTTGCTTTGGAGGAAGATCTACAGAGGTTTCTGATTTTCCATTTAATATAGGGTAAAATTCAACCCATGAAACAGAAGAGCGATGCGTCACTTAAATCACACTCAAACTATAACTCAAACTTGGGCAGGCTCTACTCAGAGAAGTGAGTTTGACCCACATTCTCTTTTGCTTGTCAGGGGGTACCTCTATTTTTTCCCCGCTTTTAAAGGAGAATAAATTATTTGATACATAGCTATTTGGGATTTCTTTCTGACCAAGATTTCAGTGACAATGTTACTCTCTCTTCATAATTTTGTATATTATATGAATTGCAAGAAAATTAGAAATCTGTTCATCTTGTATTAGGTCTAAGTGATTAGATACCTTTATATTATACTGTCAATTTCAAAACAGAGATTCTAAAACTTTCAAAATAGGCAGTTAAAAGAAATGCACATTCACTACAAAAATCTGTGGGTTGGTCTTGACTTCTTGTAGAATATGTCAGAATAAATATGTTTCTACATCACACGATTCATTGTTAAGGGTTCACTTTGCAGCCATTTCTGTCTTTGATTGTAGATAGATATTTGTACATAATACCATTAAGAAATCTATGGAGGGCTTGTCTACTGTGCATCTTCCTTTAAGACATATGTCCTTCCTTGGAATCTCAGTTTGGTTCTAGCCATCCTAATAAAACCACTCTTTTCACCTTTTGCTGAGTGCTCTTTACAATGTTTATCTATTAAAATGGATTATTATTCTTACAGCATCTGCCACCAGGGTAAGGAAGCTAAATGTTCCTTTTGCTGATCCATCATTCACTATTTTCCATAAAGATAATGCGGTTCTTTGGCCTGAGCCCAGGTTTTTGCCAAAGGTCATTTCAGATTCTCATGTCAATCTGTTCATTAATTTGCTGTTTTTTCACCCAAGCCACATTCTAATAAGGTTGAATTGGCTTTACATACTTTGAATGTAAGACGGGTCTTTGATTCTTGTTTGGACAGAACTAAAAGTTTTCATAAATCATCCAGATTATTTGTTATCCTAAAAATCACATGGGGTACGCATTTTCATTCCAGACCATTTCTAGATGAATTAAGTTATTGTTGAATGTTATTCACTGGGACATACTCCTATGTGTAGGTCAATATATCCACATTCCACTGGAGTTGCGGAAACCTCATCTGTTTGTATTAAATCAGTCTCTATTGTTGAGATTTGCAGAGCTGCTATTTGGAGTTCGGTTCATAACTTTAACTAGGCATGATGTTTTGGGCTTGGCTTCTAAAGCAGATACTGGATTTGATAGAGCAATGCTTCAGTCTATTAATTTATGACTCTCCATATTATTTTCAGCACTGCTTAACACTCTGTCCTATAACTGGGAATATGCAGAGCCATTCAGAGAAGAAATGAAGGTTACTCTCTTGTAACTGGAGTTCTTTGAGATGGTTCTGCATATTCACACTTTCCACATATCTTCCCCTCTTTGTCAGAGTCCTACTCATTTATTCTCTGCCATTGAGGTGATAGAGGGCGCTGTACCCATAATATAGCCTTGTTCTCAGGACCTTCAGGGTACGTCTACACTACAGTGCTAATTTGAACTAACTTAGTTCGAATTAGTTAATTCGAACTAAGCTAATTCGAACTAATGCGTCTAGAACTAAAAACTAGTTCGAATTAGTGTTTTGCTAATTCGAACTAGCATGTCCACATTAAGTGGACCCTGAACCGAGGTTAAGGATGGCCGGAAGCAGTGCCGGCAGGGCATCAGAGGAGGACTTAGAGCGTGGAGATGCTGTCTCAGGCTAGCCGAGGGCTGCGCTTAAAGGGTCCCGACCCCCACCCCAGACAGACAGTTCTCAGGGGTGCCCCGCTTGCAAAGCAGTCCTGGCTTGGAGTGCCCCGAGTACCCACACTGGGCACATCACACCACTCGGCCCTCAGCCCGGCTGCACTTGCTGCAGGCTGCCATCTGGGGAGCGGGAGCAACTGGGGGGCTGCAGGAGAGCTTCCACCCCCAGAAGCCCACAGAGCCAGCCCAGTCCTCCCCATCGGGGGCTTGTACCCCATTCCTCCCTCACCTCCTTCCACTTACCCTTCCCTAGCCCCTTTTCTTGATGTACAAAATAAAGGACAATTGTGTTCAAAAATAGAATCTGTCTTTATTGAAAACTCGGGGAGACTGGGAAAAGGAGGTGGGAGAGGGGAAGAGAGAGGCTGGGAGAGGGGAGGGCAACTACAATGATCAGGGGTTGGGAACAGGTCCCATATGAAGAGAGGCTAAAGAGACTGAGACTTTTCAGCTTAGAAAAGAGGAGACGGAGGGGGGACAGGATAGAGGTCTCTAAAAGCAGGAGTTGGGTGGAGAGGTTGCATACAGAAAAGTTCTTCATTAGTTCCCATAAAGAAGGACTAGAGGACACCAAAGGAAAGGAATGGGTAGCAGGCTTCAAACTAGTAACAGAAAGTTGTTCTTCACAAAGCAAAGAGTCAACCTGTTGAACTCCTTGCTGCAGGAGGCTGTGAAGGCTAGAACTAGACCAGAGTTTAAAGGGATGTGAGATCAAGTCATGGAGGTTGGGTCCATGGAGTGCTATTTGCCTGGGGGTAGGAGTGGTGTCCCTGCCCACGGTTTGAGGAAGGCTGGAGAGGGATGGCACGAGACAAATGGCTTGGTCACTGTCTTCGGTCCATCCCCTCCAGGGTCCCTAGGGTTGGCCACTGTCGGCAGACAGGCTACTGGGCTAGATGGACCTTTGGTCTGACCCAGTACAGCCATTCTAAGCTCAGAGCTCAGGGTCGGGGGTCTCAGTGGACCCCCTTGATTTTCATGCACTCCTGCTCCTGGGTGGCCAGGCTGGCAGCTCTCCTGCCCTAGCTGGTCACTTTCCTGTGCCTAGTGTGGAGATCGTGGACGAGGTCCACGATGTCTGCACTAGCCCAGGCGGGTGCCCGCCTCTTGCGGTCCCGGTCAAGCTCCTGGGAGCCGCCAGCCTGGTCCTGGGAACAGGGGGAGGGCTTGGGGGCATCGGGTGGGTGGCTCGATCCGTGCCAGGTGCAGGGTCTGCTGGCTGGGTGTTGGCAGGCTTGCACCTGGCATGGGCACCGTAGCCAGCCTGTGCCCCTTTAAGGGGTCCGGGGCCGGGAGGGGGGCAGTAGAGTTTCCCTGGTGTTGGCCAGAGTGGCCACCAGGGAAATCTGGGGAGGGCTAGCCTCCCACTAGTTCAAATTAAGGGTCTACACAGCCCTTAATTCGAACTAGTAAATTCAAACTAGGCTTAATCCTCGTGGAATGAGGATTACCTAGTTCAAACTAAGCGCTCCGTTAGTTCGAATTAAGTTCGAACTAATGGAGCGCTAGTGTAGCGCCTATGAAAGTTAGTTCGAACTAACGTCTGTTAGTTCGAACTAACTTTGTCGTGTAGACATACCCTCAGAGATGCTGAGTGGAAAGGCTGGGGGGTACAAGAGCATGCTAAGAGACACTGATGGGAGAAGCTTCTACCATGCACTACAAAGCAGTGCAGTACTCATAAGTGTGAATATGCAGTGCCATCTAGAAGAACACCTATTTGCTAGTAAGAAACCTTTCTTTATTCCTTAAATGCTTATGTGGTAAGCTTCTTTTTGTAATATTCATTTGCAATTGTTTAGGATCTGAATATAAGCATTTAATGAAACATTTTCCTGACAGTCTTGTGACATGACTAGTGAGTTAACTTATTTTTATGTACCAATATGAAAACAAATGAACATACTTATAACTGCGTAAGCAACCTTCTCACTAACCCCCAAGAAGACTCAAAAATTGCTAAGAAGAAAAGACAATTCCTTTATTTATTAAAGTTCAAAGATACTAAGAATAATTTACATTTAATTACACTTATTTCTACAGTCTTTCAGCTCTTAAGTATTTTGGACCCCTTTGAAACAAGTTTCACTGTTATCAAATCTGTATGGAACTAAAGGGATAGCTCAAAGTGAACTGAATAAAAAGTTAAAACTCCAACTTTAAAAAATGAGAATTTCTTGCCAGAAAGACAAAAGCAACATAGCTATGATGTTTACTTACAATCATGCTACATATGCATTAGCAGATAGTTTTGGTAGGTATACAGTCACATAAAGGTGCTGAGCCTATAAATGGTGAGAGAGGCTGATATCTAAATTCAGCTAAGCTCCTGAAAGGGGTGCCTTCCACCTTCAGCAGAAAGAGAAGAACATTTTCATGTTCTTCAGCACTGAGCTCAGCCTGCTTATTTAATATCACCACACCTTCAAGTCAACAGCTTGACCAAGCAAGCAAATAGCATCTTTAAAAACATATAAAATATTTTAGTGCACAGTGCATGGATACTGATGCAGAAGAGCCACCCATTCCAGTCATCCAAGTTCACAAATCTGGTCCGTTCTTGACTTGTAAGCAGCACAATGCAAACAGCCAACCAGTAACTCACAATCCAAAAGCAGCTACAGCTGCCTTCATCTTTAATATGGAGGGTGGCTTGTGGAGATGACAGGTCCCATTATATAGAGCTCCACCTTGATCCAAGTGGTATCCCCTGATAGAACTAATCATTACCAAAGTCTGTGCCACATCAACAAAGAAGAAAGCACCTGCAATCTCCACTCCACTTCATATGCTTTAGGTACTGTTATTCCTGTACTCTTGGCAACTTGCATCTCTCCTCAGAAGCAAGTCAAAGTTTTAACACACCCTGCCCGCCCCAACTACAAATTATATACACATACGTGCCCCTTCCTCCTCACAAGCGCACTGATAAAGCAGCTCCTTCATTGGGTCCTGAAGTTTGCAGTGAAGTCTAGACAATTTTAAAAACATTTTGTAGATGTCCTCTTCCTTGTTATAGGAGTTCACTTTCTGACCCTTTCCTACAGGAGGCAGTTTCAGGAAAGCTTGCTCCCCAGACATCCTTCTTGAAGAGAGATGGCCCTTCATTTCATGGGACAAGGTAAGTAATCACTCTTGCAAAGTAAGTTGAACTCTTTCCTTTAAAGACAGGCTGTACAAGTGCCTAGCTGGTGGGAATCAGGCTCTCACATATTTGGTCTTGCTGCATTACATCAGAGAAGTCACAATAGTTCAGTGACATCACAAACAACAACAGGAGAATGTATGCTCCAATGCATGAAATAGTAGTCTGGAGAGAGCTGAGTGGTTAAATTTTTCTGTTTTATTGCTTCCCATTTTAGTACCAATACTGCGTCTGTAACATCAAGTGCAATCTGACAGTCGGACATTATCTCCTTCCTCTAGTCTAGGAGTTCCAAGAGCTTCTGATTTCCTATGTTCTAAGATGAATAGTTACAGGAGTAGTAATGGGGGATTTGATTACTAGAAATACAAATAGCTGGGTTTGTGATGACCAGGAGACCTATATAGTTAATTGCCTAGTGGACACAAAGGTTGCAAGGTCTCTAGACAGGCATATGTGCATTGCTGTGGGAGCGCCAGTGGTCATGATACATGCAGATAGGTGAAAAGGAAGAGAGAGGTGGGAGGCCAAATTTAGGCTGATTGGTAAAAGTTTAAAGTCCAGGACCTCTATGCTAGCATTCGCTGAACTGCTTCCAGTTCCCCATGCAAGGCCAGGAAGACAGGCAAAGCTGCAGGGCCTCAATGCGAGGATGAAACAATGATGTAGGGAGGACAGTCTTAGGTTTATTAAGAACTGAGGAACCGTCAGGGTAACATGGAGCATAGGCAAGAATGATGGGCCAAAACCAAAATGGAACCAGATTGCTGTCATGTAAAATTAAAGAGGTCATAGAGTACAGTATTTTTTTTTTTAAAAAGGGCTGAAGGTAGGCTGACAGGTGTGCAGCAGTACACAGTTTGGGCATGGACATCCCTTTGCAGAGATGCCAACTTTCTAAAGTGTCAGGAAGTGCTCCCGTGGTTCTGCTCCCATTCCACCCCTCACCCCTGCCCTGCCTCTTCCTGCCCCATTACACCCCCTCCCCCTGCTTCTTCCCACTTCCACTCCTCCTCCTTTCCCACAGTGCTTCCTGTATGCTGCAGAATAGTTGATCACAGGAGGTGCTGGTGGGAGGAGCTTATAGAGGGGCTGCTGAGCAGCCACTGTTCCCCCCCCCCCCCCCCCCAAGAGTGCTCCAGCTTGTATATGAAGTGTTAGACGACTAACTGCTAAGATGAGTGAATCAGAGTGTCTGCATTAAATGAGGATGTTGATATAATAGGCATTATGGAATGAGGATTATCAATGGGACATAGTAATACTAAAGTAAAAACTATACAGGAATGACAGGAGGTTGCACTGATAGGGGAGTGGCACAATATGAGAATGAAAGCATAGAGTCAAATACAGTAAAAAACTTGAATGAAGCTCTCTCTCTAGCTCAGTGGTTCTCAACATGTGATCTGCAGACCACTCTGTTTTATAGGTGGGCCAAGGGTTCAGGGCTTCCCTGGTGGGCCCGCTGCAAAAGGGGGGAGCCCCGAGCTTCATGGACTGAATTTGGCTTGTGGAGGGAGAAAGCAACTTTGCACACTGCCACTTCCTCTCCCACCTGGTGGTTGGAGGAATGGCAGTGTAGGGAACCGCTCTCCTGGAGACTTTCCCAGCTACTGCCTGTGGCTGGAATCCTGGACAATGGGAGCAGCAGTGGATGGTGCCTGGGAGTGCCCAGACCCCTACCCTCATCCCACTCCCCATCCCCTCCCACTGAGACCTCCAATCTCCAAACCACTCCTGCACCCAACCTGCTGGCCAGACCGCCCACCCTCAGCCCATTCCTGCACCCAACCTCCTGGCCAGATCCCTGACCCTCTGCCTGCTCCTGCACCCAACTTCCCACCCTGACCCTCTTCTGCACCCATTTTGTCATCATGGGTGGTTGGCTGGTGGTTCGCAGAAAGGTTTGCATTAAATAGTGGGCCATGGGCCAAAAAGTTTGAGAACCACTGCTCTAGCTGTAGGATAGAAATTCCATGTTTGAATAAAAAGAGTGTAAAAGTAGGAATATACCATTTGACCAGGATGATGACAGATTTTGAAATGCTCAGGGGAACGAGAGATGCTATAAAGACAGAAAAAGAAGTTATACTGGGATGATTATGACTACCCTTATATTGACGGGATTCTGAGTATCCTTACATAGACTGTCTCTGTCTTTCATATAATATATATGTATGTATAAGAAAGGGACAATCACCTCAAAATTTCTAGACAAAAATGACTGCTAGTTGAAGGAGCTCATCTTGGACCCCACAAGGGAAAGCAATTATTTATTTGGTCTGAAATGGAGCACAAGATCTGGTCCAAGAGGTGAATAAGAACAGACATACTTGGTCAGATCAAAGGTCCGTCTAGCCCAGTATCCTGTCTTCCAACAATGGCTAATGCCAGATGCCCCAGGAGGAGTGAATAGAACAGGTAACCATCATGTGATCCCTCTCCTGTCATCTATTTCCAGCCTCTGATAGAGGCTAGGAACACCATTCCTACCCATCCTTGCTCATAGCCATTGATGGACCTAACCTCCATGAATTTAACTAGTTCTTTTTTGAACCTTGTTAATGTCCTGGTCTTCATAACATCCTCTGGCAAAGAGTTCCATAGGTTGTCTGTACACTGTGTGAAGAAAAATTTTCCTTTGTTTTAAACCTGCTACCTATTAATTTCAATTGGTGATCCCTAGTTCTTATGTCATGGGAACAAGTAAATAACTTTTTTTATTCACTGTCTCCATACCTCTCATGATTTTATAGACCTCTATTATATCCCCCCACCCTTAGTTTGCTCTTTTCTAAGCTGAAAATCCCAGTCTCTTAAATCTCTCTTCATATGGGACTGGCTCCAAACCCCTAATCATTTTTGTTGCCCTTTCCTGAAACTTTTCCAATGCCAGTATATCTTTTTTGAGATGAGGCAAACACATCTGCATGTAGTAATCAAGATGTGGGCGTACCATGAATTTATACAGAAACCATAAAATATTCTGTTTTATTCTCTATCCCTTTTTAATGATTCCAAACATTTTATTTGCTTTTTTGACTGCACATCCAGTGGATGTTTTCAGAGAACTATCCACAATAACTCCAAGATCTCTTTCCTGAGTGGTTGTAGCTAAATTAGTCGCCATCGTTTTGTATGGATAGTTAGAATTATTTTTTCCAATGTGCACTACTTTGCATTTATGAACATTAACATTCATTTGCCATTTTGTTGCCCAAATCACCTAGTTTTGTGAGATTCTTTTGAAGCTCTTCTCAGTCTGCTTTGGTCTTAACTATGTTGGGCAGTTTAGTATCATCTGCAAATTTTGCCACCTCACTGTTTAACCCTTTTTCTCCAGATTATTAATATACATGTTGAATAGGATTGGCCCCAGTACAGACCAGTGTTCCCTCTAAGCTGAAGTAGCACAGCTTCATAGGTATTAATCAGCCCTGCCTCGTCAGAGGCTCAGAGCTCTGTGTGCAGAGCTGACTAACTGGATGGGGCTGATCACCTGTAAAGCTGAGCTACTGCACAGCTTAGAGAGAAGACTGGTACAGATCCTTGGGGGATACCACTAGTTACCTCTCTCCATTCTGAAAAGTTACCATTTATTCCTACCCTTTGTTTTAGTCAGTTATCAATCCATGAGAAGACCTTCCCTCTTATCCCATGACAACTTACTTGACTTAGCCTTTGGCAAAGTCCCTCACCAAAGGCTCCTTTCTGGAAATCTAAGTACACTACATCCACTGGATCTCCCTGCTTTTTGATCCTGAAGAGAGCATTAGTAAGGCATGATTTCCCTTTACAGAAACCATGTTGACTTTTCCCCAACAAATGATATTTATCTATGTCTGACAATTCTATTCTGTACTACAGTTTCAACTAATTTGCCCAGTACTGATGTTAGACCTACCAATCTGTAGTTGCCAGGATCACCTCTACAGCCCTTTTAAAATACTGGTCATTAGGTACAGAAGATGATTTAAAGGATGCTTTAACATTCTTGTAGGGGGGGATGCTAGACACCCACCCATGGTAGCGTTTATCTTCAAAAAGAGAAGCTATGCAAAAATGAGAAATCAAGTTAACTAGCTGTTAAAAGGCAAAATCATAAGGGTGAAATGCCTGTTGTATTCACTGGAAACTTAAACATCATAAAAGAGGCTCAAACTGAACACATACCCCAAATACATTTTTTAAAAAACCACAGGAAGAGGACCAAAAATATGCCACCATGGCTAAACAGCAGAGTAAAAGAGTCAATTAAAGGCCAAAAGGCATATTTCAAAAATTGGATGTCAAATCCTAATGAAGAAAATAAAAACAGGCATAAACTCAGGGAAATCAAGTATCAAAGTAGAAGGTGAGCCAAGAAGAAATCTGAAGAGGAACTAACTAAAGACACAAAAACAGAAACAGGGAGCCTGCCAAATAATAATCCTGTGACCTAATGACTAAGGTACTAAAAGAGCACACAAGGAACACCACAGCACTCTGAAACATGGAGCCAGAGCTGCCCCTGGGCACTCTGGTGATTCTTATGGACATGTTGCTGCGAGCCTGGCTGTACTTTCTGCAGGCTGCCATCCGGGAGGTACATTGGGGGGCTGTCAGTATCCAGGAGGCCCTGAGGGAGAGCTTCCTCCTTGAGGTAGACATACCCTGAGGAATTAAGAGCCTCCCTGGTGTGCCCCACTGGGGGCTTGTACCTCATTCCTCCCTCACGTCCTTCCACTTACCCCTCCCTAACCTCCCTTCCTGATGTCAAATAAAATACATGTATTTTCATAAACACAAACTCTCTTTATTTAACAAAACTGGGGAGGGGGGATGAAACTCTGGTGAGACTGGGGAAAGAAGGCAGGAGAGGGTGGGAAAGGGAAACCTGAGAGGAGGGTGCTGGAAGGGGGAAGCAAGGGTAAGAAGGGGGAGAAGAAGCTCAGGGCTCAGGATTGGGGGGGGTCTCGCCAGACCAACTTGATTTTCATGCAAACCTGCTCTTGGGTTCACATGTGGCCTTTGGAGGCTAGGCTGCCAGCTATCCTGCCATAGATGGCTGTGTTCCCCCATTTAGTGTGGAGATCATGGACGCTGGGGGCATCCCCCCAAACCTGAATAAGGTCCATGATCTCGCCCTGGACCAGGAAGACCCCACCTTCTTCAGCCCCTGGTAGGCTCCTGGAAGTGACAGACTGCTCCTTTGGAGCGGTGGAGGGCTGGCTGCCAGTGGCTTGCTGGCTCATGTTTTGGGGCCGCTGGGTCAGGGGCAGTGACTGCTCTGGACTGGCAGGCTTGAAGCTGGCACAGTCACTGTGGCCAGAGTCTACCTCTTTAAGGGCTCCGGGGAGGGGGGGAGGGAGAGGAGTGTTCTTGGTTGAGGCCAGAGTGGCCACCAGTTCACCCTGGGAAGGTCTGGAGGCCCCCTATTTCAAAATAAGGGTCTACACAGCACTTATTTCAAAATAACAATTTGGAAATTGGCGCTATTCCTCGTGGAATGAGGTTTACTAATTTCAAAATAAGCTCTCTGCTATTTCGATTTAATTACACAAGGTTGGCTTGTGTAGACGCTAGGAAAGTTATTTCGAAATAAGGACTGTTATCTTGAAATAACTTTGATGTGTAGACATACCCTACCAGATGACTGAAAGCTAGTAAACGTAATGCTCATTTTCTAAAAAAAGATTCTCAAGGTGATACTGGAAATTACAGGTCACTAAACCTAACTTCAGTATGGGTATGTCTACACTACATAGGGGATCGAAGCTGCCACTGTTGACCTTCCAGTGTTTGAATTAGCAGGTCTAATGAAGACAGCTAATTCAAACAGAGGGGTACTCCAATCAATGCTGGTAGTCCTGCTTCCACGAGGAGTAAGGGAAATGAGAGAGTGTTTTCCCTTTGACTTCCTGCAGTGCGGACAGCACCAAAAGTTGAGTTAAGGTATTTCGACTTCAGCTACGCAATTAATGTATCTGAAGTTGCATATCTTAATTCAACCTTATCCCATAGTGCAGACATACCCTATGAGGCCATATGACTGAAACTATAGCAAAAGACAGAAACGTCAGAGACATAGATAAAAGACTATATGCTGGGAAAGAATCAACATAGCTTTTCTAAAAGGAAATCAATCCTCACCAACCTAGAATTCTTAGAGGGGGTCAATAAGCATGCAGACAAGGATGATCCATTCCATATAATATATTTGGACTTTCAGAAAGCCTTTGACAAAGTCCCTCACCAACTACTCTTAAACAAAGTAAGCAATCATGCGATAAGAGGGAACATCCCCTCATGGATCAATAACTACTTAAAAGATTGGAAACAAAGGGTAGAAATAAATCATGAGTTTTTATAATGGGGTAACAAATAGAGAGGGTCCCCCAAGGATCTGTACTGGGATCTGTGCAGTTTAACATTTTCATAAATGATCTGGGAAAGGGAGGGTTAACAAAGTATGGCAAAATTGGCAGACAATACAAAACTACTCAAAATAGTTATTTTATCTCCATGCAAAAAGACAACTTGTTAACAGCAGAAAAAAAGTATTTGTTCATTCTCTTCATTCAGAAATGACTAACAATTTTTCCTCAGGCTTTCAGGAAAAACAAAATAATTTTCAGACAGGAAAATCCTTGAAAAAAATCCAACCCCAAAGAGAGAAATTGTGGATAGTTTAAAGTACATGAAAACAAGGTTATCATGAGAATGATTATGCCCTCTGAATTAGGAGGGTCAATGTTAGTGACTGCTTTAGTAACAATTGGAGGGGAAAAATGGGCAAACATGCATGGATTCATGCCCAGATCCTCAAAAGATAATTACTATTACAACCTAATAAAGCTGTAAGAGAGAAACGGTTTTTTCCCCTTGAATATGTACTGGACTAATTCCACCATGCCAGATTTTATATGACAGCCTCTGGGCAAGTTTACACTTAAAATTTTGCAGCAGAAGAGCTTCAGTGAAGATGTTACTATGCTGATGGGAGAGCTTCTGTGAGGGGGTCACTCACCACCGTAGCGGGGGTCCGTCATCTGTCCCCGGAATCAGTCCATTCCGCCCGCACGGGCCTCCGCTCATGTGGCGTTTTCCCCTCTGGAATCCTCCGATCACGTCGTTCTCTTCGCCACACTGCCCTCCGGCAGTGCCCAAGTCGCTCGCTCTGAGCCCCCCCTTCCGGGGGTTGGTGTCTCTCCAGCAGGCCTTGCCGCAGGCCTAGCAGGCTGGCCGGTTGGCTGTCCGAGCACACTGGCCCAGCCTGGCTCTCTAGCCCTGCCCTAGCTCCAGAGAGCGTCCTGCTCCCTCGGCAGCCAGGCTCACACTGCCTTTGCTGAAGCAGCCCTTCCCTTTTATAGCTCCCAGCTGGGCCTTAATTGGCCAATGCCGCCCAGCTGGGCTGAACTCCCCGGGCCTGCTCCAGGCTGGGGTTTGGCTCCTAAAGGGCCAGTACAGGGCAGCTGCCCTGCTACAGCTTCTCATAATTAATTCACTTCTATGAGAGGTGTTTTTTATGCTGACAGGTGAAGCCTTCCTCTTGACATAGAGATACCTACAATGGCGGTTAGGTTGGTATAACTGTCAATCAGTGGTGTGGATTTTTCACAACATTTGAGCAATGTAGTTACACTGATGTAAGTTTGTGGTGTAGGCTAGGGATGAGAACGAGTAGTCGAGTAGAGGATTAACTGATAAACCTAGGCTTATCAGTTAATCTTCTTGACTACCTGCATTTCCCCCCCCCATACTGACTCTGTATCAGAGGCAGCGGGAGGAAGGGGGAGCAGGAGCCAGTCCCCCACCCCACCTACCCCCATGCCTCTATCAGAGGAAAAAATGGGCAAACATGCATGGATTTATGCCCAGATTTTCAAAGCATAATTCATGGTTATTACAACATAATAAAGCTGTAAGAAAGAAACTGCCTCTATCAGAGGCAGTAGCGTAGGGAGTGGGGGCCAGGGGAGGTGGCCTTGAAGCAGTCTCTGCCTGCAGTGGGTCCTGGCTCGCCATGGGCAGAGACTGCTTTGTGGCAGCAATCCCTGCCTGTGGCAGGCCCAGGTCATGCCTGACTAACCTGATTGCATTCTATGATGAGATAATTGGCTCTGTGAATATGGGGAAGTCGGCGGATGTGATATACCTTGACTTTAGCAAAGCTTTTGATATGGGGATTACATTGGATGAGAAGCTGGATGTGAGTCAACAGTATGCCCTTCTAGCCAAGAAGGCTAATGGCATATTAGGGTGCATTAGGACGAGCATTGCCAGCAGATCTAGAGAAGTGATTATTTCCTTTTATTCGGCACTGGTGAGGTCACATCTGGAGTACTGTGTCCAATTCTGGGCCTCACATTACAGAAAGGATGTGGACTCATTGAAGAGGATCCAGTGAAAGCCAACCAAAATGATTAGGGGGCTGGAGCACATGACCTATGAGGAGAGGCTGAGAGATTTAGACTTTTTTAGTCTGCAGAAGAGAAGAGTGAGGGGGATTTGATAGCAGCCTTCATATTTGTGAAGGGAGATTCTAAAGAGGATGGAGAGAGGCTGTTCTCAGTAGTGATAGATGGCAGAACGAAGAGCAATGGTCCCAAGTTGCAGTGGGGGAAATCTAAGTTGGATATTAGGAAAATGATTTCACGAGAAGGGTGGTGAAGCACTGGAATGGGTTACCTAGGGAGGTGGTGAAATCTCCATCCCCAGAGGTTTTTAAGTCCCCCTTGACAAAGCCCTGCTGGCTGGCATGATTTAATTAGGGCTGGTCCTGCTTTGGGAAAGGGGGTTGGACTTAATCACCTCCTGAAGTTTCTTCCAGCCCTATGATTCTATGCTAGAGGCTGCTCTTCATCCTGTGGAGCAGCCTCTGTCTGCAGCAAGCCAGGGCTTGCCACGGGCAGAGGCTGCTTTGTGGCAGCAGCCCCATCCACGGGGAGATTCGCGCTCCCTGCGGACAAGGACTGCTGCTGGACTAGCCTCTTGTCTGCGGCCAGCCTCAGTTGCCGTGGACAGAGGCTGTTTTGCGGCAGCTTCCTCCCCTTCCCCCCAGCAGCCTCTGTCTGTGGGGAACTTGGACTCCTCTGTGGACAGGGGCTGCTCCCACCCTGTATTGCTGCCTCTATGTCTGAGGTAGCCGTGTGGGGCAGCAACCAGCTGGTCTGTAAGGGGAGCTCATTTTAAAACTGGATCCCCTTGCAGACTGGCTCCCGCAGGGCTGCCTCTGATACAGGAGGCTCTCTGGGAGTGTGGCTGAAGTGCCCTGCCTGCCGTCCCTGTCCCCTAAGAATTCATGCAGTTAGTCAACTATTCTGTTACCCGCTATCTAACATCCCTAGTGTAGGCCTGGCCACTCTGATGCAGGTTGCTGTCAGTTCTTTCAATTCTGAACAGCCTGATCAAGCATGAAACAGAAATATTGATGTGTTTAATATTCAGAGTTGTTTATCTCACAAAGTAACTTTAGTTTGGAGCTAGAATCAGTGAACATTTAATGGTATAATCTTTAGGCTGTAGTACTAGGATAATGGACAAGGGAGCCATTTTCCCCCTCCTGGGATTGGAACTCCTGGGCTGCATCTAGACTGGCATGATTTTGCGGAAATACTTTTAACGGAAAAGTTTTTCAGTTAAAAGTATTTCCGTAAAAGAGCGTCTAGATTGGCATGGATGCTTTTGCACAAAAAGTGCTTTTGCACAAAAGCATCCGTGCCCAGTATAGACGCGCTTTTGCGCAAGAAAGCTCCGATGGCCATTTTAGCCATCGGGCTTTTTTGCGCAAAAAATTAAGGTGCCTGTCTACACTGGCCCTCTTGCACAAGTATTCTTGCGCAAGAGGGCTTAGCCCTGAGCGGGAGCATCACAGTATTTGCGCAAGAAGCACTGAATTCTTACATTAGAACGTCAGTGCTCTTGCACAAATTCAAGTGGCCAGTGTAGACAGCTGGCAAGTTTTTGAGCAAAAGCGGCCACTTTTGCACAAAATCTTGCCAGTCTAGACGCACCCCTGGAGTGCATACCTAAGCTGCATGTCCTGGCTCCAAAGGCAGTTCTTAAATGCAACAGAGTTTGGGCTGCTTGCAGCTTTGCCTTTGGGGCAGGAAGCTTGTTATAAAAAGAGAAAGACAGGTGATTAAGAACAATAAATGGCTGGGCATCCAGACAAATGAAGGATCATTAATCATAATGAAAATACTGCTGGATACTCCACTTAAAAGATGGGGGGGAACAGGAATGAGAGTTGTGCTGATGGGATTTGCATTTGGATCTGTCATAAATAGGAGCTGCTAAGGAGAGTCTGACTTACCTGAAGAGTGAGGAAAGGGTTAAGCAACTGTAGATGCACCTAGGGAGAGGATTGGGGCAGTCAGCCAATAAAAATGCAGATAGGAATTTCAAACCGGGAAGAGGTTACTCACCTTCCTGAAACTGATATTTTTCGAGATGAGTGTCCCTGGGGGTGCTCCATAGTAGGTATAGGTGCATCCCAGTGCCTCAGAGCAAATTTTTGATAGCAGTGCATTGGGGCTGTACATGTGTGGCATGCAGTGCGCGCCCCCTCCCTCCGGTACCATCATGCATGTGCGGCCACCCTCCTTTCAGTTCTTTCTCTATCTGGAACCCGGCATAGGACAGCTTCTCTTCCCCCCCCCCCCCCCCAGAAGTAGAGGAGAGGAAGGGAGGGTAGTGCAGCACCCCCAGGGGTTGCTCATCTCAGAGAATGTTCAGTTACAGGAATACATATATATATATATATATATATATATATGAGAGAGAGCTAGAGCTAGAGCTCGATCGATCCCTGAGGGTGCTCCACAGTAGGCGACTGTATAGGAATGTGTGTTAAGGAGACAGGGACTTTGGATCAGGTAGGTAAGCTGTTTGCTGTATGGCTTTTGCTACTCTAATGTAGTGGAGAGGTCCAGATAAAAGTGCATAGTGCTTCGCAAAGTTGTATTCTGATGCTCATGTAGCAGCAGCGCACATGTCATCGATGGGAATCTTCCTAAGGTAAACGACCAAGGTGATGACTGCTCTAGTCAAATGCACCCATATTGAGGAAGGTGGTGGTAAATGGTTGAGCGAGTAGCATGGGGCGATGCAGTCGGAAATCCAATGAGATCTTTGTGATGATATTTGGCTTCCCTTGTTGCGATCAGCAATGGAAATGAAGTGTCGTGGAGATGATTGAAGAAGTTTGTTCTGTGAATATAGAAGGAGAGTGCCCTTCTGACATCAAGGATATGTATCTGTGCCTTGAAGGCGCTGGCATGAGGCTTTGGGAAGAATACAGGTAAGTGGATAGTTTGGTTTAAGTGGAAGGGAGAATGCACATTTGGTAAGAACTTAGGGTGCAGCTGCAGCGAGACTTTATCCTTAAAAAAGATGGTAAACAGCAGGCCAGCCATTAGGGCGGCCATCTCACCCACTCTGTGCTGACGTTATTGCGACTAGGAATGCTGCCTTGAGGGTTAGATGAAGTAGACAGCATGTGGCCATTGGTTCAAATGGAGGTTTGGTAAGCATCCTCAGTACCAGCTGTAGATCCCATGGTTCCTGAGGAGCGTTAATGTTGGGGTATAGAGCCTGTAGACCTTTTAGAAAGTGCTTAGTTACTGGATGTACAAACGCTGTGGTGTCATCAGCTGGTGTGTGGAAAGTTGTTACTGCTGCCAGATGGACTCTGACTGAGCTCAGGGAAAGTTGTGATTGCTTGAGATGCAGTACGTAATCTAGGATTGTGGGCAGTGGGGCATCCTGCGGTGATATATTGCAGGAGGCTGCCCAATGTGTAAAATGAGTGCACCTGTTAATGTATGTCCTTCTTGTTGTAGGAGCTCTGCTGTGTAAGAGGACGTTGCGCACCTGTTGTGAACATTGCAGCTCTACGCCCATGAACCATCGAGGAACCATGCTGGAAATTGAGGGTGGGGAGTAGTGGTCCCCGGTTGAGATAGTATGGTCGGGCTGTGTGGAAGGGTGATAGGGCGGTGTTGGGCCATTCAATTTAGGAGGGGAAACCATGGTTTTCGAGGCCTACAAGGTTATTAGAATCACTCTTGCTTTGTTCCTCCGTATTTTTATGAGTACTCTGTTGAGGAGGGGAAAGAGGGAGGGGGACGTGCAGCGCAAGGGCGCATCCCATTTGAGGATGAGAGCGTCTCCAAGGGAGTGCTTCCACATGTCCGCTCTGGAGCAGTACAGTGGGCATTTCTTGTTCACTTTGGTGACATATGTGGGGTTGTCCCCATTGTGTGAATATGTCCCTCAGAACTGAGCTGTCAAGTTCCTACTCGTGGTCTTGGAATAGGGCTCTGCTGAAGGCATCCGCTGTTGTGTTTAGGACACCAAGGAGGTGGCACACACTTATGGAGATGTCACAGGCGAGGCACCAGTTCCAGAGTGTTATGGCCTCCTTGCAAAGAGTCTTGATCGTGCTCCTTCCTGCCTGTTTATGTAAAACATACAGGTCATATTGTCCATATATACTCTGACATGGGTTCCAGTAATGTGGGGAAAGAAATGCTGGCATGCCAGCCATACTGCTCTGAGTTTGAGGACTCTGATGTGTAATGTCTGCTCTGCTGTGGTCCATAGGTCCTGGATTGTGAGTCCTTTCATGTGTGCTCCCCACCTGGTGAGAGAGGTGTCTATGGTAATAACCACCGTGGATTCTGGATTTTGAAAAGGTATGCCCTTGCAGAGGTAGTACAGTTTCGTCGACCATTGTAGTGATCTCTTTACCACATGTGAAAGTAATATTGTTTTGGTCATCAGGTGGATGTTGGGTTTGTACTTGAGCCTGAGACAACCCTGGATACAGCTCATAAATAGGCATGCGTTGGGGACCACAAGGTTGCACAACGCCATGTGACCGAGAAGTTGTAGACAGTCGTGGACTGTGATAAGTAGCACTACATGGAGCAAATGCGCTAGTTGGCTGATGCTGAGGAACCTGTCGGTAGGTAGGGAGGCCATGGCTGTGGTGGAGTCAAGATGGGCTCCAATGAACTGTATGGAGTAAGTGGGTGCGAGGACTGATTTGCTCTTGTTTATCAGAAGCCCGAGTGATTGGAAACAAAGTTGGACCAGGTGAGTACAGAGGTAGGAGTCATGTCTGCTTTTTGCCTTAATGAAGCAATCATAGAGATATGGATAAATGGTGACTCCACGTTTCCTGAGATGAGATGTGACCACTGCTAGGACTTTGGAAAAAACCCTTGGTACCGTAGAGAGTCCAAAGGGTCTGTCTGTGTATTGGTAGTGTTGTGAACCTAGGCTAAAATGGAGAAAACATCTATGAGCAGATCGTATGGACACATGAAAATATGCATCTTGTAGGTCGAGAGATGAAAACCAGTCACCAAGCTCCAGAGCGGGGATAGTGGTGTCTAATGTGACCATTTTGAATTTTTGTCTTTTGACAAATTTATTTAGCACCCTCAGGTTGAGAATTAGTTGCCAGCCATCTTTTTTTTTTTCCCCTCTGAGGGGAAGTAGTGAGGAAGTAGTGAGAGTAGAAGCCAGTCCTGTGAAACTCTGGCGGAACTGGTTATATGGAGGGCTTTAAACTAGGTTCGACGGGGACAGGTGAGCAAAGCCCACAGGTAAGTGCTGAATGTGCGGGACTGGGAGATGGGTTGGAAATGGGGGGGACTACGGCCTATAATGGCAAGGAGAAAGGAGGGTCAGGGCACAACAGGGAGGCAAGATCAAATCAGTATCTTAGATGCCTATATACAAATGCGAGAAGTATGGGTAATAAGCAGGAAGAACTGGAATTGCTAACCAATAAATACAACTATGATATCATTGGTATTACAGAAACCTGGTGGGATGGGACGCATGATTGGAATGTTGGTATGGAAGGGTACGGCTTGCTCAGGAAGGACAGACAGGGAAAAAAGGGAGGAGGGGTTGCCTTGTATATTAAAAATGTACACACTTGGACTGAAGTGGAGATGAATGTAGGAGATAGCTGTGTAGAGAGTCTCTGGGTTAAGCTAAAAGGGGTAAAAAACGAGGGTGATATCATGCTAGGAGTCTACTACAGGCCACCTAGCCAGGTGGAAGAGGTAGATGAGGCCTTTTTTAAACAATTAACAAAACTATCCAAAGCCCAAGATTTGGTGGTGATGGGGGACTTCAAACTATCCAGACATTTGTTGGGAAACTAACACAGCAAGGCACAGGCTATCCAATAAGTTTCTGGACTGCATTGGAGACAACTTTCTGTTTCAGAAGGTTGAAAAAGCTACCAGAGGAGAAGCTGTTCTGGATTTGGTTTTAACAAATAGGGAGGAACTAGTTGAGAACTTGAAAGTGGAAGACAGTATAGGGGACAGTGATCATGAAATAATAGAGTTCATGATCTTAAGGAAAGGTAGAAGGGAGACCAGCACAATTGAGGTAATGGATTTCAGGAAGGCAGATTTTGATAAGCTCAGAGAACTTGTAGGTAAGGTCCCATGGGAAGCAAGACTGAAGGGAAAAACAACTGAGGAGAGTTGGAAGTATTTCAAAGGGACGTTCTTAAGGGCCCAAAAGCAAACAATTCCGCTGTGTAGGAAAGACAGAAAATATGGCAAAAGACCAGCTTGGCTTAACAAGGATATCTTGCATGATCTCAAAATAAAAAAGGAGTCTCATAAAAAATGGAAACTAGGACAAATAACAAAGGATGAATATAGGCAAGCAACACGGGAATGCAGGGGCAAGATTAGAAAGGCAAAGGCACAAAATGAGATCAGACATAAAGGGAAACAAGAAGACCTTTTATAAATACATTAGAAGCAAGAGGAAGGCCAAGGACAGGGTAGGCCCACTGCTTAGTGAGGAGGGAGAAGCAGTAACAGGAAACTTGGAAATGGCAGAGAAGCTCAATGACTTCTTTGTTTCGGTCTTCACCGAGAAGTCTGGAGGTGTGCCTAACGTAGTGAATACAAGCAGAGAGAGGGTAAGTTTAGAAGATAGGATACACAAAGAACAAGTTAAAAATCACTTAGGAAAGTTAGATGTCAGCAAGTCACCAGGTCCTGATGAAATGCATCCCAGGATACTCAAGGAGCTGATAGAGGAGGTATCTGAGCCTTTAGCTATGATTTTTGAAAAATCATGGCAGACAGGGGAGATTCCAGAAGACTGGAAAAGGGCAAATATTGTGCCCATCTATAAAAAGGGGAATAAGAACAACCCAGGAAACTAAGACCAGTCAGTTTAACGTCTGTCCCAGGGAAGATAATGGAGCAGGTAATTAAGGAAATCATATGCAAACACTTGGAAGGTAATAAAGTGACAGGGAATAGCCAGCATGGGTTTGTGAAGAACAAGTCATGCCAAACTAATCTGATAGCTTTCTTTGATAGGATAACGAGCCTTGTGGATAAGGGAGAAGCGGTGGATGTCATATACCTAGACTTTAGTAAGGTATTTGATACGGTCTCGCATGATATTCTTATTGATAAACTAGGCAAATATAACTTAGATAGGGCCACGATAAGGTGGGTGCATAATTGGCTGGATAACCATAGTCAGAGAGTTGTTGTTAACGGTGCTAAATCCTGCTGGAAAGGGATAACAAGTGGAGTTCCGCAAGGGTCTGTTTTGGGACCCGTACTGTTCAATATCTTCATCAGTGATGTAGATATTGGGATAGAGAGTACGCTTATTAAGTTTGCAGATGATACCAAACTGGGTGGGGTTGCAACTTCTTTGGAGGATAGGGACATAATTCAAAATGACCTTAGCAAGTTAGAGAAATGGTCAGAGGTAAACAGGATGAGGTTTAATAAAGAGAAATGCAAAGTGCTTCACTTAGGAAGGAACAATCAGTTCCATACATACAAGATGGGAAGCGACAGTCTAGGAAGGAGCATGGCGGAAAGGAATCTAGGGGTCATAGTGGACCACAAGTTGAATATGAGTCAACAGTGTGATGCTGTTGCAAAAAAAGCAAATATGATTCTAGGTTGTATCAACAGGTGTGTTGTAAGTAAAACTCGTGAAGTCATTCTGCTGCTCTACTCTGCACTAGTTAGGCCTCAGCTGGAGTACTGTGTCCAGTTCTGGGCGCCACATTTCAAGAAAGATGTGGAGAAATTGGAAAGGGTACAGAGAAGAGTGACAAGAATGATTAAAGGTTTAGAGAACATGACCTATGAAGCCAGGCTTCATGAACTGGGCTTGTTTAGTTTGGAAAAAAGAAGATTAAGGGGGGACATGATAGCGGTTTTCAAATATCTAAAAGGGTGTCACAAGAAGGAAGGAGAAAATTTGTTCCTCTTGGTTTCTGAGGACAGGACAAGGAGTAATGGGCTTAAAGTGCAGCAGGGGAGGTTTAGATTGGACATTAGGAAAAAATTCCTAACTGTCAGGGTGGTCAAATATTGGAATAAATTGCCAAGGGAGGTGGTGGAATCTCCCTCTCTGGAGATATTTAAGAACAGGTTAGATAGATATCTGTCAGGGATGGTGTAGACGGAGCTTGGTCCTGCCTTGAGGGTGGGGGGCTGGACTCGATGACCTCTTGAGGTCCCTTCCAGTCCTATTATTCTATGATTCTATGATATGGCTCCTAGTTGTAGCAGGTGATCCACCTCTTGCTGCAGTATGATCTCGTGAGAAGGGTCCTGAAGAGGGACAGTATAGTTGAAGGGTTTGGTCGTATTTGGGAGCTCTGGATGAGGTAGTATGTTTTTGGTCACTTGATAAATGGCTCAGATTTGCTTATTTGGTTGGGATGAGTGGCTGGAGGTATTAGTTTGGGGCTGTCAATGCTGTTGTCTACTACAGCCATGTTGCTGGTTTGGCGGGTAGTGTTGCCTTTGGTAGTGGTACGTAGGTTGTGTGTATCTTGGCCTTTGGTATGGCTGATATCTGTACTGTCTTCTCCTTGTTACAGGTGTCTGGATCCCCAGGGAGTGTAATGTCACCCTGGAGTCTTTCATTGAGTAGAGGACCTCATTGGTTTTTTATGAGAAGAGCTTCTCTCACTCGAACGGAAGGTCTTTCGACTGACTGTTGGATTTTTCGAGGAAAGGCAGACGAATTGAACCATGAGGCTCATTGCATGACAACTATAGCGGCAGTTGTTCTTATCAGTTGTGTCCAAGGCAGCTTGAAAGGCTGTGCGGGATATTGCCTGGCCTTCTGAGACAATTGCTCTGAATTGTACCTTCTTATTGTCTGGTATATCATCAATAAAGGTTTTGAACTTTGCATAATTATTGAAATCGTACTTGCTGAGAAGTGCGGTGTAGTTAGCTACTCTGCTTTGTAGTGTAGCTGATGCATACACTTTCTTCCCTAGTGAGTCAAGTCTCTTACTGTCCTTGCTGGATGGCGTGGAACGGTTTTGTTGCTTATTCCACTGCTGAGCCACATCCACTACCAAGGAGTTCGGTGGTGGGTGAGTAAACAGAAATTCTGAGCCCTTAGGTGGGACATAATTCTTGCCATCTGCCTTTTTACAAGTAGGTGGAATTGAGGCAGGTGTTTGCCACAAAGTCTTGGCAGGTTTGAGTATGGCAGAGTTAATTGGCAAGGCAATTTTTGCAGAAGGTGTTGCCTGGAGGATATTTGTGAGTTCGTGCTGCACATCCTGCACTTCCTCCATGGGAATGTTCAAATTGGTTGCAACTCTTTTAAAGAGATCTTTAAAAGAAGAGATGTCCTCGGTAGTTGTGGAGGACGGTGGCATGATGGCTTTGTCCATACTGGATGGTGAGTTTGTGTCTAGTAATGCCCCTGGACCCGAATTCAAGAAGTGATGTTCATCAGTTTCATATTGCCCTTCCTCCCCATTTGATGGGATTGGTTCAGGGGAGAGAGAGCTTTTGCCGTTGCTTCATTTTGTGTGTTCTCTTCTTGTGTTGTTGAGGCCATGGGTTCCACAATTGCCATGGGGGAGGGGAGACTAGGGCATTGCTGGTGGCATCCATGGATATGGTGCCCAGGAAGACAAGGCTGCTCTGGTGAAGTTAGGCTGGCTGGAATTAAACAACAGTCCCGATGCCTCTGTACGCGGAGATAGCTGAGGTGAGAAAACCACTAAGTCGTCGTCCCCCTCAGTTGTTAGGGGTGAGGGTGACACTGTGTAATTAGATAGTGGTGAGTGAGGTTGGTTGTCATTACTCAAAAATGGAGAATTTAGGGTAGAAGATATCGCTAGGTCTCTGTGTTCCCTGTAGCTAACGATAGGAGTGTGAGGCGCTGAAAGTTCTGTTGCTATGGAAGATGATAGCACCTGTGGCACCAGAGGAGCGGAGCACGCAGTGTGAGTTGTCATGGGCAGCGAGGGGAGACCAGTGCCATGCAGCTGCCCCTTCAGCTGCTGCAGTGCTGTGGTAACCTCTTGGAGCGCTGCTGCACTCAGTGCCGAGCTTTGTGAGGCAGGCACGGTGTGGCCTGTCGCCTCTGGTTGGGTGCTCTGTGTGGCACTTTTATGAAGACAGCGGGGTGCGCCTGAAGTACCTGGTTTTTCGTAGGTGCTGAGGCACGGCTTGTCAGAATTTACCGACTGCCTCTCAAGTGTCCCTTAAGTGATTTGCCACAAGATGTCAGCATATGTTTGTGTTAGAGCTGAGTGGGTCTAATATTGATTTAAATTTCTTTCTTTTATATAGGAATTAGACACAGTGCTCCTGTCGCTAACTGCTAAGTTGTCTGCCAAAAAAAGTAGACTTTTCCAGTGCTTTGGTAGCCCCTGGATAGAGATGATGTGGGAGGGAGGGCAGATGGGGTTGAATTTCCCCCTCCCTATTTGGTGCTGGGCTTGTACTAAGCATGCTTAGTGACACTGCTGAAGCCTCTGTCCTCAGTCTGCCCCCCATGTTCTCATTGTTTTTTCCCCTCCCCCCATCATGGTATGCACAGGTTGTCCCCCTACCAAAATCTAAAATGGCGTCCTTGATAATGAAGCCTTTCCACTGAACTTTCTGATCCCACCCACTCATTAAAAAATAATGTATGTAGTGAGCAAGAGAACACACCTTGAGCTTTAAAACCTAAACCATGGCTATTACAATCTAGAAAAACAACAATTTTCAGATGTATGCATGTTCAACATATAATCCAGCCAAAATGGCTTGCCCACAATCTAAAAATAATGTAGACTCTAATATATTCTTCAAGTGTTCATAGTGTAAATAGAGTCTGGACACTATGTACTACCAGTCTATTGTAACATTGCTGTAATCCACATATTAATTCAATCCCTAAATTGTAAGTCCTCCTCAGACTTTTTGATTGGGTCATAATGTCTTGGCGATTAAAGACATAATAAAGCTCTGAATAACACAGTTCTGATAAACTTTATACAATTTAGCAGCACACTGTGAGATTATTCAATTGAAATAACAATTTATGATTTGCTATGCTGTCAGGAAACAAATGTTCAGAATCAGCTTTTATGTTATAGACCAATTTTATTATATTTTCAGGGTCTTATGTTGGTTTATTATTGATACTTATAGGATGTGAAAGTGGTTTTTTAAGTGAAGAAGACTTATTCCCCTTCCCTGACAGATAACAGGACTCCTCGTTGTTTTAGTAATGAACTGTGAACTGCTACATAATTTGTTCTTGTGATTTAATGGCAATATTCCATGTAGTTAAACTTATAGTAAACCATTAACTAAATTGATCCCCCAGCATAGTTCTTGTCACATTTTCTCTGCTCTTCTAGTCAAGCTCCTCTAATCATGATGTTATGGCAGAAACTATTTTTTATACTAAAGGCGACTGCTAAATTCTCTCTAAGCACTGTACATTCAATTTATCCTACTTGTTATGAAGGAGTTGGGTCTCAGCCACAAAGTTATTCAGCGATGTGCACAGAGAGAATTTGATCTCAATAATACTTGATGACACTACTTGGAGGACCACATATTATTCCACGACAATAGAGCTGATAGATTTCACGATGAGGAAAAGGAGTCTAGGAAGTGTGTTAGTGCCAATGAGCAGTAGTTTCAATTTAATTTAAACCATAAGCTTTCAAATAAAGCATAAGATATTCTTGACTAAAAAAAGTAGAGATTGATATTAGTAAACTTATTTACAATACAGGCAGTCCCTGGGTTACATGGATCCGACTTACATCGGATCCCTACTTACAAACGGGGTGAGGCAACCCCGCACTAGCTGCTTCCCCCCAGCAGACCAGGGAGACGCGAAGCTAGCGCCTCCCCCAGCAGACCAGGGAGACGTGGAGCGGCTTTTCTCAGCAGACACCTCAGCTTGAGAATAAAGGACTGAGGAAAGTGAGGTGTGAGAGAATAAAACTGAGCTCTGGAGAAATGTTTGGCTAGAGTTTCCCCTACAATATGTACCAGTTCCGACCTACATACAAATTCAACTTAAGAACAAACCTACAGTCCCTATCTTGTACGTAACCCGGGGACTGCCTGTAGATGCCCTTTTTTGAGGGGGAAGGAGATAGGTAAAATGGATTGAGCCCTGAAAATCAGCTGATATCTGCTTTATATCCATGGGTAGCCGCATCTGCAGATGTGGATATCCACAGCTTATTTTTGTGGATATCGCTGTGGATACAAATTTTGTATGTAGAATTCTGAAAATGCACATATTTGCTTTATATCTGCAGGTATCCACTTTTAGAGATATGGATGCAGATATCCGCAGATCAATTTTGCAGATTCAGTTGCGGATGCCAATTTTTTTGTCCACACAGGGCTGTAAAGATGAAGGCTAGATCTGTCACAAATCTCTGACTGGTTCAAGAATACCTATGTGTATGGACATAGCCAATTGACCTTGAATGACAGAATGTAATGCATCAATCAATTTGTTACTATTCTTGTACAACTTCCAAAGGGATTTGTAAGGCGTCAGCCATTCTCTTGATCTTGAAAAACCTTAAAATGGTCCATCATAGATAGACTGACCACTTCATCCAGAAAAAATGGAGTTGTCAAAGGAAGAGAAGGATACATATAACAATCATTCACGCTTTGGATTTCCTCTCCCAAGTCACGAGGATCACTTTGATAAGATGATTGCACTGATCTTGAAGGCTTTACAGGAAGACACAACCTGTTCCTGGACAAATGGATTCTCAAAGAATATACAGCAATTTAAACAAATTAAGGGTTCCAGTAAAGCCAGAACTGCTTACCAAAAGGATAGGGCATATAAAAATAAAGTAAAGGAATCCATAGAACCTGTAATGAGACAAAACAGTGTCTCCTGCAATGACAGGGAAAATGCTGACATCCTGATATTATTCTGGTTCATCCTCATGAACTAACCCAGGAAAGGAGGAGGCAGTCCTTGGAGAAGGATTTCTGTTATAGCCTACCGAGGAAAACTCAGAAGAACAGATCTTCTCTATAGGATGTATTCATGATCTCTACAGAGTCTGATGAAGTTGAAGAGAGTGGTTGAGAGATGGATATCTGTGTCAAAGATAAGTGTAGGAAAATCTTTCATGAGGAAGCTGCTGATAACAGTGAGACATGAAGCTAAAGAGAGTCTGGTTCTGGCATAGCTATTATGTCCCCAAATGTAATAAAAGCAGCTGGAGAGAAGCTACTGCACCAAACTGGCATTATTGATGGAAGCAGTACCATGTAAGTTGGTACTGGAGTGGGATGCAATGGAAAAATATGTCAAGAACAGATATACAGAAAGGCTAGTCCAGCAGGTCAAGGCAGCTGAGATGACACTCCATATGGAAGAGGTGAGACTGTGGGAAGAAATAGAGTGGGGAGATTGGTGCTTGACAAGGAGGGCACATACAAACTAGATCCAATAAATAATCACTTACCTGAGTTCTGAGAAATTATACAATTGCGCTCTTTCATATGAGTAAAAAATATCAGGTACTAATAATCTATATACTGCTGTCAAGAGAACTGGAACGTGGAGAGGCCACAGTCAAGGGACCTGCAGTATCCAAAAAGAGAGAAAATGATGGCCTTGAATGGGAATTTCCTTGCTGGTGGGGAAGTGAATCAGTTGAAGAGGTAGGGACAGACAAACGTAGGCGGGAGGGAAGCTGTAGTGAGGATGAAGATGATATGAAAGAGAAGAGGGAAGGAGGGAAATACTCCAGGTGGGGAGGAGACACGGAGACAGAAAGAGAAGAAGCTCAGATCCAAAACGCCACGGAGTTGAAAGAGTGAGACTGAAGAGGATTTAACGGAGAGAAAATGGGAGCGGCAGAGAAGGCAGGGGAGAAGCGCCCTATTGTTGCTTAAGAAAACACGGTTGTCCCGTGTGAGGTTGGTGGCCTGGGCAAGTTTGGGCAGCAGGAGCAGGCGCCAGATTGCTGGGGCCGAGAGGCCCTGCCCCGACCATAAATCTATAATAAAACTAAAGGGCACCAGCCTTGGGTCTGAACTGCTCTAAAACCTTCCCGAACAGGGGCAATTGCAGCAGCAGCAGCAGCGCGGGCTCAGGGCGCAGCAGGGCAGCCTCCCGCGCAACACCGGCCTGAGCGGCGGGGGGGGCGGGGCGCGCTGCGGCCAGAGGGCGGCTGCCGAGGGCCTGGAGGGAGAGCCCCGAGTCGGCGGCTCCCCCGGCCCTGTGGGGCGCCCGCTGCCGGTCGGGTGACAGGCCCCCCGGGGCCAGGGCGGCCGCAGGGCCCGTTCCCATAGTGACCCCGTGTGACGCGGGGCGGGGACGCTGCCGCGAGGGGGCAGCCGAGGTGGCGGCAAAGCCGGGAGCGCCCGATGCGCCGGGCCGGGAGCGGGGCCGCCGACGCCCAGACTCCCGGGGCCCTCAGGAGCTTCGGAGGGTTAGTGGGGGGCGGCTCGGCCCCCGCCCCCGCCCCCGCCTGCCCCCCTCCCTCACGCCCCTGCGCTCTCTCTCTTCCCCCAGGTTCGGCAGGCGGAGCCGACACTGCAGCGCCGTGGACAGAGGGGACTTCAGCGGCGGCATCTATGGCACCAGCCTCCCGCTCGCCAGCGGCTCCGACTCCCGCCAGGTACAGGACCCCCCGCCCCGCGCCCGCTGGTTGGTGTCTGCAACGACACCGGAACGCCCTGCCCTCCAGGGCGCCAAACGTGGGTCAGGGCAGTCGCCCCGTGCCCGGGAGCTGCGGATCCGCGCGCTCTGGTGCCAGTGTCCTGCTTGCACGCCCCTTTCAGTGCTCTTCAGTCACTGCCAGCGAGCCCGTTTCACATTCCTATAGTGCATCCTGTACGTGCAGACCCTCTCTTCCCTCCGGAGCCCAGTCAAATTAATGGGACTTTGCAAAGGGCGGGGGGGAATGTGCCCACATAAAGCTCCCTGCAGGATCAGGACTGTGATCTGTAAATTGCTTTGAGATTCAAGGTGCTATTTGAATGCACAATATTATCTTTTGTGTGTTTCTTAGTCTGGTACAAGTAATAATAATGCCTAACAATTATATGTCACTTTTAATTAGTAGATCTCACAGCACTTTATAACAGAAGTCAATATTATCCCATTTTATAGATGAGGAAACTGAGACACAGATGGGCAGGAGTGACTTATCCAAGGTCACCCAGCAGGCCAGGTGGCAATAATGTACTTTAACTTAATTTAATTTCTCTCTCCTACAGCTATTCCTGTTAACATCTCTCTCCATTTGCCACTTCCTCACTCCATCTCATAAAATTATTAAACCTATATTTAAATTGTTGTAGTTACCATATATTTTTAGTTTCTGTGTTTTTGCACTTACTGAAGTTGATATATTGTTATAGAATATACATACCAGCAATTTGGAACATGATGTCCATCTTCCAGAAAATAAATTCCGTCTTTCAAGAGATGAGATTGGCACAGGAGGTAAGGAATCCCAGCCATTTGCAGTTCTTTATGGACAAAAATTTTCTGGAAAACTGAAGTAAGCACAATCCAACTGTTGCTATCTTACAGGTGTTCTTTCAAGCAAGTTTCATAAGGTAAGAGTGGAATAAATATCAGTCTTTAGACAGTAATTGAAATAAAATTTATCTCTAATTTGCTTAATAGATTTTGGAGCTAAAAGCTGATTTTTAAAATCAATCAAACAAACCAGACACGGTGAAAAGGACTAAACCACTGTTGTGCTGCTTTAAAAACCATAAATGGGATTATGGCTCCACTGTGAAAAATTGTTTTTATTAAAATAACTTTCAGATAAAGATATGGATAGGCAATGGCATTTTTTAAAAGCTTTCTTATGGTAATTGACCAATTGTGTATTCATATTCCAAGTTTTCTTTAAGAGTTAAAGTTGCTCTCTTTCATTTGTGTGGGGTCAAACTTTGGGTGTGTCTAGACTGCAGAGTTTTGTCGACAAAAGTGGACTTTTGTCGACAAAACTATACCTGCGTCTACCCTACCGCTGAGTTCTGTCGACATAACGTCAACAGAACTCAGCAGTTTTGTCGACGCTGGTAAACCTCATTTTACGAGGCATAACGCCTTCAGTCGACAGAGTTCTGTCAACAGAAGGTGTTACTGCATGTAGGATTGTGTCTAGACTACAGGGTTTTGTCGACAAAGCAGCTTGCTTTGTCGACAGAACTGAATGTAGTCTAGATGCTCTTTGTCGACAGAAGCTTTGTCAACAGTATCTGTCGACAAAAACTTCTGTCGACAAAACCCTGTAGTCTAGACGTACCCTTTGAGATGTATTTATTGTGTTAAAAAGTGAAGAATCATATCAGTGTACTAGACACCTCACAAACTAAGAAGACTGTTTTGATTGGAGACTCTAAACCTGCAAAATAGAGACTTTTAGCAAATACAGAAATCTATGCTATCGTTGTTATATATTTTATCTTGTGTTCCAGTCCAGGGGAGTTACATATATGCAGGTAAGAACAGTCCCTAAAACATGATTTTATTATCTTTTAGATAAAAATATGAAATATTCACTTTGTGGCTGTTCAGCAGCCTATGTGAAATTAATTTGGCAAGTGTCCGTGTCACATGTGCATCGTCTCAGTTAAACATACATAAACACAAAAAAGCTTGTTATCATGATTAGCAACTATAATGGAACAAAGAATAATTGAAGCAAACCTGAAAGGCCCTGGGAAACATTCCAGTTGTGTCCCTTAATACGGCAAAAGCTATTGTCACATTCTGTTCATTTGCTCTGAATTAGAGCAATAAGTCAGTGGTAGCTCAGAGTTCTGCAGAATTCACCAGTAATGCCTCAGGGTAGGAAATCTTCAGTCTGAATAAAAGCTTCCCTATTTTCTCGTCTTTCCCAATCTGACAGGAAGCAGCAGGACTCCCTCTGCTCTTGCTCTCATCTCCATCTTGAGGCCGGGTTCAGAGATGATGGGACAGTGGGGTAGGACTTTATCTCTGTACTGTCAGCCCAACCTGGTAGCAGAATGATGCTCTCAATAGAAGGTTGACTAACTCATTCATTTTCATGGGGTGAGTTGAGCAGCACTGCTGATTTACTGCCTGACTTCAGTAGCTTGACACATCTAAACAAGGCCTGAGGAGTTACAGCTCAGTAGGCCTATTGATCACAGCAGGAATCTTTCTTGCTGCTCCAGGTGCATACTGTTGCTGCTCCTCCATGTACTCTTAACAGCACATTCTAATAGAATTGAGCACCTGTGACAAATCAGATTAGCCCAGGGACACAGCCAATCCATGGCTCTCTTTGTCTGCAGTATTCACAACTTGTCTGAACTGGTAGTCTCAACAGAGAGGTCAAAAAATGAATGAGCATGGAGACTAGTACTATGAGTAATATTAGCCCTGTAGAGAAGTGATTCCTCCTGAACAACATTGCTGCGTAAAGAATAGGGATGTTAAAGCAATGAGGTTGGGCTCATAGGTTAACATGCACCGTTACATACACCGCCCACCACTCGAATGCTGCTGCCTCTGATACAGAGGCCGCAGCATGGAGGGCTGGTGGGAGCTGGTGTGTGCAAGGAGTCAGCTTTTAAGCCAGCTCCCCGCATATACTGGCTCCCACGGAGCTGCCTCCCCTCCCCCCCAAACTGTTGACCCTATATCAGAGGCAGCACTGTGGGGGGGGGGGGGGGGGGAAGGTGGCAGGCAGTGCTCATGGGGAGCTGGCTTAAAAGCCGGTTCCTTGCACACACCAGCTCCCACCTCCCCCCCCCCCCAACGCTGCTGTCTCTGTATCAGAGGCAGCAACAAAATGGGGGGAGGCAGAGAGGGTGCACTGGCTCCTGTGGAGCTGACTTCCCCTCTCTGTGTGTAACTGCTGAAATTTTCAGCAGTTAAACATTTACTTTAATAAACACCTTTTCGCATCCCTAGTAAAGCCCTACTCCTGTACTGTACTTTTTCTGTGAGATTCCAGGCCTCTCAGACATCACTTTTTGTGAGCACTAAATTCACACACGTTTTATTGAAAGCTAAATTTGACTCTTAGTTACACACTTGAAACCTCACTGATGCAAATGGGGATGTATGGTTTTAACTGAGGACACTTTTTGTACGAAAAGATCCAAGATAAATAAGTGGCTATGCCTGAAAAGTGTCTTCCTGCATCTATTATATATTTGAGAGTGTTTGTCTGTGAGAGTGAGTGAGTCTGTCTGTCTGTCCATCTGTTTGTTCAAGAACTCCTCCTAAACAGTAAGAACTAGGATCACCAAATTTGTATGTATCTTCCTCTCATTGTAACTTAAAACAAGGTAAAGATTTGGTGAGGGAGGGAGGAGCTGAAGCTCCCTCCCAACATGTATGGGGACTCATAAAACCATGCAGAAAAGAGAATCACCAAGCATGTAATAGGAGCTGGCTAGGTATGACCCAACTCCAAGCCTCCCATCCTATTGGTGCACTTCAGGGAGAGTGGGTGGGGCTGCAACTTCCTTTCTTCTAATTGTACGGAACATTACTGGCTGTTCTCCTTTGTCAGGTAGTGAGGGGAAAGTGCATTGCTTGCTCCATTCCTCAGTCTGGCTGGGGAGTGCAGGGAGCAAATGAACCTGGAACAGTCCCAGCTAGGGCACATGTAACCCCTCCTGCAGCTGTGCCCACTGGAGCTGCAGCGGCCATGGACAGGCACTTCTCACCTGGCTGCAAGTTACTGTGGTGAGAGAAGGCTGAGGTAGTTCTCTGTCCCCAGGGCAGCCTGCATACTGAACCCTTCATTCCTAGCCCCACCCCAGAGCAATGATTTAAATGAAGTAAAACAAAAATTTACTGAGTTTAAGGATCTGAGCAATGTTGGGTAAATCTTCTATTACTAAATATTGTAGTTGCTTTTCTGTTTTACAGGAAGCATACACAACTACAATGGAACAACTGGCAGATCTCAGTTTGTCCAAAAATAGGATTAGAAGAACCCAGGTGAGATTTATCAAATAACTTTAATTATGCATTTTATTTTATTTTGCTTTCTTGGTACTTACTGTAAAATATATCAGTAGTATTTTTATAGATATGCTTTCTGCTTATTGCAGCCTACTCCAAATAATAGCAAGGAAGGGATGTTTAATTCCTGGACATATACACACGATCAAAGCAATACTACTGTGAACAGGTAAAAAATGTTTTATTCATAATATACCTATATCCAGTTAAAATGAACAGTTTTTTTAAAAAGTAATTTTTAGTCATTCTGAATAAGCAAGATAATTGCACCTAAGCAATGTATTTAACACTCTGTGAAGAAACTGATGGTGTATTGTCAGTTTTATATTTTCTAACAGAGTTCAAAGGCATTTCATAAATCAGTGCATAGGGTTTTTAGTTAAAAATGAGGTAACAGAGTTATGAATTCTGATGTTTTAGTAAATGCCTTTAATCTCCTCTAGGGTACAAATATTTTGCACTACAGGCAGTCCCCGGGTTACGTACAAGATAGGGACTGTAGGTTTGTTCTTAAGTTGAATTTGTATGTAAGTTGGAACTGGTACATATTGTAGGGGAAACTCTAGCCAAACATTTCTCCAGAGCTCAGTTTTATTCTCCCACACCTCACTTCCCTCAGTCCTTTATTCTCAAGCTGAGGTGTCTGCTGAGAAAAGCTGCTCCGCGTCTCCCTGGTCTGCTGGGGGGGGGGGGGAGCGCTAGCTTCGCGTCTCCCTGGTCTGCTGGGGGGAAGTAGCTACTGCAGGGTTGCCTCACCCCATTTGTAAGTAGGGATCCGATGTAAGTCGGATCCATGTAACCCGGGGACTACCTGTATAGTTAAACCCAAAGGATATTTGTTTGCCATCTTGATATGCAATTAATTAACTTTTTTTCCAATAAATCATTTATGCACTCTGTCAGTCTTCAGTTTCCATGTTAATGGAATAGCACCAAACATATATAGCAGTAGTTCAAACCCTCCCCTTCTTCCTGCTAGCTGAGCCCCCTTCATTCTTCTCTTTTAGCAATAGGAGAATAAGAGGGTGGTTGTGGCACATTAAAGCTGTTTGCCACTCTCAGCCTTGAAAACCTCCCAGGACCTTATAGATCTGTCTTTGCATGTATACCAAATGTTCTGAGAAATGGGGGGCGGTGAAGCCTCAGGAAGTTATGTTTTTTAAAAACTTCCATTTGAACACTGAATGGTTTAAGTGTGATGTTCACAAATTTAGTCTTTGGTGTTATCTCCAGAGATACTATTGATAAATTTATGGGGCTCAGTAGTTGTCAGTCGATGGTCAGGGCAGTATGTGTGTGTGTGTATGTTACACCCGAGTCTTCAACTGCTGGGACACAAGGTCCCGTCTCAGCGGGCAGCCTAGGGAGGCTGACGGGCACCCCGAGAAGTTTAACGTCCGTGTCTTTGACCGCTAGGACCAGGTCCCTTCGCAGTGGGCAGCCGACAGGCTGACAGATGCCCCAGAGTTTACAGGGAGAGCTTATTACATCTCAGACTTTGACTGCTAGGATACATGATCCCTTCGCACCGGGCAGCCTACGGAAGGCTGAGAGATGCCCCTTCGGATCTGTCCTCTGGAAGCGACATGATCCAAATGCCCAGCTCTGCCTGTATCTGTCCCTTATGACTGGCTGGAGTTCTTTTAAATTGTTCTTGGTTCTGTTACAGCAACTGAAGGAGTCAGGTTAAAGCTTAAACAGTTACAGGTTTATTAAAGAAGCTTATAAATCATACGGTTACAATGGCTATTGCTCTATTTCTTAACTGCTAGCAAATATAGATCTTAAAAATGGTTACAAAGAAAATAAAGATAGAAAATAGAAATAATGGTACCAAGTGACAGCTTAGTCTTTAAAGAGCTCTAAATCTATGTGTACACTTAAGACAAAGGACACATACAGGTACAATTTTTACCCCCTTCTGTGCCTCTCGACTCCAGCGTATCAGGCCAGGGCCGGTCCCTCAATTCCTAGGAAAAACGAATACGAGGTGGGCATCCCTGTGGAACCTCAGGAGGCCAATCACCTAACCCGACCAGCAGATAGATGGTAGATTGACGCTCAGAGTAAGTGTGCTGCTGGACCCATCTTTATATCCATAGGGGCCCGTATCCTCTTTCTTATTTAAGATGCCAAACTGTGTTGGTCTGTCTTTGTGACGCCAGTCCTTACAAGGGAATTTCAACTTAATTTACTCTTGCAAATTAAATTGTTAGTACTGGACATTTTTTTTACTGGGCAGGAGATTCTTCCCACCAAGTGTGTGTTCATATCAATATAGGTTTCAGTCAAGGGCACTCCTCGGCAGCCTCTTGGTCAGCGATTAGTTCGACCACCCTCTTATCTCTGCTTATAGTTGTCCAGGGTCACTGGGTGAGCTGGCATATCTGGGCCTCCTGTCAAGGCTTTCAAAGACTATGCTGATTTTACTGCTCTGTGTGCCCTATGTGCTCCAGGCAAGCAAAAATGGATGTTACAGGGGGGTTCCTGTCTGGCTACAGCAGTTCAGGTTGCAATGCATCCACAGGATTACAAACACTATTCTGAATTTACTCTACACCAATCATGTTCAATCCATTGCTACATATAAGATTTAATAAATGTTTCCATCTGCTAGATATTTGTTCAAATATCTTTAGCTAAAATATTGGATACTAAAAGATTTACCCAGCATTTATTGGATCCTTTTGCACACTTCACCTTCTCCCTCTCTCTCCACCCTCCCCCCCAGCTACCTGCTCAGGAGTCAGGGCAGTAGTTTGGAGATGTGGGAGGCTCAGGGCAGGGAGTTGGGGGGGGGGGCGGTGCAAGAGTCAGGGCAGAGGGTGGGGATCTCAACACGGGGTTGGAAGGTGGGGAGGGGCTCAGAGTAGAAGTGGGAACGGACAGCGGCTCCTCTTGGTGGTGATGGTTGCTGCGCTGCCTGGCAGCGACTTTGCTTCCTGAGGCAGTGGGGGCTGCTCCGTGGCTCTCGGGGGCTGCTTGCTGTTCCTCTGTGGTCAGTCTGCAGTATAGCTGTCCCCTGTGCTTGCTGCTCCCCTGTGGTCATTCTGGGGTACAACTGTCCCTGCTATCAAACCCGTCTTTCTGTTTGATGTGAGACAGTCACATTCCGCATAAATCCCATTGTCTTGTCACAACCAAGCTCTGACCTTGCTTTAAGTTATGATAAGAGGAATCTACATAGCAAATGTGGTAGTCCTATCTCTTACCATTTGGGAGGCGTTCTTGAACAAATGGACTTTGATGGGTACAGAGACTGACTGACACACAAATTCTCTAATATATTGTAGATAAAATTAATGTAATCAGTAATTCAGATATGAAATGTGCATATATTTACCTGTACACGCGAGGTTCATTAACCTTTTAATTGTTAAACTATGCAAACTCTTGTGGCCTTTTTAATTAATTAGAAAAAGAAAGTTGCAGCAGTCTGCCCAATAAAACAATTCTTCTTCAAGTAGTGTCCTATGGGTGCTCTACTTCAAATGCTCATGTGCTCCATATGAGATTTTAGAGAGCAATACCAGTTTGGTTCATGCATGTGCTCTGCTTTGCACTCTGCATTGTAGCTATGTGGAGCTGTACCATGAACCATCCACAGAGTTCCTTCTCAACTGCCTTAGCCTGAGATGGAGTCCATATCTAATTTAGTTCAATTACAGTTTTTCTTATAGTTTTAGTTAGCTTAGTTATTGTTAGTAGTACTTAAAATTGTTGTAAGGACCATTATCCTTTCAGATTTTCCCCTGCAGGAATCTTTGGATTGCTGGATGAATATGCCTGGCTCTCCCAGTTTTAAACCCCCCTACTCAATTTATTCCAGTGTTTAATCACCCTAACAGGAAGTTTTTCGTAATGTCCAACCCAAACCTCCCTCACTGAAATTTAAGCCATTGCTTCTTGTCCTATCATCAGAGGTCAAGGAGAACAATTTTTCTCCCTCTTCTTTGTAACCCCCCAGTTATGAACTTGAAAACCGCTATCATGTCTCCTTCTCAGTTTTCTCTTTTCCAAACTAAACAAACCCAATTCTTTCAGTCTTTCCTCATAGGGTTAAAGGTTTAGAAAACATGAGCTTTTTGTTGCTCTTCTCTGGACTCTCTGCAATTTCTCCACATCTTTCTTGAAATGTAATGCTCAGAACTGCACAGAGTATTCCAACTGAGGCCTAGTAAGTGCAGAGTAGAGCAGAAGAAATACTTCTCTTGTTCTCAACACTCCTGTTACTGCATCCCCGAATCATGTTTGCTTTTTTTTTTTTTTTTGCATCAGTGTCACACTGGTGACTCTCATGTAGCTTGTGGTCCGCTATAACCCTGAGATCTCTTTCCTGGAGAGTCACTTCCCATTCTGTATGTGTGAAACTGATTTTTTTCTTCCTAAGAGGAGTACTTTGCATTTGTCGTTATTAAATTTCATCCTAATTACCTCAGACCATTTCTCCGGTTTATCTAAATCATTTTGAATTATGACCCTAGCCTCCAAAGCACTTACATCCCCTCCCAGTTTGGTATCATCTGCAAACTTAATACGCATACTGTCTATGCCAATATCTAAAACACTGATGAAAATATTGAACAGAACCGGTCCCAAAACTGATCTCTGTGGCACTCCACTTGTTACACCCTTCCCGTATGATTGTGAACCATTAATAACATCTCTATGAAAACTATTATTCAGCCAGTTATGCACCCACCTTATAGTAGCTCTATCTAGGTTGTATTTCCCTAGTTTATTGATAAGAAGGTTGTGCAAGACCATATCAGATGCTTTACTAAAGTCTAGGTTTACCATGTCCACCACTTTCCCCTTATCCACAAGACTTGTTATTCTATCAAAAAAACCTATTAGATTAGTTTGACATGATTTGTTGTTTACAAATCCATGCTGGCTGTTACCTAGCACCTTGTCTTACAGATGAATTCCTTAATTATTTGCTCCATTATCTTTTCACAGAAGATAAGCTGACTGGTTTGTAGTTTCCAAAGTTATTTCCCTTTTTATAGATGGGCACTATATTTACCCTTTCCCAGTCTTCTGGAATCTTTCCTGACTTCCATGACTTTTCAAAGATGATAGCTAATGGCTCTGATATCTCCTCTATGAGTTCCTTGCATATTCTAGGTGTATGGTCTGTTACACTTGGTGTGTGTGTTTCCCCAATATAGTTTTTGCCTGCCCTTAAAATCAATACCTAGGAAGAATTGGAATATTACATGTATTTAAATACATTACATTAAATTATACCTCTTTATGATGAAGAACTCTTTTGTCCAGCTTCTTACTCAGGCCAGGGGCTGATCTTCCTCTCCATCAATCTCCTGAGTACATTGATTGTCTCTACTACTTTGGTGCAACAGTTTCATAGAGCTTCTAAATGGAAGACTCTAGGAAAGGAAGCTTGGATCCCCCAGGTAAGGAATCTACATTTTGGGTTCCTCCATGTATACCATATGGACTCCCTTCATTGGCTATGCTGGGATCCATGGGCAGCATACTGCCAACAATTCTCTCGGAGCCCTAGCATCACTTGTTGCCTCAATAAGGGTGGACAGTTTTTCCCCTTCTCTCTTTCAAGAAGGCCTGATCCAGAAGAAGATACCTTTGAGGGACAGGAGATGAGTGGACAAAGAGGTCACACTGCCAAGCAACCTCTCTTCTTCATCCCCATTGAAGCAGTCATGCCTGTCCCAACATCCCTGGAAGATGGCTTATTTCAAACAGTTCCAGGGCTTTGTTGAATGGACAACTGGCTCCTTTCAAATTCCACTTGAGGAGACTAAGGAGTCACAAGATAAACTGCTTGATATTTTGCATGCAGCATCATCTACCTGAATGATGAGGCTCATCTGTGTCTTGCAAAAGTAATCTGGTATAGCCTAGCAACAATATTGCCTACCTGTAAATGGGCTGATTAGAAGTATTATGTTCCATCTAAGGTTTCACAGATTCTCTTTTCTCATTCCTTTCATAACTCCCTTGTCAAGGCTGTACATGAATGTGTAAGGAAACACCATACAACATAATACAGGAAAACCTCAATCATTTTGTTAATATCTCTGCACTTTAGAATTGCTGACAGTCAGGTGCTGATGATGAAATATTGTTACGAACTACTCAAAGTTCACTTTGTTTATTGAGCTTCTATCACCATAGCAGAGGGACCAATTGCAGGCAATTTTTACAGAGGATCTGCTTCTTGCAGGCCTCTCTGGATGCCACTTTCAGCTGCCCACTCTGTTTCTAAGGTAATAGTCATCTGAAGGGCCTCCTGGCTTGAGCTCTAAGCCCTGTTCCTTCTAATTTTTCTATTCAGGTGTGGAATACATTTTGTGATGTGCACCGAAGCATATGTTGATGGGGACTCCCTTTAGATAGTTGAAAATTGTTTGTGGAGAATGCAGACAAATCTCTATATACATTAAAGGATTCCAGAGCCACTTAATGGTCTTTGAGAATTTACACATTTGAGCATAAATTTAGTAAGTCCCAGACAGCACAGGGATCTTGTCCTGCTCAATTTGCCAACCCCTGGAGATCTTATGAAAATGTACAAAAGAGGCAGAGGTTCCAGAAAAAGAGACCGTCAGCTACACAGGCATTGACATCATAACCTTCATGTTCAAAACACCAATTTTAGTGGGGGTAGTTGCAGTTCTGAGTTATTTCCATCCCGCTCCTCACCAGCTAAAATGGTTTGCATGTCTGCATCCATTTCTTACTTCTGACAAGTTTGGATGAAGGGGCTGACCTGGCTTGTATCACTGAGACCTGGCTGGGAGTGGAGGGAGGCATTGACTTTTCCCAATTTTGCCTGGCTGGGTTCTCGGTACAGCATCAGCCACGGCATAATGGTTGGAGAGGTGGGGTGGCGATTGTCTATCGAGATATCATCTCACTGGCTAGGGCCTTGGTCCAACAAAATGTTATATTTGAGTAGTGAGAGAAATGTAGCCGTGTAGTCTAGTCTGGTGTAGCTGAAACAAAAAACAGGACTATGTAGCACTTTAAAGAGTGCTACATAGTCCTGTTTTTTATATTTGAGTGTACGTGATGTTGGGTGGCCATGATAAGTTGGGTATGCTGCTTGTGTCCATCTTGCTGTATGGCAGACACTTTGCTTGAGGTGGTCTGGGACATGGCATTGAGGACCCCGAGGTTTCTGGTCTTGGGGGACTTTAATATTCACGCCGAGGCTATGCTGTCTGGTCTGGCCTGAGATTTTATGGATACCACTACCACCCTAGGACTATCCCAAGAAATAACTGCCCCAATGCATGTTGCAGGTCATGCGCTCGATCTAGGCTTTTGGACTAAAGATGATAGGGTTCTTGGGATAAGGGATGTGGTTACACTCCCTTTGTCATGGACTGAGCACTACCTAGTCAAGTTTAGACTATCTGCTGACCTTCCCCTCCACAGATGCGGGGGACCAATTAAGATGATCCGCCCTCGGAGGCTGATGGAGCCGGAGGGCTTCCTGAGGTCTCTGAGGGATTGTTCAGCCGTTATGGCAAATGGTCCTATAGATGCCCTAGTCAGTTTATGGAACATTGAGGTAGCCCAGGCAGTTGATATGATTGCTCCTAAGCACCCTCTTTGGGCTAGTTGAGCCAAGTTTGCTCTCTAGTTTTCTGGGGAATTGATGGCAGCAAAATGGTCTTTGTGACGGCTAGAACGCCACTGGAGGAGAACTAGAGCTGAGTCCGATCGATTACATGTTAGAGCTGACTTGTGAGCTTACTCTGCGGCGGTGCTGACAGCAAAGAAAAGCTACTTTTCCACCCGTATTGCATCCACACAATGCCGTCCAGCAGAACTGTTTTGAGTGGTGCAGGGTTTGTTATTGTCTAGCACTCATGATGAAATGGAGGAGCTCTTGGCTCCCTGCTATGATTTGTTTGCGAAGCACGTTGCAGATAAGATCGCTCACTTTCAGTCTGATTTGGACTCTGGCTGCTATGTAAGTAGGGCACAGAATATGTTGAGTGCACTGCCCAGTTGTTTTTCTTTGGATCAGTTTCTGCTATTGCAGACTGAGGATGTGGACAAGGTGCTTGGAGGAGTGCGACCGACCACGTGCTCACTTGATCCCTGCCCTTCATGGCTTATTAAATCTAGCCGGGAAGGGATGACTGGCTGGGTCCAGGGGATTATTAATGCGTCTTTTAGATCTGGTATGGTTCCCACTGCCTTGAAAGAGGCAGTAGTATAACCATTACTCAAGAAGCCTTCCCTGGACCCACATGACTTAAATAACTATCGCCTAGTTGCTAATATTCTCTTCTTGGGCAAGGTACTCGAGCAGGTAGTGGCATTGCAACTCCAAGCTTTCTTGGAAGAAACAGATTATTTAGATCCATTTCAGGCTGGTTTGAAACTGAAACCGCCTTGGTCACCCTGATAGACAACTTATGCCGGGAGATGGGGAGTGCATCCCTGTTGATTCTCTTGGACCTCTCAGAGGCTTTTGATACCATCAACCATGGCATCCTTCTGGAACGCCTGACAGAGTTGGGTTTTGGAAGCACTGTTTTGCAGTGATTCTGATCCTACCTGTCGGGACATTTTCAGAAGGTGGAGCTAGAGGGCTGCTATTCGACCCCATGGCGATTATGCTGTGGGGGTCCCGCAAGGTTCCATCTTGTCCCCTATGCTGTTTAATATCTACATGAAGCCTCTAGAGTGGTTATAAGGAGTTTTGGTAGGATGGTGCCATCAATATGCAGATGACACCCAACTCTATTTCCCTGTGACATCAGAACCAGATATGGCGGTGACTAATCTAAACCGGTGTCTAGAGGAAGTGATGGTTTGGATGAAGTCAAACAAGCTGAAGTTGAATCCAGATAAGACTGAGGTCCTGTGGATCAGGAGGCCATCTTTTCGGGAATGTGGTGTGGTACCTGTTCCAGACGGGGTTACTCTCCCCCTGAAAGAACAGGTATGCAGCTTGGGAGTCCTCCTGGACCCTTTTTTAACATTTGAGAACCAGATTTCTTCAGTGGCCAGGAGTACTTTTGGGCAGCTTCGTCTGATCCACCAGCTGTGACCCTTCCTGAACAAGCATGACTTGGCCACAGTGATCCATGCTCTTGTTACATCCAGACTGGATTACTGTAATGTGCTTTATGTGGGGTTGCCTCTAAAGAGCCTTCGGAAACTTCAACTGGTCCAGAATGCGGCTGCTCAAGTCTTAACTAATACTCGTTATACGGAGCACATTATGTCAGTGCTTCGTCAGCTGCACTGCCTTCTAGTATGTTTCCAGGCTCAATTTAAGGTTTTAGTTATGACCTATAAATCCCTAAACGGGTTGGGTCCAGGGTATCTGAAGGACCATCTTTTCCCATATGAACCTGACTGGGGATTGAGGTCAGCTAGGGAGGCTTTGCTTCCTGTTCCCCCACTTGTGGAGATAAGATTAACATCTATGCAGAACAGGGCCTTCTCAGCTTTTGCTCCCAGGCTGTGGAATTCTCTTACTTGGGATATTTGCATGGCGCCAACGCTTGTATTGTTTCGGCGTCAGGCTAAAGCCACCCTTTTTACTCGTGCTTTTATTAATGTTTGAGTCTGTATGTGTATGTTCCTCTTCTCAATATGTTTTAGCAAGTTTTATGTCCCTCTGGGGTCTTGTACTTTAAATTTTTATATATATTTGTATTGTGTTTAAAAATTTTATAAGCCACCTCAAATATTTTAAATACAGAGGCGGGGTAAAAATATTTAAAATAAAATAAATATCACTATAGCCTTTTTTGGCGGCAACACATTCTAAGTCCAAGGCTCCTCCACAGGATTGTGAAGATACAGAAGTTCTTGTTGGTAGCATTTGCAGCAATACCCTCATTGGGCTTAAGGGACTGGTTCTTCGTATTCAACCTATAAGGTGCATATAGCAATTCACCTTTCCCACAGAAGTTTTTTATGTTGTACACTAAGTAAAAACCACTCTCAATACAGAGCACTTCCATTTGGTGTCTCTTCTGCCCTCAGAGTATTTTGCTAACATTTAATCAGTTAACTAATTAAATGGGGCTTTATATCCCTAATAGGAACCTGCTTTGATGCAGTAGCTGCCTACACCTAATTACCAATGCACAGGTTTACAAGTCTACCAAATTTAGTCGCTACAATCCAGATGGGCCTCCATACATAAGTCATAAACTGTCTGCAGTTGTTGGGGCATGTGGTAGCTGGTTGCAGGTGTGCTGCCTCCACATGTGGCACAGAAATGGTTATTGGCCAAGCAAATGCAACTTGAACAGTCTACTCTGGGTTTCTACTGTTGTGAAGAAGTCCCTTAACTCAGAAGCAATGTATGGGGAACACGGGGTCACATATGCCCTCCAAATTTCTGTGAGCACCAAGCTGCTCTTGCAGGGGAACTTGGTCTCTCTTATGCTGCTTCCCACCCAGCATGTTTCTGGCTCGCTTGGCCCCTCTCCCCGGTAGCCAAGTGTGGGGAGGGAGCAGAGTGGGTGGGACTGAGCTGCTTCTGCTGCTGGGTGAGGATGGCAGTGCCTGATGAGTGCCTTTGTGCACTGTTGCATCCCTGACAGTATTTGTTGAACTATGTAGAGACATACACACCTTTTCTGAATATCATGTCTCAGCTTCTGACGCTGTTTGGCTCTACTGTGCCGTCTTCAATTTTGGACTCAGTTCTGAAGTAGGGATGTAGCGACTAGTCGACTACCTGATAAGCAGTGGCACAGTGTTTGGGACCGGGCATCAGCTGAGACAGCTGATTCCCAGCTTGTGCCCGATCCCTCTGCAGTTTTTCCCCCTGATTGACTAATCAAATAGTCGATTGAAATTCCATCAACTACTTGATTAGCTGATTAAATGCAATTTAACAGCCCCAGTCTTCACCTTCCTAAGAGGATACTGCTTGGTACTCATGTGAAGGGGAGCCATCTCTAGGGATACTACTTGGAGGACAGGTTTTGCAGTCACTGTAATTCTTTGAGATGTGTCTGCCTGTGGGTGTTCCATTACATGCCCTCCTTCCACTCTCCTTCAGAGTTCTCTGCTATATAGCTTTGCAGGAGAAAGAACTGAGAGTGGTTTGCCTACACAGCTTTATGTAGCCACAGTACTCAGCATGAGGTGGAGAGTACTTGCAAGGGCTGAACAGGTACTGAAATCTCTGCATGCACCTGAGGTGGAGTACTAAAAGAATTACGGTTACTGCACAGAGTGAGTAACCTCTTATTATACCTTTTAATTTACTTGGACCAAATTCAACAATGCTTTAAATCTGTACAATTTGCATTGACTTCAGAGGTATTCTTAGCTTTTTACACCCAAAATCAGTATGGCTCATTTTTCTTTTGGCTTTTAAGAACTCTGGTTCCCTAGTTTTCCCTGTTTCTTAGCTTAAGTTTGTTGTGGTGCTCCTGAGACCTCTTACACCTGATTCCTCAAGAACTTAGACTCCTGTCTTGTTAATCAAATTCCACTATTTGTCATACAGCAAAACTCCACTGAGTTGGTGAGACTCAGCTTACACAGGCAGGTATCGGATGTACCACACAAAGTTACACAGCAAAACTTTACCTGATACACATTTTACTAACACTAACAACACATGCATTCTTAACTATATATTGCATCTTACATTTAATGATTATTTTGTTTCTTTTCAGGAGTCAATCCCTATACAGCATGCCCTGTATATATGATTGTCATATATAACCTGATCTTTACATTCCAAATTTATCTTGTCTATTGTTCCTAGCACCAGCTTGTTCCTGCTTGTTTTAGGTAGCACAGATATCCTTTATTCCATTATACTGCTTGTTAAATCCTGATTTATAGCTTAAGTTTCCATTCACCTGCCCACTCAGAACATAAGAGTGGCCCTACTAGATCAGACCAGTGATCCCTCTAGCCCAAGATCCTGTCATCTGACAGTGGCCAATGCCGGGTGTTTAATAGGGAATGAATAGAACAAGCAATCATCAAGTGATTCCTCCTGTTATTGACTCTCAGCTTCTGGCAGGCAGGGGCTATGGACATCTAGAGTATGGAGTTGCATTCCTGACTATATTTGCTGATGGACTTATCTAATTCTTGAATTTATCTAATTATTTTTTAACACCATTGTAGTTTTGGCCTTCACAATATCCCCCCAAAAGTTCTGAAGATTGACTGCAGTGTGTGAAGAAGTACTTCCTTATGTGTCTTAGTTTTAAACTTGCTCCTTACTAATTTCATTGGGTGACACTGGATTCTTGTGTTATGTTGAGGAATCAATAATATTTTATTGACTTTCTCCACACTGTTCATGGTTTTATAGACCTCTATTATATCCACCATTAGTTGTCTCTTTCTTAAGATGAAAAGTCCCAGTCTTTTACATTTCTCCTAACATAGAAGCCAGTCTGCATGGGGAGATGGTTTTTAAACTAGCTTCCCTCGCACCCTGCCTGTATAGAGGCAGCAGCGAGGAATGGCAGGGAGTTCCTTGAGAGTTGGACCAGAGTGCACTGGCTGCTGGCCCCGCCTCCGGGGTCTATAGAATAGTCAAGTAACATAAGAATTCCTGTGGTTATTCAACTATTCAATTACTAGCATCTCTATAATTAACCATCCTTGCTTTATCATCATAGTGTAGTGCATACTAAATAAACTGTCTGCTGAATTGCTGGCTGATCTTAATTTTTCTATTGTGCAGTACTAATGAGAGCTAAAAGAATATGTTTTTAATTATTTTCTAGTAATATTTTTGCTGAACTCAGGTCCCCCAACAAGTACTGTAATTGCTGTTAAAATATTTGCTGTACTTGCACAATTAGGTAGAAAATATTTTACTAGCAATTATCTTCATTTAGTAAAAACCTAATAGAGCTGCATGGCCTTGAGCAAGTTAGTGTGAAATTTAATTCACACTAATCCACCCACAATCAGGAAAGAAGGAATGCTGGTATGTATAAAAAACTGAAAGCTCTGTTGCTATTGTGTGTGCCTGCTCTCTCTTTTTCATTTGCATCTTTATCTGCAAAAAATGCCTTTGCCAATTATTTCCTTCTCCTTATTCCTCCACTTCCTTTTGAGAATCCCTTCCCTCTCTCCCCTCTGGGCTCCTAAGAAAGCATTAGATCAAGGAGACAGAGAGGGATGTTGCCCCCTGGGCTGTGCTCTTCTATATACTGCCAGCTAATAGAGGGCACCTAATAATAAGTATGGTCAGGTCTTCTCAGAGATCACATCTTAATAGAGAATTTCACTGATACACCTCTTTCCTTTGCAAAAAAATTCCAGGTGTGAGAAGCTAGTGCAATTGCTTCCCTAAAATATGTAATAAGGGAGGCATTTAATTGTCTAGTGAAATATACCAGCTGCTTCACAGACAAACTGTGGTTCATGTAACAGAATCTGAGGCACACTGGGTTACATAGTGCATTGTAAGGGGAAGTAATATTTCCAGTGCAGCCCATTAGCCAAATTGAGACAATTTACACTCTTGTCCAACTTCTTTGAATTGCATTGGGTGCAGGTCAGTTTAAAATTTGCCTTAAAATCTCTTGCTGCTCCCCAACTGAATGGTGTTCTCCCCAACTGAATACCATTATATTTACCCTCGCTGTTATGTGCCTTCGTTCTTAACCTACCAAGTTTTCCTCATAGGTATTTTGTAGCTTGTCCCCAAATAACCGGTTACCTACCTTTTTGTAAATGTATTTTGAAATGTGTTGTTCACATCCATTCTAAGCAGGTGTGCGTGTGTCATGTGCACACCGGTTGGAAGATTTTCCTCTAGCATTACCCATCAGTCAGCTTTGGAGCCCCTTGATGTGGCACTGTTGTGCTGCTCTATATAGCCCACTCTATCCCTGTTCAATTCCTTCTTGCCGGCAAAGAACAGAAGGGAGGTGGGTGAGAATTGGAATGGACACAAGCAACACGTTTCAAAGAACAACAGTTACGAAAGGTAGGTAACTGTTTTTTCTTTGAGTGATTGCTCATGTCCGTTCCAAGCAGGTGACTCCCAAGCTGTTCTCTGGTGGAGGGGTCAAAGATTACTGAGTTGCCAACTGCAGCACTGCCCTTCCAAATCCAGCATTGTTCCTAGCCTGTGGGTGAACTGCATAGTAGGAAATAAACATATGGACAGAGGAGCAAGTGGCTGCCCTGCAAATGTCCTGGATAGGTACACGTGCAAAGAATGCAGTGGAGGATGCTTGCACATGTGTACAGTGAGCAGTCAGCAAAGGAGTCATGATCTTGGCCAGGTCATAACATCTTAATACTGGCCGTGATCCAGGAAGAGATTCTCTGAGAAGTAATTGGAAGACCTCTCATTCTTTCCACAATGGATACAAAAAGCTGAGTGGACTTCCTTAAATGGCTTAGTGCAATCTAAATAAAAGGCTAGAGCTCCGTGAACATCAAGGGAGCGTAGCACCTGCTCTGTTCTAGAACTATGTGGCTTTGAGTAAAAAAAAACTGGCAGAAAAATGTCCTGGTTGTCATGGAAGTCAGAAATTACCTTGGGTAAAAAGGCTGGGTGGGGTCTAAGCTGGACCTTGTCCTTATTAAAAAACTGTGTAAAGAGGTTCCAATATCAATGCCTTAAATTCAAAAACTCTCCTAGCTGATGTAATCACTATTAAGAAAGCCACTTTCCATGATAGCTGTAGAAGGGAATGTGTAGTTAGAAGCTTGAAAGGCGGTGCCATTAGTTTAGAATGGGGTGGGCAATAAGTGGCCAGTGGGCTAAATCTGGCCCACCAAGCCATTGGATTCGGCCAGTGGTCACCTCACTGGGACCCTTAGGCACATAGCAGCTGCAGCCACCTTAAAGGCTCACTGCTCTCTACTCTGGACACTACGGAGGAAGAAGGAAGGAGTCACGCACTGCCCTGCCCCCCAGCAAAATCTCTCAGCTCCTAATGGCCAGCTTCCAGCCAATAGGAGCTGAGAAATTTTGCTGGGGGGCAAGGGCAGCATGTGAAGCCTCTTTCCCTCCCTCATGCCCAGATCAGAACTATGTGGTGCAACCAGCCAGCTAGCCTAGGACTGAAGCAGACAGCCTGCCTCAGGTTCCTACAGGGCTGCTGGCTGGGAGCAGCCTAGGTAAGCGCCTCCCAGCTAGAGCCTGCCTCTCTTCCCTGCCACCCCAACTACCTGCCCTAGGCCACCACCCAAACTCTCTGTACCCTTTTACCCCTCTTCTCCCAGGTCACAACTCCCTCCCAGACCCTGCACCCCCTCCTAGAATTCCACCTCCATGACAATCCTCTCCTGAACCCATACTCCCTCCTGGACCTTGCATCCAAAGCCTCTGCACCAGATCACAGCCTCCTCCTTCACCCAAATTCCTTCTCAGACCCCACAGCTCCTCCTGCACCCCAGTCACCTACCCCAAGCTCCCTTCTGCACCCAACCTCAGTCCCAGTCCCCGCACCGCCTCCATAGAAGTGTGGCCCTTGACCACTTGCCAAAATCTGCACGGCCCCCCATAAAAAATTGCCTACCCCTGGTGTAGATTAAGGCCTCATTGAAGGACTAGCTACCTCACATATCCAAACTCTTGAGGAATCTGGAGACCACTGGGTCCATAAACACCATATGGCCAGCTGAGCAAGGATGAAAGGCTAAAATGGCTGCCAAGTGCACACTTACCAAGGCCACTGGGAGCCCTTGCTTTTTTAAATTGAGATTGTGTAGGACAATAGATGCCTCTGTTGGATGTATGCCCTTTTGGAGTGACCAGATAGAAAACCTTTTCCATTTCACAATGTAGGTAGCATGCATAGGCGGCTTTCTGTTGCCCAGGAGAATCTCCTTCACTTGAGATGAATATGTAGGCTCACATGGGTTTAACCATGGACCATCTATGCTGTGAGAAGGAGTGAGTCAAAGTTGGGATGCTGCAGGCACCCATGGTTCTGAGTTAGCAAATCTGGCCACGGGAGAGGTGTGTCCACTGATAGGTGCAATAGAGTGGAAAACCGATGCTGTCTGGGCCATAATTCCTGATGCCCTGTCCTGGCAGATTTTTAACAGGACCTTGTGGATGAGGGGTAGAGGTGGAAAGGCAAAAAAGACCTTCCATGGTATAAGTAAAGCACTTGACAGTTACCCCAGACTATGGCCCAGGAAGGAACAAAACCTTTGGCATTTCCTGTTCTGGTGAGATACAAACAGGTCAACTTGGGGAAACCCCCGTCTCTGGAAAATTAATTGGGCTACATTGGGGCAAAAGGACCACTCATGACAATGGAACAAGCAGCTGAGGTAGTCAGCCAACTCACTCTGGACACCCAGTATATATGAGGCCTTCAGATGTATGGTCGTGAGCACTGCAAAAGTCCCACCGTTTGATGGTCTCTTCACACACTGGGGAAGAGTGGGCACCTCGCTGCTTGTTTATGTAAAACATTGCTGTGGTGTTGTCTGTTCAGACTGAAACACGATTGCTCTGGAGGTGAGGACAGAATGTCATGTAGATCAGTCGAATAGCCCAGGGCTCTTTGAGGCTGATAGGCAACAGAATTCTGCCAGAGGCCTTGCATTCGGAGGTCACCTAAGAGGGCACCCCAACCCATTGTTGATGCATGTGTGTCTAGGACCAATGTCAGTTGTGGTATGGAAAAGGGGATCTTGGCACAGATATTTTCCAGGTCCAACCACCACTGAAGTGAGGTGAGAATTTAAGGAGGCACAGTGACTACCAAGTCTAGACCTAATTCAGTTTGTACACTTGGGCCAGCCATGCTTGCAGAAGCTGGAGGTGGAGTCTGGTATGTTGGACAACATAAGTGCAAATAGCATGTGGCCTAAAATCATAAAAGTTTCTGGATATGGTGGTTGGAAAGGCCAGCATGCTCTATATGAATGCCCTTATTGCGAGGAAGCAAGTTTGAGGAAGAGAAGCCTGCATGGAGTCTGAGGCTGTGTGTACAGTACCAAAACCCCACCATCAACCTCAGCCTGGACCATTCTACACGAGAGATCCACTTCCTGGACACCACCGTACAAATCAACAATGGAAAATTAGATACCACTCTCTACAGAAAACCCACCGACTCATACAGTTACCTACATGCATCCAGCTCCCATCCAGAACACACCACACGATCCATCGTCTATAGCCAAGCCCTTCGATACAACCGCATCTGCTCTAACCCCACTGACAGAGACCAGAAGCTTCAGGATCTCTACCAAGCATTTATAAATCTCAACTACCCACCCAGAGAAATAAAAAAGCAAATTGAAAGAGCCAGACGAATACCTAGAAACCATCTACTTCAAGACAGACCCAAGAAAACCAACAATAGAACACCACTTGTCATCACCTACAACCCCCAACTTAAACCTGTCCAACACATTATCAATAAACTACAGCCTATATTGGAACAGGATACCATACTCAAAGAGGCTCTGGGAGACAGACCCATAGTCTCCTATAGACAACCACCTAACCTCAAGATGATTCTTACCAACCACCACAGGACATACCACACTAATACCAACCCTGGTACCTTCCCTTGCAACAAACCCCGTTGCCAGCTTTGTCCACATATTCATTCTGCTGATACCATTATTGGACCTAACCAAGTGAGTTATAAGATCAAGAACACATATTCCTGCGCATCCAGAAATATAATCTATGCTATCATGTGCCGAAAGTGTCCGTCTGCTATGTACATTGGACAAACATCTCAGACACTTCGCCAAAGGATTAATGCCCACAAAACAGATATCAGACAAGATCACAAAGAGAAAACAGTTTCTTGCCACTTTAACCAGAAAGGACACTCTCTAAATGACTTAGCCACCTGCATTCTGCTACAAAGACCTTTTACATCTACACTTGAAAGGGAATCCTCTGAACTGTCATTCATGTTAAAATTTGACACTTGCCAACAAGGACTTAACAAGACTTTGAACTTTCTCACCCATTACCAAGACAGTTTCCCCAATTATCACCTGTAATACCATTAACTCACAAACATCCCACTCTCCCTACCTTTAATATCAGAAATTCACAGACACTTACCTTCCTTCCTCCCCCTCCCCACCCCCCCGCATCCCCCTTCTGTTCTGCAATGTGATTTGTCCTTTTCATATTTGTTCATTTTTTTAATTGTATCCTTTGGTATATATGGTTGTGACTACTTTCTTCCACTATTTGATCTGAGGAAGTGGGTCTGGCCCACGAAAGCTCATCATCTAATAAACCATCTTGTTAGTCTTTAAAGTGCTACATTGTCCTGCATTTTGTACAGTACCAGGTTATTTCAAAATAACTCCCAAAATAACTATTTCAAAATAGCACATACACGCTACAGGGAAGCCTCCAAAGTACTCTGAGGTGGGCTCCCTTCATGTGGACGAGCTATCACGACTTAGAGCCCCAGGGAGTAATTACTTTGACTCTGGGGAGTAGTTATTTTGAAATAACAGCAACTGTGTGTCCGCACTACCACTATTTCAAAATAGCAGTTTTGAAATCTGCATTCTATGAGGAATAATGCCTGATTATTTTGAAATAAGCCCATTATTTCAAAATAATTTCAAAATAACATGCTTGCTGCGTGGACACTCACCTTATTTCAAAATAATGGGAGTTATTTTGAAATAACTCAGTAGTGTAGACATGACCAAAGAGAGCTCCTAGTAATTATCTTTTGACAAGGAGTTAGAGTTGATTTTGTCACATTCAAGATGAGGCCTAACCAGTGAATGGTTGACTGAGCTAGGTGGATATTGTCCTCTGCTTGGGCTCGTGAGTTACTCTTGATGAGCCACTTGTCCAAGTAGGGGTACACTTGGACATTGCTCCGTTGTAGATATGCTGTGATGACTGCCATGCATTTTGTGAACGGCTGTGGGGCTGTTGACAGGACAAAGAGGAGGACTGCAAATTGGTAATGTGCCTGCACTACTACAAAACCTAGAAAATGCTTCTGAGATGGGATTATGGTAATATGGAAATAGGTGTCATACCAGTCACCTGATCCAGAGAACGTGGGATAGTGGCTAGGGATACCACCCTGAACTTCAGCTTCTTCATATATCGGTTTATGTTGCAAAGGTCTAAAATAGGCTGGAGGCCTCCCTTTGCCTTGGTGATCAGAAAATAATGGCAATAGAACTCTGTGCCCCTGGACTTACCTTTTCCAATTATAGGAACGAAAGCACCTCCTGGACTGGGAGTTATTTGAGAGAGGGGTCCCTGAAGAGGGACGGGAAAGATGGATGGGGTGGAGGGAAGAAAGAAAACTGGAGGGCTTATCCCAATTCCACCATGCTTAAGACTCATCGGTTTGAGGTGATATGGGCCCAAGCATGAAGGAAGTGGAATAATTGGTTGCCAAACATGGAAATAGGATCCAGACATGAAACTGGTACATAGTCCTTGATTACAGCTTCAAAAGGTTTGCTTTGGATTAGGGGACTGCCTGGACAAGCCCTGGCCATGATTATTTTGAGGAATTATATGGTCTGCATCACTTCCTACAACTATTCCTCCTACCCTGGTCGTGCCTCTGAGAGGATGAGTAGGCAGGGTAATACCTGGTTGTGGTTGATGTTTAAAAGGTTTCCTTTGTAATGCAGGGGTATGGGGGCCCAAGGACTCTGTCATGCAGGTGTCTTTGAGGATATGAATCATGGAATGTGTTTGTTCAGCAGCGTCCAAAGCCATCAAAGGGCAGGTCTTAAATAGTTTGCTGGATTTCACGAGGAAGTCCGGAGAGCTGGAGCCAAGAGTTCCTGTGCATCACAACTCTCGTTGGCATTGTGCATGCTGCTAGTTCTGCTGCATCCAGTGTTGCCTGGACAGAGGTCTGTGATATAATTTCTCCCTCCTCTATGGTTGCTGAAATCTCTGATCTAGAATCCCCTAGAAGGAGCTCTTTTAATTTTTCCAGGGTAGACCATGAATTAAAATTATACTGGCTAAGAACCTCCTGCTGATTAGAAATCCTCAGCTGGAGATCACCTGATGAGTAAATTTTCTGCCAAAAAGGTCTAATTTCTTGACATCTTTAGATTTAGGGGTCTACCACTAGCATTCCCGATGGTGTGTATAAAAATGTTCATACTCCTTCGAGGGCATTAAATATTTCCTTTCCATGCCTTTCCCTAACCCTAACCCTTGCAGTGGGGGAATTGAAGCAGGGGTCTACCACAAGACTTTGTGGTATCAGACACTGTCTTAATAAATATCAAAGCCACCAGAGAGGCCTTCAGGAACCAATATATTCACCATGGAGTCAAGCTCTTCTACAGCCTCCTCCACTTGGAGGCCTTAAATTATTAGCCACCCTCCGAAGGAGGTCCTGGTGGGCACAGTTGCTCATGGGGGCAATGAAGTAAATGATGTGACTACTGTCTCCTTGGGCGACTACGAGGACGATGGACCCAATGGTCCAGAGTCCTCTTGAGTCAAGCTCCTGTGAAAGTGCCATGTCACTTGAGTAGGTACTTGACACAGTACCTGCTGCACACCGGGTACAATGCAGAGACAGATACTGATCACGTCTCCATAGTTGAAGTGGATTGCGTGCCAACCCCGGTGCATGCTTGGATGCTGTATGGTGCAGGTTGCCATGTTCCCAACACCATGCCTGATACTGTCATGTCATGGTACTGTACATGTCATGGTACTTATCTGGCACTGAGGGGACATACCATGCTTGGTGCTGACTTGCAACGGTGCTCTGCTGAATGTCCAACTCGGTGCCAGCTTGACCACCGTACTCAGTGCTGGGCTGCACACTGGTTTTGATGCCAGGATGCACTGCAGGCTTCACGCCCTGGAAGAACAGACGTGCCCTGGCCAAGGAGGATGATGGAGGACCCTCCTCGCATTGGACACTACCAACGCTGGCCAGGACTTGGGGCCTTGAGCTTGTTAGTATGCCCATGGCTTCCAAAAAGGGCCCCTGTGATGGTGCCTGCCATTACAGCCAAGGCATTGCTGAAGGCCAGTGCAATTGGACCGTTGAGATCGCACTGAATGGCAACATCTCTTAGAGGCATAAGAGCCATGGTCTGAGTTTGAGGACAAATCTAAAACCAACCTCGATGACTAAAGAGGAGCTAACCCTGATGGAGCAGGAGAGTGGTGCCGAGACGATTGGTCCTGGTAGCGGCAGTCTCAAGGAGAGCGATGTTGGGGTGAAGCAGATTGTTACCAAAGCATGGCATGCTTGTCCCATGTTGGCATCAAAGTGCTAACAAACTTGTCTGGTGGCCACTCTTGGAGATGGGGAGCCCTGGACCGTCATCTCTATAAGATCCCAATCCACTTCAAACATCTCTGGGGTAGATGGCAAATCCAAATTTCTGGTTTGAATACCCCTTGATGGGGAGTCCAAGGTCACAGTTGTGACAGGTGTGGTGCAGGCATGTCACTAGGCTCTGCAGTGTGTCCCACTCCAGGACACACTCTTTTGGCCTTATCAGCCTTGATAGGTGACCTTTCTTGCTTGGCCTCTTCTTATGTGGTAACAGCAAATGAGATCAGTGCTGTGAAGCGTGTGGAGCCCTTGCACTGGGAGAATGTTGGTGCCAAGAGGTCTTAGTGGGTGTTTCAGCACCATGCTTGTTGTGCTTAAACAAAGCACACGAAATCTTTTATAGGAGAAAAGGCATTACACAGCATTTATTGAGAATACAACAGTTGCATAAGCTTTTCAATCACTCACAGACACAAACACCATGCATACACATCCCGCCAGACGATGTCAGTTACCAGTCCAGAGTCTGTATCAATCTAGTGGCCAGCTAGATCGAACACATAGGGGGAGCAGGGCCTTTGTTGGTCGATTGATCTGATGCTCCTTTAGAGTTGGTGGCAAGACGAACCCAAAGTTCCATAGCAAAGCACCCTGTTTTTATAATCCTCTTCTCTGTTGAAATCAATGGATTCTGCTCTGTCAGCCTATGACCAGAATGTTATCTTGTTGATGTCAATCGTTCCCAAACATCTCTTGAAGGCTCATCCTGTAATCAATCGTCTTTTGGGGGTGCCAGCTTCGCTTCAAGGCTCGTCAATCTGCCAATAGTCTAATCACTGCTTATGAGTATGCATCTTTGACGCCGGGTAGTCTGGTCTTCGCCCACACTCAACCTCCTCCTTCGGCCATCTGGTTCTGAGCAATAACTTTTGCACCTTATCTCGACACAGTCATACCCTTTTCACACACATAAGCAATGTTACAAGGGCTCTCAAGGTTATGCTGTACAACATCAACATCTGCATTGGCAAAGCAAAGAGGCATTGTAAATCAAGCAATTAAGGCCTCAGCCTTCAACATCCCTTTAGTCTCAACAACACAGACCAAAACTATCTTTTTAGTGAGTTTAGTAAACAGACCTAAGTAAACTTTAGGACAAAGAAATAGACATTTAACTAAAAGGGCTTATTTTAATATTAAACTACATTACTAAACCTAAAATACAAATATAAAATGAATAAAACTTTCAGTTCCAACATGCTATCCTGCACCACAGGTGGCACACTGTGCACCAAGGGCGCTGGTTTCAGTGCCAATGCCAGTTACATCAACTGATTCCAACAGAAGAAGCCTTAGCCTCAAGTCTTTTTTTAGTTCTGGGGCAAAAGCCCTTACAAATATTGCACTCATCTGTTTAGTGCCTCTTGTCCAGGCACTTAAGGCAAGATTCAGGCAGATCACCTGTGGACATAGGCTTCTGACAAGAAGTGCAGGGCTTGAAGCCTTGGGATTGAGATGGTAAGAAGGAACTGAGCAGGGGGGTGGGCCATGTGATATATACAGCACCATAATGGTGCCACTATAGGGGACTCCACAGCCAACTGACAGGTACTGCTAAGGGAAAATCTTCCAATGACTGCTCATGCAGTGTACACATACCTGCTTGGAATGGACATGAAGAATTACTTGAAGAAATATAGGCTCTTCCTGATCATTGGAATTAAGGAGCTTGGAGATAAAACTAGTTATAAAGCCAGGCCAGACTATTTCCTTAGGCTACATCTACACTATAGGCTTGCAAAGCAACTACACTGCACGTGCGTTCTTGCGCACGTAAATTTACAGTAAGGTGTCGGAACAGAGGGTTTCTTGCGCAAGAGTTATTCCTCTCCCCACGAGGAATAAGCCCTCTTGCGCAAGAGCTCTTGCACAAGGCGGCAGTGTGGACGGGTAACAGGGGTTTCTTGCGCAAGAAACCCCTCTGGCTAAAATGGCCATCAGAGCTTTCTTGCGCAAGAGAGCGTCCAGTCCACACTGCCATGGACTCTCTTGTGCAAAAGCACATGGTAGTGTGGATGCGCTCTTGCGCGAGACCTTTTGCTCAAGGACTCTTGCGCAGAAGTTCTTGTGCAAAAAGCCTGCAGTTTAGATGTAGCCTCTGTCTGAGAACCTTATGCAGTAAATTGCTCACTGTTACTGACTTGAAGCGTCTTGAGCTTTTTTTTAGAGCACTTTATTTTGAGGCATTTAACTATCACTAATAATGAAAAATAAGGTTATCCTCACTTCCTCCATTTTTTAAAGCATTTCCATAGCTCTGCTGTCTAGCAGATTCAGTTTCTCAGACATAATTCCCACTCATTCATCTTACTTTGCAAGATGCATAGTAATCATGTACCAGTGTTTCTTCCAGCACATCAGCTGTTTTGCACAAAAGGTTTTAGTGTACCCTTTAATGCTCTCAAGAATTATGTTCTGTACTGTTAACTTTTTACCTCTGAGTTAGATAGGGAGATGGTTTCCTTTCAATGATAGTATTATAGCCTAGATGAACATTTTATTTCTTTAATATAAAGTTCACAGAACTTATCAGTCTAATATCTGGTATGAACAGATTGTCATTTTTCCCTTCTACCTCCCCTCCTAATGCAGTGTTTGAGTAGAACAAAGCTCAGTAGCTTTCTTTGCTGATATCAAACTGTGTGCCCTTTCCACTTAAAGTGGCATTGTGCTTTTCCCTCTACATTTTAATTAAACCTGAGCAGTTTCAATGCTCAGCTAATTCTTCTGTTTAAACAGGGTCCTCTGGTTCAACCTACTCAGCCTTTTTATTGTGAATCTTACACTCACGTGACTCCATATAAACATTAAACAGGCTTCTGTCTTGTGAGATGTGGAAAGAGATTGTGTAATTCTTTGAAAATAATAGCAGGTAATTGCATCAGTCAAAACACAATTGAGAACTCATGAGAGATTAACAAAACATAACACATTGCTTCTGTGATCAATGGCTTCTAATTCTTTGCATTATAAAGCACTGAAATATCATTTACTAAACATATTTTAGAAAAAACTGGATCACTGTCTAGCAGTGATATGCGAGAAAATACTTTGTAAAAAATCTTTAAATTCTGTTGCAAAATTATGACGATTAGGGATGGTTTCTATGGTAATGTTGGCTTTCTTTCCTTCTTTGAATAATAATAAACATTTATCTCCCAAAGACTACTTGGGCTGAAATGCAGAAACATTTGTTTGCCTTTAGAATGCACCTGACTTGCACTGTGTCATGTACTTAATTTTTTAAAAATTATCTAGGAGAAAAGGCACTAGATGCTACAAAGTTACTGACACCATTGCAAATTACATAAGTGAAAGACTTTATATTACATTCACTATGTGTGTATGCAAACATTTCAAACCAGTGTACTTCAGTGACAGTTGATTTGTCCAAGTAGTACCATTCTCCTTGCATACAGTTACAAGATCACATATTTGTTTCAATTAGAACACAAGGAAATAGATTTTGAAATTCCCTCCGTGTCCACACCACCAGTGCACAGAGTTTATTGCAGGCTATGGGGCATCTTTATGGGAATCTCTTTTTAAAAATATCAGAAGAGTATTGACATCTAGAAATCACCCTGAGCTGCAAGTTTCAGGTCCACGTCAGAATCTGGCCTTGTCAAAACATTAGCACATTCCCAGAGGGATTCATTCGCATTAGTGATCACTCTAAGCTGCAAATCAGCACAATCTTTTTTGTAAAGTTTCATGTGAAGGAACTTCAAATCAGGTTCATATTTATGTGTTGTGAAAATTCCAAGTGTTGGACACACAACTCAAAAGAGCACTATATAATTTTTGAGACACCCTTAAGGAAATGGTGGCAAGTATATACTCATGGGTAGTTATCTTGCAATAAACAACCTATCAATATTCTAGTTAAACTAACACAGAAAAGCACATGCAACCTGAAGACAAAGGCTAGATATCTGAGCATTTTACATTAATATGTAGATCTAATGGCTATTCTATTTTCCTAACTAGTTATTACTCTATAATTTTCAAACTCTAGCTATGATATTTAGCACTCTAAATATCTCAGGTCATTTTTTATCTCATTAATTTGTAATTGAGAGAGATACATTAAATAAAAAAGTTGCTATATGACCAGTGTTCCATATACTTTTTCCTGTGTTCAAAATACATTTTTTTCTGTGCACGGAGGCATGTGCAGATGTGCACCACCAGTAGAAACACATGCTGCAGGCTGTGGGCACTCTGCTAATCAGCTGAGTGGCATTTGAATCTCTTCTGGATGCCCCCTCAGGCACTCAGTTTACAGTAACACTGTCTATGACATTAGGTTTCCTGTATAGCTGACATTTGTTCAAACAGCACTAACCATTACTAAATGTGATTGATAAACATAGTTTGTTTCATGGGTTCAGATGAGAACCTTACTGTATCTGTATTAGTGTATAGTTTCAGATTTACAGCGGATCTGAACAAAAAACCTGTACTAGCTTGTAATTCTACACTAAGGCTAAGTCTACACTGGCAGATTCTTGCAGAAGAACAGCCGTTCTTCCGCAAAAACTTGCTGGCTGGCTGTCTATACTGCATGAGCGTTCTTCCAGAAGTAAATTTACAGTACAGCGTTGTAAAACAGGGCTTCTTCTGGAAGAGTTATTCCTCTCCGCATGAGGAATAAGTCCTCTTGCTCAGGAGCTCTTCCAGAAGAGGGCAGTGTAGACAGGCAATATGAATTTCTTGCTCAAGAAGCTCTTGTGGTTAAAATGGCCATCAGAGCTTTCTTGCGGAAGAGAGCGTCTACACTGCCATGGATGCTCTTGTGCAAAAGCACATGGCAGTGTAGATGCTCTCTTGTGGAAGAGTTTTTGCCCAAGAACCCTTCCGCAAAAGAGTTCTTGTGCAAGAAGCTGCCAGTGTAGACGTAGCCTAACAGTAGTGGTGCAGAGTCCTTTCTCCCCCTCCCCCACAACCCTAGGAATATAAGATGGTAATAATGTCCCTTTTATGCATGTTTGCTTGGATCTTGAAATATTTAGAAGACAGCCATTCTTTTGAGGTTAGTTTCAATACTTGGTTCTGAATGGGTGATGCCTGCAGGGTTTTGGGTCAATTATTCCCATTAGATACAAGACTCTTATTTTGGATTCTTTACCTTGTAAAATGAATATTAAATTCCCATAACAGTACAGTCAGGAGACAGGTGGTTGGTTGAATATTTGGCTTTAAAGTCCATCTGAAGGAAGAACAAAGACTGGGACTCAAAGAGAAAACAACATGAAAATGCAGTTTGTATATTTTAATTGAGAAAAGTGGTTCTCCTTTTACATTAAGTAATCAAGGATTACTTATATGAGCAAGGCACACAGGAGCTGGCCATTAGTATGGAGAAAGCAGTAAGTCCCATCTGAGTGCAAGTTTCCCTAAAAATTGGTTGTAGTGTGATTGAGCCAAAGCTATAGTTTAGCCTTTCTATATAAATTGAGTGAAGTCATTATTCTCTTTGTAAAATGTAATATTAACATTTGCCTCCCCAAAAAATATAGGATAAATTCTAGCCCTATTTCAGTCAGTCAGTTTGCCAATTGATTTCAGTAGAGCCAGAATGTCTCCCATACATGCATTTTATCCTGCCAATTTCCCAAGTAAAACTATATTATATTTTCTCATTTTTTCTCCCCTTCCAGAGACTCCAATAAACCTCCAGTGGAAACTCTTTCCAGCTCACAGGGTAATACTTCAAACTTCTTTGCTGTTAATCCAACATTGGTGGGGACCTATATGAACAGTTATCACCCAGTGTCTTACCAAAGGCCTCAGCAGATGCCATTAGAAATCTACTGGACAAATGGAGATGGGGATTTTTTCAATACCAGAAATGAGAACACAGCTTCTGACTCGACTCCTACTACGGAAAGTAGTAGTGATGACACTGTCCATGTATCCAAATGGAATTTGATGTTGAGAAACAGTAGTGTGGAGAACAGTCTATTAACGGAAGCAAGTGATAAGCCTAAGACTGAAAAAGTGAATGATGTTTTGCTTCATTATTTCAAAGATATGGATCTGAACTTAAGACCAGAAACTCTACAAAATATTGGAAAAGCTTCCTCCAAGCATCAAAATGAAGTGTTTCCATACCCCGATTTTCTCCCCCCACCTTTCAACAACCTGGATTTACAAAAGTTGGCCATATCAAAATGGGATGACTGGAAGGTATTCTTTAATCCACCACCGGAAAAGTCTGTTATGAAATTAATCTCTCGTCTATTGGAAATTGAAAGGATGCAGCACTTAACTATATTAAAAGAGAAGACAAGAGACTTGACAGTATCTCCCAGTGTGATGCTTGGCAATAGACCTAGTTCCACAAAATCTATGCATCACTTGAAGCAGTCAAGATTGTCTGACCCTTCATGTCTCCAAACAGCTTTTAATGGAGAATATCAAGAGAAAAATAAATCTAGCTATTCTGGCTGCTGCATGCATGAGTGTAACAGCTCAAAATGGGAGCAGTGTCAAAATTGCAAATGGAGTGCTAGGTCATCCTCTATTAAAAGTTCATCCACAAAGCATCTTAGAGCATCTTGTGATGCCTTTAAAAGCTCTAAAGCCCCCATCATTTTAAACTCTAGCAACATGCTCTTGCGAAGGTCTTCCTCATGCTGTGTGGCGGCACCAAGAATTCAATCAACTGTTAAATTGACTTCCCAAAAGATACTGCCACCAGGTATTGCTGTAACCAGTCTTTACCCTGATAAGGACAATTCAAAATATAAACAGCCAAGGACCAAAAAGAAACTCTACAGAAAAAATGTAGTAACGAGTAAGCTAAAATCTGTATCTACCATGCCAAAGCAGAAATATACTGACACTGACAAATAGTAATTTCTTGAATTCATACTTCTCATTATGAGTGAGTCTTGCTTAGCAATCTTGTTTTAGCTTGATTTTTGTCAAGATAAAGTATTTTTAATGGTACGAGACAGAAGTAATATGAAATAATATTTGTGACAATTGAATCCACTTGGCAGCAGGCAGAGGGATAAAACGGATTTTTCTACATTTTACAAATGCTTTGCGTAACTTTTGAAATAACTGAATATAAGCATACCAGCAGATCATTCCAGAGTGTTTCACATTAACAGAAGTAGTATCGATATAGTAACATTGAGGTAGCGTCCAGAAGATCCCATTCAGCATCAGTGCTTCCCCATGTACTAGGTGCTGTTTCACTACATGATACGGTGTCGGCCATGAACAGTTCACATTCTAAGTGCAATATAAAAGGTGGGAAGAGAACTACAATTTCTACACGTCATTTTTTCTGATACATAGATTAAGGGTCAGTGGCCTGATTATATACATGGGAAAATAGTGAAACAAGATAAATGTGTATTTCTTGCGATATGAAATTACTCTTTCCTCAAAAAGGAAATTAAATGGAACAGCTGCTAAATTGATGACATTTTGCTGTACATACATAGAAATTGGGAAATTCAGATTTATGGTTCTGATTGCAACCATAGTTGTCTTTGTGTATGTTGGCCATGTTATTTTACACATGCGCACACACACACCCCCCTATTGACACCTATTATGAGCTTCACCACCCTCTTTGAGGATACACATTACTACATACCATCAGGTACCTGGGCACTAGATCTATGTTATCTGATTCCCCAATGGAGCAGACTGGAAATTATGTAGTTCCATTTAATTCAAGTCAGTACACTATTCCCAATGTTACTTGTTCAGCTATTAAATTTGTTTTTATACTGCCCTCATATCTTCAGCAGTCTCTTGGTTTGACAAGTAATTGAGCTGTAAAGGTTGTCAGAGGTAAACTAGAGGCTTTTGGCACATGAAAAGGTGGAGGGATTACCATATTAGCTAAATATTTTTGCTAAAATGATCAGCAGTGAAATAGTTGACATTTCAAATAGTTTTAGGTTTCAGGGTTACCAGTCCTTAGCACAGTTCACCATTATTCATGGATAATTTTCTCAATACAAGCTAGAAATAATTGTTTTGAAACCCCAAAAATGTTAACTACTGGACTTTGTATATAATAAGGGCTGATATTACATACAATACAATGTAGCATGGCCTGTAATTCAACACATGCCTCCAACTGCTTCTCATCAGAGAAACTTGCATAAAATTATTTCTCAACAGTTCGGAGTTTAAAGTAAATAATAGTACAGGAGGGGAAGGAAGGTGGTGATTGCCATTTAACACCCTGATTTCAGTTGGTTATCACTTTTTGACTTTCATTTTGGAGCTGAAAGAGAAAGGGGCCATAGCACAAGCTGTCAGTAGATGCACTGAGTTGGAGTAATCTCTGCTGGCAGAGCTCTAATGGAACTTGGGGAGAAACTAAAGCTTCTTCCTTCCACCCCTTGACCCCATACAAATTCAAAGAGTGTTATCAAGGGAGACTAGCTTGAGCGTGCCTGGCTTACGATCTTAACCAATTCTTGTTCTGAAAAGAATTATTGGGAGCAATTGGGACATCTCCTCCCCCAAACGCACACTGATTGCTAGAACTCATAGTGATTACAAGGCTCTCACAACCCACTCCCACTGGTGGCTTGAGCAGGATATTTAAGATGCCAGTATTCAAGAACTTGAGGGCTTTTCAGCCATCAACAACTTTAACATCCATTCTTGCATCACAAACTGATTAAGACCTACTCAGGCAGGCTGAAAAGACCTTTCCAAAGTGATTAGCATTCACTGAAGTTACAGTTATAAGCTTTAAAGAAAAGATTTTTCCTCAAACTGCACCTTGGAATCAAATAGGTCTGTTTTCTAAGATCTACAGAGGTGTCATGTTCATGCTAGCAATACAATTAAAAATCCCAAGTACAGATAAATCCATTTGGAAGGTCACTTTGTGTGATTTCCTGCCTTGGTAAAACCCTTGCAGTACAGCTTGTCTCAAAACAGTTTTGTTTAATGAACACTTTAAATGGGAAGTTTCCTAAAAATATTTTGGAGCCTGATCTTAATCAAGCACCTGCAACTTGCAGGCAGTGGCTGCACTGGCAAAAAGGGACGCATAATATGCTGACAGTGCAGAACCACTAGAAGAAACTATATTAGAGAAAGCTTTCAGATCTCTTTCACCATGCTACTTAACTAACCCAGCAGTGATTTTTGAAGTTCAAAAACAAGACCAATGATGGATGGAAAGCCAGAGTGCACTTGGTCAGCTCAGCTGATTCCCATATCATTTGGAATTTCCTGAGGTCCCACTTCAAGGAAACATCCTTAGTAAAGGACAGCATATGAGTTTAAGAAGCAATCAAGACTATATGTGCTTAAATGTTATCATAGATAGCAGTAGTGTTATCACATGCTTAAGAGCTCTCATGAATTGGGGCACTAAAATTTAGAACCTCCAAATGTCCCTAAACCTTCTATTTTCCATACTTTCCACATTGGATTTCTCAAAGCAGCTATAGACCTACGTTTATGACCAATTGCATCCTGAATCAGAGTTTTGGATTGCTTTGGGCTAATGGAAACATCTCCTGAACTCAAAGCTGAAACCCAAAATCCAGCCTCTACACAAAAAATTGCACTTGTATTGCTCATGATGAGCAGCTCACTGCTCCAGGAAGTAGTTTATTATTACACTGTAGAAAAATATACTTCATATTTAGGCACAACCTGCATTTGTTACATTTTAAAAATGTATTAGTTCAGGTCTTGTAAGCCACAAGTGGTAAGTAATATATCTCACAGATCAAGGTTGTGAGCCAGAACTCATTTACATTTTCTCCTGCTAAATCTAAAAATTTTGTAATAAATATTTACCCCAGAGGTTTTCAAATTACATTTTTTAACCATTTTTCAGGATAAATGTTCTATGATTTGAAGTATTTGCATAATTGCATTTTATTTATAAGCTCTTGAAAATGCAGCCATAAATTTTAAATAAACTTGACATGTTTTTCTGAACAAATGCTGCGAGCAGTGACAGCTGGCTTGATGAATAACACAGTCATCACAGAACTCACTTAACCATGATTGGGTTATCAGTGACTAAGATTAAAATCAGCATTTTTGAAAGGTGAGAAGCTATTAACCAGCTAAATATAAAACTATTTAAATTCAGGTAAGCCAAAATTCACCCCAAACACAAGATATACCCTTTTTGTTATGTTCCATTTAAAACCATTGGCTAAGGCCAATTTGGTTTATATTTTGCAACATTTTCATTAATACCTACATATGAAAGGGCATATCGCTCACAACTGCACATCATTTAATAAAAATGAATCACAGTATGAAGTTGGAAAGTTTTCAGATTGAGGGGTTTAAAATAGTTTATAAATGGTTTGTAAAATAAATTATGAAAAATATGAATATATAATATACTAATGTCAGAATTATTCTAACAAGTGCATAACTATGTGCCGGGGGGGGGAGAGAGAAGCATTTATATTCACTGTCCAAAGCATACAACAAGAGATGAAAAAAATCTCATGTTAGTTGCTATAAGTTATGGGTATGGATAGTTTTACACTTCAGAGTTTAAAAAAAATCACTTTAATAAAAATTAGACTAATTTACAATCTGGTAAATGAGTACTTCTTTATTTTAAAAGCGGACATAAAAAACCCAAGACACATGAATTTGGGCTATTTTTGTCCTTTCTGATGTACAGAAGGCAGCTTGACAGGAATTCTTTTTTGCTTCTCCATCCCCTTTAAAAAAAAGGGGGGGGGGGGACATCAAGAACACAACATCTGCTTTGATTTGTTTTCCTTGAGGTCTCCCTTGAAAGACTATGATGTGGATTGGAAGCTCTCTGTCCTTCACTGAAGGTCTAAATTGAACCATTAGCCAAATAAATTTTTTTTTCTGATTGTCAAGTGTTTGAGTTAAATAGGGATTATCAAAAGTGAACGTAACACTAAAGTTTTAGGTTTTAAACAGGCTTAATAAAAAATTATTTCTCTCCAAATTACACTTGTTTGGTTAATATGAATCTACTGGTTGTTCAGTTGTTAATAGTCTTTCCCAGGAAAGACCTGTAATTTAAGTAGCAGGTTTGGGTTTGTTTTTTTAAAATTTTTGGCCTTCCTATAGCCTGAAGGAGCAGAAATGCAATTTTTCTTTTCACTCACAGATCTTTTTTCAATACACACATATGCTGACAGGAAATTATAGCCATTATTTCAAATGTTAGTGTGTGCATTGTCTTGTTGAGTATTCCCTACAATTCCTCAGTAGTCAATGTTATTATTCATTAATATACCTTTTAATTGTTCCTGTGTATCTGTGAAATGACAATTTTTAGAACAATGATTAAAATAAACCTGGACTAAATGGGTCAATATAGGTTAATAGGCAAGGTCTGAAATTGAAGCCTTTTGATTGATATATTCTGTAGGAGACTGTCCTCATTATGTTGATTGGACTTGTCCACATGTGACAATGTAAACATCACACTGAAAGATATAAAATAAAAAAATCCAAACTGATCCAGATATAATTGGAACATCTGACCCATTGTCTTTTCAAAACTGGTGATAATTTAAAACTGTGCCGTTATATACAGAGGAGGATGACAGCTATGAATGACGTGTCTACAGCAGGTTAATTGATAGTGTGTGGCTAGTTTTTCAGACTTGCATACACTACTGCTGATAAATGATATGCCAATGCACAGACAAGTACAACACCACACCTGTAAATATGGCTGCCTTTTGTTAATTGTCCCAAACTCAGTAAAATGGACTTGGCCAAAAAAGGATTAAAAAGGGTGACAAAGAAAGAAAACAGATATGCTGTCAACTATCAATACTGGAGAATTTTTCAAAACAAAATCACTACTTAGGAGTAGTTACCATTTAACTACACTCTTACTGCATTCCTCATCTATCAGCTTGGTTTTGAACTAAAATATGCCATGAAATCTTGATTCTGCGTAGTGTAAATCCTCTTCACATTAATTTCTAACACTGACAAAATAATTGGTAGTCTGCCCTGGACATGACTTTTGAGACAAATGTAAATGCCACCTTTCCTCCTTCAGAAGTCTGAACCATAATTTACCTTTATAGAGTCATCCCGGCAATTTAAAACGAATTCAGGTTATGGTGCTACATACAACTGCTTTGGCCAGGATCATGGCTACCATTAAATTGGATCGAGCCATTTGATTATTTCCAATGGTGGGTTTTTTATTTTAACAAAAATACTTTGTTGGTTAACAAAGACATTTGAAATCTCTTACTGGGGAGAAAAGCAGGGCAAGAATAGTCAGTGTCATAAGGAGAGAAAGAAGTAGCTAGTAATATGGGTATCTTACATTACATTCAGCATTATTTGTATGTTGTCTAGCTATTAAGGACTGGATCCAGAAAATATGCATGCAGTTTTTCACAACTGTAGCCCCACTGAATTAAAATGGGCCAATTGACATGCAAATAATTTCAAGAATTGGGACCTTAGAAACTCTTCTAAGCAGGAACTGTGTTTCTTTGTGTACACTTATTAAAGGAATTGTGGGTGATACTGCTGCAATAGAAGTACTGGTTCACTCTCTACTCCAAAGGAACGTCTCAGCTATAGAGTATATCGGTATTCATATCTTAACTACATGAAACACTCAACAATTTAATGGAAGAGAAAAAAATCTGTGAGTAGAAACAAATGACACTGTTCTTTTTCAGTTGCACCTTTGTGTTGTGTGCAATAGTTTCCTTCTAAAGAAAAGTCAAGACAGTGCTTGAGAAATCTCAAAGAGTGCATGTTTTGGTTGCAGTAGGTTAGATTTCTCAGCCATTTTTTTCCTTCCATCTTTTAAGTTTTTAGTTTAAGACAATGCTCACTGGGTCTTGAATATTTGGGTGCCAGGAACTACAAAGAAACAGGAAACCCCAGTGTTCTAAGGAAGAGCATCTAGCATTGCTATGAACCCCACATGGAATATTTTTTAATCGATAACCTTGTTTGATGGCAGGGAAAGACTAGAATTTAGCAGTTAAGAGGGAAACGTTTAAACAGGGGAGTTGAAGAGTTCATCTTAGAAGCAAATTTGCATGACACTGTGGTTAAGTACCTTTGGGTTTTGACCATCTTTTTGTTTTTTGTGTTTTGAGGTCTATATTAATTCTTTCCTGTGTGATATGCTCCTGGCAGATATACACAATTTTATTATTTAGTTTGGTTTTTCTGTAGTGTTACAGTCTTGTTTTTCCTTTATGTAACCTGTAAATATTGTTATAAATAAACCCTTTATTCTATTTATGATGATGTCTTGGTTGCTGCTTTTAGGGAAAGTGGCTATTTGTTGCTGGTAAGATCTTCCTTGAAGGCATACTAACTCTAATAATATAAAAAAGAAAGCTAAGTAATGCAAGAGTACCCTCCAGTTAACAGATTCTGGTACCAGTAGGTTATGCAACAAATATTCTTCTCTGCATTAAACCAGAACTTTCAAATTTTATAAACTGACTATTTAGAAAAACACTATAATTGCAGGAAGTATCACAAAAATAAAATTTCCAAATATCTACATTTTTTTGAATGCACCTAAAAAAATCTGTTGATTCCTCTTGAAAAGGGAATCATGCAAATGGGCTGGTGGGACTCAGGACATACAATTTGTACAGCAGAAGATTTTTCTGCGTACAGATGAAGTAGGCAAACCAGATACACCATAAATCAGTTATCAGCATAAAACACCTGCTCTTGCTGGGGACCATAGAATTGTGGCCCGACATAGGTGGGGCTAGGACACTTGCATCTCCCTGATCACCTCTGTCAGTGAGGGTTAAAATTAAAGTCTCAGAATAAAAAGATGGCCCCTGCCCTAAAGTTATTACAATCTTAGTAGGAGATCAGACACAACCAACCAGTGCTTTTTTTGTGATGGTACTGCCTGGTACACAGTACTAGCACCTCCAATCAGAGCTCAACAACTTTTCCCCTGCAGTACGAGCACTTTTTTTTTTAAACAAAAAAAGCACTGGAGACATGAAGATTTTTGTAGGAATCTCAGTAAAGGAGAGTTTAAAGAGGGTGAGTTAGGCTGCAGGTGTTTCTGGAGAACTTCTCCCAAGCACGAGGGGCAGCATGGGACAAAGCAAACTACTTGAAAACAGAGACTGGCATCACAGACTGATCAGAGGTGGGAGTCAGCACTTCAAAGGTCAAGACTGGAATTCTGAAGTTCAAGGCCCTTCAGAGACAACGCTCTGCCAGCAGCTCTCACCTCTTTTAAACAAAGAGACTTCAACTCAATTACTTCTAGTTAAAACCGTAGCATTATCATCACCTCGGGAGAGAGATGGTCTCAAGTAGGCAGCTCCACGCTTTTAGAAACTGACAGGTCAATACAGTACCAAGACCTTAAATTTCACTCAGCAGTTAACAGGAAGCCTGTACAGAGCATCAAATTTCACATGCTCACAAATGAAAAACTCCAATTAACAAGTAAGCCACCACACTCTGCTTTATTTTTAAGCTGATTTATGGTGCTGTCTATCTAGACTGCATTGCTATTGTGTCACTTTAAGGTTTCAAGGTGACATGGTGAAGGAGGTCTGCACCCAAACGAATCTGAACTTCTTGTCTAGATGAAGACATCCAGCTATCCTGGCCACTGCTGCTATATGTTGATTTAAAAAAACAAACAAAAAACTAGTGAATCAACAATACATCCAGAAACAAATGGTACACACAACCCCTCAATTAAAGAGGCAACATAATTCTCTCCATTTCATCAGACTGCTTTTCCCATTCTACCAACTTCACACTCTTACCCTGATTAAGCTATAGCCATCTATCTTGGACACTAACATGGCCCAACTAGTATAACACTCTTTGGAATGTATTTATCCTCATAAAACCTTGTACACTATTACCCCATTTTACAGATAGGGAACCGAGGCACAAAGATTCTTGCCGAAGGTCACAAAGGAAGTTTGTGATGGTGCAGGGAATTGAACCCTTCTGGTATCTCAGTGATTGATGCTGGCCTAAACTCAAAACAGAGAAAATGGAATCTGAAGAACAACATTGGCCTGGTGTAGTGGATGCAAATATTTGAAGTAAGTATTAAAAGCTTTGCCCATCAAATTTATAAACTAAACAAAAGTAAAAAACACAAGATGCAAATTAGTTCCAAGACTTTATTTTATTAACTTGAAGCAAGTGCCACTTTGAACATTTGCTGCCATCACTGTAAGTTACAGTTGGAGACTTATTACACTGTAGAAGATTAAGTTATATTCTCCAGTATTCTCACAGAATGATCAGTCTCCTGTGCATGGATCAATATATTCAAAGGTTCTTCAGAGGTTTATTGCCACTTACCCTACACATGGAGGAAAAACATTATTAAAAATGTATGATTCACAATCAAAATTCATTTAACAATGGTTTTCAATTATGTCAACCTATATGTATACACCTAAGCAACATACATAAATACAATAAAAGGCATTTGTAGTACACATTTTCAGTAATCTGACTCAGCACTGAAGAAGCAGTGCATTTAATTCTTGTCTAGGAGTCCAGATTCAAAAGTACTTTTAGTTTGTTTATTTTCAGTGACCATAAAACATAGATCATGGGTTAAATGCTTAGGTTCAACCAAGCTTCACTTCGCACAGAACTTGGTGTGGAGGCAACAAAAATAGCTGTACACCAGCCTCATCCAAAAGCCCCTGTGCAAGTTAAAGCAGTTTCAGAGATTCTTCTAACTTGTAATAGTTTGTAACAGTTGGGAACCAGCACAGTGTAGCACCATTCCAGTCAGACATCCAATTCTCCCCTATCCCAAGGGTTAAGAGGAATAGGGGTGGCAAATAGGTGGCTATGTGTCTCTATATTACACAGGAATCATCTGTGATGGGTAGGGGAGGGCATTTAGCTGGCTGTTCAAGCCGGAATTACAATTCCTTTGTTCTGCCAGAAAAATACAAAGAGTGCTAGAAGAGAGTATAGGGTCAAGGACCAGGATCCACTTGTTTTTCAACAATTTCTCATAATAAATTTTCCCCATTATAATGTTTGCTTTGCTGGCTGAAAGTAACTAAGAGACTATTAGCATATATAATGCATATACTACAATAAAACCTGGGAACAAAATTTTGTATCCTCTGATAGTAAAATCTTAAATACAACAGTGATGCTAATATAACTATTTAAATATTAGGATGGAGACACGTGTGTGTGTGTGTGCGCACGCGCATATACACACACACACATTTATTTCCATTTAATGTTGCTGACTCCTTCTTAAAGAAAAAATACCACACTAAAAATTTATCTGATAAGAAAAAAGCAAACAGATACAGTATTGTTTATCTTTCTACATTTGATCACAACAAAATCACAGACCAGAAATGAAATAAGCACGTCTTACATATAAATACCAGCACAACAGGACTATTCTTAGAATTACCAATAATGCAATAGTGCTAATGAAACCTAGGTCTGAATGCTGTAAACAGAAAGATTAGACAGATAACATGAAAAATATTTTATGTCTTTTATGGGACAGAAACCTTTGTTCATGTCTTCTGGTGGTCATCATCTTCTTTTGAGCTGCACCTACAACACAAAGAACAAGTAAACGAGCAACTTTATGCTTCTTTAGTATAGTTCTTAAAAGCTCTGTAGGTATAAGGTGCATTGTTTCTATTGGAGTTGACAACTCATTTCACTATTCTTAAATAGGGAGACAAAATAATGGTCAAAATCTACAGAAACAATAAGATTTCACTACATCTGCATAAAATTGCCACCGGAAGTGCTGGATAGGTCTATAGGCATCACCAAAACAGTGCAAATTACTTTGTGTGGAATTAACAAACAAGTATCTAGTTCTTCATCTCAAGTAAGAGAGAAATCTGCATTCTATTTCCTGTATGAACAAGAAACTTGGTATATTGAAGTAGGAACAGATTTACTTTTCATTAAAATGAAAATAAAAACTTAGAAAAGACAGGTTGAAGGTTCAAAATAGGCATGTAACATCACCCATCACCTGCCTGCTTCGTAGTTCATTACATCTCCTTGGTGGGGAACACCCCACCAGCAGAATGACTGCTTAGTCTCATTTTCTATCCTTGATTGCACTATATGTGCATGTTTGTTGCAATTATGTGCCTAGATGGATAAAGAAATCCTATTACAATTTTTGAAGAGTTTAAAAAATCCTAAACCCTGGCTTTTTTATACATTTTATGCAAATAATAAATGGAAATAGAAGATGCATTTTTATGGTCTCAAACTATATATAAAACATAAGTATGAATTGGAAAGTTTTAATCTGGATTCTTCTTGTTGCATACCTAACTCAAATGTTTCAAACTATTTTTTAACTTGTTGCTAAATGTTTATCTACACATGCTGTCAGAAATAACCTTGTTAGGAAGGTGAAGTTGGTGTCTCATCAAATCAGACCCATGGAGTAGGCGTTGAGTGGCCTGTGCCTCGCTTTCCTTTCTCTCTTTCAGCACCATCAAAAGGAAAAGTGAGAAAAACAGCATAAACATTAGTTAAAGCCTGAATTCAATCAAATATCCTACAGGAATAATTTCATAACAATGAAAGCAGATAGACAGTATCTGTAGGTTTTTGGTTAGTTTTCTTTCTTTTCTTTTCTTTTTTTTTTTTACAATGATGATAATTAGAGATCTACTTAATGTAGTCTAATATTGCCTTCCAAAGATCATCATAATCCCTTTAATTAAAGGGTTAACAGAAAAATGAAGGTTTTCTTCTTATGTATTACCTGATTTACCAGCACTGAAGACAAAAATATTTTAAAAATGGCTACAAATGCCTTGTTCACAAAAGACTTTATTATCTAATGATGCATACTGAAAACATACAGAAATCTGCATGGTCCACTTTACATGCAGCAGAACAATCTTCACTTTACAATAAGTGAGTGTCAACTGTTTTATGCAAGAGACAACACTGTCACATTTCTTAAAGAAAAGCTTCATTTACAAAAGAAATAAAAGGTAAAGAAGCAATTACCGCTTTTAAAAAGCAGCTGCTTTGTTCAAGAGTGGAAGGTTTATGCCTGTATTGAAAGACAACATGATCACAAATAATGAAAACAATGAACAAATGAAACACTTTTAGCATAAAGCAGTACACTTTCAAAATGACATACAAATAGTTAAAAATTGCATTATGTTGTCTATCTATCCTTTAGATATAAGGTCTTTCAGAATCAGATCTCAACATATGTAATTAGTAAATGAAAACTCTTCTGTAAGTACTGGTTCTATGTCATAGTGAACTATATTTAACAAAATGTATACAAAGTCTATAGCAAGTTGATTAAAAAATTAAAGTAATAAGAACAGTACACTGAAGGCGCTCTATCCATCAAGTGCGCTTTCTCCAAATTTTAAATGTGATGAACAGAACATAAGTTGTAACTATGCCACAGTTGCAATGCCAGAAAATAAAACAACATCATTTATCAAACATGCAGGGAATTCTGCCATAAAGCTATTGTCTCTCATTTGTCAGTTGTTCCAATAAAATAACATCTTAAACACCGGTGACGTTGATGGTTTAGCTTACCTTCAGTGTACTGAAAGTTGTACACAACCTGCTTTAAAAGAGGAGACCATCCCTGCAGGCAGGCTCAAGAAGGAACAGATTCCCTTCGGCACTGACTACACCAAGGGCATGCTGCTGTGGCCTGCACACACACACCTAGGAAAACGTGAATATAAACAGCATTTATGCTGGCCATTTTTTAAAGACAAAAATGAAGCCAAGTCTGCTAAAAACGAATCGACCACCCAGTATTACTGTTCTTTTATAACAAGCTTTTTTTTTATAATATGTGAACTGCAACCATATACATTAGCATTGTACTTTTGTGCAGTCTTGGCAATTAAAACAGTTCTACAGTGAAAATTTTCACATAAGACACGAACAGAATTACTCTAACATTTCTAAAAGAAATATCAGCCTTGGTGTTAATTCAAATATATCATTCTTCCTCAACTTTGCAGGGGAAATATTTATGTTTATATACATTAATAAACTGCTGTGAAATTTCTTCAGTCTTTGTATCTTAACTACTCAAACCCTTTGAACTTCTTCATTGGATTTAAATTTTTTCCTGGATGAAGGCGTGTTGTAGAGCCTGGTTGATGCTAATCCGTTTGGCTGGGTCTAACATTAGGATCTGGTCCAACAAGTCCTTTAGCTGATGTACTTTTTTCCGCTGATCTTCAGGGAGTCGTTGGCAACCAATCAAGTCTGCTAATAGGTCCTTGGTTGGATTAATGGTGCTCATGACAGTTACTTTTTCCTAATATAAAAAGTGCAACCAACATTTACTTCCATATAAACTAGTACTGTTAATAAAATTACTAAGTGTAAAATAACAAGCACTCACTCCAATTAGAAAAACTATTGCTCCGCTGTTATTCCACCTAAATTTACTGCTGTCAAAACACAAATTTAGTGTTGTAACTCTAATTACTATGTTATCCAAGTAACTGAAATTTGAAAATATGATTAATTCATGTGATTTATGCCAGATGCATTAATTTCCTTGCACATCACATTTAAGATCTGTTTCCCTATGTTTGAGACTCAATGGATTGAGAATTCAAAGAAAGAAACCATATTCTATACTTGCCAATGTGATACACTCTTAGTGTGCACTCTAATGTTGCAATGGTACATACTATAATCCCTAAAAAGGGCATATCTACATTACAAAATTATGTCATCCTAATTTACATTGGCCTATAGCCATCACAATCATTAAATTGCTTTTACAGTCTACACTGCACTCCTGTCAGTGGTGCACTTCCTCACCAGTAGCACATGTACCAAATGTACTGTCCATGTAGGGCAGGGGTGAGCAATAATTTTTGATGGGGGGGGAGCAAGTTGAGATTTTGGAAAGTGGCCAAAGGCTACACTCTTACATGATATCAATGGAGGAAGTGTAGGGTCTGGGATGCAGGTTGGGTGAAGGAGGCAGTTGTGACCTGGGGCACTGGACTGGAGTGCAGTAGTTTGTGTTGTGACCTGGGACAAGGGATTCAGGTGCAACGTTTGGGTTGTGACCTAGCACTGGAGGGGGTTGTGACCTGGGGCAGGGAATTGGGAAGCAGGGTCTGGGAGGGGTTATGAGTTCAGGAGGGGGGGAATGAAGGTTTGGCTTATGTGGGGTATGGGGTAGGAGTGGGGGGCAGAGGGTTGGGGGTAGAGAGTGGCTGGGGTGCCAGCGGCAGACTCTGACCAGGAAACTTACATGGATGACGCCTGGCCAGCAGCCCAGCATGGATTTCATGCAGCTTCCCTGCCCGCCCCACCCCTACACAGGCTGCAGGGGCCATGTGCAATGGTGACTAAGAGCCTGAGGGGAGGGTGCTTCGTGTGCTGCTCCCATTGGCCAGAAATCAACCAATGGGATTATGCTGGGAGGCAGCAGCACATGAAGCACCACTTTCCCTGCCCCCGGGCTCACAGCTGAGAAATGAGAAAGAGAAATAGCTGACGCAGCCGCTTTTCTGAGTGCTGTGGGAAGGGCACGGGCCAATCAGGGAGTCTGGCTGATGTCCCCATCTGTCTGCGAGCCGGATCCAGTGGCTTGGTGGGCTGCATCCAGCCCCCAGGTCATATTTTGCCCAGCCCTGACATAGGGCATTGTAGCATGGCTTCTGAAAGCCAGCAAGTGTTGAAGTAAGCAAAACTGTGCTTATACTGACCCTATGACAACCTAACTACATTGACACTGACTCTTCCTCCTGTGAAGATGGAATTATCAAGTTGTAATGGTGGGGCAGTTATGTCAGCCAGAGCAAAATTTTAGCTTAGATGTTTATATAGTTCAGCTGGTATAAGCAGGCTTGTGTTGACCTAACTCCATAGTGTATACCAAGCTTAAGGGAATATATTCTACAACAAACTTTCACATAAAAGTTGCACATTTTCTTATTTTAGCAAATGGCAGCAGCATTAAGATTTACTAATAATATCAAGCTAAGTTTACACAAGGTTAAACAAAGAATGTATTGTGTTTATGATTTATAATAACCAGATTTTTTATTAAACTAAAATGCAAAGCCATACAGAATTTCCCTGTAGCGCGAACATAAATTTAACCTATCACAAAAGTATCTGCATTCATTCTGCTGCAGGAAAAAAAAGATTTTAAAAAGCCTTCACAACATGCCGTGGTACTCGTTAGATCCTATTAATTAACAAGTCATTAATTATTGAATTTCATAACTGGAACACAATTATAGTTAAACTTTTTTAAACAAAGGCAGCTCAGTTCATTTAAAACTTACCCTTTCTGTTACTTTGTCTACTTCTATATACATGAAGTTGAGATTTTGATCAAAGTGTTGATCTTTGAACACACCTTTTCGTATCATCTGAAAATAAAACAGAGGACAGGAGTTTTGTAAATTTCTTTTTCTTGAAAACTTCAGATTTCAGACTCAGATCATAAGGGAAAATACATCTACTGACTTACAGTAACATGAATTATTTAATGCTTTTAATGATCTTTCAGAGAGCAGTGAGAAATTACAAGACTATTAGAACAGCCATACTGGGTCAGACCAATGGTCCATTCAACCTAGTATCCTGTTTTCTGATAATGGCCAATGCTAGGTGTTTCAGAGCAAATGAAAGAAAAGGTAACCAGGAAGTGATCCATCCCTCCCAACTTCAGATAAGAAGTCATTCAAGCCACCTGGATAACACACACAGTTATCTTCCATTGACTTTCCTGTTTTATTGTTTTTAGTTGAGTGTATAAAAAACTAAATAGAAACCTTTTTCTTACCTTGTTTGGCATCTTTCCTTTGAGGTCCATGGCAAGTTTCAACATATGGTTATTGGTTTTGCCAGGAAACAGTATTTTTCCTGTATAAAGTTCATATAACGTGCAGCCTACAGACCACATATCTATACCGTAGTCATAGATTTTGCCTATAACTGAAACAGAAAAGTTTTCTTATTTAATCAGTTAATATCACAAAACAAGGTATAAACATATATTATAAGAGCAAACAGATATTGAAACCCTGGATTTAGGAGATATTTCAAGAGTCATATTCTTAAAAACAGTAAAGTGCAAAAGAAAGAGGATGAAAAGTCTGTCTACTTCCCCCTCACAGTGGGCTTTAACTGCAACCTTCCCTTGCCAAAATTTTTTTTAAAAAAATGAAAATTGCCCTTCACCCCTAGAATGGTCATTTGAGTTTCTGCTCATCAAAATCTGCCTCTGAAACATCCCAAATGTGTGCCAGAGTAGAATCAACAAAAAGTGTCTCAAGCTCTCTTTCACTAGATGCTAGTGTGTTCTGCTACTTCTAAATCATTGGATTGGCTACATTAAGATTAGAGTTTTAACACTGATTTTAATTTTTAAAACCAGAGTTGAAGCAAAAACAGTTAAATCTATGTTCTGAATACATATGACCATGTATAATAATCACCATTCAAGTATTTAGATAATTTAAATGCACAGAGAAACATGTCAGATGAACTTACTAATTTCAGGAGCTCGATAAAATCTACTGACAAGATACGGTGTGATGTCATTATCGGCAACATGTGAAGCTGATCCAAAATCACAAAGCTTTAATATAGTTTTAGATTCGTTCACCTGCAAATTAAATAAAAACTTTACTGGCATACTGACAGTACATAGATTGTCTCAGACGTTGAGACAGTACATAAACCAGCAACAAAACAATATCAAATCATCCAGTAATCCCTTAACTAACTTTAATATTTGTTCACCGCACTATCTTGGTGCCTTGAATTCTAGGGAAACTGTAATATCTTCTTAACCTGGAAATGACAATGAATGGCACTACATTGTAACAGCTACTGAATTTAAAATTCATTTTTATGATCAATTTGACTAATTTTACAATTGTTTAGAGAGACTATTAAATAACATTTCCAAATGTGTATTTTCTATCTATTTGTATCAAATGCATGAGCCCAATAAAAATGAGCTAACATGACTGACCCAAAATATTAAAACCATGGACAAATGTGTCAAACACCTGTGTGTTCAACTGTTTTTAATATTTCTTCAATATACACACAGTAAGGATGACACCTGGTGAAAAAAGATGGACTCTGCTCTCCCAGGCATCAATTCAAGAGCCAGAACACTGGGCAGGCATAACAACTGAAGATTACTTAGATTCCAGTGTCTCTTTCCCCATCGAAAGAAACATGTACACAAATTCTGTGCCCCACATACAGAACCAACATACATTTCAAATGGTAGCATAGTCCTACTCACCCTTCCACCAGTCAGGGAAACGGTTCTTCCTTGCCACATTTGCCCTGATCAAAAGTTGATTATATAGAAAGCCCTGAGGAGCCCCTAAATGTTCGCCAATCTACCACTCTAGAGCACAGTCTCTCAACCTTAGGTCCTGACCCAAAAAGAGGCCACAAGGCTACTGGAGAGGGGGTCACAACATCCCCTTTTTCCGTGCCTTACAGCTAGGCAGCCAAAGAGCAGAGGCTGCTAGCTGGCTGCCCAGCTCTGAAGGTAGTACTATTAACAGCAGCGGAGCAGAAGAAAGAGGAGGGAAATGGTATTGTTTACAGATGTTAGCGACAAGTCAACTGTCTGATAAGCATAAGTGTATCGGACAGTCTACTAGTGATGCAACTAGTTGTTTCCCCATCACCTCAGAGAGAGGCAGCAAGGAGGGAGCAAGAGCCGGTGCTAAGGAGAGACGGCTTAAAAGCCAGTCTAGGGCTCTTGTACTTCTCAAAATCTGAGGTGCTGCAGGGAGTGTGGAGCCAGCGGGGGAGTTCCCCACTGGCCCCGTGCCCCCTGCAGAGCTTCCACTTTTGAACTGGAGGGCTCCCTTATAGACTAATCAAATAGTCGATGGAAATCACATTGACTATTCGATTAATTAATCTAAATTTAACATCCCTAGTACTGTTACTTAGCTCGGTAGGGATCTGCACTGATCCCATGAAATTTATGTCCAGTACCAAGAGTGAGGTGGAGAAGCCCAAAATATTTTCAAATTGGGAGCCCATCAAAAAAAGTTTCAAAATCCGTGTTCCAGATTAGCAGCTTGCACAGAAGTGTAAACATCCTCTGTCGGAAGATCAGTCCAGAATGCGCTCATGTAATAAAAGTACATAATTTTCCATTCAGAGCCCAAGTGATTCACCTCTGCAATGTATCCAAGTTCCAATGATCCCAAGGAAAGAGCAACCAAAGGTCACTTCCTTACCTGGATAGCATTATCTACAGCATTCAGCTCTGCTGCCAAACCAAAGAGCTAGCTAAAATTCTTACACTCTAAATCAGGTATTCATACATCAACCACGTCAATAACAACACTGCTCATCAAAATTAGTAGTTATTAGCCAATCAATATTCCATAATTCAGGTAATTTTTCTGATAAAAGATTCCTATAGCTGGAAACATATAGTCTCTATTGCTCAAGTTGTATATAGATAAAAGTGTTCATTTTGTATGTAACACTATATTTAGAATCTTTAATATGAAAAAATATTCCCATTGGACATGCACATTAAAGTAGTCAGCAAACATATTATTTCGCTATTTGTTATTAATCAGCTTTCACAAGTTGAGCAGGTATTTGCTTTTCACACAAATTTAAATGTGAGACCTTATTGCACTCCAGAGTTTAACTTTGCAGTCATTTGTCCTTGTACTTTTCTGATGGCTAGATTTTCTCTAAGAAAAAGAGGGTAGGGTTCCAACATTTATATATATAAAAAAAGCAAAATTATAAATTGAGCAAGAACTTCTACTATGACTAAACAAAAACCATCAAAGGGGAAGAGTATACAAGAATTTGTCAAGTTGTATTCAGAAATATTTGCAAAAGCTGGAGGTGACTCTGAATCAACTGATGATATCATCAAAAAAGTGAGAACTTTATTTTTCTGTTTGAACACATTGTCTTATATATGTGTAAATGGATGGATACCATATAAAGGATTCTATCAAAATGAGAATCATCCTTATGGCTGGCATCACTGTAGTTATAGGTAAGCTGCAATTTGTAGGGGTTGCTGACCATTCATAAAAGGACATTGCTGCTCTTTTTTAATTGATACTCAGATGAGAATTGATGCCTTAAGATTTTTCGTAATTTGATTTCCTTTTTTGAAAGGGTACACTTAAAGCTTCTTTTGCAGAAGAATTGAAAAACAAAATGATTATTTCAAGATCGCTTAGGTAGAAGCCTTTTTTTCCTCCCCACACAGACCTCTTAAGATTTAGCGTGAATAGCCAAATAGTAGTTTTAAAATATTTGCACAGTAGTATTCTTACTCACTTGGGCGATTTTTAAAAAATATTGTAATTATGTTGTAGATGGAAATCTCTGTCAGTCATTGAGTAAATAGAAAATTTTAGAAATAGAAAAAAATATATCTTATGTTCTTGCCTGCTCACTGTTTCTCAGATGCATCTATTTGGGTAAGATGATTTTAAAGGTTATACCTCCCAAATCTGGAATTCTCTCATCCAGCAACTTTTGTGGTCTGGTGTGACCATGGATGTTCCTGGATGAGAGAGTCCCAGGGCAGGAGGATCAGCAGCTGGGAGCCCAGTGCAACACTGCCAGTCTACTAGCAGCAGGGCTGCAGCAGCCTGGGAGAAGAGCGACTGGGGATGTCTGCTGTCCGGCAGTGCGGCATGGACCACAGCAGCCCAAGAGGGGAAGTCTGGCCAGGCCGCAGCAGCTTGGGCAGAGGCGGAAGTGCGATTGGGGCTGCCTGCTGCCTAGCATTGGGGCTGACGTTGCAGCCATGGCAGCCTGGGATAGGAAGATGGCCACAGCAGCCTGGCAGAATCAGCACAGCTGGGGCTACGTGCCATGCAGCAGCACGGCTGGGGCTGCTGCAGCGCAGCGAGCTGGCAGCAGAGCTAGGGCTGGCCTGCAGACAGCCCAGCAACACTGAAGGAGCCATCAGCGAGGAGGGGCAACGGACTGAAAGGCTGGTATCAGGGAGCTTCCCCTTGTCCAGCAAATTTTCTCATCCGGATCCAGTAAGGTCATGAGGGTGCCGGACAAGAGAGGTTCAACCTGTACAATGCCGCCTGTTAAATTTGTTACAGATTATTTCAATCATGCTAACAAAAGGAGATATAATCAGGGAGGGGGAAAAAAATCTACTCATTCTGTGACTGGACAGACTACAAATTAGTTAAACTAAGCTCTAACTTTGTAGAGAACATGGAAGAAAGTCCTAATTTAACCTTAAAATGTATACTATAATTTATCAATCTGAGCACTTAAACTGGTTTCTGAATACTTGTTTGGATCACTAGGCTACGTCTATACTGGCAAGTCAGTGTCAAAACTTGTGATGTTCAGAATTGCTAACCACTCCCTCCCAACTCAAAGAACATTGTTGCGACAAGTGCCACCATGAATAGCAGATAGCACATTGTTGGCAGGAGTGGTCTCCTGTCAACAACATGAATGCCGCTCGTTGGGAGTGGATGTATTTTATTTGCAAGAGATCTGATAAAAAGCAGCTACACTGCCCCTCTTTTAGACAAAGTTTTTGGACCTATTCCATTTAACTTAGTCCTCTGAATTATTGCGAGTCTTTATAATGCTATTATAAGAAAGGTTTCTAAGCACTCAAATTAGTTCTTAGTTGATGCTTTCAAGAGAACAGAGGGAAGCAATCCATCATTTCAAATTAGTCAAGACTTCTTACCTTAGATAACATTAAGGGAACGATGTAGACTTCCTTCAGGGGATTCTAACTCAATATATTTGATTTTTTTAAATGTATTTGAGGAAAGCCAAGTTACTTTAACACAGTTCCGACAAAGTGAGATGATATATCTATACTACAGTCGGTCTAGAAAAGATTAATCTCTTTCAAGAGTAAATTAAACAAGATAATTAGGCAAACTAGCTTTTCCATGCATGTGAGCTTCAGAATTGGGAGGGGAGAACCAAATTAACTCTGGCTGTGCCTTAGGGTTTGTCTCCACTTATAGCGCTGCTCTAGTGCCTAGTGAAGTCACTACCTCTGCTGATGGGAGATAGCTTCTCTTATTAGCAAAGGCACTCCACCTCCCCTGAGAAGCTGTGGCTACGTCAACCACAGAAGCCCTCCCGTCAACACTGCAGTCTCTACACTGGGGGTACACTGGTATAGCTACCTCTCTTAGGGCTTATCTACACTAGGAAATAATTTCAAAATAACTAACATTGAAATTATAACTCCCTAAATAGCAAAATCAAAATAGCATGTCTCCACTACAGGGAAGCCTCAAAATTAGCCCAAGGCAGGCTCAGTTATTGTGAATGTGTGACCTCGACTTAGAGAATAGTTATTTTGAAATAGCAGCAGCAGAGCTTCTACACTAACACTATTTCAAAATAAGAGTTATTCCTGGAGGAAAGCAGGAGTACAGATTTTGAAATAACCAGCCCATTATTTCAAAATAATCGGCTTATTATTTTGAAGTAACTCCTCAGAGCAGATCAGGGTTTAGGGATTTTCCACACCCCTGAATGACACTTATATTGACAAAAGTTTGTAGTGCAGATTGGTGGCTTTCAACATTTGATCCATGGGGAATCTACAGCATATATCTAAGGTTTCCAAAGAGGTCTGGCACCTCCATTTGAAATTTTTTAGGGGTCTGCAAATGAAAAAAAGTTGAAAACCACTGGTACAGACCAAACTTAAGTTAACTTGATCATTAAAAAGAGCTTTTTAACAGTTTTTTTTTAAACCGAAGCAGAGCCATATTGGTGACTGGTAGGGATGTAAAATCCAGATTAATGTGTTGGCAAGTTAAACATTAGGTTAATTTAACATTTAATTGGTTAACTGACTAATCAAGACCCCCCTCAGCCCTGTGCAGAACTGGCTGCCAATTCCCAGGTGATGTTTACCAGGTAACTGATTAATTGGTTATCCATTCACATCCCTAGTTACTGGAGGCTTCAAAGGAATTATACTACATACAAATTTGGCCCTCTTTAAAAAAAAAAGGAAGACCAGAGTATAAATATAAGATTAAATATATCCTTTGAGTCATGGTGATTTGCACAAAGCTCAAGAGTAGAATGTTTTTACTTACTAAACTTTCAGACACTGAACAAATAATACTGAACAAATAATAGACTTATTGTTCCACTCAGCATCCCCTCCATGAAAAATAAGCTCACTTCTAAATCTACTTATTTCTGCCCCTTTCTTAATTTTGTTTCTCTACATTCCCATTCTTTTACTCTATTCCTTTCTACCCACTGCATTTCCCTCCATACAGCAGTTCCAAATTCCCACTTTGTGAGTTTCATTCTAATCCCCTCCCATCTACTAAAGTGACCAGCATTTAAATAATTAATGTTAATATTTCAAACACCAGGATTATGCTTTAGAGCAGTGGTTCTCAAACTTCAGAGGGGTAGCCATGTTAGTCTATTTCAGCAAAAACAATGAGGAGTCCTGTGGCATCTTAAAGATTAACAAATTTATTTGGGCATAAGCTTTTGTGGGCTGGAATTCACTTTGTCAGTTGAAAGAAATGGTAACTATCGTTTAGCAGCAATATATGCAGAGATACTAAGATGGGAGTGTTTCTATTCAGTTGAAAGTTGCCAGACTCCAGCAACAAAACCAGACTGCAGCATTAATTTGCAGAGCTGAAATTATTATGCCAACTTGACACTATCACACTGGGTCTGAAAACAGGAGTGGATAGCTCACTATAAAAAGTAATTTTCTCCCTTTTGGTATTCTCACCACCTCATCAACTGTTGGGAATTGGCTTCTTCCACCCAACTGAATTTGCCTCATTAGCTTTGGTCCTCCACATAGAAATGTAACTCTTGCCATCTTTACATATGCGTATATATCACTGGCAAGCTGTAGTTTCCACTTCATGCAGCTGATAAAGTGGTTCTCAAAATTGTGGGTCAGGACCCCAAAATGGGTCACAATCCCATTTTAATGTGGTCACCAGGGTTGGTATTAAACGTTGTAGGGCCCAAGACTGAAGCCAAAAGACAAGCTCAACTGTCCGGGTCCAAAGCTACAGCACTTCAGCCTTGAGTAATGGGGTTCAGGTTACAGACCTCACTGCCTGAGGCCAAAGCCCTTGGGTTTCAGCTTTGCTCCCCCCACTCCTTCCCAATCCAGGGCAATGTGGCTTGGGTGAACTCAGGCTTTGGTGCAGCCCTGCCCTGGGATCATGCAGCATTTTTTGTTGTTAGAAGGGGGTTGCGATGTAGTGAAGTTTGAGAGCCCTTATTTTAGCGTTAACACTGCAAAAAGAATAAAGAAGAATAATGGGGAATTAATGGATCTCAGATACAGATTCAAACTGATGTCCACTCAAAAGACAATTAATTGCTTATACTAGGTTCATATTTAGGTTATTTTCACAACCAGGAAGACTAAAAACTTACATTTTTAAGAAACTGACACTTCAGACTGTAGGATTTGAATCTGTCATCTAGCTCACAAATACATGAAGTGAACCAGAAGCAACCCACATTGTGATGTTTAACTCTCATTACAATGATTATCCTCTGCTGCAAGGGTACAGGTAAGAAAGTATAAGGAGTCTTTCCCTCTCATGTCATATAAACAAAAATCCTCATCTCAATTTAGAGCCAGCTAGCATGCTTGGTTCTTGCAGCAGACATGTCTTTTTTTTTTTTTTTTTGTGAGGGTGCTAACAAAGAGTCTTTTCTACCATTATCTCAAAAGAAGTCAAAATCTTCCCTCTCCAAAAGGATGCTTCCTTGCTTTGCAAGACTGAAGCCCTCTTTTTAAAGAGATATCAGCATAACATGAAGGGGAAAGTATGAGCAGTGGCTATATTGGTTTGAAGGCTAAAACCCCAGGATACTAGGTTATGTTTAGTGTTAAAGCTTTTTAATTAGAAGCAGAGAATATCTACCTGTGTTAGTTATTTTCTTACTAGCTGGAGTTACCCAGCATTGCTCGGGGCGGGCGGTGGGATCCTGCCAGGGGTGCCCCGTGTAAGGGGCAGGCGGAAGGGGGTGAGCACGGGACCTACGGTGGGCGGAGCGGCCCAGTTCCTGCCTGGGGTTGCACGTACCACGGGGGGCAATAACCCCACCACCTACCCTGAAACTTTCACCCCGTTACTTGCCGCACAATGGGACTGCACCGGAGGCTCCCCTTTCCCGCAGTGAGCAGGTGCCGGACTCCGGGCCGCTCCCAGCACCGCTGCTGCTGCCTCCCTGCTGGGCTTGCCTCACTGCGCCCGCAACCGCCTCCTACTGGCGGCCGTGACCTCTCCAGCCCGCCGCTCAGCAACCCTCGGCCACCACCGGAGGGCAGAGGCCTGGGCCGAGTGACATCATGGGCGGGAGGGAGCTCCCCCACACCGGATGTACCTGTTCAGTGGAACGGCCTGGTAGAGGCGAGTGGGGCAGCTGCCACACGGAGCACTGCCCCTCCCCTCGCACCTCTGCCACTGGCTTTAGTGAGTGACTGTCCCCGCCGCTTCCCCCGGGAAGCCGCTTCTCCCCGCACTGCCAAAAGTACCTTAAAACCTTCTCCTGAAGGAAAGGTTATCCCATGCAACGTTTGGTTGTGGTAGGTCTTATAGTGCCCAAGTTACTAGCACACAAACATACAAACATTCGCCTTTATATATTAGATTTACTATTTGTACCATGATGATTATATTTTGTCCTAATATTAAATCAGAAGCTTCTTTTCAGAGGAAAAGATGACAGAATTTGGATTCTGAAAAGGTATTACAGGTTGTATCTCCCTCGTCCAGCACCCTTGCAACCTGAGTAGTTTTGAACCAGGGAATTTGGCAGATGGAGTGGGGAAGTGAATCAATGCAGCAGGGGCTCTAATTTCCTCAGGCAGCTCCACTGCCACCAAGGCTCTCCCCACAGAGCGAGGGAAGGGGGGAACTCTACTCCCCCGCTCCACTTTGCTGCAACCCAGGGTTCTCCTCTCCCTGCAGTGGCCATGAACTCCACTGTAGTCTGGAGCTCCTCTCTGCCCAGCGTTTCCACACTCCCCCCAGCACTCTGTTGCCATCTGGGGCTTTGCACTGCACCGAGCAGCTTTGCTGCTGTCCAGCGGGCTCCATTAAAAGCAGCTCCACCGCTGCCCAGAGCGCTCCACACTCCAAACGGCTCTGCTGCCACTTGGGGGGAGGGGGCTCCGTGCTCCTCCTTTGGCTCTGCACTTTCCTCCCCTGCACCTCTGCTATGATCTGGGAGGCTGTTCTTCCCTCCAGCAGCCATGCTGCTGCCCTCCCTCCAGTGAAAAGAGAGCTCCGTTTCCCTGCTCGGGAGATCAGGAGCTCTGCATTCCTACCAGTGACTCTGCTGCCCCCAGTGCTCCATCTAGGCCTCCTAATTTAGCAATGCTCTTGGCCCCAGCCCAGGGGCTTATCCCCATGAGTACTCATACAGATGATGCTTGACCAGGGATGTTGCCAGAAAAGGGAAGCCCGGATTAGGGAGTGTTAACCTGAACCTAAATTTAAACACATGTATTTTGTACAGGCTGTCTTAAAGTGTGAAATATTACTTACCAAAATATTGTCTGGTTTAATATCAGCATGTAGGATGTTACATCTTTTAAGCAGTTTTAATGCCAGGAACAACTGCTGGCTGTAGGACCGTACAGCTTTAATGTGAAGACCGACATCCTTTCCATACTTTTTCAGTACCTCTCGTAAATTCATACTATTTATGTACATAAAAATTATGGGAAATTAAACAAAGAATAACGTATTCCTAGTTTAAACATCAATTTTAATGTACAAAAACCAATTCTCTTTTAGGCATTAGGAAAAAATTACCCAAACCAGACCAACTTGAAATATATTCTTTGCCATCAGGCCATATACTAAAATAGAAAATTCAGCCAATCAGACCAACAGATGCTATACAATTACTGACATGACCGTGCTTATCTACAGTGATGGAAGAAGCTGTATAACTGACATTGTCATTTTAAGTAGATTTAAATAGTGTGTTCTCGTCTTTGTATCTGTAAAAGTTGGTTCTAGATGTTTTTGAATTCTATGCCTTAAGAAGTTTACTGACGTATAAAGAGCGGAATGTAAAAAAATCCAAATATAAAGAAAAAATTCAAGCTAAGAGTACAAAACATTAAAATGCACTTAAATCTACTTTTCATTTTTATACACAATTCAGGAAATATTCAATTTACCTGAGTGGTTCAAATACCAGACAGAGGTGCTGTTTGTGATAAAAATGCCTGAACAATCGCAAACAATGAAATTTGTCATCAGGATCTGCATCATTGAGCTTCTTCAAAAATTCCAGTTCTTTGAGACCAGTTTTTTGCCTAAAACAAAAAACATTTTTTACTCCGAACTTACTGAATTTCTACACTTCACATCCAACATAAGCATCAAGTTAGCTTGCTCTCAAAACGTTAGGAAGGCAGTAACAGTCTTATGATTAACACAGCAGTGATCTTTAATTTCACAGTATTTCAACTGCACTGGATAATATTGTTCATTGTAACATTTACAGTACACAACTTGGGTCACTATTTCTCAAGAGAGCTGAAAATTTATTTTCCATGTAGGTCAAAAGTCTTATTCCGCTACTATCAAATATTTATAAGTAATAAGATTATTATTAGCCCCAACTTTCAAAATTAGATTACTAGTGCTGTAAATCACATTATTTTACTATTTAACAAAACATTACTTACATAAGTTCATTATTCCTGATTATTTTGACAGCTACTTCTTGGTTTGCTCTCGCCATATCTCTGGCTCGCACTACATTACTGAAAACTCCCTGGCCAGTGTAACCATAAACATTGTAACGTTTATCTAGAACTTCACCTATGTTAACACCTAGGAAAGAAAATGAAGAGGGAAATCAGATAAACTGAACTAAGTACATACACAGAATAATTGACCACAAGAAAACTTTTTCTGCATGATTCTGAAAGTAACAAGGATACACAGTATAGTAACTTAATTATTGTCTCAAGTCTACAGTGCTTTGTACCTAGCTTTGTGGAAATTGTGGGGAACTGAAACTGTGCTTCCTTTGGTCAGGAATCTTTTCATAAACGCCATTAGAAGTTTCATGCCCATTTCACCTCATTACAAGAAATATTTCTGTTGGTCTTTATTAACTGCTGATGAGTTTAATATCGAGTAGTGAAGAAATGTGCTCACTGAAGTGCTTCCATTCTGAGTCCTGGGTGACAACTATAGCACGATAGGCATCAAGGTTCTTTGAATGCTGTTTTTCTTGGTTTCAGATCATGGCAAGCGTGCTGACGTAACCCTTCCTTCTGGAGGGAGATCTCATGGCTGTAAATAACTTTGGATAGGTTTTAATTTTAATTTGACTATTAGATTCTATAATACACCTGTGAGCTGCTTGACAGAGCACTATAGTGCAGGAACATGCAGTGGTTTTGGACGAGCCACACTATGTGATGGCATTGTGGTATGCAATTGCAAGATAATTCCACAGAGCTTTTCCATGAGGTGCTTTTACATTTAGTAACTCTATTTTAGACAATAATATAAATTAAGTTAGGATCAAATACTTACGATAATAGCCTTCAGCATCAGTCCAGTTATCCCTGAGGTTGGGATTTTCTTTGAAGTCTTTTCCAAAGCCAGCAGCTCTAAGACGAGCACTCTGAAATGAAGTGGACAATTGGCTTTTCTTTTGTATTTAAAATGCATGTTTATACATAAGAAAATAACACTTACTTATGAAAACCAGAAATCCATTCAATTATCTATCATCTCATTCCTAACAATGTTGTTTTAATTGTTACCATAAGTAAAACTGAGTAAATCATTAGTCTCTCATTAGTCTCTCTCACACACACACACACACACACACACACACACACACACACACACGACTTGTTCTCTCCCAGCTTCTTGGAAAGTTTAAATAGCAAAATGCAACAGTGTTATATTAAAGTAAAATATTTTACCAAAAAATGCTATAGTATATGTTTGAGTAAATTATTAAAAACAATAATAGTCAAAATAATAAAAGGATATTGAGGCTATAGTATGCTTTTTTGTTCATTTGCTTCTTATTTCACAGGGTAAATTAATAAAGTCCTGCAAATCCACATATAACCGCCTTATATGCACGGCTATACGCAGCTCAATTTTGCAGATATGGATGCAGATACACATTTTCTAGCTAGAACCCTTCAAATTTGCGGCTATCCACTTTCTATCTGCAGGTACTCATATCCACGGCGCATTTTTTTGGATACAGACGCAGATACAGCTCTATACATTAATTATTCATAGTAGATATTACTGTGAATTAAGAGAACTACAAGCAACATATCATCAATATCAGTGAGGCATTTCCAACACAGAAATTGTCACCCATTTATAAATGGTTTTAAATTAAATATAAAATACTTTTTTATATTTTATTTTTTATCTCTATTGTTTACCTCAGGATTGTAAAAGCTTGAAACTAAAAATATTTACCTACCCATTTTACTTTTTTCATTTTAAAGGGCTTTACTTTGTTGTTAATGGAGTGGCACTGCAATGGCTTTTTGTTATCCCTCTGTTTGTGATGTCACTTACAATTAAAGAATGACATTTGATATTAATCATTAATTAGATTATTTTTATGTTTTATTTCCTTAAAAGAAACACATCTTTGATGCATTTTGGGGATGTTTGCATGTAAATGAATGAGCCATTGTACATACATGTAAACACAATGTTTTCAAAGACCCAAATATCCCAAGGACTAAAGTGATGTTAGCTATATGAGAGGCTGTGACAAAGTGCACTTTGATAAGTTAAGCAGCAATTAGTTGTCATGCCTCTCAAAAAGAGTGGAACATTTATTTGATCAAACCTGGGAAGTTAATTTTGCCATTAGTGAGAGGACAGTTATAAAACAATGGAAGAAAATGAAAGAGGAAGCAGCTAGCACAGCCCAGAGGACATGAGATAGTGTGGTCAGATATCGCTCTCCCTCTTCCCTTGGAGAAAAGGGCTAAGGACTAGGGAAAACTACAGACAGAGTTGCTACACAAGATCATGATGGAGGTTTAGTGGAGGTAATAGAAATAAAACTCACCTTGGTGGTAAAGAACAGAAAAGCATCCAGCACGGTGGCTGTGTCTACACTGGGCCACTTATTCCAGAAAATTAGCTGCTTTTCCAGAATAAGCTGCGAGCTGTCTACACTGGCCCTTGAATTTCCGGAAAAGCAATGACGCTCTACTGTACAAAATCAGCCGCTATTCCGGAAAAACTATTCTGCTCCTGCTCGGGCATAAGTCCTTATTCCGGAACACTGTTCCGGAAAAGGGCCAGTGTAGACAGCCCAGTAGTCTTTTCCGGAAAAAAGCCCCGATCGCGAAAATGGTGATCAGGGCTCTTTTCTGGAAAAGCGCGTCTACATTGGCCACAAACGCTTTTCCGGAAAAGCAGCCTGACAATGTAGACGCTCCTTTTCCGGAAAAAACTGAAAACGGAATAGTATTCCGTTTTAAGCAGTTCCGGAAATTCATGCCAGTGTAGACACAGCCTATTTGTGTGAGATCTCAGGTTAGGAGATGAGCCTGCCTTATTACAGAGGCACACATCTCCCATTCAAAAATAGTAAACCATCAGGGCAATCCAAGACAACAGCATACATGAAAGAAGGTAGGATGCTAAGTGTCACTTAAAGTATGTCATGATGATTATGAGAAAATAAATAAAGCATCCTAAGTCTATAAAGAAAACAAAGTAATTGTAGATTCAAAAAATGCTGTAGGATTTAGTTACAGACAATGCCGTAACTACAATAATAACTACAAAAAGGTCTGGGACTAACAATTGTGTCACCCTTTTTCATATGGTGACAGTTACCAAGATGCCTACTACATTTCCCTATTTGTATGACAAATCTACAGTCCTGTTTATGACATTTTTGTACAAATTCTAGGAGTAGCTTTTTTTTCCCTTTTGTAACTTTGTGCTTTCTCTACAAAGACAACAGGCAAAAATCCCCCAGTGTTTATCTAGGGAAAACTCCCACTGACTTCAGTGAAGGACTGGCTCAATGGACTTCTAATGAATGCTTTCAGAAGACATTATGCACCTGATTTTACAAATTTTAGGTGAGTCAAAATTCAGGCATAAACAATTTGATAGTGTCTTGTTAATAACACAGCAACAAAAAAAATAATGTGCAGGAATTATCTTTCTAAAAAATTACTTACATCAAAGTATGCAGCAAACATATCATCCGATTCTGTGAACATGTCAGGAGCTAATAGCTTCTTCTGAGCTGAGCCTTAAAAGAAAATGTATGTTATTCAACTTAAAACTGAAGAAATGGGTGTGTTAGCAGTTATCTTCTCTATATAAAGAATCTACATTATGTACCATTAAGCGTATTCACTAGTTATAAAAGAGAGGCACCAGACACTTCTATTGCCATTTCTCCTGGATTATGTTGGTTTATTGTCTATTCTTTTGCATAATCAGTCTGTTTAAAAATGCAGAGAGCTTGAAATATTTCAGTTGCTTTAAAAAACCAAATCTCTCTATTGAAGACTTATCTGTAAAGGCTTTCCAACTACTTCCACTTTCTCTAACTGTATTTTCTTTATTTTTATATTGTATATTTCATATTTTAATTTAGTATTTTAATAGTTTGTGTAGCACACAAAGTGTGCCTTGCCAGGGTGCCTTCTAAAAATTACATTGTGGCCCTCCCTGGTCCGGCAAATAAGAGAATGTGTCAGACCAGGGGAGGCCCTTGCCTCCAAGCCCATTGCCAGCTGCTGGCAGGCTCTCTCAAGAGCTCCCTGCCTTGTTCTTCCCACCCCCTACCCCCAATCTGGCTGAGCTGCTCACCCAGCTGCTGGCTCCCTGGGCAGCCCAGGCACTGGCCCTGCTTGCCATGGGCTGCTGAGGGGCCCCAGCCCCGCACTCCTGGGTGCTGTCAGGGGACTCCAGCCCTGTGCTGCTGCGGAGTTCTGGCCTCAGCCCCACTCTCCCAAGAGATGGTGTGGAGCTCTGGTCCAATGTTGCCATGGGCTTCTGGGGGATTCCAGCCCCGGACCCAACCTGTTGCCCCTGATCTCAGTTGGCCCTCCTGCCATTGGACTTCCGGGATCTCTGGTCAGGAGCATCTGTGGTATTGCTGGACCAGAGTGTGCTGGTTTTGGGAGGTGAAACCTGTATTAAAACTAAGCACCCTCCATTTAGCAAACTGACAATTTGGTGGGTTTTTCAGAGTTGAGATGAGATTATTCTTGTTATGTACATATAATTCCTACATTTTTGTACCACAATAAATAATATTTGGCAGATTTACACACAGTTCTAGAAAAATATATTTTGTTATCCAATTGTTACGAAAAAAATCAAGCTTAAAAGCCAACTCCTTGGAAGCACCGTCTCCTATCTGCCTTCCTCGCTGTCCCCTTTTCTCCCTCATCGCTGTTTCCTCTAATTCAGGGGACTGCATGTCATTGCATACACATTTACACTTTCACATCTCTAGATTCTTCTGCCTTTGTTACATCAATTAAAACATTCACACATCTATGCACATTCATCAATGATAATGACGACTAAAATGAAAATAAGTCACGGTTTGCCAAATAGAAAAGGGAAAAAAAAAATCAGTAGGAAAATTATTTGCGATCTTCCAGAAAAGAGTTACATATCAAAAATATATTAAACTAAAATAAATTCACAGTTCCTTCTTAAATACAAAGGAAAACATTAATGTCTTTTGCAGCACTGGCTGTTTAAATGGCAATTAAGGACATCTCCCATTTACATCACCTATTCACAAAGTGTTTTATTTTAACAATTTAATTATTTAACTTTCTGAATTTTTTTCAGCACTGTCTATGAATTAACTTTTTTCACAAATCTGAAATTATGATACTCATGAACCTCCATATTCCAGGTGTCCATAATTAGGGAATGTCCGCAGTACAGACCCTGGCAGGCAGAGGAGAAGCAGCTCTGTGTGCTACTGTTCTCCCTTTCACCCAGCTGGGGGAACAGCAGCACAGCAATATGCTTCCCAAGGTGTTTCCCTGACACTCACAGGGGGGGTAGGGAGAGTGCCTTGGAGCAGCAGAGAGCCACACATGCACCCAAGAGTTGCTGGATTAAAGAGGTTCAAGTTTACTAATAAATCTGAACAAAAGATGCCTGCAAAGCATATTAGGCATTTCATTTCAAATTGCATACAGAAATTTCAGATTCTTACCATTATTCTGTTCAACTGTCATGAGGTTGTGTTTGGCTTTTACAGAGGCCTCAAACGTATCAACATTTTCCCGTTCATACTCTTTAACATCAGCAGCTACACGTTCTAGAATGTCATCTGGTGAATTTGAACGACTACGTGTGCTGCTCTGCGGACTGCTTGGTTCAGATGGCACAGACATGTTACTGTCTTCAGTCAGGTACTTGTATTTCTGCAAAGAAACTTTATGAAGTTATTTTCAACATAGTGGCTTGTCCCAATTTAATTTTACTGTGTATTTTGGGGCATACATTTTCCTGAATCTAACTAGCTCATTCTAGATCTTACTTCATAGTGTTAATCAAATTGTACAGCATGTTAGCTGCAGGATACAGAAAGAAACAAGTCTTGTCTTCTTGAGAAACACATTACAGTCCAAATCTTCAAGTTTGATTTGTAATACTTAAATACCTTTTTAGACATTTTGATTTATTGATAAAACCTTTGTTAAAAACTGATTTACTGCTTAAGCAAAAAGATAGGACTGACCATGTGTATCAAAACGTCATACTTGAGAAGTTAAATACTAATATTCTGATGGATGAGAAGTGAACTCATACTTCAAAGAAAAAAAACACACAAGAGTTTTGCAATATACAGGTTGAAACTCTCTAGTCTGGCTATATTCATGGTCTAGCATGATTTTAGTTAGCAGAATGTTCACTTATGGATAAGGCCAAGTTTCCCATAGTCCCATAAAACTTGTTTACAGCCACCAGCCCTGGATCTCAGTATTCTGAGCTGTAATTTAGCTCTAATTTACCCCTAAATGTTTCTTAAGAGCCTAGTAAGCAGTGGAAGTGTTGGTAATGCTGCTAGACAATATTTACCTTCTGTGGCACTGGTCAAGCCCCGAGGGTGCCAGACTAGAGAGATTAAATCTGTACATTTAGCACTCTATATTAGTTTGAAAGTGTAGAAATCTCAAAGTGTTGTTTTCAATTTTAGTATTTGAATTGAAGAATCTGTTAGTTCCCTGTAGTCATTTTACATTATTTCAGTACTAATATAAAAATATACCACAAAGATAAAGTTTTGTAATTTATTTCTGCTCCCCTAAATGATACGGGGCCCAATTAAATAACTGATATCCTCTTACTTTATGCTGTCCTAAATTAAAAACAATGTAGGTGCATGTTGGTGTCAGATCCTGAGGTTATAGTCTCTAAGATTAGTAGCAGAGCCTTTTTAGTTAAGGGCAATGACCTTTGGAATTCTCTTCCTTTGGTGGGCCACGAGTATGAAATGAAATAGCCTTTGAATATGGTATCCAAGTATCTTTCACTCGTTTTTTCCCCTCATTTTGGGGGTTTGGCCAGTAACATTTCTCAACATAGCACCGATGCATCATTATATGTAACCGCACAGAATACAGGCAGTCCCCGGGTTACGTACAAGATAGGGACTATAGGTTTGTTCTTAAGTTGAATTTGTATGTAAGTCGGAACTGGTACATATTGTAGGGGAAACTCTAGCCAAACATTTCTCCAGAGCTCAGTTTTATTCTCCCACACCTCACTTCCCTCAGTCCTTTATTCTCAAGCTGAGGTGTCTGCTGAGAAAAGCCGCTCCGTGTCTCCCTGGTCTGCTGGGGGAGGCGCTAGCTTCGCGTCTCCCTGGTCTGCTGGGGGGAAGCAGCTAATGCGGGGTTGCCTCACCCCGTTTGTAAGTAGGGATCCGATGTAAGTCGGATCCATGTAACCCGGGGACTGCCTGTAGTAATATTACTAATTCTTACCAGCCACCTGTTAGCATCATTGCTTATTTTAATGGTTTAAAATATAAACAGTATGCTAAGAATACAAAATTAATGCATACATGGTGCTTAACAATTTTACAACAAATTATACCAATTTTGCTAGCCTTTTTGAATGCTTACCTAGGACACAAACCTTTAACTTTAAACGAAACTGACTTATCAGATTACAATCAATATTTCTGAGCCTTATCCTCCACAATACTCATTATTTTATCAGCAATATACCATGGAAGACAAATTATAATTTTATCCTTCGATGCAATTACTTTATAATTTTATGGTCATTTAAAGCTACACAAAATCAAAAAAGCCAATGTGTCACCAAAAATGACTCATTTCGTATAGATTGCTTGTTTTAAAATAAGTGTATGCGCCAAAAATATAGGTTTCAACTAAGACAATATTTTTTACAGCCACACTGAAAAGTGAGTGACAGATTTTGGCAGCATTAGCTTTATTAATAGAAGTGTCAACTTGAAAAATGTCACGGTCTCCTATTTTATTTTAAAAGAAATAGTAAGACAAGAAAAGTTTACACTCTACATGCATAGACAATTTCAGTAGTCTGAGTGCTTTAATACGGTACCATACCTGGACAATTGCTTGTCTCTGCAATCTTCTCTGCTCTATCAGTGCTTCTTCATCTTCTTCTTCTACGTCAAAATCTTCAAGGCTATCAATAATAAAGTATTAAAATATTTGTATAGCACCATAAAAGTATATGGTTCTTTAGGTAACTTCGAAAAGATTTTCCCTGCCCTAGAGAGTTATAATCTGAAATTAAGAGCAAGAACACCTTGCCTCAAAATTCTTGGGAACAAGAACACATTTTTTAACACACAGGAATAAATATAAAAATCACTCGAGTCTCTTTAGCTTTACTACAGGTTCAATTGTCTGAGGCAAAGCAAAGGAAATTCCAGAATTAGTTTTCTGAACCTCCTTTCTGAGAAAATGTATGTTCTTTGGTGTACAGCAGTTCTCCAAAACCAGCCATATTTTTGGAGTTTAATGTATCCTCCCTACATATATCCACATTATTCATAATTTGAAAACTTATTGTATGAATATTCAGATGAGATACAACCTGGAACAGTGGTGCGATAAACCAGCAACTGAGGTGCAACAATGGTATCCAAAACAAAAGTATTTTTTGCTCAATTCCAAACACAGTACAACATAATTAGGACTATAGTTTATATTGTCTATGTTAATTTTATTATCTTAATGGAGTTCCCTTTGATCACAGCTACCAAAGGCCAATTTATTAAAAGATTTGTTTTGGTTTTGCCTGGCAAAACTTATTTTTTAAGAAATTATGAAGGTTGTACAACAGTAGCAGTAGATTGTAAGTCCTTAGTTTATACTGCATAGTGGGTAGATAACATATAAGCAAATTAATAATTCTTCTCCATTTGTAAGTTTTTTAACATATGATTAAACATCTAGTCTGTCTATTAGAAGGTTTTAATTTTACTGCCTATGCATGAAGTACTAGACTTTGTAATAGTGTAGAAACTATTTTTTTTTAAAATCAGTGACACTTATGCACAGGTCAGATTAGTGTTATATGTGGCAATAATACCCAGCCTCCTATTATGAGAGAAAGAAGTTGCCTAAAAAGAAGTAGTGAAGATGAAGTCCACAAACAAGTCCTTGCCTCTGCACCAAAGAGGATGTTACAGCTCTTACCAACCATGTCATCAATCATAGGTTTGTCATATCTGACCCATCCAAAGACATATTTACTAGGCTACATGTACAAGAGTCTCTAGTGAGAACAGCATACAGTGGTGAAGGACCAATGGAGAGATCTCCGATTCCTATTGGACATGTAGGGTTTTCAGTCAGGTCAAGAAATCTAGCATCAAAACATCTGCTGACATGGGCAAGCAGACCAAGTCTAAATCTGACAGTGGAGAGACAGTCACAGCAGTGATCAGTCCAGAATTCGTTTTCTTCAGAAGCCTCTTCTTAGTTAGATGCACAGGTGGTATTTCAATACCTAATGTTTGTCACTCGATAAGATCTGTGCCTATGTCCTTCCATGCTAACAGAAACATAAGAACACGCAAAGCTGAACTGAACTTTCAGCTGATAACTTAACCTGAAAAAATACCTTTGCCAATAGTATTCAATAAAGAAATCATAGTGTAGCTAAAAGATGCCATGGCTATGAAACAAACAATGGCTAAGGCGTCCTGCAGCTCCATGGAAAAAGTTTTTAAATGTGGGCTCCAAAAGCAAGTCACCTGTAAAATTCTTCTCTGAACATGGTTCAAATGATGGAAGAGTCAGGGCCCTTGGTCAACATGAAAGAAAAGTTTTTTACACTAGCTTTGCATAAATGGACACAAAACACAGCTTTTAGTAATTTATTATCCCTGTTAATGGAATCAAATCTTTACTTGTTAGGACATGAGATACTAGAAATCAGGCCCATGGACCAGAGGGACAGGAGTGGGGAGGAAGCAGTTGCCCCAGGAACTGGTGATTCAAAAGGGCCTGGGGCATGCAGGCGCCGCTCCTCTAAGAGCAGCAGCAGCCGGAGCTTTGGACCCTTTACATCGCCAACAGAGACTTGAACTGGCTGCCCCCAACCTCGCCCCTTCCTCCCAATGCCCTGCCCCTTCTGGGAGCCTGGAGTTTCCCCGCACACACACTTTGTCCAAGGGCCTGGCAAGTCTGTCAGCCCCTCCCTGCTAGAAATTCACTCTTACTTCTCATCAGATGAGGATTCCTGCTCAGCTTTCATGCCTTCAGAAAGACTTCCTTTAAACTTATCTTCCTTAACTTTGCTTCTACTCCTACGTCTACGACCACCACGTGATCTAGATCTCCTCCTAAGTCGAGATCTACTTCTCCGACCTCTATCCCTGTTGAACAGAAGAAATATACTGTAAGAAAGGAAAAATAGATACTTTAATTTGCTTATTAGGTTAGTCTTGATGTATGTCCAAATAATACTTAATTGATACTGAAATACATAAATGAGCACATCACACAAACTTTTAAAATAGTAAGCTTTAACAATTAAACTAACTTTAAGCACAATAATATCTGAAAGAGACTAAGACAGGGTTGGGCCTTACCATGAGGCAAACTAAGGCGGCTGCCTCAGGTCCCAGATTGGGGGGGAAGGGGGGGGACCACTAGGACCCAGAGCATAGAAAATTGTGTCTACTGCTGGTGAACATGTATTCTCTCTGCTCTAGATGCACAGAGATGGTGAAGCGCTGTGCTGGAGGAAGGAGGGCACAAGACACATAGGCAGGCAGGCAGGCAGAAGAAAAATTGGCATTTGAGCTCCCCGCCTCAGGTGCCAAAACGTTGTGGACCGGCCCTGGGCTAAGATGAGTGAAAGATTCTGCTAGCGTATAACTTTTTGGGGGTAGAGAGGATATATGAATGATAAAATATTTAATTTTTATTCTATCTGATCATTCATAATGACTATCTAATTTGAACAACAAGCCTGTATTTAGACAATACTAAAATATTCCAGCTCAGGACATTTTTACCTCCTTCTAGGGGACCTGCTTCTCCTTCTTGGAGACCGGCTACGTCGGAGTGGTGAACGAGATCTCCTTCGGATGGGAGACCTAGATCTTCTTCTGGATGGTGACCATCTCAGTGGGCTGGCTTCTTTTGATCTCTCCCGTCTAGAGAGAATATCATCTCTAAGTCGGGTTCTTGAAATTAAAAAGAGAAATACACTATTAATGGGTTCAAGGGAAAACAAAAACAAAAAAAATCACAATCTCTTCTTAAAGCTCACTTTAAAATCTTACTGCAAATGAGACTCCACCAGAGGGGTAAGAATACTTAAGTGCTGCCAGTCTGCTTTGCATTTCTCCTGCCCCTGTAAATATCTGTCCAAACACAGACTTAATTCAGCATAACTCACAATAAAATTCACTAATTCCCATCACCCAGCTAAGAGACGCAGAAGTTTTAGTTTAAAAATTGCATTAATAGTGGACTATTTTAAGTTAATGTGCAACAGTACAGAAATATATACATAAAACTAGAAGATTTAGCCAGTGTTGCTTGGCTCCTTAATTTTTTTTTTTGGGGGGGGGGGGGGGGAAATAAAATGAAAATGTACATGTTGAATCATTGCTCTGAGGAGGGGCTACGGATGAGAGTTTCTCACTGCAGCAGGTTGGAGCCAGGTGAGAAGCACCACTCCACGGCTGCTGCAGTCCCAGCAGGTACTATCAGGGGAGGGATGCATTTTCCCTGCCTGGGGCAGGCCCAGGTTCATCTGGTCCCTTACTCCCCAGCCAGAGTGAGGAATGTAGAAAACTGTGACTTTTCATTTGTTCCATGATGAAGGGGAGCATCCAACAATGCTCCTGTATTGAGGGGGGATGGACTTCACTCCCTCCAGTCTTCCCTAAAGGGTGCCGGGGGAAAAGGCTTGGGCCTAGGATGGTCCCAGACCTGGAGGAAGGAGTGCTCCCAGCAAGCCCCTTTCACCTGCCTGGGGATAATCTCTTCTGTATAGTTTTATGAAAATCAACCCTATTCTGGGCACATCCCATTTTCCTGGCACAACCAAACCCTTACCTTGCTTTAAGTTATAAGAAGCTTTATACTGAATTTGGTGGTCCTTGCTCTTACTGTTTAAGATGAGTTCTTGAACACACTCTCACTCTCTCTTCTCCCCCCCGCCCCCCCCCCCCCCCCCCCCCCCAGCATCCTTGGGGTCTGACCGGTGCCAAACCAGAGAATTTGCTGAACCATGGGAGGTCAATATTGTATTGAGTGGGTGTCTCTATTTTTATTTCATCATGTGATGAGGCTACTGCCCCACACTGGATGAAAGGGGTTAATTCAGGCTGGAGGGAGCCTGCGCAGACCCCTGACCAATGAGGGAGAAGCTTTTTACTAGCCAATTAGGATGTGGCTTGCTGAGGCAGCTGCCCAGAAGAGAGGAGTTAGGCCCTGACCAGGAAAGAGGCAGGTCCAGTTCCCAGAGGCACCTTTGCTAGAGCAGTGCTGGGCAAGATGGAGATGGGGGGGGGGTGGAAGGCTAGCGAGGGAGGCTCCTGTCTGAGACCTCACAGGCTGCTGGCCTTGCCATTACGGCCAGGAGGGTGCAGATGGTCACCAGAGAAGTGGTACAAAGTGAAGGGGAGCAGAGAAGGGCAGGACATGGCTGCTACCGGGTCCCTGAGTTAGGACCCAGAGTATTGGGCAGGCCTAGGTTCCCACTTCCCCCTTGCACAACAGCTGGCCACCAGCGTTTGTGGCCTACAAGGACTGTGGCAGGTCTCTGAAATGAGGAGCTAGACTTGGACACCACCGTCAGCAACCAGATATACAGCAGCAGAGATAAAGAACTTCCAGAACTGGAAGGGGGCTGAAGAGATACAGAACTTCCAGAACTGGAAGGGGGCTGAAAGACACTGGAGTGGGCACTGCCAGAGGGCGTTGTGCTCTGGGAGCAATGCGGGTCTGGAACTGAAGCATGGAGTGAAGACACGTGGAGACACCTGCCAGAGGGAGGTGCCCTGCGGATGAGTTAATTCCCAGTGCTACCAGCAGAAGGCATCATGGCAATGAGTCCACCCCGTGACACGCCAAGGCAAATAAACAACTCTTGTAATGCTGCATAATAATATAAGACTGCACTGATACACCCTGGTTATGTCTACACTACGAGATAAGGTTAAACCTTTTATGGTCAATTTCTGGTCACGTGATTTTGCAAAGTTCAAGATCAGTGTCCTCACTGCAGGAAAGAATCCAATACAGTCTGAAGTAGCACATTCCCATTAGTGAGCCTTCCATCGACTCAAGAGCGATCCACCATGGGTAATCTTGCATTATCCCTCTACATAGTATAAATAAATAAAGATTAATAATTCCGCAACATATTTTGTCTACTACTCAGGAGCATTTTTAAAACCTTACATTTCATCTTTAAAGAAAGAAAAATCTTTTGGATTTGAAATATACAGAAATTTGGTATTTTATCTTTTTGTAATGATACATCTTGGCTACGTCTAGACTGGCATGATTTTCCGCAAATGCTTTTAACGGAAAAGTTTTCCATTAAAAGCATTTGAGGAAAAGAGCATTAAGACTGGCACAGACGCTTTTCCGCAAAAGCACTTTTTGCGGAAAAGCGTCCGTGCTAATCTAGACGCGCTTTTGCTCAAAAAAGCCCCGATCACCATTTTCGCGATTGGGGCTTTTTTGCACAAAATAAATCTGAGCTGTCTACACTGGCCCTTTTGCGCAAAAGGACTTTTGCCCGAACTGGAGCAGCATAGTATTTCCGCAAGAAGCACTGATTTCTTACATGAGATCGTCAGTGTTCTTGCGGAAATTCAAGCAGCCAGTATAGACAGATGGGAAAGTTTTGCGGAAAAACTTGCCAGTCTAGACACAGCCTTTATGTTTGCTAAACTAGCTTCAGTGATCTCATCTATATACCACTGATTCATGACTTAAACTGCAATACAGGTTGACCCTCTCGTCCGGGACACTCTGGTCTGCCAACATCCATGGTCTGGCATAGTGCCAGCACTGGTAGCAAAGTCAGCTCAGGGTCATGGAGACTGGCGGCTGTGGCTGGCAACACAGACCAGTCAAGGTTTGGAGCCAGTAGCTGAGTCTGTGGCTGACCCAGTAGCACAGCCATTCTGGGGGCAGAGAGCCGGGCTGCTGGGGCCAGCAGCATAGCCCAGCAGCCAGTGTCAGACTCCACAGTACAGCACAGCCTCAGGCACGGACTCCAGCGGTCAGGGCTAGCATTGCAGCTTGGCCAGGGGCCAGACCAACAGTGCAGTTCCGCCAGGGTTGGCAGCCTGGGGAAAGGGAGCCTGGCTACTGGGCCAGCAGCCAGGATGGGAACCAGACTGGCAACAAAGCTGTGTGGAGGCACAGAGCCAGGAGGGGAGCCCGGCCAGGTCTGCTCCCTTCCATCAGAGCAGGCGAGCCCCAGAGTCTGTCAGCAGAGGAAGAAGAATTAACCTCCCATGGTTTGGAAATTCCTTCATTTGGGGTCAGTAAAATCCTGGGGGGGGGGGGGGGGACCAGGGAGGTCCAACCTATAGTATGGAAATAGAAGGCTTCTAGTCCTTCAGGCTACATCTACACTAGAGACCTTACAGCAACACATCTGAATTACTGCAGATGTCCCAAGGTAACATCTCCCATGTAGGCGCTCGATGCAAATGAGAACGCTCTTCCATTGGTATAATTAAACCACCCCCAATGAGCAGTGGTAACTATGATGGTAGGAGATTGACTCCCAGTGACATAACACTGTTGGACGGGAGGGTATTTTTCACACCCTGAATCAATACAGTTTTACTGAAAAATTGCTAGTGCAAACAATCTCACAGTACAGAGAAATCTGTTACACAAGAACATGTGAAGCTATCTGACTTCTCAAGTGATCCATACAAGAATGTGTTTGTACTTTAGTTAAAGATGAAGGCTGTGGTCCAGAATACCATTGAACTTTATATAGAGATTATTTCGTCCTTCAATGAAATGGCATAAAACATAGCAATTGTTTAAAAATTCACAGAAGTGATATAAGCAGTTAACTTTAGGAAATGAAGTGAAAAATATTTTATACATAATAGAATAATAATCAAAATTTAGACATGGGTAGGCAGAATAAAAGTACCTTAATCTGTATTTGGTTTAACCACCAATTAACTCTCATGAAAGTTGCTTAGAGATCCTTAATGGACACAAATGTTCAGAGCTCTGGCCCTTTCCAACAGTACAGAATGGGACAGTACTGTCCCAAGTAGAAAGATACCTCCCACAGATCACTAACACTCTCTCTTCTTCTTCTTCTTTTTTTTTTTTTTGGAAAGGCAGACAACTAAGAAACACTTTCTGTTATTGATCCAGTCCAAATCTGTTTTGCTTGCTGTATCAGAATCTTAGCATAAGATACCACAATGACAAAGAAAGCTATAATTCTAACAAGGTAATGATTAAAAATAATTCTAAAATACTGAAACATACATTTTTTACTTTAAATATTTAAATTACAACTGAATCATCTGTCATAATCGCATTAGAAAACTAAGTTTCAATAAGCACCTCCAACCTTCATTATATTGCATCAGCCAGGCACACACTGCATAATTATGCATTTATCATTAATGTAGACTTCTTAATATATGTTGTAAAAATATCAAAGCTTGTTTGAAACTGGCATTAGTATGATCAATTACATGAAAACTGGCTGAAAAAGCAAACAAAGAGCAAAGACAAATACTGCATTGAGTGGAGGAGCTGTTAATGATGCATTGGTGTCTTCCTGAGCCATCACCCTGGTAGCTCCAAAATTATCAGGAGCAAAGGTAGATAGATTAATAAGGACTTGTCCACAATGGGGATTTACCTGGTTACCATCATAACTGGGTAGTAATCAGCATTCCCGCACTAGAGCAAATCCAGAGTGCAGGAAAGCAAAATCACTATTTCCACCGGTAGAGCTTTACCTCTACTGAAACTAAAGTGAGATCGACTGGTGTGAAGAGCTTATCTTGCCTACACTTGCAACAGGTATGCTATGCAGGAGGCTGGCCAACAGCTACTGAAGCAAATTTCCAACACAGACAAGAATTTGGACTCAGCAGTTTCATTTGGTTGCTGTTTGGGAACTCTACTAACAGGAAAAACTTCATTTACGGAGGAGGAGGACTCAACAAAATATCATAGAACAGTGAGGTCAATTCCAAAGCAGCAATTAAGGACAATGCAACAGCAATCCCCACTCCACTGCTACAGACAGGAGAGTGGGAAGATGAGAAACAGAGAGAGAGAAAGCATTACAGCTATCGCTCCATTTCAATAGGATTTGTAAGCACAGTGCTTCTTGAGAGAAAAAAAAATCTGTATTCTAGCATATAGAGAAGCTTTAAAATTTCTGACACTTAGATTTATCAGAGTAGAATGGGGTGGGCAATAATTTTTTTGATGGGGGGGCTACTCCAAGATTTTGGAAAGTGGTCAAAGGCTGCGCTTTTCTGTGGAGGAGATACAGGGTCTAGGCTGGAAGATGGGGGAAGAAGGGCACAGGAGGTAAGGGGCTGGGGTGCAGGAGATGCTGTAAGGTCTGAGGGGGAGTTTGGGAAGCGGTTGTGACCTGCGGCAGAGGATTGGATACAAGGTGTCGGTATGGGTGCAGGAGAGGATTCTGGCCTGGGGGAAGGATGCAGAAGAGTGCATAGCAGGGGTGGGAAATAATTTTGGAAGGGGGGGGCATTTTACAAATTTCGGAAGTGGCCATGGTCTAACCCGGAAGGGGCCTCAGGTGGAAGTGGCGGGCAGGGGCAGGCGGAAGGGGCAGGGTTGAGAACTGCCCTGCTGGGTGCGGTGACCTTATTTTCTGAACCAGTTGCAGCTAATAAGAACAGTTTAATTTGAATTATGAAACAGATTAAGCATTTTAACTCTCATGTTAGCTTATCAAACTTCATTTAAATAAAGTAAAATATTATGTTCAACACAATAGGCCCTATTTATGGAAGGGGTGAGGAACCCTTTTTGGATCTGGAGTTACTGACCCACAAAAAAGTCAGCTGGGGACCACATAACAGAAGCAAAAAACGCCTCCAAAACCCCTCAATGCTCACTGATGTGGCCCCAACTGAGACACCTCACTCCTTTGGTGCCCCAGCCTCACAGGGTGAGGTGAAGGGAAGGGGGAAAATGAGGATCAGGGCTTCCCATAAACCAGATTTACTTTTCTGGGGTTCTGGAGTTAGTGGATTTTATGGACCTCCTTAAGCTTTGTGGCAGGGACAAAAACCAGGGGTACAGTGCACAAGACAGGGCTGCCAGCAAGTAGGATAGGGATGGGGTGCAAAAGCAGGCTGGGAGTAGGGTGTCTGGCCAAGTAGAGGGAGAAGGAACAAGGGAGGGTGCAGTGTGTGGCCAGGAGAGAGGGTACAAGAATAAGTGAGATGGGGTGCTGGGTCTCGGGGGGGGGGGGGGGGGGGGGAAAGGGAAGTGACAGGATTAGGGTGAGGGGGTCTGGGCATGGGGGGGAACCTTATCTGATTTTGTGCCCCCTTGCAGCAACAGCTGCAGCCACACTGTCCCAGGGGGAGGCTCTTCTGCTGTGGCCACGCGGTCCTGGAGGCCAGAGACACCGCTGCCGTAGCCACGCAGTCTGGGGCCAGCCCTGAGGCACCACTGCTGCAATCACGCAGCCTAGGGCCGGCCCTGAGGCGCCGCTGCCTCAGCCATGCAACCTGGGGCCAGCCTCCAGTGCCAGCAGCTACAGGCTGCCCCAAGGGCACTGCGGCCCGGGGCTGTTCCCAGAGGCATCATTGCTGCAGCTATGCGACTTGGGGGCAGGCCCCAGAGGCACCATGGCCACAGGCCACCCTGGAGGCACTGCTACTGTGGTCAGGCATCCCAGGGCCAGCCCCAACCCTGGAGGCACCACTACTGCGGCCTGGGGCCAGCCCCGGAGGCACCATCACGCTCACACTTCAGGGCCAGCTCCAGACAATGTGGCCGGCGAAGCAGCACCTCTGGGGCCATCCCTGTGAGGATCCTCAGCTCCAGCACTGCCTCCTCTTCAGCGGCTGTGTGTGGGGGGGGGGGAGGGACGGGGGCAGCTGGAGCTGGAGGGGCAGGGCTGAGCTCCTCTGTCCCCTCTCCCATGCACGCCCATTAGGGGGCAGGGCCTGTAATTGCCTCACAGGCCGGATCAAAGCCCAAGGTGGGCCGGATCTAGTGTACAGGATCTGGGAGGCAATTGTGACCTGAGACAGGAGCATGCAGAGGGTTTGGATGGTGACCTGGAACAGGGAGTTGGAGTGCAGGAGGGGCAGCGGTGCCATAGGCAGGCTTTGGCTGGGAGGTGCTTACCTAAACATCTCCTGGATAGCAGTCCTGCAGCACCCAAAGGCAGGCTGAGGTCCCTGCCTGCTGCAGCCCCAGACGGCGTAAAATTGCAGGCTGTTCCAGCCATGTGGATCCCAGCTCCGGGAAGGGGAATAAGCTTGCACTGCCCCCATATTCCAGGCCAATCTCTTAGGTCCTATTGGCTGGTTGTTCCTAGGAGCTGAGGACTGGGCTGGGGACAGGGAGATCACACAAAGCTTCCCCATCCCTCCAGAGCAGAGAGCCACGTGGCTGCTGCATGCCTGAGGGTACCTGCAGAGTGGTTTCCGGGCTGGGTCCAGTGGCTTGGCAGGCTGAATCCGGCCCTGGAGTACATCCCAGCCCCAGCACAAAGTGCTCGCAAAACAGCTTTTAAAACAAAAAATGTTACATCCTCAATCCTGGGCTAGCTGTCTGCGGACCTGGACCTATTGGTATAAATTAAAAGTTACTTACTGATGTTTTTAAAATGTGCTTCTTTATACTGCAGTAATTGCATCTCCCAGATGAGGTGCAAGCACTCTAAAAAAGACAGAACTATAAACCAAATATTGAATTTTTTTCCCCTCAAGTTTTTGTTCTTGTTTAAAGCGAGTTAGTTTCAAACAAATTAATATAAGCGTTTACAGATTTCTTCTATAAAGATGGCTATTGCCCCCGTTTTACCTGTCCCAGAGAAACGAAAACCACCAGGACAGACATTTTATGCATTTATATTTAAAACTATATTTAATTTTCCTACTGTTGTTATAGAGATAAAGCATAAAATTCAGAATTCACTTAGTAAGAGATTTAAGACTGTGACCCCGATTTAGGTGTAGTTATGAACTGTGCTGCTGCACAGGGACAAGTAGCCACACCATCAAACACATATGTAAAAAAGCAGCAAGATAAGCACTATTATGGCTCAAACAAGCAAAAATAATGTTTAGAAGTGAACATATTTCTTATATAAATAACCGTATATGCTAATTTTATTACTAAAATGGTCTTGTTAGCATTAGATACCTAACTCCACTATAGAAAGTGGAACTAGATTTTTCTTTAGCTTGTACACCATCCACAGGATTGTTAAATACTTTCTAATTACAGGGCAAAATTCTGTGCACAACTGACAGAACTGAAGGCAGAATTCGAACTACAAAATCTTACTATTAGGGATGATAAATGAGCCACAGGAAAAAAAGCCAGAATTACTCCAAGAATGCAGGTTAGGTATGAATAACTAGAAATTAGAAAATACATATGTTTGTGAGCTGAAAACACAAATGAACTCTAAGTTTGCATTTTTTTTGTCTAATCTTATGATGCCATTTTCTCAGCCATTTTTAGATAAAGCTGTACTTTAACAGGATAGTACACATTCTCAAGCCTTCTGATTTCTGCACTTGCTTCAGCATCTTTGGTGTTTCTTAATATTTTAAAGTTACCTTGGAGAAGAAAGACGTCTCCTTTCTGACTCTCTTCGTTTCCTTTCTGCTGACCTACTCTTTGCTCTTCTGCCAGGAGACTGTGTTCGAGAGGGAGATTTACTCTGTTTTGATCTGCGATCATTAAGAAGAGGAGACCTGCTTCTTCGCAATTTATCACGTTTTGGAGATAAGCTTCTTCCTTTAGGGCTGCGGCCAGGCCTTCTACTAGGAGACCTGTTTTCTTTCCCTGAAGAAGCATCTTTAGAAGGAGATTTAATTTGCTTCTTCTCTTTGTCAGTCTCCAATCTCCTTGATTTCCTGTCTTTTGATCGTGACCTTCTGTCTTTGGATTTGCTTCTTAGTTCTACTGGAGATTTGGATTTTTTGCCACGATCTCGACTTTTGCTTTCATTTACAACTGGAGACCTTCTGCGATCTCTTGCTTTACTCTTATCATCTGCTTTATTCTTATCCTCTGGAGGAGACTTAGACTTTCTATTTTTCTCTTGAGATCTCCTTTTAAGAGTTGGAGACTTTGATTTCCTTGTTTGATCTTGAGACTTAGTTCTTTTAGATGGGCTTTTTGATTTTCTCCTCTCTTTTGATTTGCTTCTAGTTGTTTTCTCTTTCACTCCATCAATTCCTATCTTATTTTTCTTTTTATCAGATCTGTGCCTCGTCCTTTCTTTTGATTCATTCTTACTTGCTTTTTTGGAACTTGTTTTATTGTCTACAAGCTCTAGTTTTCCCTTAGTGTTTGATGATTTAGTTGAAGACCTATTGCCATTTCGCACCTTTTCATTGATTTCTCCCTCTTCTTCAGAACCTGACTCATAACCTTGTAGTATTAACCCCATCCCAGATTGAACCTTTCCTTCCATTAACTCATTCTCGAGTTCAGCTTTTAATAATGCTCTTTGTTTCTCCAAATCTTCTAGAGGAGCTAAGAAATCGATTTTAGTTCTTTTTGCTGGTCCATCTTCTTTGTCAGAGGCATCAACAACCTCTTTCCGTTTATGTTTCTTATGTTTGTGCCTGTGTTTATGTTTTTTGTCCTTGTCGTCTTCCAAAGAATGTTTGTGTTTCTTGTGTTTACTTCGGTGTTTGTGCTTCTTTTTTTTGTGTCGGCTGTGCTTGTTCTGAGGTTGGTCTCCTTCTGATATTTCCCCATTTTCTTCATTGATACTTCTCTCAGAAATATCAGCATCTTCAATTCTGAAAGTACATTAAAAAGTAGATTAGCATATATCGAACACTTCTACTCATTTTTATATTTCTGTCATCTTGACATCATTTAATTTATACAAGATTCTTAAAAAAATTCCAAAAATCAAGAAAACTAGATTACACTAAAATAACAGGATACTGAGAAGGTATTTTTGTCTATGGAATCATACTCGGGTGCATCACACAACCAAATTCTAATGGCATGTAACCCAAGCTTGTGCGGCCACTCAAGATTCAAATGCCACCCAGGTGATTAAAAGAGCACTTACAGCTATTGTTTTGTTTGTACCACATTCACACAAAAATTATTCTGCACAAGGGTGGACATTGTTCTGTAGCATAGTGCAAGTGCAGAATTTATGTTCCCCGGAGATTATTTCCCCCACTTCGAATTTCTTCTAATGGGGAAGTGAAGAGAAGCTGCATTTACCCTTTTGCCCACCAGGGACTGATGTGACACCAGAGGACAGCTGGCTCATGAGCTGCAGCAGCCAGCCAAAAAGAGGGAGGGGACAGGCTGCATTCCTCAAAGTGCCCTGCCTGCAGGGCCAAGTTAGGAGGCATGGGATACAGAGGCATAGGGAGAGCAGGGCACATAAAGCTACTGGGAGGGTGAGGGATGCCACACAGCCTGGGATTTAGAAGGGCTAGTGGGAGGAGACAGACCAACGTGAGAGCACAAGAACTAGTGGGATGACAACATTGAGTCATGGGGTGAATGGAAGTGGAGATGCAGGGCCACATGGGCATGAGGGAAGAGGGGTGCAGGGACACATGCAGATATGACTGCCTGAGTAGAGAATGGGGGTGCAGGAACACATAGGGACAAGGCCCTATGTGTCTGGCTGAATGGGAAAATCTAGAGGTCAGCCAAGAGGAAGAGGCTCCCAAACTATCCCTCCCTCCCCCATCTAAAAACCCCCAAACTGTTGCATAGTTCTCCCACCCATACCCAAGCAATTCTAAAGATTCTTTCCAAGGCTCCTTCCTAGCAATAACTTCCTGCTCTCACAGGTCTCTCCATTAAACCTGACTTCTCCAAACCTTTGCACTGCTTCTGATGGATGCAGGAAATATGTTTTGCTATTGCAACAAATGATTATTAAAAGTTCTATAATCTATTTTACACCTAGCAAAAAAAATCTATTGTGCCAAACAAACAAAAAAAACACTTCTTGAATTTATCATCATCATCTGTGTTGGTACAGCCGTACTTGCTCACAGGTACTTAGAAATAAATTACCAGATTTGAAACTGGCGTGATTATATCATGTTATTTTGACAAATAAACATGCAAAATTTTAAAATATTGTGTACAGAAATTTTAATTTTTCCGATGTAGAATAGGGATGTAAGCATCTAATCTATTTGCACTTCCCTCCTCCTTGCTGCCTTTATCAGAGGCATCAAGTAGGGAGGGGGAGCAGGAGCCAGTGCTGGGCGGGGAGCTAGCTTAAAAGCCGGTTCCCACAGCACTCTCACCACAGGGTGAAACAGCACAAGCGGACACGTGGCTCTTGTACATTTCAACGGCAGAGGCTCAGTGGGATAGCGAGTGCCCCCTTATCAACTAATCGATGGAAATTCCATCAACTGATCGATTAGCTGCTTAATTTAAATGTAACATCCCTAGTGCAGAACTCCCAACAGTATCTCTTACTTTCCATTCCACCCATATGTGTATTCAAGATTAAACCTTTTTAAAGCATGTACGTTATTTTCAAATGGCAAAATACATATATGAACATTTCTGTTTCAAAGGACTGCATAGCACACCTGATTAAGCCATTCTTGCACTATCTTATACGGATTGACTTCTTTAGCAGTATTAACCTTTCTTCTTAAGTATGCACATAGCCTGGCATATAGTGGGTGTAAATACTCTAGAAGCAAAGGCATTTCTGTAATGTGGTAGAAGTGACTATAAGGATCAAGATAAATTAAAATAGGACAATTCAGAATGAGTATCAGAAAAACCTTCCTGACAGCCAGACACATGATTCTGCTTATCTATCTCCCAAGTAAAGGGTGAAATTTGTAGGCATTTACTAGGGATGTAATAGTATAGTCGATTAACGGATTAACTAATAAGCAAAAGCTTATAGGTTAATGCTATAGACTATACAAATTCCCTTCCCTCCCCCCCGCCACTCCTTGCCAGTAAATTTTTTAGTAGGCTAGCCAGAAGCCTGGCTCAATCCCGGCTTGCACTAGGTCCTGGACCTACCCCCATTGTGGCTCTGCATTTAAAACGTATTAGGAGACAGGTGAGCAGGCAGCACGGCTCAGTTCCAGCTTGTGCCGGGTCTGGAAGCTCAGACTCCTTCTTCCCACACAGGGACTTCCCAGGGACTACAGAATAGCTGACTAACCGGTAAGAATTCATGAGGTTAATCGACTATTCAATTAACCTATATTTAACATCCCTAGCATTTACAAGTGGAGTGCACAAAATACTACATGATTATCTAAACACTCACTCTTGACTGAAAGTGGGCAAAAAGTTTCCCTGGCAATCCCATCAATTAAAATAAAAATTAATTGCTCCCTACGGGATGGAGGGTGTCTGTCTTGCTCATATCTTCAGCTATTAGCAGACTTAAAATTTTCCTCTTGCTTTGCTCCTGGGAGAACACAATGAGGAACACAGAATTTTAAATGAACAAAATGAGTTGTAATTATTCTGGACTCCAAACAACAAAAAGAAGAAGAACACTTAATAGTGTTAAAAGAGAGAAACTCCTTAGGCAAGCTTCAGCCCACAGAATTAGAAATAATACAGTGGGAAATTTACCAGTTTAATAATACTAGTCTATTGATTTGGTGGGAAAGAGTGGTATTTCACAAAAAACAAAACAAAACAAAACAAAAACCACACACACACACACACACACACACACAAAACCACACAAATCAATAAAACTATTATAGTTTGTGTACAGGGAAATTTACCAACATAAGTTCTAAGCCTCCACAGCAGTCTTCTTTGAGAAAGATCTTCCCTGCAAAGTAGTCATATTTTCTGCAGCAGTCATAAGAAGATAGGGATGTGAACACGTACCCATTTATATACTTAACCAATGAGCCTGGGTTCATCTGTTAATCCTAACGGTTATGTACTCCCCCACCACACACTGCCTCTGTATCAGAGGTAGGGAGGGGTGTTGCTACACTTAAAAGGCGGAAGTACCTTGTGGTCCAGCTGATCCCAGGCTCCGCATGGAGCTACCGCTTTGAAAGGCTGCAAGGAGCCCGATGCTGGGCTTCCCGAGGCTTTTCAAAACAGCAGCACCGCATGGAACCTAGGACCGACAGGGGAGTCCCCAGCTGATCCCTGGCTAGCCTGAAGTTGGGCTCCCTGCAGCGTTTCAAAGTGGCAGTGCCGCATGGAGCCCGGAGCCATTAGAGGAGTCCCCTGCTGATCCCAAGCGCCATTTGGCACTACCGTTTTGAAACACCAGGAGGAGCCTGATGGCCACATGCAGTCTGAGGTCAGTGGGAGAGTCAGAAGCTGATCCCAGACTCCATGAGGCGCTGCCACTTTGAAATGCTGCATGCAGCCTGGGGACACCCTAGCTGGCAATGCACGCAGCGATTCAAACTGGCAGCGCCATGTGGAGCCCGGAGTCTGGCCCTAGGTTTCAAGCGGTGCTGCTGCTTTGAAGTACCCCTCTTTTTCCCCCATTGCAGGCTCCTTCTGATAGAGGCAGCAAGGGAGGTGGGGGAAGTGACTACAGGCAGTCCCCGGGCTACGTACAAGATAGGGACTGTAGGTTTGTTCTTAAGTTGAATCTGTATGTAAGTCGGAACTGGCGTCAGCCGCTGCTGAAACTGATCAGTTTCAACCGCGGCTGAATCTGGATGCCAGTTCTGACTTACATACAGATTCAACTTAAGAAACCCAGGCGTCCCCAAGTCAGCTGCTGCTGAAACTGATCAGCGACTGATTCCAGGAAGCCTGGGGCAGAGCAACTCTGCCTCGGGCTTCCTGTAGTCAGCCGCTGGTCAGTTTCAGCAGTGGCTGACTTGGGGACGCCTGGGGCAGAGCAGCTGGGGTGCTGCTGGGTTGCTTCAGTAGCGCGGCTCCTCGGCGCTACTGGAGCAACCCAGCAGCACCCCAGCTGCTCTGCCCCAGGCGTCCTGATTCAGCCGCTGCTGAAACTGACCAGCAGCGGCTGAATCAGGACGCCTGGGGCAGAGCAGCTGGGGTGCTGCAGGGTTGCTCCGGAGCAGCGCTGCGGGACCAACCCAGCAGCCCCCAGCTGCTCTACTCCAGGGGTAGGCAAGAAAAGCCTGGTCTGCTTGGGGGGGGGGCACTAGCTGCACCCCCACCAGCAGACCAGGGACACGGAGAGCAGAGCCGCGGAGCACGCCCGCAGCGGGACAGCCCAAGCGTGCCTGGGCTGTCCCGCTGCGGGCGTGCTCAGCGGCTTTGCTCTCCATCTCCCTGGTCCGTAGGGAGACGGGGAGCAAAGCCTTGGAGAACGCCTGCAGCGGGACAGCCCAGGCGCGCCCGGGCTGTCCCGCTGCAGGCGTGCTCCGCGGCTTTGCTCCTGTCCCCCTGGTCTGCTGGGGGGGTCCAGCAAAGCCGCTGGACCCCCCCAGCAGACCAGGGACACCAGAGCATAGCCGCCGCCTGGTTTTGCTCTGGCGTCCCTGGTCTGCTGGGGGGGTCCAGTGGCTTTGCTGGACCCCCCCCCCCCCCCAGCAGACCAGGGAGACCAGGAGAAGCTTTTCTCGCCCCGGAGGACACGGGTGGCGATCCGCCGCCTGTGAGCTCCTGGGCGAGAAAAGCCCCATTCGTAAATGCGAATCCGACGTAAGTCGGATCCACGTAAGTCGGGGACTGCCTGTAGTCAACTAGCATGTTGACTATCCGATAAGCATTTGCTTATCAGATAGTCAACTAGTCCTTCACATCCCTACCGGAAAACATCACTAATCCAACATGAAGGTTACTTTGTTAAAATGTAGAAGTCATAAATGGAGAAGATTCAAAAGGAAACAGTAACCCTGCCATAACGCATATAGCATTTATATTGTATGTTTTAATACATATCTCTCTCCATATACAAGAACATTTTTCCTGTCACATGACAGAATGATGTAATCAGGTTTCACGAGTGAGGGGGGTTTGCGAGCCTCGTGAGCATGGGGCACAGCCCCCTAGTACACTAAAATATAAAGTTAACCAGGAAACTATATTATGCACATTGAGAAAATTATAACACTAATTATTACATTTGTTAATTTTGCAATGTACATAAATATATGCCCGAGCAATAAATAAGACTAGTATTTGCCACCAATAACTCAATCTGAAGCAATATGTGTCCTATTTTCTAGTCAGGCTATTTAAACATATCCAAGCTAGCACTGCTATTTTGTTGTATTTTTTAAACTGGGTATTAGACTTAGGTAATAGTATATTTTAGACTGCAATAAATAAAACCACACACCCACTTGTCCTAGTAAGGAAAGGAACCTACATCAACACATTCTTCAGAATCTAAACTTTTATTTAAAAAGACATTCCTAGACCTTATGACTGGCAAAGATAATCTTCCATCAAGGATTTGTCTCAATGAAGCTAGAAGGTGTTTAAAAATTATATTAGTTAATACATCTAAAACTGTAGTGTAAGCAAAGTAAATCCTATTTTAAACACGATTGTATAGGTGATTGATTTAGTGATTGCTGGGCTTGCCCTGCCTAAACTAGGATTTTAAAATGTGTTAGTAAACACTTGTAAGTGTAGATATAACAAAAATAAGAAATGAGTGCAAATCAATGCACTGTCATCCTCCTGAGTTTTAAGACACAGCTCCGGTGTCTCTGCTGCTATTAGTTTTTGCCAACTAATGGTAGAGTGAAATTAACAGATATATGTGTTATGTTCAGTATTCATAATCAGTAGGATAGCAGCAAAGGCAAACCCTAGAGCCGTGGTCACTAACCTGTCGATTGCGATCGACTCCTCCCTATTTCCCCCCACTCCCAAGAAGCCCCACTACCTACCTCCAACGACAGTGGAGGTAGTGCTGGCTTCCTGCGGGATGGAAGGAAGTCCAGCAGCTGTGACCACTTCCAGGGTTTCAGGAAGTGTGCTGGCTGCTCCCCCTCCCCCAAACTGCTGGCACGGTACCACAACCCAGGTCTGTGGCATGCAGGGGACTTACTGCGCGGGAGAGGGGGGTAGAAGTCCCCAGAGGAGGCAGGCGCCAGGGCTTCCCTACTCTGCAGGGGGTGGAGGAAGGAAGGGAGGAGTCCCTGGAGGAGGCGCATGCTGGGGCCTCCCTCCTCTGGGGGCAGGGGGGAAGGAGTCCTGGGAGGAGGTGCCCACTGGGGCTTCCCTCCTCTGAGGTGGGGGGGGGGAAAAGAGGGAGGAGGAGTCCCGGAAGGAAGCACATGACAGGGACTCCCTCTCCCTGTCCCCTACCCCCCGCACTCTGTCCCCTGCTGCCACTGACACCCTGTCCCCACCCCAGCACCCTGTCCCCTGCCACCATTGGCACCCCATCCCTGCACCCACTAACACCCTTCCCCAGTACCACATCCCCTGCTCCCACCAGTACAGTTGGGGCCACATTAGTGAGGCTTAGGGGAGTTTTGGAGGGGTTTTTTTTTTGCATCTCACTTGTGTGGCCCCACTGACTTTTCTGTGGGTCAGTGACCCCAACACAAAACAGTTTCCCTGCCCTTCTAATAAATAACACAATGCTGAAACTTTTTGTGTTTGACATATTTTATTTAAAAATTAAGCCTGGCCAACAAACCCCTCATTGGGCTGCAGCATCTGGTCGCAGCATCATAGCCAGGGCTCACCAAGCGGCGGCAAGCCCCACTCGCCAGCTGTGCGGTTCAGCGCGCTGCGCAGCTGTGCCAGCTTGTAATCTACTCGCCACAGGTGAGTAGATTACACTAATTGTCGAGCCCTGATGATAACATTCCTGCACACACACCCCAGACCCTAGATCTGAGCCTATCATACACTGGAACCCCCTGTAAAGAGCCTCTTACATCCCCAAGCTCCTGCACCCCCACATCCTCAGTTTTCTGCCACAACCCTTATGCACCATCCACACACCGCAATTCTGTGTCCTGAGCCCATCATACTCCCAACCTCCCTGCCCTGAGCCTCTCATTTACCCCAATCCAAACTCCTGCACCCTCACATCCACAAGCCTGTGGCTTGCTCAGCATCCACCTGAGCCCAACACTCCCCAGCCTGGAGCCCCCCTCCTTGAGCCAGCATCCCTTCTCCACCTCCTCCTGCATCCAAATTTCCTCCCAGAGCTTGCACCTCTCACCCCTTCCCACACCCAAATCCCTCATTCCTGCCCCAGAGCCCACACATCCTGTCTCAACCCAGTGCGAGTACGGCTAGACAGCAGCAGTTTTTCCGGGATTCCAGAGGTATCCCGGAAAAACCTCTTCCGTGTCCAGGGACACATTTGTTCTTCAGCTTTTTTTTAGCAGAAGAGCAAACATGCTCTTTAGGTAACCTCTGTATTCCTCATTCCACAAGGAATAAGGGAGCTTCCGAAAGAAGGGGTTTTTCTGACATTTCACCCAGTCTAGACAGGCGAAATGTTGGAAAAAACTTTTCCTACAGAAGAATCGAAAAAAAAGCAGCAGTGTAGCCATACCCTGAGAGTGTATAAGGGCTGGGGCTAGCAAGTGATGGAGAGGAAGAGACCAGAGAGGGGGGGCTTCAAGGAAGGGGCGGGGTCTTGGAGGAAGGATAGGGGGGTAGATCTTGACTTGTTCTGACATTTTTGTGATCTTGGGTGTAAAAAGGTTGGAGACCACTGCCATAGAGTTATTCACTAGTGAAGACGTGTAAAGTTTGGGAGAAGTATAGCGTAGCAGAAATTTCTCTCCACCACCACTAATTTGGCAGCTCTTTGAGCCTTTTGAGGATGCTGGAGAAACACAAACCACTTTCTAAATTTCTATGGCTAGAGGGGAATGAAGTTAAAAATTTTTAAGATACCTACTAGCCAGTTATATGAAAGATGGAGCCTTTATAGAGTCCAAAGATAGACCTGATAAAAATCCCACTAGTGCTTCTCTTATCAACAGCTAAACTTAGTTAATAATTCTTTTAACACACGTGATGGAAAATTCCAGATCACTTTCCAACAGCTGTATTGGTTCTTTAATTCTAGCAGGAGAAAAATCATACAGATAAGTAACAATTTTAGGCAGCAAACAGTTATTATTTTTGAGAAATAGCTAATATAGGTATGAGTGAGCAGATCAGCTGAGTTAAAAACATATCACTCATGCCAACATCTGTCTAAAGCCACACCTCAATAATATATTTTCTTTAGCATTCTTTCCCTTTACCACTGATTATCAAGATATTTTTATGTAAACAAGCAACTGTTTCTTATCAGCTTCTTCCATATGTTTGTTATAATTTGTGACACCAGCTAATTATGCATAAAGAAATGGAGGAAGTGGAACTGGTCATAACAAGAGAAACAAATTTTACACTGCATCTGTCTCTACAAATACTAAAATTTTTTAAAAATATCTAGTTTACTCCTTTTTAATAAAAACAATCAGTGGTTTGAGCTAGTCTCAAATTTTCCTTTCTGGACAATAAAATGAGCTATCAGTGAGCTACTATGGGTGGCTCACTATGATTGACCTTATTTTTCATATTGTGATATGCAACAAGGAGGACTGTCAATGAGTTAACTCAAGCAATTAAGTCAAAACAAATTAATTCAATTTTAAAAATTAACTGCAGTTGTAATTGCACTGTTTAACAATTACAAATATATTTGCATGTTCCACATTTTCAAATATACGGATTTCAATTGCAACAGATTACAAAGAGCACAGTGCTTTATAATATAAGAGTATTTACAAGAGTACTTTATAATATTTTGATTACAAATATGTATAACATAAAAACAAAAGATATAGTATTTTTGAAGTTGTGTTATCACATCACAAAAGTTCTATAACTCAAACTCTTTATTGTCAAAGTGGCACTTACAAATGCTGATGGGGAGGAGAGGGCAGGGAGATCCAAAACAAAAACAAAGTAAAATTTTAGAGCCTGCAAGTGCACTCAATCCAACTACTTGTTCAGTCAATCACTAAAACAAATTTGTTTACATTTACAGTAGGCATGTAATGGTGTAGTTGATTAATCAATTAACCAATAAGCATAAGCTTTTAAGTTAATACTCTAGACTACGTGCACTCCCCCCCCCCCCCCCCCCCAGTACATTTTTTAGCAGGCTGGCCAGCAGCCCAGCTCAGTTCTGGCTCACGTTGGGTGCAGGACATATCCCGCTGTGGCTCTGCATTTCAAGTGTATTTGGCGCTGGGTGGGCAAGCAGCTCTGCTCAGTTCCTGTTCGTGCCCCATCCAGGAGCTCAGACCACCACCCCCCGCAGACAGGGGCTGCTGCCACCCTGCACTACAGCCTCTTTATTAGAGGCAGCAGCACAGGGCAACAAGAAGCTGGTCTGCAACAGGAGCTGGTTTTTAAACTGGCTCCCCTTGTGGACTAGCTCCAGCCTGGCACCCTGCGCTGCTGCTGGCCCTGCCCCCAGGGATTATAGAATAGTCGACTAACCAATAAGAATTCTTGAGGCTACTTGACTATTCAATTAACAGATATTTAACATGCCTAATTTACAGGAGATAATGCTGCCCGATTCTTCTTCACAAGAGAGTTGTTGCTCACGAAAGCTGATGCCCCAATAGGAATGTAAGCAACTAGTCAACTAACCAATAGACATATGCTTTTCAGGTAGTTGAATAGTGACTCGACTAGTCACCATTGCACCCAGACCCCCGCTATGCCTCTGCTTCCCCCCCAGCACCAGCTCCTGCTCTCCCCCCTCTTTCTGAGAGAGGCAGCAAGGTGGGGGAAGTGACTAGTCAAGTCACTACTCCACTACTCAATAAGCAAATGCAGAAGCAGAGGTGTGGGGGAGGAAAACAGAGGCAGCACTGCACTGCTGATCCCAGGCTCCATGCGGTGCCACCCCTTTGAAACATCGCCGTGGAGCCTGGGAATACCTCCCTTTCTCCCCCCCCCTTGCTGCCTCTATCTGAGCAGCAAGGGGACGGACGGACGACTAGTTGACTGTCCTGTTGACTATCTGATAAGTATTTGCTTATTGGATAGTTGACTAATCCTTAACATCCCTAGTCTGGAATGATTTTTAGTTAGCTGGATGTCCACCGCCACGGTATTTCGAAGTGGCAGCACCGCCCTATTGACACAAAAATGCATCGACTATTCCATTAATGAATTACACGATCCTTAACATCCTTATTCCAGACCACAGATATTTCCCAACCAGAGTGTTCTGGACTAGAGAGGTTCAACCTATATATATTTTTGTTAGTCTCTAAGGCAGGGCTACTCAACATTGGAAGCCCTGGGGGCCACAATGACACTCACAGCATATGCAGAGGGCCGCAACTTAAGTGTGGGTGCATATATATGCAAATATATGCGAATAAGCTTCTTTCACACTGACAGGCATGAATACAAAGATTAAGGCAAGACTACACAACAGAGAGACCCCATTTAATTCAGTTCTGCTGATATTAATAAAATTAAATATTTACCCGATTTTCACCCATATGACAGCACTTTTAATGAGCAATGACAGTCCAGGAATTTAACTACTAAAACACATATCAACAGAAGACCATTATATTGACTACTTTTTTGTTTTGGCTCCCACCCACGGGCCTCATGTTGAACCCCACATAACCCTAAACCATACCATGGGCCACAAGCAAACGGGTTGCAGGCCGCATGCGGCCCCCGTAGGCCGCATGTTGAACAGCCCAGCTCTATGGTGCCACAGGACTACTCATTGTATTTAAAGTTACAGACTAACATGGCTACCCCTCTGAGACTTTGTTTACAAGGTCAGCTAAAAGTGAGAACAGACATCGACATGGCACTTCTTTCTGCAGTCATCAATGAAAGGTATTTACATGCTGGATATACTAAACATTCATATGCCCCTTCATGTTTCAGGCGACATGTTCCATGATGAAGACATTTGTTAAAAAAATAACGTGTTTATTAAATTTGTGATTGAACTCTTTGGGAGAGAAGTATGTCTCCTGGTCTGTAAGTTTACCTCCATTTTGCCATATATTTCGTGCTATGGCAGTCTTGGGTGACAACCCAGAAAATGTTGGATTAAAGAACACTTTCATTGCATATTTGACAAAATGCAGAGGTACCAAATTGAGATTTCTAAAGATAGGTTACAGTACTCTCCGCAAGGTCGTAAGAAACTGAAGTACTTCCCAAAATTTGACAGGAATGAGATGTGGAACATGCTGCAAGAAATCTTAAGACAGCAACACTCTTAAGAAAGAAGATTCTATCTCCAAAGCATGTTGACTCTTGGTCCCCAGTGAGAGAGAAGAAAATATAACTGGTGAAAGGAGTCACAGAATGTAAAAGGATAGAGACTAAAAAGTCAGGCAGAACAACACCAAGAAGAGAGAACTCTCACCTTGATCTTCCACATTAAAATATGAGCCCTCCCATATCATCCAAACAATCCTCTATTCTTCCAGCCTGAATACCTGCTTCCAAAAACCCTCTTGTGCTGTCCTATGCTCTCCATCTTTTCCTCAGACTTAAAAAGCTGAATGGGATCCTGGGGCCCATCAGCCCTGCTCTTTGTTGTGCTATCCTGACTGCTTCAGAAGAATATGACACCACCTCAGCACAGCCTGATCCTATTGCCTCTCCAGTGCATTCAGTCCCTGATAAACATAAGGAAGTAAGACAACAAAATTCAGTTCTCGTGCATGGCAGGGCAATGCAACAACCAGAGACAAAAACAAGCAACCAGCCTCCATAATTCAAATAAAACATGAAGATATTTGATAAGTTATTTCAGGTAATAGAAGTGGTGTGTGCGGTGTTCTCAGTCATCAGATTTTGGGCTTTTGTGTTGTGTTTTGCATGGTGTTATGGAATTTCTATACAGTTTTGTACAGATCAACAGGCACTAAAACAATCTAATTTTAAAAATCTAAAACAAGACTTATTCTATTTTACAATATGAGTTGGAAAATGTAGACACAAGACCAAAGAGAGAAAGGCAATCAAGCAAACTCTTTTAAACTAAATTCTAGGAGATTCTGGCAAAAAAATTCCAAAGTAGTTCTGCTGGAAGAGGTGTTCCTGCAATTTCACAAAGTTAGAATATCACAGATTGGGCTGAAAGGTTTTAAAATCATAAATAAGTTGAACTGGAATATATATGCCCGTAAAGAATACTTTAGGAATTTTACTATTCTGTCAAAGTGTAGCTAATATTGCACACAGACTTATGTAAATCAACATTATGCTTTGCTATTAACTACATATTACAATAAAACGTTTCTGCATCATTATAATGTTTTTAAAATAAATGTTCATGGAGCTCAGAAATAGGGATGGTAGCGTGTAGTCAATAACATGATTAACCAATGAACCTTGGCTTGTTGGTTAATTATATTAAATACACGCAGCCGCCCTCCCCTAATGCTTCTGTATCAGAGGCAGCAAGGAGGGGAAGGTGAGAGCCAGTGCCTGTGGGGAGCTAGCTCCCCCAAAGCCTCCTCCCACAGAGGCCGCAGGGGAGGGCAGGCGGGAGCCGGTGCTGGGGGGGAAATGACTTAAAGACAGCTCTCTCAGAACCACTGCTACCTCCTCCCAGGCTGCTGCCTCTGATAGAGTGGCAGCAGCACAGGGGCTGAGGACAGCCCATAGAGCCGCCTGCCCCTAGCACTGCTGCCTCTTTATGGGGGAGGAGGGGAGCAGGCAGGAGTTGTGATCACTGACAGCTGGCTTAAAAGCCGGTTTCCCCCCAAGCACCAGCTTCTGCCTCCTCCCTTCCTGTAAATGTGTACCCACTAGAATTTCCAGAGGTTACACATTTACATAAATAAACGATAGTTAACATCCCTACTAAGAAATAGTAGGCAGTGCAGGCTAAGGAAAAGACACTCTAGCCCAGCCAGCCTGGAGTGCCCCCCTCTCCCCGCCCCCCCCCCCCCCCCCGATTGGGTAACCAGTTAAACAACACATTAACCAATTACACAGGATTTTACATCCAAGTTTTGACATCACCTACACCAACAGGAGGAGTTCTCCCATCAGCATAAAAGATTATCTAAATCCCTGATACGTGACAGCTACATCAACAAAAGAATTCTTCCACTGAACTTATGCTGCCTACACTAGAGACTAGGTCTGCTTAACTACAACACTCAGAGGTATTGATTTTTTCACATCCTTAGTCAACATAGCTGGGTCAACCTAACTTTTAATCCTCCAAATCTTAAACCACTAGCAGCATTCCTGCAGATGCTCTACTACCTACTATGTGAAAGAATTCTCCCTTCAGCATAGGCAAACCCCTCCTTGTGAAGCAATTGCAAGGTCAGGGAACAGGCAAAATATGGCCTGCGGACAGAATCTGGCCTGCTGCCGTCCCGCGAGTCAGCAGGAGCTTTGGACCAGGCTCTCTGCCTTTTGCATCCTCCCATGCTGTGCAAAGTGGCCGGGTGCAGGGGCTCAGGTGGTTCTTGGAGCACTGTGAGCTCCAGGGGGGAAAGGGAGGCTTTCGCCTGCTGCCCTCATCCCCAACAAAATTTCAGTTCCCTTTAGCTGGAAACCAGCCAATGGGAACTGCCGAGGTCACTCTTGTGGTGTAGGCAGTGCATGGAGGGTCCCACACGGGTGGGCAGAGACCACATGATCCCTGTAGACAACTGCTTTGAATCCTTTCCTAAACCAATACCCCCTCCCAGTTCCTGTACCCCAATCTCCTGCCACAAGTAACAACCCCCTCCTTAATTCAACACCCTCGTGCACTCAAGTCCCCTACCCTGAGCTCCCATCTGCACCCAACCTACATCCCAGACCTGAAGCTCCTTCATTATCATCATAGAAGAGTGTGGCCCACCATCACTTACCAAATTCTTAGAGCGCCCTCCCCCCTCATAAAAAAATCATTGCCAACCCCTCATTTAGGCTAAAGAATTCTGTCCATCTCCATTTTCTACAGTCAGGCTAACATCATCACATCTTTTAAGGCTATAGATGTTTCACACCATTGAGACAGGCACCTATCCTAATGTAAGCTGCCAGTGTACACTAGCTCTACATCCATAAGGAAGCAGTTGTGTGGTTTGTGGGAGGCGGATTTTTTCCCTCCTTTGTTTACATGACTGCCTGTGACCTTAGGATAGTTGAGACCAACAGTGGGCCCAGCCTGCCGCTCAGTCCCAGCCACCTGGAGTTGTTCAAACAGCCACTTTTAACTCTTAAAAAAAGTTTCTAATGAAGAACAAGAGTCCGAAAGATCCCTGCCCTCTTACAACGTGCTTTGCACCCTGAGTCTAATACCCACCGCACCATACACAAGACAAGGCCCCAGTTCCGCTAGAGAGCAGGTCGCGCACCAGCAGCTCCGGGGCGGGATGAGGACTAGCGACACCCCCGCCCAAGGAGAGCAGGCAGCAAGCGGGAAAGATCCAGATAGCGCAGGGGGAGGGGCAAACTCCTATATTTAAAAAGCCCGAATATCGGGACTGACCCCTCCCCCCCCGGTACTCCAGCAGCCGCCTCTGGGCGCCGAGGCGGGAAGGGACGCGCACGAGGCCGGGACTCGCACCCAACGCCAAGCTCGCGCACGGCCCCTCCCCTCGTGGCCCGCCTCGCGCTCGCTGGGGCCGGGGAAACGAACGCCTCGTGCAGCCCCACGGCCCCAGCTCGCGCTGGATCTCAGGCCGAAGGCCCAGCCGGGGCCCTCGAGACTCTCCCTCCCCCCACCCCGCAAACGTGAGTCTCAGTGACCGTTACAGACACCTCCCGACACTGGCGCCTCAGAGCGGCCCCCTCCCACCCAGGCCGCCCTGTCTCTTACTCGGGCTCCCGCAGCACAGACTCCACCGCGGCGGCCATTTTGAACTTCCAAACTCCTTCGCTGCCGCTAGTGAGACGGGGCCGCAGCGCATGCGCGATGAGCCGTCAAGGGTCGAAGCGTGGAAACGCACCAACTTGGCGACCACCGGAAGTGAACCTCACCCTCCAGCGAGGGAGCAAGTCACTTCCGGTGGATTTTTTTTTTTTTAAAGGGAGCATCTGTAAAGTGCATCTCCTAGGCAAACGCAAGCACAAAGCAAGGGACTGGGGGAGCGGCGTGGCGTGTTTCAGCCTGTCAAGCGACCTGGAAGCTGCGTGACGCGGGGGCACCCAGCGTGTGAGAGGCAGATGTTGGGGCAGGGGACAGGGTATTTGTGGGGAGAGGTGAACATGCCCGTGCTCGGAATCTCTCGGGATGTGTAGATCAAATATTTGATCTGAGGAAGTGGGTCTGGCCCACGAAATCTCATCACTTAATAAACCATCTTGTTAGTCTTTAAAGTGCTACATTGTCCTGTTTTTTGTTTCAGCTACACCAGACTAACACGGCTACATCTCTATCATTATTAAATTTCATGTGTGTGTGGAGTTAATTTAAGTAATATAGAATGTGCCAGGTAAAGAAGATTTTACAGTTGTTTTAATGCCAACAAGAGTGGGCACCAACGAGCATCTCCAGCCCAGCTATTCAGGGCCTTTGCAGCCTTTCCCTGCTGTTAGAAGACAACAGTAAGGCTGTGTCTATACTGGTGCTTTTGTCAGTTTAACTTATGAGGGTCACAGGTGTGGAAAAAAAACCATATCTCTGAGCAATATAAATAACACAAACAGAAGTGAGAAGTGCAGACAGCACTGTTAATACAGAAGACTTATTGAAAGTGGTTTATTTATGTCAGTGACCATGGCTACATGAACGATTTTACAGCAGCACAGCTGCATTAGCACAAAAATGAACCAATGGGCTGTGTCTAGACTGGCCAGTTTTTCTGGAAAATCAGCCGCTTTTCCAGAAAAACGTGCCAGCTGTCTACACTGGCTGCTTGAATTTCCGCAAAAGCACTGACTTCCTACTGTAAGAAATCAGTGCTTTTTGCAGAAATACTATGCTGCTCCCATTTGGGCAAAAGTCCCTTTTGCGTAAAACTTTTGCGCAAAAGGGCCAGTGTAGACAGCTGAGAGTTGTTTTGCGCAAAAAAGCCCCGATCGCCAAAATGGTGATCAGGGCTTTTTTGCGCAAAAGCGCATCTAGATTGGCCACGAACGCTTTTCCGCAAAAAGTGCTTTTGCGGAAAAGCGTCCATGCCAATCTAGACGCTCTTTTCCGCAAATGCTTTTAATGGAAAACTTTTCTGTTAAAAGCATTTCCGGAAAATCATGCCAGTCTAGACCTAGCCAAGGTGTTTCAATTTTCAAAATGGGAGAAAATGCATGAGGAAACAACATAAGCACAGAAAATTAAACTATATTTTAAAAATTCTGATCATCTCAGGTGCCAATACTTAGTACTGTTCTATTATTATCTATCATTGTAGGTGGATACTACTTAGTCCTCCCTTGAGGGCAAGGGGCTGGACTAGACAATCTCTCAAGGTCCCTTCCAATTCTAACGTTCTGTGAATATGGCCTAGTTATAACTTTGTTCTGCCTTAGTGCTGGGGGCTGCACAAGATAACTTATAGAAGTCCCTTTCAGTTCAGCGCTTCTATGATTGCGTTATGAAAGAATTATGCTAGGCACTGTACAGGATACTGGACAATAATATCGCTCTTTCCAATACCTGCTTCAAAGCGTTCATAGGCAACTAAATAACCACGTGTTGGATTATAAAGATGAAGAACCTTAAAGCACAAGAGCGTTTAGATGGCTGAGCGCTAACCTCACACAGGAAGCCCTCAATGCGCTGCGTGACAAGGGGGTGTGAAACGGGGAGGCACTCGCGGACTTTGAGCTGCCACTGGTGTCTGAAGCTTTGAGTTTCAAACGAGTCCTTCCGACCTCGGTGCTCTTGCATGCGTCACTTTGCGCGCGGTCCCTTACAGAGGGGCAGCCTGATGGAATACTGGGAGCAGCGCTACGCGGTGAGCGCGCGCTCTAACACCGCCCTCTGGGTTCCGGGCCGGAAGTGAGAAAGCTAGTGGTTGGGTGTGAGAGCCGCGCAGGCCCGGAACCAGGGTGAGACTAACTCAGCAACTGCAGCCCAGTTTCCCCCCCTACAGAACGGAATGGACCCGTCCTTCTGTTCTTTCACGCGCGGGACCCGGCCAGTGAGCGGCACGTGTCTGCGGCCACTGCTGAGGAGCGCGCAGTTATCGCCAGAGGTGGCGCAAAGGCGCTGGGGAGCCGCAGCGAAAAGGAGCAAGGAGAAGGTTTGAGCTGCCTCCGGCTGGTCTCGCGGGACAGGTGCAAGAGGGACCCGCCACTGATTGTCTTCCTCTGGCACTAGCCCCTGCGACTGCTGCCTCCCTGGGTGTGATGTTCATTGTAGCAGGTACGGTCAGCTCATTCCTCGCCATCCCCCGCGTAAAAGGAATTCACAGCACCAGAAAACAGGTAAGTAGACCCCTAGCTAGATTTAAAAAAAAGTTGCATTTGATCTGCGAACTGCAAACCAGTAGATTATTTCATGACGCTTGTAATGACAATGTAACACATGCTAGAAGTAGCTTTTTTGAATAAATCCCTGATTTGGGCTTGCTTACTTGTTTTCGGCCTCTCTTTTCCATAAAAGTAGAGTGCAGAATGTGCAGTTGCATAACAATCCTGACCACTATACTAATCACCATTACTAGACTGAAGATTTGTATTGGGAGATATCAGAAATAGGCATGTATATCTTAATTTATCCCAAATTTCAGTAACATTATCTGCTGCAGAGGATTGCTGACATATTAGTTTGCAGATCATAGAACAACTATTAACTATTTTATTAATGTTTCTCTTACAGACTGGCACTCTCTGAAGATGAAAGAATGTTAATATAAATACAAATGTATTTCTTCTATAAACCTACATTTACCAGAGAAGATCATACAACTGGAATGTTATGTTTCTGTCAGAGATCTTAGAAGACCAAATTGCCAGCCTGATAGAAATATTTTGGTTGAAGTATACAGGTGCAAACTTTGTCAGTTCACAAGCAGTATTGAGAATAAAATCAGAATTCAAATGATGAACACTAAAACAGGTAGAATTTGCCACTTTTCTGAGTGTCTTGAGATAGACAACAGAAATGGTATCTTTCAAGGCTTTCTGCATTTTCTTTGTTTACTTCACTGATTTAATCCTCAGTGCTGTAGAAGTCATTTTGATCTATCTACCAAACACTTCATGATATGAGCCCTGAATGCTGCAATGTGAGCCTGGAGAATCCGCTCCTAATAATCCTAAATCCTAACCGTAGTCAGAGAGTTGTTGTTGTTAACGGTGCTAAATCCTGCTGGAAAGGGATAACAAGTGGAGTTCCGCAAGGGTCTGTTTTGGGACCCGTACTGTTCAATATCTTCATCAATGATGTAGATATTGGGATAGAGAGTACGCTTATTAAGTTTGCAGATGATACCAAACTGGGTGGGGTTGCAACTTCTTTGGAGGATAGGGACATAATTCAAAATGACCTTAGCAAGTTAGAGAAATGGTCAGAGGTAAACAGGATGAGGTTTAATAAAGAGAAATGCAAAGTGCTCCACTTAGGAAGGAACAATCCGTTCCATACATACAAGATGGGAAGCGACTGTCTAGGAAGGAGCATGGCGGAAAGGGATCTAGGGGTCATAGTGGACCACAAGTTGAATATGAGTCAACAGTGTGATGCTGTTGCAAAAAAAGCAAATATGATTCTAGGTTGTATCAACAGGTGTGTTGTAAGCTAAACTTGTGAAGTCATTCTGCCGCTCTACTCTGCACTAGTTAGGCCTCAGCTGGAGTACTGTGTCCAGTTCTGGGCGCCACATTTCAAGAAAGATGTGGAGAAATTGTAAAGGGTACAGAGAAGAGCGACAAGAATGATTAAAGGTCTAGAGAACATGACCTATGAAGCCAGGCTTCATGAACTGGGCTTGTTTAGTTTGGAAAAAAGAAGATTAAGGGGGGACATGATAGCAGTTTTCAAATATCTAAAAGGGTGTCACAAGGCGGAAGGAGAAAATTTGTTCCTCTTGGTTTCTGAGGACAGGACAAGGAGTAATGGGCTTAAAGTGCAGCAAGGGAGGTTTAGATTGGACATTAGGAAAAAATTCCTAACTGTCAGGGTGGTCAAATATTGGAATAAATTGCCAAGGGAGGTGGTGGAATCTCCCTCTCTGGAGATATTTAAGAACAGGTTAGATAGACATCTGTCAGGGATGGTGTAGACAGAGCTTGGTCTTGCCTTGAGGGCGGGGGGCTGGACTCGATGACCTCTCAAGGTCCCTTCCAGTCCTATGATTCTATGACTTTCTTGTAGACATGCAGTTTGAAGAACTATGCTAGTTTCAACTTGAGAAGTCCTGCTATGTGGTGGCTAATCTGCTCTTATATTTCACAGATCCCAGTGAATGAGGGAGAGAAGCAAAGATGAAGTGGAAGCCCAATTTGAACATCTCATATCTCTTTTGCATTTCCAGCATTAAAACCTCTGTTGCATTTCCAGCATGAAGTGAAACATGAAAATAGAAAAAAAGTCAGAAGGCCAGACCTGAAAATTGTGACTTAGCTCAGCCTTTGAAAGGTATTTACACTTTAAAACCAAGTGCTGAAAGAGTACAATGTTGCCATGTGTGACCAAAAACGGAAGTGAAAAGATGCTTATTAAATCCATGTTAAATATCATGGTGACAATGACAATGTGTTTTATTGCAATAGCTGTATGACTGAATGGAACTTACTTGAAAATAATGTAACAACACAGAAGTGGGTTGTGCACACGAAAGCTCATGATATTATATATTAGTCTCTAAGGGTACGTCTACATTACAGAGGAAGATCTAAGTTGCCACTGTTGATCTTCCAGAGTTTGAATTAGGGGGTCTTGTTAAGACATCTACTTCTTGTCCCCACAACCTAAAACAAAAGGGTTATGTGAACCTGCCTAGGGGTTTTAGACTAGGTGGGCAGAGTGACTTTTTGCTGACCCTTTTTGGGGAGGTGGAGGGTGAAAAAAGAAGACAGGCAAGATAGCGAAGAACCAGTCTGTGTTAGTGTATTACTTTGGAAAAAGTTAGAGTTTTTTGAGTTCAGGTGTAGGCTAAAGTGGCTTGAGGCTGTAAGCTAGTTTATTTTGCTGCTGAATTCCTGATTACTGTTTTCTGTGAGAAACTTGTATATCCCAGAAGGGGGCAGCAAAGGGCTAGTATTGTTTTGTTCTTACTTTATAAATATTTTTATTTAATGGTTTACTTATTACATAAATTTAAATACAGAAAACACACAACAATCACAAAGCCCCAATTTAAACATATGGAAATGTATAGTTAAGGATGTATGTTTGAACTCTTTCGTTTGTCTTTTAATTTCATTTGGTTCATAAGAGTGATTTGAGGGGTTTTTTTCCTGCATAGTATTACTGATTCAAAGCTAGTGCAATGTAGTGTGTGATTTTTATATATATATATAATATAAAATTTTTTGAGAGAGAGAATCTTATGAGGTGTCATCTGATTCTACTAAAAGGAACGTATTTACATTTCACTCTAGAAGCCTACTTTTGCTGAACAGCTGTAAATTTTTAGCATATCTTCACCAGTAATTTGGATATTTAGCCATACTTTTAAAAATAAAAATTTAAGAAGAAATATGCATACTTGAAAATTCTGTAACCCATATGGTAGAGAAGCTGGATTTCAGGTCACAGGTTTACATTTAAAGGTGCCATGGAACCAATTCTGCTCTTGTTGAAACTAATGAAAACAAAATCAGACCCAATTTCTGGTCAATTTGATGAAAATATAATTTATTTACACCATAAGCGTCTTCCTAAAGTCTAAGATTAAATGATATGGTGGGTTGTTTTTTGTATTTCTAGTGCAAACATTTAAAAACTAGTATTTTCCTCTATTGTTAACCAACCAGTTATTCCAGTATCATGCAAATATGATCTCTTAAAAGTGAACCTGACTAACCAGCAACTCAAATTTAATCTATCTAGCCTATTCCATTGATCAATGTGAGAAATTAAACAAGTAAACATTATAAATCAGGGGTGGGGAACCTAAGGCCCAGGAGCCTGCCAGAGGCAATCCCTGGGGCTCAGAGTTCCTGCCTCCCGCCCAGCATTGAGAATCATATGCTGGCACTCCTGTGCCAATGACGCATCCCCACCCAACTGACTTTTCTGTAGATCAGCAGCCCCCCTGACCCAAAAAAGGTTCCCCATAGGGCTATAAGCGATGAGTAGTCAACTACCTGATAAGCTTAGCCTGTTAGTGGCGGGGGAGGGGGAGAGAGACTAGTCAACTAGTCCCTCGACTATCCAGTAAGCATTTGCTTATTGGATAGTTCATTAGTCGCGTACATCCCTGTTATGTACATAGAATTTACACAGTTATATTAAGTCCTGCATTGTGCCATAGAGGACACTTCATTAGAAATACTAAGGTACTATACAAATGTTCTCTGTCTTCCTTGGTTTGGGATTCTTGGATATTTTCCATATACCAGGCATTTAACTCTGTGAATGTGAATATTTCTTTAACTGAATGTGTTAAGAAATTAGGAAATGGAAATTTGAATTGTACAAGTAGAACAAGACGTGCAGTGTTACATGAATAGCATTCCTAAATCTGCCACCTTCTACGTATAGTGGGTGGATAGCAGGCAGTGTGGAGGGAGCTAATTAGGAGCTTGTGGCAATAGATACCAAAATCAGCACATGAATAATTTGTCAAGGATCTGGCAATGTAGCCAAATAACATTTGTTTCTTTTTGCCACCTTACAAAAAATAAAACGTCAGGGGATTTTTTAACAACAAAAATGTGCTTTCAGTGGTTAATCAGGAGTACAACACCCTGACATTTAATTGTTAGAAAGTTGGGGAGCCTCCCCCATGCAGACCCTGGCCATCTCCGATTCAGTCTGCCTTGACCCTTGGTGTCTCTGCCCATCCTTTTCCTCTGACATCATGTGGCCCTGCACTCCCCATTCCCATTCACTCCCAGGCTTAATGTTGTTATCCCACTAGCTCCTGCTACAGCACCACCTATGCTAACAGGAGAATCCCTTCTGTCAGCATAGGTGGTGCTGTGTTTAAGTGCTGTAGCAGTTTAAGTGGAGACAAGTCCTGAGTAGGATTTTGAAAGTTTTGGTCTTAATCTCTCGAGACTGTTCCCCCTGAGATTAAAGATTCTATATAGTGATTTCAAAATGTAGTTAATTATTTTAATGGTAAATTAGAGAGTAGTTGGTTTAAAATAGTACCTTACTAGTAAAAGCAAGTAGTCCTGTGGCACCTTGGAGACTGACTAAAAATATATATATCATATCATGAGTTTTCCTTGGCAAAACCCACTTCTTCAGATGAGCTTAAGTGGAGAAAAACGGAGACTCTCAGAATTTATAACAGAAAAAGAAGTGGGGGGAGTACCTGTCACTTGGGCCAATGCTAATGAGGTTAAATGCGTGGCCTGGAAGTTTCCCATACTTAGCTTTTTATGTCAATGAGGTGTTAAATGTGAAGAAAGCTGGGTTTTTTTTTTTTATAAAAACTGTTTCCTGTTACTTTGAGAATTTCTGATTCACGTCCTCTCCAGTTGGCAAAAAACAATTTTAACTGGTTTTTAAGCTAGTGACTTAAAGCAGCTGAGAGTTAGGGATCAGTAGTCATGGAGCTGATGCAGGAAGAGAGGCAAATACAAGTCTTTTAGAGGAGAAGAAAAGGGATATTAAATTTGGAAATGGAATTTGTAGATTTATTTCAAGTTCCACTTCACTTGGAATCCGCATTCAGTTATGATTTGAAGTTTAAACATTCATAATGTTAAGAGGAATATAGCTGGAACTAGAGTTGTCCTATTGTGTAAGAACATACTTCTCATTTCAGACTTTATTGCAATAGCTTTTTAAGTGTTAGATTAAATCCTGTAACCATTCAGTACTTGACTAAAGGGCATTGTGCAAGTCTACATGGGAACCAAGACTGCTCTTACCATACATGCTGCCTGCAAGAATATGATCTACATACGCAGTTCCCAACTGCTGGGCTGCAGACCGGTACCGGGTCGTGAACTACTGGGCCATTACACCTGTGAAATCCTCCCAGGACTGCAATAAGACCCATGAGCTGGGCCTCACAAGCTGTGTGCACTCCCCCAAGAGCAGCTGCTCATCCCCTGTAGGTGCAAACTGGTCTACTGCCCCCCTCCCCCAAAGTAGCATGTGCTGGACTCACCTCACATCACTATTTGATGTGGGAGGCCCCCAACCACCTTCTCCACTTATCAGGTGGCAGGGACACGAGGTTCTGTCTTCACCGGGTCGTCCATCACAGCAGCCGGAATCAATATGTTCTTCGTTTAAAACAGCCTTCTGCCACAGGCTGCTATTGTGTACTCTGCTTCACATTGCGCCTGTCCCACCTGGAGTGCCCTGTGTCTGTGAGATCAGGTCTTGCGAGTGATGTCAATCAGACAGCCGCAGCACTCCCATCAGCAATTGCATGTCAAAATTCAAGTAAGCAGAAGGGTGCAGGGAGTGGGGCGGCTGGGGAGATTCTAGAACTTGGGGCCAACCATCTGCCCAGCTTGCCCACCGCCACTGGGCTTGGCAGGTGACAGGCGGCAGATATGGTTAGTCTGGGTCGCAATGAGGGAGAGAAGGGAGCCAGCCTTCAGTCCCCAACAGAAGAACACGGCCAGTCACATCCTGGTTTCTCTCTGGTGGGGAGTGGAGAGGAGAGGGCTCTGTGGCTGCACTATGGAGTGGGGTACCTTGAGGAATAGGCATCCCTCCCAACAGGGGCCTGATGGAATTATGGGGGAGGCCCCCTTGCTGTGGGGGACAGGTTCCTTCCCTCAGTGCCCCCAGAAGGGCCTTGTTCATTAGTGCAGGTGAGTCTGGGCTGATACCAGTGCAGGAGCAAAAGGCCCCATGTGCCTCACAAGCCTTCCCAATGCCCCCACAACACGGGGTGGGGGAGAAGGCAATCAGTCAATTTAACCTAGTTACTGAGTTACACTACCCCGAAGTCTTCATCTATCCCCAATCACAGGCTTCCTCCCCCAGTAGCTAATGGCAGTTAGGGCAACCCAGGACCACCCTCTAGTAGTCCATGTCCCACTTCCACGACCCTGTAGAAGACTATCTGCAGTTTCCCTTTAAATAATTGCATTGCTGCTATAATTCCCAGGGTCACTTACAGCACATTCTTCACCTTTACCTCTTCTCCAGCTCTAGCAAGGAACTACCCTTGTTCTGGCACTGCAGCTCTTTTTATACTCATCTGGTGTATCCTAACTGACTGGTTCTCACATAAATGCTCTAGGAAACTCAGAGCACCTCTCTCTGCCTTCTTCTGGGGTGGGGTGTGGCAGGACCACAAGGCTTCCAGCAGGGGACCTCAGAGCCTAGTCTAGTCCATCATATGGACTTTCTTATTTGTGCTAATAAGGTCCATTATTACTTTTCCATGATTTTCCACTGTTGGCAGCCCAGTGCAAAGAGTGAGAGCGCAGGTCTAGGAACAGGGGCTCCTACCAACATTGTGGCGGAAGCCTAATATTGCAGGATCTTCAATATTGCGAATTAAGTAGGGCCTTACACATAATAAATTAAATTCAGCAAAAGTTCCGTACTGTGTTTTTAAGTAAATAGCACTGTCAAGAACATTTGACAGGTGTATCTGTTATACAAGTTCATTATATCAATTACTTGCTTGTCAGTGTAAGGAGATGAATAATGTTCTGTATGGTTTGTATATATTTCAAATAACCACTATTTGTGTAAATACACCTGTGTTAGCTTTAATCTCGCTAGCATGCTGAAAATAGCAATGGGACTGCTGAATTACAGGCTTCAGCATGTGCTAAAAATGCAAATATGTATCCGGAGAATCGGGTGGGTTTGTCCTGTCTTCTGTGAGGTCTGTGCTACTGTTTATCATGACTGCAGTTTTTTGTGAAGTAGCTAGATTAAAGCTAATGCAGTTATGTCTACACAAGCTTCAAGTCACATTGTCCTGGCTGCAGTGTACATGTATACCTTAAGATGGCATAATTTGAAACAACAAAGGAGCTTAAACTGTGTAAATTCACATCTGAGTTCTATCCAATATCCTATTTTTTTAATTGGAGATGAAAAAAATGTTGGAGTTAACTATACCTAGTAATGGAAAAGTTTAATAATTTGAACTGTCATGTGTGAAAACATTTTATGTGCCTTGCATTGAGCAGAGACCTTAGCGTCACCTTAGTCAATTTAATGGGAAATGATTGGAAGAAATCTGCAATGACACCTGTCCACTGGAGTAGTGGATTTTAAAATGTATTACACAAACTATTCGTCCCCTGACAAGCAACTCTCCCAGAAGCAAGTAAAGAAATACCATTTCAGATTAGAAACCTCATTAATCAGCACCCATCTCACCCCTAGCCTCAAACCATTTCCAGTAGAGCATTAGGTAGTTCATGCTTAAATGTGTATGAAGCTTAAAGGTATGTACCTAGAGCAGCTAATCAAATAAGATGATTTTGGTACACCACTTTGGTATGCTGCAAAGCAGTAGGTCAGCCTGAAGAGAAGGAGAAATCGATCCACTGAGGATATTAAAAGAACTGGCAAATGTGACTCAACCGGAGACTCAAAGACTGGTACTTGCAGGAAGCTTAATATACACTTATATGCTATAACTTTGGTTCTGTTGAGAGGAGCACGGCATGGTTTTGATTATAGGAGGTTTGAGGTTTGTTTTACATGAGAACTGAGTATCTTGATCCTGTTCTGACTGCCTCATGCTGACTGTGCCCTTCATTGGAAGTTACAGAATGTGAAGGTTGGATTGTGTTGAAATGCCAGTTTGAGTGCGTTTGAATTGTGCAAATCAGTTTTCTGATGTCATCTAGCTCATATTAAATCAGTCGAATGTTTTAAGTCCAAGGACTGTCTTATGTCAAACAGCACTAAATTGACACCCTGATTTGACGTATGACTATAGGTTCTGAATTTATGATACTCGGTCCCCAATGGACTAGATTGCAATTCCAAGGTATAATGTTCTGACTGACAGAGCTCAAGAACAACCAATTGTGTTATAAATCTAAGGACTGCCTGGAAATGCATATTTTTTAAAAGTAAATGATTGAAATCTGGCTCTAATAATTTAATAAAGTGTCACTGCTCCCTGGCTACTCTATAATAGATTATATGCAAAGTGGGTCTCATCAGAAACTAATCAATGGTAAAATAAAAATATAGACATCCAATAAACTTAATTTTAAAAGCTCAGGGATTTTATATTATCTATGCCTAATTTTTTTTTGAGTGAATGAAAATCAGACCTTTAGCAGCCCATGAACAGAAGCTGTTCTGCTGCTACTACTCCTTAGTTCTTTGCCAGTGGTGATTTTGCAGCATCTGTTATTAGTAAATAAATGTTACGCAGGAACTACAGCTCATGCTACATAAAAATTCATGCAAACACTTAATGTGATAACTTTCTATTGGACTCACATGTATTTACTTGTTTGCCATTTCAGGCGTGTAGGGAGGCAGTAGCCATGTGTTCTGAGACACGGCTACCTTTTCATCCCATTCCCCGCAAACTTTGGCTATGTCTACACTGTGCTGGTTTTGCATAATAAATACGCAAATGAGGCTAAGTGCCAAATATCACCACACCCCATTTGCATAATTAATGAGCAGCTGTTTTTTGCACAAGAGGCTTTTGTGCAAAAAGGAGCTGTCTACACTGCTTGTGCAAGAGCCGTTGTTCCTGGAAAAAAAAAATGCGGAAGAACGGCTCTTGCACAAGAGGGGTTTTTTGCTCAAGAAGGAGCAGTGTAGATGGCTCTTCTTTGCACAAAACTCGTGTGCAAAAAGTGGCCACTCACTAATTATGCAAATGAGGCGTGGCAATATTCCATGCTTAGCCTCATTTGCATATTTCTTGTGCAAAACTAGTGCAGAGAGCTCACTAGCCAGGTGAGCGAGGTATGCATGCACTTTCCCTCGCTTCCTTAGCATCCAGGGAACAGGATGAAAAGTAAGCTGCATCCCAGAGGACATGGCTGCTGCCCCTGCTATGTGCCCAAAATGGCATCCTTGATGTGTGCATGCTATAAATGGGGAGGGGAGAGTATAGGGAGACACTGCTGACAGTATCAGTTCAAGGCAAATTGCTTGGAGACAGGCTACGTACAGCCAAAGGCTGGGAGTTCTTCACTACAAGGCATACCAAACTATTCATAAAGAAAACTTCTGTTTACAAGAGTGGTAAAACCAGTCATACAACCAATTCCCTCAGACACTCTATGGGTACATCTAGACTACATGCCTCTGTCGCCAGAGGCATGTAGATTAGGCTACCAGGCATAAGAAAATGAAGCGGCAATTTAAATAATCGCCACTTCATTTAAATTTACATGGCTGCCGTGCTGAGCCGATCAGCTGCTTGTCAGCTCAGCGCGGTAGTCTGGACGCGCGGGTGTCGACGTCAAAGGCATTTGTCGACCACCCAGGTAAACCTCATCCCAGGAGGCATACCTGGGTGGTCGACAAATGCCTTTGATATCGACACCCGCGCATCCAGACTACCGCACTGAGCCGACAAACAGCTGATCGGCTCAGCGCGGCAGCCATGTCAATTTAAATGAAGCGGCGATTATTTAAATCGCCGCTTCATTTTCCTGTGCCTGGTAGCCTAATCTACATGCCTCTGGCGACAGAGGCATGTAGTCTAGATGTACCCTAATTCTCTTGTGTTGCCATCAGTACCAGTTCTTGTACAGATGAGAGGTTATGAAAACCAATCTAATCAAATAAAGGTTTTTTCTGATCCCAGAGGACCAGCTACATCCCAGGTCAGTTTATAACTCAGGTCTTACTCAAAAAGCACACTTTTGCCAAACCTTTAAAAGCTAAAGCTTTATTGAAAGAAAAGATGAGTGTAGAACTGGTTAAATACATACAACTACAAAGTTCTTGGTGCAGGTTTATAGCAGTGATTAAATAGATTGCGGGCTTAAATGTCTGGAGTACATCCACAGTTAGGATGGGTCATTCAATCCTTTGTTTAAAGCTTCAATTTGTAGCAAAGATCCTCCAAAGCTGAGAAGCAGGATTGAAGACAAAATGGAGGGATTTCCAGGCCTTCTATATCTTTCCTGGTGTGAATGGAATCTGACAAGTACAGCTGCAAGATGGAGTTTGTCACATGAGCAAGTCACCTGTCATGCAGGACTCTGTTCTTTACAGGTAGAAGCCATTGCTACCATGAATACTAATCTCAGTATTAATAGGAAAGCTCATCAGATGTGGACTGGCACATCCCAAGGGCTATTGGTCAGTCCAGAGCTTCTGTTCCCTTGACTAGTAGTCTTTTTGTAATAATCTGGCCAGGCCTCCTGTTGGTGTTTCACAGAAAGGCTATGTCTATACTACAGCCTTCTTCCGCAAAAGCTTATGCAAATGAAGCAGCGTAGAATATCACTGCACTTCATTTGCATAATTAATTAGCAGCAGTTTTTGCGCAAGAGGTTTTTGCGCAAAAAGGAGCCGTGTAGACGGCTCTTTTTTGTGCAAAAACCTCCTCTTGTGCAAGAGCCGTTCACCCTGAAAAAATGAGGAAGAACAGCTTTTGCACAAGAGGAGGTTTTTGCTCAAAAAGGGGCCAGCGCCACAGCTCTTTTTTGCGCAAAAGCCTCTTGCGCAAAAATGGCTGCTAATGTATTATGCAAATGAAATGCAGCAATATTCTATTGTGCCTCATTTGCATAAGCTTTTGCGGAAGAAGGCTGCAGTATAGATGTAGCTAAACACATATTTGCACTTCAATCAATCTTCTGCTATAGTTCAATCCGCACCGGTGTTCCCTCCAAGATCTTTCATCCATGAGCGGAGTGAGTTTGGTCTTGTGTGCATATATATATATATATAATGTGTGTTATGGAAAAAAGTATACTAAAACAGCCCTTTTCCAGTCACAAAGAATAAAAAGAGCTGTTAAATCAGCACTTTCACTGATGCACCATAGCAAGAGGCCTCACATTTTCAAGAAGGCCTTAACTTTGTTACTTCTCAAGTGTCTTGATGCTTTCACAAAGTTTAACTTTTTCTTCAAGTGATTAAACCTACTATAAGTGAACATAAAAAGAGAAACCCAAAATAAACACCCTAAATCCCTTTATCAATTATAAAACAACTAAAACAATAAAAATCATTACAACAAAAATTTTAAAATTATAGGCATTCCTATAAAATATAAAAAAATACTACTACTTAAAATCTTTTAAAAACTCAAAAAAGGGTACCCAGAAGGGTGGTTTAAAAACAAAAGCCAACTTAGCGCACGCACACACACACACACACACACACACAAAATCAATATAAAACCCAACTATTAAATTTCTATTCAAAATAGAGATGTGAATGGTTAACATCACCCCTACTAGGTGATGTTTACTACTTATGGTCAACCAGCAGGCTGCTCCAGCTGTGTGGGGCCTGTCACACCACAGGCAGGGATGCTCTAGCTTGGCAGGATCAGCCCATACCCCAGCTGGGGCAACTGAAGCAGCCACCGCTTGTCACGTGGCCTCCAGCTCTGGCCCCAGCAGGAGCCACCAAAGAAGCAGCCTCTGGCCACCTAGTCGGGGCCACTAGAGGAGCTGCTGGCAGCCGCCCACAATGTGGCTCTGACTCCAGGTCCATCCAGGGCTGCCAAGCAGCTGCTGCCTGCCACGCGGCCCACTGTGCCAACCCTGGAGAAGGGCTGAAGGTAGGGCCGAGGCCACGTGTTGGCTATCCAGCTGTTCCTGGGGAAGGGCAGCTGCTCGCCACGCAGCCCTGCCCCAGAGCAGCCAAGCAGCACTGTGGAGCTTTTCTGAGGAGGTGAACGAGAGGCACATTTTTGGTGTGCACCTGCGTCTGCATGCACCTTAGAGGGAACCCTGACTGGCACACCCAGCAAATTTTTGGTGTGTAAGTGCAGTTAGCAAAATTATCCTATGATCTTATGGCCCACTGAGATGAAGGAGGGACACTCATGCAGCACGCCTTGGTTGCTCATCATTGGTTAAGGGTCTAAATTCTGACAAAAAATGGTAAGATGATGGTTTAGAGAACCTACTCATAATTTATGGGACAAATAATCTTAAAAGGAAAATTTGTTATAAAAAAATCAAACCAGAAGAGGAAGAATTAAGGTTAGGGAGGTTATAGAATCTCCGTCATTGGAGATTTTTAAAAGCGGGTTACACAAACACCTGTTAGGGATAGTGTTTAGATCAGTGTTTAACATTTTAAGATCAAGAACCACTGCACAATTTTTTTTATGAGGAACACCAAGGATTTTTTTTTTGTTGAGCCAAAAAAAAAAAAAAAGTCGCCCGCCCCTTTGAGGAAGGGCAGCCACTTTGAACTCTGTTCTTCTCCGCGGCACACCTCCGACTGCCTTGTGGCACACTGGTGTTCCCCAGAACACAGTTTAAGAAACACTGGTGTAGATGATGCTAGGTCCTGCCATGAGTGCAGGAAACTGGACTTGATGACCTTTCGAGGTTCCTTGCAGGTCTGTGATTCTAAACCACAGCAGAACACCAACCTTTGAAAAATAAAGAAATGTACAGGTAAGGGCACTCAAAAAGGAATAAGGTCTATTGCAAACCTTGCCACCACCTTCTCCAAATGCAAGGTGCACTTTGCTCTTTCTAATATAAACATAGCAGTGTTAAAAAAATAACAAACACCACACACAATTCTTTCTCTGAGGAAAGGAGAGAACAAACCATATTAGTCATATTGCCTAATGCAGGGTTTCTCAACCAGTGGCCCGAGTACCCTTAGGGGTACTGCAAGTATCCCCCAGACTTCTCTCAACACAACTGAAATTTGGAGAAGACGGAACTTTTGTTTTAAGTTTTACAGCATTTTATTATTTTTGTACTTTTTACACCCAAAAATTTCATTCCCTGCCCAGCTACATTTAAGTTGTTTAAATAAATATGTTGCAATGGCAGAAAAAAAATGGTGTGTTTCTGAATACCCCAGTACCTTAAGTTCTTATAATTTTTTTTAAAGAGGTACTTTATAAAAATATTTGAGAAACACTGGCCTAATGCATTACTAATGAGGCTCAGATACAATAATGATTAGGGCAGCATAAGAACCTGCGTATAATAAACTGCATTAGCTCTGCCTCTACACTGATATACAACTCTGTTTTTCCTTCTGTTTCTCTTGTATTTATATAGTATGGTGTTTTAGTTGAAGCAAGGTCATTTTTCTGTGAACTTCTGTTCAGAGGAATAGGTGCCTGTCCACTTCAGCATCTCCTAGCAATGTATACATTAAGCAATAGCATCAGTTTCAGAAGGGTTAACAGCTTACAGTGAACAGGTTAAGGAACTTTAAATGCTGACTAGGTCATCCTTTGAGTCTTGTACTACCTTTCTGGGGAAAGCTTCTATACAAAGGGGAGCCAAAGTAGTTCTTCACCTGTGTCAAGGGGCAAGGCCCCTCGATGGTCCAGAAGTCTCCAATGTTTGGGTCAGTGCTCCCTTTTCACAGGGCAAACACAGCCCGTAGGCGCAGTTCCTCGCAAATGTCCCTCTATCGGAGTATATATGTTCTGGAGGCCTGGTTCAAAGCACAGTTCCCTCTATCAGGGTATATACAGCCTAGAGGCCTACTCCAAGGGTAAGCTTCTCAGACCGCTAAGGAACTGGCCTGTTGTGGGGTGAGGAAGTAGGGGGGAGCCGGGCCTTCCCGTTCCACTGGGTCCCAGCCCAGGGCCCTGTTGGCAGTGGAATATTCTGTTGCTGGCTCGGCAGGGCTGCCGGCTGAAACACAAGTTTGAGAGGACAATCCTCCACCCTAGGCTACTTCCTACCATTCCCAATGCACTGCACAGCTCTCAGGGCATTGCACGGCCAGTCGAGCCCTTCCGGATAGCTTCCCGGGCTGGGGCTGACAAGTCTGCGGCAGCACCCACTACTTTGGAGCTGGGACCCGAACTCCTCCCTCTGGCAGTCAGCCCCAACTAAGTAGCTCCCTGGACTTTTATACCCTGCCTCTCTTGTGAGCATGCCCAGCAGGGCTGTGGGGGTGGGGCCTTTTCAGCCAGCTGGGCCAAAGCAACTACCTGCCCCTCAGTGCAGGGTAGATAAACCCCGTCACAACCTGTCCTTGAGATTTTAGGGTGATGTCCACAAAACTACTTGGATGCCCATGTGCCCTTTTTGGGGGAGGGGTGTCTTGTGGACCCACACTGTGATCCACTGATTGTCCATTGACCTCTCTAGGTATCTAAACTCAGTGCTTCCATTTTTCAAAGTAGAAGGTCCCTTGGTGCTGAGGGTTCTTCCTTGGGTATTCCTACTCACTCTAGCCACTCAGACATCTATCTCCTGCCTGGGCCTCAAAGCAATTCATGAACCGGAGAAAGATTAGTGTCCAGTTGCCTAAGTTGCCAAAGGGGCCCAATCTGGTAGGCACGTCCTAAGTCCCCCTACTGGATTGCCCCTGGTGGAGGTGTCACTACCCATCTTATAACTTCTTGTGCAATGGTTAGGGAGCCCCACCTTAGAATATTCCATAGCTCAGTGGTTACAGCATCTCTCTGGAGAGGTAGAAGATCCCTGTTTAAATCCTTTCTCCTCCTCTGCCAAAATGAGGAAATTGAACCTGGGTCTCTCACATCCCCAGACTGTGCTCTAACCACAGGACTGAAAGTTACACCATTGCCTTCTTAACAGAGGCTTAGCTCATTGAAACTATGCAGGCACATAAGCCAAGAGAGAGGTTCCCCTTAAACTGGTGACACATAGTTTCTAGCTAACCCGACACCCACTGTCCCACCACTGCATGCCATGTGGCCCCTCCCACCCCCCGCGAGACTGCCTCTGGTGCGTGAGGCCCCCAGCCCCACTGCACCGCCTCCTCCTCCTCCAGGCCACTTCTTGGTACAGCAGCCACTACTGCTACCAGTGGGTCTGGGCGGGTCCAAGGAAAAACCCAGTGCAGGTCACACTTGGGCTCAGCAGGAGGGCTCTGTACGCAGCTGGTCTCTCTCCACACAGCCCTCCTCACCCCGCTGGAGAACGGCAATGAGCCTGGTCTGGTGGGGAAGGTTGGGGCTGCTTCAACCCGTGCCCTCTGAGTGGGGAGCCGGAGTTGGCGCTGCAGCCTCACGGCTGTGCTGAAATCCCTGCTACAGGGGGTAAGGGACTGAGCTGGAGGATTACCCACGCCCTGCTGGGGGAACAGCAGCCCGCAATCCAGAGGCTTTCCCTGCTGAAAAGGAGTGCAAAGCCAGATAACCCTCTTCCCTCATGTCCAGACCCCCACTCCCAATCCCCCTCACTCACTCCTCTGCCCCTGCCAAGACCTCGCACCCTCAGCTTGCTTCGACACTCTCCCTTGCTCCTGCACCGTCCCTCCTGGCCAGAAACCCTGCCCCCAGCCAGCTTCTGCACCCCACCTCCCACTCAGACCTCACAATCTCTCCCCCTGCTACACACCACCTCCCTCTCAGACCCTGTACCCCGTCCCTATCCCACTCACTGGCAACCCTGTCCCACACACTGAACCCTTAATTTTTGTCCTCACCCCAGAGCCTAATGGGGTCCATAAAATCCACTAACTCTGGAACCCCAGAAAGTAAACCTGTCCTATGGAAAGCCCTGGATCTCAGTTCTCCCTGTTCCTTCCCCTCACTCCGTGAGGCTGGGGCACCAGAGGAGTGAAGTGTCTCAGGGGCCACATCAGTGAGGATTAGCGGAGAGTGGGTTGGAGGAGTTTTTTTTGCTTCTCAGTTGTGGGCACTCCAGCTGACCCCAGGCTCTGTGCAGCACTGCCCCTTTGAACGCCTCTATGGGGTGTCCAGCTGATCCCCGGCTCCACATTGTGGTGCCCCTTTGAAGTGCCACTCCCAGCATTTCAAAGGGCAGTGCTGCATGGAGCCCAGGTTCAGCTGGGGACTCGATCTGATCGCAGGCGAATAATGCGCTGCCCCTTTTGGGCGCCGTGGCAACGCTTCAAAGGGGCAGTGCTGGCAGATCCTGCGGTGCTGCCCCTTTGGAACTCCACTTGTAGGGATAACATATCAATGTATTAAAAATGTGATTCCCCCAAATGGAAGTGACTCCCTATAATTTGTTCCCCACAACTTAAAGTGTTTAGATTTATTATTAATTCTTCTTCTTATTATTATTATTATTTGTTAAGATTGTTAAATGTTTAGATTTATTATTATTATTATTGTCCCTTTAGAATATAATGTATTAGGTCATGTAATTTAGAACTGTTAAGAATATAATCCTATGTAGCCAGAAATAGCTCCCCCTCTGTGCCCCAGGGCATGCTCAAGCTTGTGCAAGGGGGCTGCTTGAAATTGACATTGCAAAGATACATTGTAACAATGCATTGTCAAGCTACTAACTCTGCTATGGGAGCCAAGCCCTGTAATTGACTAAGGGCATTGTTACATAATTGACGCCTGTTCTCTTTAAAACATTGTAACTTTATTCAGCACTCAGAGAATGTTTTAAGCAATACCACCCAGAAACTTTTTGTAACTACAACTCTGATATATGTAAAGTTATTATTATACAAAAATATTGTATGGGAAACATTAATTAAGGAATGTATGTAAGAGAGAGAGTGCTTGGATGATGAGTGAATGGTTCTGAGAGGAGCCAGCCTGAGAATACAGCAACAAAGGGCTGAAGAAGGCGTCAGGTGCCAGTGCAACCAAAAGGTGTCAAGTGGAGAAAACCAAGTACTGGAGGTCCACCCGATGAGATCACTGATGAGCACCTGGCAACCACCCTGGAGACATCAGCATGATGCAGCAATTTCCATAGACTGGCATAGGAAGAAATTCCTATAAGAACTGGACTAAAAAACTATGGAATCAGAGTCCAAGGTTCTGCTGCCAGCCTACCAGGAGCTTCAGATGCGCATCTGATCAGGACTTCGCTCCCCACTACCATCACTTGTGTACAGACTACCTGGCCAGTATTCTGTCACAAGCAACGTCCAGGCTGGTAACTATAACAAATACACAGAACCTGAATGAATGGATGAATGAATGTTTATATGTATAAGGGTTAAGTAGTTAAACAACATTGTTTGCTTCTATCTTTTCTTTATTTTTTTATTATTATCTTTAAAAAAAATGTGGCTTTTTGCCTTATCCCCCTCATAAGACCCTGCTTGCTTTTATTGGTATAACACACTGTTACATTTCAAAGGAGTAGCCACACTGAGCCTGGGGTCAGTTAGGGACTCCAGCTGATCCCGGGCTTCCGCAGTGCTGCCCCTTTGAAATGCCACTGCAGCATTTTAAAGGGGCAGTGCACGCAATTCACAGTGCATTGACAGTCCTAGTTTACATTGGTTCACGGGCCAAAAAGTTTGAGAACCACTGAAATAGAGGCATCCCTAGCTTCCCCCTCCTCCCCAAGTTAATGCAATGCAAGTTGGGTTAGTGCAATTGTAGTATAGTTGCATGGGGTAGATGGGTTCCTATGGGGCCCACACCCATTCCCATTAGTAAAAGACGGTGGGAGTTCTTAGAGGAGTCAGACAACATCCTTCTGGTCATGTGTCCATCTTGACCCCAGAAGTACTACCTCCAGGGGTGGGACTTCCTGTGGCAGGTGGGCAGGGCCTAAGGGGTCAGGGTGTTTGACTAATGGGGCTACGGGGCATGGCTAACAGGGTCAGGGTGTGGCTAATATTCCCATTTTTGGTTCAGAAAATATGGTCACTGTACTCTTAATGGATAGCTAGCAGAGCTAAGTACCTATCTCTGAGAAAGGGACAATGCTCAGTGCATTGATATCTCCCATCGGCTAGTTGATGGCTGGCTTTTGTGGATTGCATTCTTAAATGCCTATTTCTCCCCATTCATTGTATAGGGAGCCTAGGTGCCTTACTTGGCTTTGCGGAAAAGCTTAAAAAACAACAAATGGTCTAGCAGCACCTTAAAGACTAACAAAACATGTAGATGGTAATCATGAGCTTTCATGGGCACAACCCTCTTCTTCAGATGAATGGAATTAATAAAGGTCCAGTTCCAAAATAAACGGGGGATGGGGGAGGGGAGAAGGAGAGGAAAAGGGGAAAAAGAAATAGTCACAGAAACCCATTGGAGAACATTTCCTGTAATTTTCTAGGTATCCAAAAATTAGGAGCTGAGATGCTCAGCATTGCAATGTGTAAGTCCCTTTGTGGATCCCATTACTAATGGAAAAATATTTCATTTCCTTACAATAGTAGCAAGTAAACTACTAAATAATTAGCATCGTATTCCTTAGTCTGTCTTTATACTGAAATTTTCTTGAATGGTGAATTTCCAGCTGTTTCAGTAGTAGTAGCTTAAATGTAATAATGCCTTTCTTCCCAAAGAATTCCAAAAGCACTCCACAAGTTATTTATATAGGAATCATTTCACGCATCATTGAAGCTAAAATAGTCATGTCTGGGATGAGATATGATAGCCCTTTGAGGGTATGTCTACACTACCCCGCTAGTTCGAACTAGCGGGGTAGTGTAGACATACCCTGAGACAATTAGGCAACATTAATCAGTTTAAAGTGTGGATTGAAGAAAAGTACTATATCTGAAGGAAACTTTAGAGGGAGTTTCTGTAGGCAGGATGTAATTAAACAAATTGGAATTAGGCCAGAACACAGATTAAGAGCCCCATTTTTGCAGAAATTGTATGGTGACTTTTAATGACCATAAATGGCAATGCTTTTAGTTTTGCATGATACTTTCATGATTACACCTTTAAACAATCTGATGCCCCTTAACACCTTCTTGTGGCATTGATTCAATAATGACTCAGGGAGAGGCATACTACTTAATCCATTACCAGACACCATTCCTTTCAGCATCCTGGCTTTTCCTTAGAAATTTCCTGTGCAAGTACTAACTAAGCCCAATCATCTGTAGTTTGTGAAAGCAGACAAGAGAACAGCCTGAAGCATTAGGGATGCTGGGAAATCATGGTATGAGTAGACAGCTTTAATCTAACATGCTGATTTCTCATTGTTGCCTGCACAGCTGTTTAATGAGCTTGATAAAAATTTAGGAACTAAGTCTTGAGTAGAAATATAGGATTTTTTAGAAAGGGGTTCAGTTTTTTTGGTTTTGTTATCTGCATTCTGATTATAGTTGGGCCAAACTATTTGTCATTAGTTAATTAAAACAAAGTACCAGTATATGAACTATCTTGACGATAACAGGTACTTTAAGAATCAGATTCTAATCACTTCTGTTTACCAGCCTGAGATAGAACAGATGTTGCTCAATGACGTGAGTGGTTATCTCTGTATCTTTTAAAGTGATAGAAATGTAGCCGTGTTAGTCTGGTGTAGCTGAAACAAAATACAGGACTATGTGGCACTTTAAAGACTAACAAGATGGTTTATTAGATGATGAGCTTTCGTGGGCCAGACCCACTTCCTCAGATCAAATAGTGGAAGAAAATAGTCACAACCATATATACCAAAGTATACAATTTTTTAAAAAAGAACACATATGAAAAGGACAAATCACATTTCAGAACAGAAGGGGGGGGGGGAGTGTGGAAAAGGTAAATGTCTGTGAGCTAATGGCATTAGAGGTGATAATTGGGGAAGCTATCTTTGTAATGGGTAAGATAGTTGGCGCCTTTGTTGAGACCAACACATAGAGTGTCGAATTTTAGCATGAATGACAGTTCAGAGGATTCCCTTTTGAGGGCAGATTTAAAATGCTTTTGAAGTAGGATGCAGGTAGTTAAGTCGTTGAGACAGTGTCCTTTCTGGTTGAAATGGCAAGAAACTGGTTTAAAGTGGTATGTCTATAAGAATATGGCACAGTATAATGGAAATTACTCCTAATTCTCTATTTCTGGTTCTGATCCTCTTCATTGGTCTGAGAAAGGAATTAGGATAGATGCTGATAGTGACGATAATGGCCTTTGTGGTTATGTTGGTCCTGGGAAATTAGAGAGCAAAGGTGGGTGAGGTAATATTCTTTATTGGGCCAACTTGTGTTACCCAGGGCTCTCCTACCAGTTGCTAATTTAAAACATTTTAAAAGACAATTAGATGAATGAGGAGCAAGTTCTGTGAATTAGAAGCTCTTTTTCAACTCTTTTATAGTTGCTTTAAGCTCAAATTCTTAGGAAATCTGGAGAGAATGTTTGGAATGTGGTATCTCTAATTTCTCTCTATATGCACAAGTTGCATGTATAACTCTTCTGTGAGTAACTTATACTTATTCAGATAGCAATAAAAATGGGAGAAGTAGTTTGTGTGAATGTCATTAAGGAGTTTAAGTGCAAGAAAAACTGAGTTACACACACAAACCTGCTTTTGTCTTCCTCTTTGCTCTCCTTCCCTCTGCTGTAAAAGACCATTTATACAGGACTAGTTCAACAAAGCACAGCCAGTAGCCTCTGTTGGAGTTATCACAGTGAGTGAATTCTAAGTTCTATGCAAGGACCTTATCCTCCTACATTTTTGTGAAGTAGATCTTAGGCTATGTCTTCTCTATGCTGCTCTTAGACACAAGGCCATGTATTGCTAAAAGTTAGTACCCACAAAACAGTATTTACACTCGCGAAGGACGCAAGTTTTGTCAATCAATTGAAAGTGTAGATATAGCTCAAGCTATATAAAAAACCAAAGGTATTAAATGGGTATTATATAAGATGATGCTATATTAAGCACAAATTTACCTCCTGGGCATTCCTGCTGATCATAATAAGATCTGATATGGTGTAAATTAGTTTTAAAACCCACTATTAGAATTCATCTACATGCAAAATGGCACCAGTTTAATTTAAAGTTTGATTTTAAACTAGTGCAACTGCTTGCATGAATATTATGGCTAAGTCTACACTGTCACTTTACTATGCTGCAATTTTTTGGTGGAGGGGTGTGAAAAAATGCTCCCCCCTCCCCACAGCAAGCTACAAAACTGTAAAGCACCAGTGTAAATGGGCTCCCAGTGCTGTTAGCTACTTGGACACCATGCAGGACTCATCCTCTGGATGCTTGCTGATGGTTTTTATAGAGTTGAAACCTCCCAAAGAGCTGGATTCACACATATAAAAGACTGTCATCTGAAGTGGGTTGTGCCCATGAAAGCTCATGATACCGTCTACATGCTTTGTTAGTCTTTAAGGTGCTACTATACTATTTGTTGCTTTTATATGGAAAAACTTAAAAAACATTGACATTCAGGATGACCAGGAAAACCAGAAGGTAGAGAGGTGGAACCTACCTTTGATAGAATGGTGAGAGTCAGAGTTTCATCTCATTGGCCCTGGTTAAAAAATAAAATCTCTTCAAGTTCCACTGAGCACTTCTCTTTTAAGCATGCATTTCTTTCTTGTTTATAATCATGCAATCTTTTATGAAATGTGCAGTACAATTAAAAATGGCTGCCCCTTTAAAATATTTTTTAAAAGTTAATTTATTAGAAATGTACATTTTTAACTTGTCATCCTTCCTTTATGATGAACTACTTCTGTGCATGTTACAGGAAATTTAAAAGACTAGGAAAAATAACTTGTCAACAAATCCAAAACATGTTCAGGGATTTTCCTCCTCCATTCACATTGTATTGTTTATTCATAGCCACTAGCTGCTTGTAAAGCTATCCAGTGGAGAAAACTGGGTGCTGAGAGCTTACACGAGGGATGAACCTACAGTCCTGGTTCAGGCAAACCTCACCACTCTTTGTGAGAGAACAGCATGCACTCTGTTGTATGCTCAGCCTGCTCTGCTGGCCAGTGGAAGATGAGGATAAGCCCTTGTGTTCACTTACCAGGAGATCAATGCTGTGGCGATTGATCTCCCAGAGGCATTGGTTTAGTAGGTCTAGTAAGGACATGCTAAATTGGCAGGTGATTGTGCTCCTGTCTATTCCAGTACTCCCCTGGGTCACAAGGAGTAAGGGAAGTTGATGGGAGAGTTTCTCCTATCGACCCCCACAGTGGGGATTCCGCATCATGTCAAACTAAGGAACGTTGACTCCAGTTATACTATTCACATAGCTGGAGTTGTGTACCTTAGTTCAACATTGACCCTCAGACCTGGCCTGTCTGTGGCCTTCTCTTCTAGACATCTCTGGAGATAGAGGGAACAACAACTGTGACAAGTAATTGCAGCAAAGGGAGAAGAGGGCTTCTCGTGCACTTTCCTAATTATGTGCATCCCAGGGACACACATTCTGGCACTGGATGTATGGACTGGAATTTATTCTCTCAGTTACAAAGGTACCACTCCAGTGACATCAGAGTGAGATGACGGAGTTCAGCCCTTCACAGACGGTGCTCAGCACCTTGCTGGATTAAGCGCTGATGCAGGGCTACTCAACTTTTTAAGCCCCGGCGGCTACAGTGATACTTATCGCACATGCTGAGGGCCGCAACTTAAGTGTGGTTGCATATACAGTACATGCAAATATAGATGCAAATATATGCAAATAGCTTCTTTCACACTGACAGGCATGAGTACGAAGATTAAGGCAAGACCACACAACACACAGGCCTTATTTAAGTCAGTTCTGCTGATATTAACAAAATGCAGTATTTACCCCATTTCCACCCAGATATCAGCAGTTTTAATGAGCAATGACAGTCCAGGAATTTAACTACTAAAATGCATATCAACAGAAGCCCATTATATTGACTACTTTTTTGTTTTTTCTCCCACCCATGGGCTGTATGTTGAGCCCCACGTAAACCCAAACAGCATAGCTGGCCGCAAACAAACGTATGAGTAGCCCTTTGCTTCTTCATCATAGCTTCTCTCTGTCATAATGAAAGGTTTGCCCGGCTAGAATCTTGCTACTACTTGCCAGTATGGATTGGCAAGAGACTGCAGCTGCTGGTACAGGCTCCCCACACTCTGTCGTGGTTCTATGGATCAGGCACTGTTGCCCACTGTAGAATTGCTCAGTGGTTTGTTCTCAGACCTTTAATATTATGAGGTAGTACTGTATTTCCTGCTGTCTAGGCATGGGAGCACTAATTGTTAGTGTTTTGCATGCTAAAAGATTGGGGTCAGAAAAATGCTATGTAAAGTTTGAATGTCTGCATAATAACTTACATTATCTCTAAATTGAGCAGAGAACAGAAACAAAATTACACCCTAATACATGCATTTTTATTTACAAAGAAAACACCCTTTTCAACACTAATTGCGTAATGTTTTATGCGATTTACTTGTCTAAATTTCTGAGGATGAAAGGGTGACTGGAATGTCTTTTTTTCCCCTCCTCCCCCACATGCCAGTCACTAGATCTGCTGAAATGTAGCAGGTTTAAGTTCTGTTTTCCTTAACTGAAAACTACACAGGCAATGTATCCTTTAACAATTAAACCTTTCTTAATCACCACTCAAGTGGTGGAAAAAATAGCTTGCTTAATTATGGTGGTTTATTAATAAAGATGGAGCGGTATATTTGTGGGGATTATTATATTTATTGTCTGCATTATTGTAACACTTCCAGAACTGTTCTTTAAGTCTTAGTCTGAAGTTATCAGAAGGAGTATCTAACACTTTCATTGATAGCTTGTTCTGACCGTTAGCACCTCACTGTGAATATTTTTAATTCTAATTTGTCCAAATATTTGTTCTTTCTGTGCCTTTCTCTGCTAGATTAGGGAGCCTTTTAGCATTTAGTAATCTTCTTCCCATGAAAGTACCTATACACCATCATCCAGTCATCTCTTGACCTTTTTAATTTTAATCTTATTGCGAGGGATCATCACCACCAGTCAGATCATTTTTGTAGCCCTTCTCTGCACTCTCTGTAGAGAAACCAATTTATAAATTAATTTAAGAGTCAATCTAGAGCAGTGTTTCTCAACCAGTGGTACGAGTACCCTTAGGGGAACTCAAGAGAAGTCTGGGGCGAAGGGGTGCATCAACACAACTGAAATTTGGAGAAAACTGAATTTTTGTTTTAAGTTTTACAGCATTTTATTATTTTTGTACTTTTTACATGCAAAAATTTAATCGCCCGCCCAGTTACGATTAAGTTGTTTAAACAAATGTGTTGCACTGTAGAAAACATTTTATGTCTGAAAACTGTAAGTACTGGAGGTACTTAATTTTTTAAAGGGGTGCTTTATAAAAAAAAGGTTGAGAAACACTGATCTAGAGCACAGTTTTGGCTAGAATGCTTGTCATTTAAAAAAAGAGAGAGTCTGCTCCTTGTGCCTATAGCACTGGACTGGAAGTGAAACAAACTTGACATAGCCATTGGGCCTATTCCTGGCTTTGCTACTGGTCAATTGGATGACCTTGCGCATGTCACTTCAGCACTCTGTTCCCCAGTTTCCTCATATGTAAAATGGGGATGATGGTGATAATGCAGTAAAGTGTTTTGAAATTTACCAGTGCACATGCTGTATAAATGTAATTTAGTGTTTATGTATTATTTGTCTAAAGCTGACTGTGGTACATCAATAGTAACAGCTAGCACAGTTTAAGCTGAACATGGGCTGATTTCTGAGATTGCGCTTTTGTGGTTTTTTCTCTTCTGCTTCTTTTACCACCCTCATTAGCCAGCATTTGTCAAATTGTGTCACTTCCTTGAGAGATCTTCAAATGATCAGCCTCCATCCCAGCGAACTAGGCATTCATCAGGATGACAGCCTATCACACCACATTCTTATTTCTAGCTTTATAAAGATCCATTTAAATGTGTTGCTGCCAGCTGTTCCTTTACGCAGTGTAACTTTTCAAATGCTTAACAGTACTGATTTTGACTCATTGTCCTAAACAGTGAAAACAGAGGAGAGCTCATTTATGTTGATTACTTAGGCTCATTGGGTCTCAAGGGATTAACACACATGAGTTTCCCATTCTCTGACCAATGTTTTCCCTTTAAACAATGCTCTGGAAAGCGGTGAAGTGTCTGACTTGCAACAATCACCAATATGATATAGGTGACTACAGATTGTGCCTATGTTATCCAGATGGCACAGCCTATCTTATTGTCTTGGGTAAATAATTGTGCTATTCTTTTGTTTACATCTCCCTACCTAGCTGGTTGTGAAAGCACCTTATTGCTCACTTTTGAACCCATGTGCACATTCATCACTGGCTGTTCAGGAGCAGCATACAAATCTGCTTATCCCTGTCTCGGTGAAGATGATCAATAGACGGAAAGCTTCAGAGAGGTAGCCGAGTTAATCTGTAACTGGAAAAACTTAAAAAACAACGAATGGTCTAGTAGCACCTTAAAGAGTCATAAAAGATGTAGATGGTATCGTGAGCTTTTGTGGGTACAACCCATTTCTTCAATTCAATGGAGTATTATTAAAAGTCCAGTTCCAAAATAAATAGGGGGTGGGGCTGGCAGGAAGGGGAAAAATAGTGAATTAGAGAGTTCATGTTACATGAAGCTGATAGAGAAGGTGCAAATTGTTCTTACGTAGCCGTTGGTTGATTACGTCATTTGCTACTAAAATGGTTAACTTCAATCTATCAGTCATTTGTATGCCTAATCATTAATTATTCAGAGTACCAGTGCCTTTTCTGTTTGTAAAAACACTTTAACTTTATGCTTAAGGTGATTAAATGCCAGCAGGCTGCATTAATTTTTTACTATGCTTAATGGTTTGCTGAAGAGAAGAATTAAACTGTCATCCAGCCAGAGAAGAGAAGGGTTATAACTACTTTCTTAAAACAGCTGCAGCTGTTCCTATAGCAGGGTGACAAGTTGTGTGGGTTTTAAAAAAAACAAAACAAAATACATTGCTGGCAAAATGCATGGGTGGAAAATCAGCATCTGCTGTGGGTTACAAAAGCAAGGCTGACGTGAAATGAAAATGGTTCAAGTGAAGGCGGAAAGCGTCAGATGCGCCGAACAATGGAGTGTTGCACATCTGTATTACTAACCAAAATTACAACAGTTCAGGTTTCTAGCATTCCTAGCAGGAGTGCTTCAGAGCAGACGTTTGCTTTTTTGCTGTAGGTTTTTTTTAACTGCTGATGTCCCCCAAGGTGAAGATATATCATGTGGTCCATTTTAACTACACAATAGATAAAATATTACCATTTTCAACATCAATAGCCTTGTGACACTGAGGCAGCCAGGGTTAAACTACCAGCAGGCTGGGTACCCAGGAAGCAAGCCTAACAAAAATATGAGAATAGTAACGAAATGGTAAATAGGGCCAATGGCGCCAACGTCCTCTTCAGGCCTGTCGTGAGCCTGGGGCAGCAACACGGCAGCTGCTGACCCGGAAGAGGAAACACCCTCTATGACCCCTTGGTGGGCGGGTCCAGCCACACCTAGCCCCGCCCACAGAAAGGCAGAGGGCGGCTCTAGGTCTATGAGGGCCAGGGGCTCAGTAAGAGCCAGGCAGCTGAGCCAATGCCTGGTCCTGGCTTCCGCAGCAAAGGCCTCTGCCGCAATGCCCCCGGCCCGAGGACTTGGTTGGGCTGCCTGGACCCCTGCCAGCCCTGGCCTGGACTGCAGAGACACCGGCCACTGCCCGAACCCACGCTGACCCCGCCGGGACCCTCGCCGGGCACCAGTGACTGGACCAGCCCACCTGGAGCCCTGCCCTAACCAGCGCCTATGGACACCCTGCCAGCCCCACTGTCACCCGAGGATCCGCCAGAATTGGGTGGGCCCGCAGGGGGGGTTGGAAAGCGGCCCAGGGATAGCCGACCTCGGGGCGGCCGAGAACATGGAAGTCGGGTGAGCAGCACGTTGTGGCCTGGACCCTCGCTGACCCTCAAGCTTGTTGGTGTAACGGCCTGGATCCCCGCCAACCTAGTGGCTGCAAGGCCGCCACTGTGAGGGCCCTGGGCCGGGACACGGTGGAGTATGGAGGGTCCATGTCCAACCCCCTCCCTCCCCGTCACCCCTCCTTTTGGGTAGGAGGTTCCTCCCATGCGGCAAAAACCCCTGCACTTGTTGGCTCTCCCAGAATGAGGAGATCCAACCCCCTGCCCAGCTGGGACCCAGCCAGAGCTTTCATCACTGGACAACTGGTGATCGACACTTGTCATCCTGACTCAGGGCTGCACCTTAAATTGTGAACTGTTGACTATTTGTATTAACCCCGTGTCTGTCCACCCGCCTTGACCCTGGGTTGGGCCTCACAAACTGTCACTAGGCCAAGGCATGCCTCATGGACTTGTGGGCACCCTAGGAAGTCAATAGTGCCCCACCCGCTGATGTGGGACCCTTTTCACGGCCCCTGGGCAAGATGGTGTGTGTGGGGGGGGGAGGAATGTGGATCTGCACTGCCCCTTGGGTACGAGGCCTCGGGCAGAAGGGACCAGGCAGCCAGCTCTCCACACTGTCCAGAGTGTGGTGCCCACCCTCAGCACCATAGAGTGTACTGCATGGCACTCTGGTGGCAATTTAAAGGGTCTGGGGCTCCAGCCACTGTCGTAGCCACAGTGACAGCAGCTGGGAGCTTTGGGCCGCTTTGAATCTCCAGGGCCTTCCTTGTAGATAGTTATCAAACTTCTGTTAAGTAGACTAGACTCCTTGACATGTAGGCCTGTGTTGTTAAAGACACACAAATAGGTATTAATTGTATTTGTCTGTGTGGTTACCTACATCTTGTTAGAAGTTTAACAATTTGCTCTAATTAGCTTGCAGATGCTCCTGTTAATAATAATTCATTACAGCATTCTATTGATTCAGAGAGCATAAGAGGATATTCTCATTTAGATGGACCTTGTGGTATTATAATGTTGTTGGTCTCATTTCTCTTTGAAATTTGTAACCCTACATAGTGCTGTGAACTGTTTGATAGTCAATTACCTTATACCAGTGATGGGCAACCTGGGCTAATGAATGGGCTGCTTGAGTGGCCCTCCTCAGTAATATGGGAACAGTTTTAAAAGGGGGTGCTGACCTTCCCCCGTAGAAGCACACCCCTGGGTGCATGGGGCAGCAGCTGAGGTCCTGGGGCAGAGCTGGCAACAGAACCCCCGGTCACTGAGAGGCATTTGGGACCCTGGATACTGGGCTGGGAGCTCAGGGGTGCTGCAGCACGTCCTGCACTTTTAGTTCCTGCATCTATGACCTTCTTGATCTCAGTGGGCTGCAAGTTTGTTGTATCCAAGGTGGTCTCCTGGAACAGAGTAGTTTGCTAACATTGCTTGTGCTACTAGAATTTACACGGTGTGCCATTGGAACTGTAGCAGTGTTTTTGATTGGATGCAGAGGGAGCACACAGCTTTCACAATGTTGTGTGCAATCAGCATGCACCTCACTTCATGTGGCCTTGCTTCATATGTGTCACGTTAGAAATACTGATATGGGGCGGGGGCGGGGCGGGGGCGAGAAACTACCTGAATGGAAACCAGTAGAATCTGGTAACCTTGCACATGGGAAATGATAAACAATATGCCTCGGAGGTATGGTTGCCAGGTGTCTGGTTTTGAACCGGACAGTCTGGTATTTGAGCTTTCTGTCCGGGAAACAAATTGAGAAAATACCGGACATATAAATGTCTGGTACTTTCTAATTAAGTAAGTTTTATTATTATCATGAATATCAGTAAGTAGTTGCATGAGTCTATCAGCCAGGCAGTACGCAACTACGGAGGGGGGCTAGGGCAAGATGGAATCTTTGGGGCCAGACTTGCAAGTGCGCCCCACTGGGACCATGCGCAGGACTGGCAGCACCCTGGGAACAGCGTGCGCCCCAGCCAGCCCTGCTCCCCACTGCCCAGTTCCCACCCAGCCAGCTCTGCTCCTCCCGACCCTCTCCCGGCCAGCCCTGCTTCCTGCCGGCCGGTCCCCTCCCCCGATCTCAGCCAGCTCCACTCCCCCTGACCTCCTTCCAGCCATCCCTGCTGCCATCCCGTTCTGAGATCATGTGTGTTCGGTATTTTTTTTTAAACCCATCTGGTAACCCTACTCTCAGTCCACACAGAATCCTGTTGGGTTGCATGAAGCCTACAGACTTCAGGTTGCCCACCACTGCCGTACACTAATAAATACAGCTAGTGACTGGTGTATGCCTAGGAAACTGAGATTAGCTTGAAATCAACAATATGCCAAGGCATCATCTTTCTGAGTTGAGAGAGGCTACTTTAACCCATGCTCCAACCCATGCACCACCCTCACTCTATCTCTTCCCCTAAATGCCCACCCTGTGCTGCCTTTTCCCACCCTCACTCTGCCTTTGCCCTGACTCTTCCTGCCCCCTTATCCAAGTGCACCCTGCCCTTGCTCCTCCGATGCCACCTGCACACTGCTGAGCAGCTGATCTGCAGCAGGTGAGAGACACTGGGGGAAGGGGAGGAGCTAATAATGGGGGGGAGGGGGCTGCCAGTAGTTGCTGAGCACCCACTATTTTTTTTTCTGTGGGTGCTCCAGTCCCAGGATCAGCTCCTATGACAGTACCTAATCTTCATCGAAGGGGTTGGCTGTGACCATGCCTCTTGCTTCAGCTATAAAAAAGGTTTTGGCCTCATCTGTTTTTGTCTCCGAGCTGTTTAAACTTTGACTGACCAAGTCACAAGACTGAGATCTCCAGGTTTACTCTAGATTAACTCTGGAATTTCATGGAAGAACTTGAACAAACTCTGCCCATTGGCTGCATATTGGACTGTAACCTGTCAAACTGATTCTAGAAGGAATTCTGCAAATCAGCAGCCTCACTATCTCTGCTATGAAACTGACCTAAAAACTGTACTCATATCTCCATTATGGTTGACAGGTGTCCAGTTTTGAACCGGACAGTCCAGTACTTGAGCTTTCTGTTCAGGAAACAAATTGAGGAAAATATAAATCTCCAGTATTTTCTAAATAAGATGTAATGTAGATTGTGATGTACTTTTAAGTGTGTCCAGTATTTTTATTGAAACCATCTAGCAACCCTACATATACATCGATCTTTTCACCATAGCAACTCTCCCTCTTTCTCTTCCTTAATTCATCTTAGATGGTTTTATTAAGGATTGGCGCTAAGCGTCTATTTTAGTGAGAACTGAAATATTCATTGACCCAGTGGCCAATGTGTCCAGTCTCTTGGGATTGTTAGAACTTTATATATGGTGAAGAAAGTTTTTAGTAACCTCCACTTGGCTGTCTGTGTGGGAGCTAAAGGCTGTTTTGCTTAAAGGACACTCTATTCGGCTTCTTGGTCACTGGTAAGGCATTACAGAAGCTGTGTGCTTACTTGGGAAAACCTAATTGTAGACTAACCCACCAGTTTGGAGGATTGTTCTATTCCTTGTAATTTGCCCTCAATAAGTATTCTCAGTGCAGCCTCTCCAGGCACTATGGTCACTAGATCCAAACATAGTGACTCCATCATAGCAAGAAGTGGGGTTTTATTATACTCTCACATCATCATTGTAAATCTGAATCGACTTCAGTGAAGTTATGCTGATTTTACATTGGGATGTGTGAGGTGAATCAGGCCTTAACTTAGTGGTGGTGCAATATGTGAATTTATGCTATTAAATCTGGCATTATTTTTCTTATAAAAGAAGTTTTTCTGAATGCTTTATACCTTCTTTTACAGCATGTAAATTCAACCGTACTGTGCAACATGAACAAAGTCTCCCTGGTTAACTTGCGGCACTGTATGGCAGAAGAGTCTGTGGCCTTAATCTTTGCTTCCCCTACCCCAGCAGCTAATAATTAGCAGACTTCAGGCAAAGAGACTCACAGTAAACAGTAGAAGATAGGTCAAGGCTGCCAAAATTGGTCTCTGCTTCGTGGCACTTGTGAAGCAGCAATGCAATCCGTTCCTGGAAGCTCCACATGGACAAAAAATACTTTGTTTTTTCTGAAGCCAATAGTTCTATTTAGAAATTCACGTCCAGGTTGCCAGTAGTTACCAAATACATGCCACATAATAGCAGGGAGCAAGTGGAAATATTTTGCAACAGAGATTTAAAAGGCCACTTCATATGGTGTTGTGATGTGAGAATTGTTTGAACAGTGTTTTAAAACAAAAGGAAAAGGATTTCTGTGTTGTCTGGACCCAGCCAAAACAATTCCCAGCTTTTTTAGCTTCCGTCAGTGAGCCTGTTGTTCATATGTGCTGATAACCAGAGGTGTTGCAAGTGCTCAGCATCTCCCTGAGTCAGGCCCAATTTGCTCCCTTCCTTCTGTTTGGGTGCATCTACACTGCACTGTAGTTCAAAATAAGATACGCAATTTCAGCTATTCAGATTGCATATCTTATTTCAATGCTATTTTGAAATAGCTTATTTCAAAATTTAGCGCTGTCTACACCACACTTATTTTGAAATAAAGCGCTATTCCGAAACGTCCTTTATCCCATGTGGAATGAGGTTTACAGAGACATCGGAATAGCGAGCCTGTTATATTTCAAAATAACAGGCACACACAAAAGATGCAGAATAGCTATTTCGGGATACCTCTAGTATCCTGAAATAGCGCTACAGTGTAGATGTAGCCTTTATGTCGTAGGGAGAAGTTCTGATTAATTTTGTCTTTAAGGTGCTAATAGACCATTTGTTGTTTTTTAATTCTTTCTGGTTACAGACTATCTCTCTGAAGTTTATCTACTCCCTGTCTCTTTTTTTTTTCTTCCTTCCCTCCATTTTTTTCCCTTCTCCCCCTCTCTCTCCCTCCCTTATTTATTCTTGGATCTGGACTTCTAACACTTCTGTCATCTGAAGAAGTGGGCTGTGCCCACAAAAGCTCATGATACCATCTACATTTTTTGTTAGTCTTTCAGGTGCTACTAGACCATTTGTTGTGTTCTAAGTTTTTCCTGTTATAGACTAACTTGGCTACTCCTCTGAAGCTTTTGAATTTTGTCTAGTAAGACATAAACATTAGATTTCCAGAAGCCACAGTTCAGTTCCCAGCTGTGGTAGTTACATTCTTAAATTGAAAATAAAAATATGTAGTGAGAAAGGCTTCCCAGGAAAAGGAAGCAAGCAAACAAACAACAACAAAGAAACAAAAATGCATAACTGGCAGCTTAGGGAAGCAGATGAAAGGAGGAGGGAGAGATGTCATGGAATCTGGTGTTATTTAAGCAATTTAAATAAATTTAGGAGTTAATGTTTTTCTTTCTCAGACTGCAATGCACAAATGCTTATAATGGCTATAAATCTCCCATTCTGTAAGCTCGTGTCCTTAAAGGCATCAGTGCAGTTATCAAAGGCAGAATGGGAAAGTAGGTCCATGTTTATCCTAATGTTTGAATGATCACTTGCATTAATCTCCAATATGTATTCATACAGGATTCAATCCATCAGACTGGTTTGCTTTTGTCTGGGATTTGGGACTGATTTGCTTGTCCCTGGGATTACCTTCAGAGCAGTAGAGAGGCTTATATACCTGTGCATTTATTGACTCTATCCCTTCACTTGCTAGATTTGAAACACAGGCCTTTACTGACACACACGTTTAATACGGTGATGAATGAATTGTTAAATCCTAATTCTATACTATGTGTGGTTTCATTAACTCTACCACTGACATTTCATAAACCATTTTAGTGTCTTTGATCCAAAGTATTTCTTCAAACATGTTTCAGAATCTAATAACACAGTTACACAGCAGGAGAGAGATTAAGAGCCAACAAGTCAGAGAGAAAGGAAATGGTTTTCAGGTATCATTAGCAACGGTACAGAGAACCGTTGATGCTGAGAGATCCAGGAAGAATTGCTGTAGCCTAAGGGTTCTCAAACTTTGTTTTTCTGATCTTCTTCCCCCCGCCTCCCGTCCACACAGAACAGGCTATAAAAACTCCATAGCTCACCCATGCTACAATAACTGATTTTCCACATATCAAAGCCAGGGCCAGTGTTAGGAGGTACCAAGCAGGGTAACTACCCATGGCCCCATGTCACAGGGCTCTCCACAAAGCTAAGTTGTGCAGGCTTTGGCTTCAGCCCCAGGTGGCAGGGCTGGGAGCCTCAGGCTTCAGCTTTCTGCCTGGGCCCCCACCAAGTCTAACACTGTCCTGGCTTGTAGCCCCCAAGGAAGCCCTGAACCAGTGCTGTAACCAAGACAGTTGACAAGAGCTGCAGAGAAGAACATGCTTGCACAGCTAGTGGTGAGGTTGTGTGACTAGCCAGAAAGGAGTGGCACTAGATTGGGGAAGGCAAGTTATGACCAGTGGGCCAGATCCATCCTGCCAAGCATTTTAATCCAGCCCGTAGCCTGCCATTGTGGCACAGAGCAGCTCCACACTGCTCAAAGCAGCTGACTGTTCCCTGTAGCTCTCTGCATCATTCATGGAAGTGGGGGAGGCTTTGAATGCTGTCCCTGCTTCCAGCACAATCTTAGCTCCTATTGGCTGGAAACTGGCCAATGGGAGCTGAGAAATTGTGCTGGGAATGGGGCCAGCATGTAAAGCCTCTGTCCCACCATAGCACAGAGAGCCACATGGAACATCCAGCCATTTTGAGCAGCTTGGGGCTGCTGGCAGGCAGGGATGCCTGTCTGAGGATCTTGCTGGGCTGCTGGCCGGGAGCTGCTTAGGTAAGCACCTCCTGGCCAGAGCCTACCTCTTGGCACCCCACCCCTCCTGCACCCCATCTCCCTCCCAGACCCTGCACTCCCTTCTACATTCCTTCTGCAGGCCAGAATCCTCTCCTGAACCCATACCTTCTCCCAGCCGCTGCACCCCAATCCCTGCCTGAAATCACTACCCCCTCCTTCACACAAACTGTCAGACTGCATACTTTCTCCTGCACCTTAGTCCTCTACCATGAGTTCCCTTCTATACTCAACCTCTATCCCAGACCCTCCCCCATCAAAAATTATTGCCCACTCCACCACTAGATGAATGCAGTGGGCCTGATTCTCCATCAACCTGCACTATGTATAGGTCATTTACATCCACCCTGCAATGGTGTAAATGATACCACAATAGGCAGAGCAATTATAAATCTGGCACATAATTTAGAACAGTGGCCCCCAATGCGGTGCCTGCGGGCGCCATGGCGTCCGCCGGGGCATTTGTGTGCGCCCGCCGACAACCTGGGCCGGCCCCGCCCCCGGCGCACGGCGCAATGGAGGCGCCGGCCCCAGGCGCGCGACACGCACCGGCACCTGGTGCGCGGCGCTCGGGTGGTCCCAGTCCCGGGGCACATGTGGGCGCGCGGAGCCGGTGCAGGGCCCCAGGCACGTGGCTCGGGCGGCGGCGCCGGCCCCGGGCCCAAGGCACAAGGCGCTCGGGCGGCCCCGGCCCTGGGGCACATGCCAGCGCTGGGTGCAAGGGCATCCCTGCCCCTGGCGTGCCCCAGGACGGGCGGTCCCGCCCCCTGGGCACCCGGCGCATGAGTGGCCCCGCGCCCGGGAGCCTCTATATGTTGGGGACCACTGATTTAGAATTACATTATGAAAGGTAAATAATCATAGGGCCTGATCCTGCAAGCTGGTAAGCAGCCTCAACTCCCATTAGTAATAGAGAGGTAGCCGTGTTAGGGTACGTCTAGACTACAGGCTTTTGTCGACAGAAGATCTGTCGACAAAACTTCTGTCGACAAAGAGCATCTAGATTTCATTCAGTTCTGTCGACAAAGCAAGCTGCTTTGTCAACATGGCAGTGTAGACGTAAAGGACAGTTTAGATGCAATAATGACTTCTGTCGACAGGACTCTGTCGACAAAAGGCGTTATTCCTCGTAAAATGAGGTTTACCAGCGTCGACAAAACTGCTGAGTTCTGTCGATGTTATGTCGACAGAACTCAGCGGTAGTGTAGACGCAGGTTTAGTTTTGTTGACAAAAGTCTAGACACACCCTTAGTCTAATCTTGCTAAAACAAAAGGAAAAACTATGTTGTTGTTGTTCGTCCATCGTATTCGAAGAGGACCTTGACATCTAATAGGTTATGTACTGTCCATCGTGTGTCCGCAAATGGCTGATAAGGCCGATACGGTCACGGAATGTTCTGCCACATGTCGGGCAGACATGTGTGGGCACCACTGTTGCAGCTTTTGCAACTCTGGCTTTACGGAGTGCTCGCTTCTCTTGTGCTATGGTTGTCCTTCTGGCTTCAGATGTTTGACAGCCTTGGTAGATCAACGTGTGCCATGTTGATCGGTCTTGTGCCAGGGTCTCCCAGGAGGTGGTGTCAATATCCAGGGACTTGAGAGAGGCTTTAAGCGTATCTTTGTATCGCTTCTTTTGTCCCCCGTGCGATCGCTTCCCTTGAAACAGCTCACCATAGAAGAGCTGTTTAGGGATGCGATGATCTGGCATCCTTGCAACATGGCCTGCCCAGCGTGTCTGAGCTTTCATCAGCAGGGTGTAAACTGACGGCAGACCTGCTCTAGAAAGGACTTCTGTGTCTGGCACCTTATCCTGCCACCGGATCCTCAGAAGTCTGCGGAGGCAAATCGTGTGGAAGTGGTTCAGTTGCCTAGCGTGCCTCCTGTATACAGTCCAAGTCTCACTGGCGTACATCAGGGTAGTTAACACTACTGCTCGATAGACTTTAAGCTTTGTAGCAAGGCTTATTCCACGGTGGTCCCACACTTTAGTCAACAGTCTGCCGAATGCAGAGCTTGCCTTGGCGACTCTGCAGTTGACCTCGATGTCAATTGTCACTGAGCGGGAGAGGGTGCTGCCAAGGTATGTAAATTGGTCCACTGCTTGCAGCTTTTGTCCCTTCACTGTGATGGTGGGCACTTGATGTTGAGCTTTCGGAGCTGGCTGGTGCATCACTTCGGTTTTCTTTGTGTTGATGAGAAGGCCGAAGTTGTCGCATGCTGCTGCAAATTTGTCCATGCTGGCTTACATTTCCTGCTCTGATCCAGCATTCAGGGCGCAGTCATCAGCAAAAAGGAGATCTCGTAGCACAGTCTCCTTTATCTTGGTGACAGCCTGGAGTCTTCGCAGGTTAAACAGTTTCCCATCGGTCCTGTATCTCAGTCTGATTCCCAAGGAACTGTTCTGAAAGGCATCTGACAGCATGGCTGAAAACATTATGCTGAACAGGGTCGGTGCCAGCACACACCCTTGCTTGACGCCGTTTGTGACGGAAAAGGCCTCTGAAGCTTCTCCATCATCCAGAACACGAGCCGTCATGCCGTCGTGGAACTGACGTACCATCAAGATGAATCTGTCAGGGCACCCAAACTTTGACATGATGCGCCACAGACCTTCGCGACTGACAATGTCAAAAGCCTTGGTGAGATCCACGAAGGTGGTGTACAGTTCACGATTCTGCTCTTGACACTTCTCTTGAAGCTGTCGGGCTGCGAAGATCATATACACCGTGCCACGCTCTTTGCAGAAGCCGCACTGTGTCTCGGGTAATAAACCCTGTTCCAGGTGGTCAATCAGATGATTCAGCAACACTCGTGCAAGGATCTTACCTGTGATGGAAAGCAGCGATATTCCTCTATGATTATCGCAAACTTGTCAATTTCCTTTCCTCTTGTAGAGGTGTACGATGGACGCGTCATTCAGTTCCTGAGGAATAGATCCTTGATTCCAGAAGGACTTAGTCTAATCTTGCTAAAACAAAAGGAAAAACTATGTAGCACTTTAAAGACTAACAAAATGGTTTAATAGGTGATGAGCTTTCGTGGGCCAGACCCACTTGGTATGATCTGAGGAAGTGAGTCTGGCCCATGAAAGCTCATCACCTATTAAACCATCTTGTTAGTCTTTAAAGTACTACATCAATGTTTCCAACCAGGGTTCCGTGGAACCCTGAGGTTCTGCAGGCCATCGTCAGGAGGGGTTCTTTGATAAATCATGGAATATATAAATAAAATTGTTTTTCTTATAATGTAAGCTGACACACACGTTTTTTATATTTGTGTGTGTGTGTGTGTGTAAACACACATAAACAGCTCTTTTCAAATAAATTTTCTTGACAATAATTTAGCAGTAATTGAATTGCGCTCCACTCTGTCAACTTTTTCTGGCCAAGCAAACGTTTTCATAGGTAGGGGTTCCTCGGGATATGAAAAATTATTGTAAGGGTTTCTCCATGGGAAAAAGGTTGAGAATCACTGTGCTACATAGTTTTTCCTTTTGTTTCAACTCCCATTGACTACCTGGTGGCAAGTGAATTGAGCTGTTCAGTCTCTACCTGCCCAAACACTTCATAGGAACTGATCATCAAGTATAGTCTAATGGGAATCCTATCCGTGCTGGAAGACATTCAGCGGTCAGATTAGTGAAACAAGGAACCACTCTTCTCACTGAATCAAACTTTCATCAGCACTCTGTTTAAAAGCCCCTACACGAGTATTTCATTTCTGACACTGTGTGTCTTTTAAGATACAGCTGCCCTAGAACTAGAAGATGTACATTTCAGCTAAGGGAGGTAGATCTGAGTTAGCAACTGGTTGAGCTAACCTAGCCTGCTGAAAACAGTGTAGCTGTAACAGTGGGAGGGGATAGCTGCTGGAATGTGTGCCTCGCATCTTCAACAGGTACGTACTCTGGGTGGCTATCTTCTGCTGCTGTTCTATTTTTAGCATGCTAGCTTGATCAGAGCTAGTGCAGGTATGTCTCCTGAAGATGGAATTTGCGCATCTGGCAGCTGACAGTGTAGACATATCTTAGGACATCTACACTGCAGGTGACCTCTCAGTTTAAAATAGAAATCTCTGACATCTGGTTGGGAGGGTCATCCCCTTGCTTTCCACTAGTTATAAGGGTGCTTAGAAATGTTTAGAAAATGCAATGCAAATACACAAGTAAGAGATTTCTTTGGCACAAAAACGGGTTGTGGTTTGAGGGTATGGGTAAGTGGGTGGAGGAGAAGTTTCTTACTGGGGAAAGGAAAGGGTGGCATGAGATTTTTTTTTTAAGGCAACTGTTACAGTCTGAACTGATTTCAGTTGAAATAACCCAGCTTACCCAATTGGAAACTGAAAGCAGCCCCAAGGAATACCAGTGAGAGTGGAGGAAAAAAAATCCACATGACAGCCTTAGTCTGTGATGAGGATGAAACACTTTCTTATAACTTCCAAGGGTTTGTGCTTTTCACGGAGCAGATCCACCGAGAAATCAAAAATAATGGCAGCGGCATTGGGAAGGGCATGTCTTCTTTGAGTTACTGTCAAACCCATAATTGTTTCATTTTGGTGGAATTTAGGCACTTCTAGCACTGATTAATCTGAAGGACAAATAGCACAAGTTAGAGACTGGCATGAGGTAGCAGGTGCTATGAATAGCCCAGCTGATTGCTCAGTCTTGACCTGCTGTAGATCTGTTATATCCCTCTACTGGATCTCTCTTTAGAAGACCCTTCTATTTGTTTCATTATATAGCAAACTCTGTTGTGGTACAGGAGTATTCACTGTGGCTAATATCCAGTAGAGATTAGGGCTCCACTGAAGTCAGTGAGTGTCATGCCACTGATTTTAAAAAAGGCTGGAATTTAATCCTAGGTTAGCATTTGACCTAAATTCCTGTGTGATCCCAGGTTTCCAAAAGGGAAAAGCACTTTAAGCCACTGCTTCCAAAACTGATGAACTAGGATCCAAGGCATGTCTACACTGTCACCGGGTGTTTGTAGGCTCAGAGGCTACGTCTACACTGGCATGATCTTGCGCAAAAACTCTTTAGCACAAGAGTTCTTGCATTAAAGTAGTTGTGCAATAGAGCGTCTACACTGGCATGTGCATTTGTGCAAGAGATGTGCTTTTGCGCAAGAGCATCCATGCCAGTGTAGATGCTCTCTTGCGCAAGAAAGCTCTGATGGCCATTTTAACCATAGGGCTTTCTTGCACAAGAAATTCATGTTGCCTGTCTACACTGGCCTCTTGCACAAGAACAGTTGCGCAAAAGGGCTTATTCCTGAGCGGGAGCATCATAGTTCTTGCACAAGAAGCCCTGATTTCATACAGTAGAATGTCAGTGTTCTTGCGCAAGAACACACCGCCAGTGTAGAGAGGCAGCAAGTTTTTGCGCAAGAGCAGCCGCTTTGGCGCAAGATTGCGCCAGTGTAGATACAGCCCCAATGATTGGGCCTCACTGTTTTGCACCAGTGCACCACAGCTACACTTGGGGTTTGCACTTCAGGAGGTATATCAGTATAGCTACTCCAGGGGCTAAAAATGCCAGCATAGACAAGCCTGGCTCACCACTGTCCTGCAGCTTGTGTAGTCATTTATGTCCCTGAAAACTAGATGTAAAGGTCTACCAAAGCAGACTGGTATTTTTTCATTGGTATCAGTGAGGACTAATCAAGAGGCAGGACAATGGTGACTCAAGGCTTAGCTACTCTGGGGCTTTTAGCCATTGGTGTACTTAAAACCAAGATAGCTGCACAAGTGTAAAATCCTAGGGCAGATGTGGTGCATTTGTGCAAGAAGTGACTTACACTGATGCAGCTCATTCTGAGGCTGCCCCTGAAGCCTTGTCAGCAGCATTGGTAACTAAATTTGGTTGCTTCCCAGTGTTCATTGCTGTGTGATTCTCTCTTCCTCAATCTGTGTATTTAAAAGTAAATTCATAATGTATTTATAAAAGTGCTTCTGATGTGAACAGGAGCTCTCGCATCCAAAGCATTTGGGAGCCAACAGCAAATAATTTGCACAGTCTGTAAAGCCTGGGTGAGCCTGGACCTCTCAGCTGCTTGGAATGTCCCTGGAAAGTTTAGCATCATTCTCTTCCAAAACTCTGTTGTTTCCCCTACATGAGAATTTTTGTTCCAGATGGGCTTTTTTAATAGAAAAAGAAAAAAACCTTTATTTTCTAGGCAATGGCTGAGATTCTGGCCCCCATTAAAGCAGCGTTGACCTACATCAGTGGTGTGAATGTAACGCTGACAGGTGGAACCAAATCTAGGACCTCTTGAGAGCTGTGCATGAGCCTCTATTATAGGAACTAAAAGCCCGCTGGCTCTCAGCAAAGGCTGTAGAGCAGACTCATTATTCTCTCTTTAAGTGGTCTCGGTGCCACTAGAATGTGTGTGGGTTACACCAAGTAGCCTTATTCCTGGCTTAACAGCTACACAGGGATTCTCTCAGTAGGAAAAGACCCAGAAGACACAGAGCTAGCTACACTAGCTCTACACTAAGCCAACTCCTAGCCCCTTGGTAAAGGTGTGTGTGTTTGGGGTAAAATTGATGGCCAGAGGGCCCGTGAGGAAGTTGCAGCTAAAATAGCTCCCAGTCAGCTAGGGGGAGGTGAGATATAAAATCATTGGTGTGCCTCATAGCTGCTGTTGATGGCTTCCTTGGTGTAGTGTGATGGGGTGTACTTGCTCCACGCTGTAGAAGGTTAAGGCAGCACTCTTAGCAGCAACAGCCACATCTCCTCCACACTACTGGGCATGCTCCAACTGCTGCTCCCCATATAAAAGGCAGCAGCATAGCTCAGTTTGAGTGTGCTGTTGAAGGGGGATGGCCTGCCCTTTCACTGGTTCCAACAGAAGAGCAGTCAGGATCCTGGACTACCAGAGCAAGGACATTGTAACTGCCACCTGAGCCCAGTGACTCTGAAGACACCATGACTTCAACTGCAGAAGTCATGGTTGCACATAGTGTGGGGAGGGGACTAGCCAATGTCCATGCAGGAGTCAGTATCTTGTGGGTGTATTCCCCACAGACTTAATGGTAAATCCTTTTGCCACTACCTGGCCTAGGCCTAAGTAGAGGAGGAGGACCCAGGTCCAAAGGAGATGACCCATCACCCCCTTCCTATTGACTCAGCCTATTAAGCTGCACTTCCCTTCCGCCAAACAGAGTCCTATTGACTTAATTGTGGTGGTACCATGCCTTTGCTCAACCCCCAGGGTTTTGGGGTGTTTTTGCCCCATGATGGGCAGCAAAAGATTTAACCCAAATACTTTACTTCCCTAGTTTAGTCCTGTTTACTTTAATATGTTTGGCCCAGCTCTGCTGCAGGAGAAAACTGAAATTTCAAAGATTACTTTATAAAACATCCCTCCCCCCCATAACTTTTCCTTGTTCAGCTTTATAGTCTTGATTATTTGAAGATGCTCTGAATCTAGATTTCTGTGTCAAGAGAATAGAAAACATGGTAAGTGTTTCCAGTTCCATTACTAGTCAAACCTTACTTAAATTGTTTGTGCTAAGTGCTCATCAACTTGTTTGGAAAAGCAGGAATTCCAAAATAAATAGTTAGTTGCAACCAAATGGTGAGGCAAAGTAGCAAAACACTTTCCATGAGTATCTGTTCAGAATCTTAAACATATTCAGATTGATTCTTTTCAGTCCCTTCTGTTGTGTTTTTTTTTCCATTAGTATACTAGTGACTGAGTTTGCTAGCAGGAATAATCAGTTATTTTCCTTTTCTACAGCAATGGAAAATGAGGCAAACAGTGAGATACTCATCCTGTGAGGGAAACGAGAGCACTCAGTCCTTCTTAGAAGGAGCTCAGTACCTCGAAGTACTGAGCCTTAAAGGTATGCTTCTAGTGCAGGTGTGAGCAGTCTCCCTGCCTGGGGAGTCAGACATGTGGCTTGCTCTGTTTGAGCTAGCATACTAAAAATAAGTGTGGGGACATTGTGGAATGGGTGATGGCTTGGACTACCCACCAAACTATGGACCTAGGGGATCGAGCAGGCTTGTACCTGCGTGGCTATCCCATGTGCCCTCCCATACCACAATGCCTGCTAGTTCAAGCAGAGCTAGCAAGTGTCTGTTTACCTGCACTGAGAAGCACCCTATCAGCTGCAGTGTACACATACCTTTAGGTCATTTGATTAAGGCCATACAGTAAGGTCTTGTATATAGTGGCACTACTTGTCCTCAAAAACTGCCTTTTGTTGGCAAAACAGTGAGAGCTTACGCAATAAAATGCAGAGGTCAGTAACCTTTTCAAACCAAAGAGTCAGACTACATCAAAATTCAGAACAAGTGGTCAACAAAGAGCCATATAAAAATGCCTATTTGCATGACTGAAAATATACAACTTAATATTATTGATAAACGAAATAATGATTAATACTAGCATAAATGAAATGTTTTACTCACAGACTTTATTTAATGGGACTTCTGCTGCTGCATCTTTTTACACATTTCTTTGAAGTTTACATCACAAGTGGTGAAATCCAGCTTCATGCATGCATTCAGGCTGTCTTCTGTTAATGTTATGGCAGAGGATTTGTGATGCGGGGGTGCAGGAGTCTGGGTTGGGATGTACGAGGGGCTCAGGGCATGTGTGTGGAGGATGCAGGAGTGTAATGACACTGTGGCCAGATAAGGGCTGGGTCCTAATTGGGGGGGCTTGTTGGCCAGGCTTCATTTTTAAATAAAGTAAAATATTATGTCCAACACACAAGGTTTCAACATTGTCTTTATTTATGGCGGGGTGGCCCCCAACTGAGATACCTCACTCCTCTGGTGTTCCAGCCCTGTGTGGTGGAGGGGCAGGGAGGACTGAGGTTCAAGGCTTCAGGGCAGATTAACTCTTCTGGGGTTTTAGGGTTAGTGGATTTTGTGGCCCCCCCCAGGGTCGGGGGGGGCAAAAATGAGGGGTCCAGTGTGTGAGACAGAGCAGCCAGTAAGTGGAATAGAAATGGGGGTGCAGGATCTGGGTGGGAGGTAGGGTGCAGGAGTGGGCTGGGGATAGGGTATTTCGCTGGGGGGGAGGGTGTAGGAGTAGGGTGTGGGTGGATGTCTGGCCAGCGGGGAGGGTGCAGGAACAGGGTGTGGATGGGTGTTTGACTGTGGGGGGGGGGGTGCAGGGTCTCAGGGCAGGGGGGTGCAGGGTCTGGGCAGCACTTACTTTTTTTCCCCCAGTGTCTGTAACTAGGTTTATTCATTGAAACAGATGCAAGTCACTCCCATCTGGCAGCCAGCCATTGCTCCACACAGGTCACGGAATAAGTTAGCAACCCAAGGGCCGAGTGTGGAATGGAGGTAGTGTCTTGCAAGGAGTCAGCCTGGCAGGTTCAAGTGTAGATGGGAACTGGCCCACTCAGTTGCACTACTTGAACTTCTCCAGGCTTGCCAGGATCCAGCCTGCTGGCACCAGGAAAAAGGTTCTCAGCCCGATAACGGATTCCAGCAGCCCCTTGGGGCTCTCTGGCGGGTGCAAGTGCATGGCACATGCGGGTGGCATGAGGCGGGGGTGGAGGAGTGTGTGGAGCAGTGGGGACACAGTCATGGCAGTAGCAGGTCCCTCATGGGCAAGATGGCGGCCAGGTCTGCTTTTTATGCCCTGTGCTGTTCTAAGGCTCCCTGTCCCAGGCATGGCCTCCCGCTGCTCCACTGGCCAGATTCTGGCCAATGAAACATCAGGAAAAGCCTCCAGCAAGTGCATCTGTTTGTCCAGCCTGGGGAGGGGGAATGTAGGAACTGTTTGTGGCTCTGGCTACTTCCCTGATCACTCAACCAGGCTCAGGGCTTTCTACAGCCCCTCCCCTCACAGGAAGCCAGCACTGGCTCCAGTCTTGTGGAGGGCGCGAGGTTGGATCACAGAGGCGGTGTGTGTGTGTGGGGGGGGGGAGGGGGGGTTGAGCTCAAGCTGTGAGTCATATTTGGCTCCTAAGTGAACCATATATGGCTCATGAACCAGAGGTTGCTGTCCCTTGCTATAATGCAACTTTTATTGGAAAAAACACCCAGTTTTGGTGACAAACTGCTACTCCTATGAAAGTCTTTTGTCTTGTTTTCTCCCTTAATTGTCGACAAAGAGCCAGTATAGACTGTTGTGGTGGCATCTAGTCTGGCAAGTTCTGCTTTTGTGGAAAAACTTGCCAGCTGTCTATACTTGCCGTTTGAATTTGCGCAAGAACACTGCTGATCTCATGTAAGATTGTCAGTGTTCTTGCGCAAATACTATGCTGCTCCCATTCAGGGGAAAAAGCCCTCTTGTGCAAATATATTTGTGCAAGAGGGCCAGTGTAGACAGCTAAAAACTGTTTTGTGCAAAAAAGCCCCAATGGCAAAAATGGCAATCGGGGCTTCTTGCACAACACCGCGTCTAGATTGGCATGGACGGTTTTCTGCAAAAAGTGCTTTTGCGCAAAAGTGTCTGTGCCAATCTAGACGCTCTTTTCCGCAAATGCTTTTAACGGAAAAACTTTTCAGTTAAAAGCATTTGCAGAAAATCATGCCAGTCTAGACGTAGCCTTGTCTGTTTTGTCAAGAGGACTGGCTTCTGCCAGTATCCTACAATGCCTGCCCTGATGGCTCTGTTCAGTGTTTTGTGATCTCTGCTGCCCTGCAGGCATGTGCTTCTCCCCTTTCAAAACTCCAGGAAATATCTGACCTCTGAGTGAGCTGCTCCATTTGGGGAACAAAGAACAAATTATTGGAATGCTCTGTTCTGCCCTGCATTAGGAACACAGCATCGGGCAGACTGCTGCTACAAGGGGAGGGCTGAAGAGACTGTTGTGCTGCTTTGACATTCCTCAGAATGGAGAACTCACAGAACTAGGAAGGAATCCCAAGAAGTGCAGGGATCAGGGATCAGCTCTGCCTTCTCACAATGCTGGTCCAACTTCCAGATTGGACCAACATACCTGTGCTTGTTCTGATCAAACTAGTGTGCTAAAAATAGCAGGGTAGCCATGACTGCTAGGACAATGGGTTGAGCTAGCTGCCCTAAATAGGGTTTGTGCTTAGGGTGGCTTGTCCATCCCACTGCCAGTGTAACCATGGTTATACACCTATTTTTATTATTACCTTAATCAAAGGTAGAACACTGATCTGACCCAAGGTGTGTCTAGATTACACACGTCTTTCGAGAAAAGCTTTTTCGAAAGTTTCTTTCGAAAGAGTCTAGACAGCCACAACTTTTTTTGAAAAAAAAAAAGAGCATGAGGTTGTGCCTACCTGACGCACTTATCTAATTCTTTTTTGCACCCATTTATACTTTTGGCCTTCACAACATCCCCAGCAGTGAATTGAGCAGGTTGAGCCCAGATATATTTACCCAAGCTGGAAATTACACCTAAGCGTTCTCCTGAATCAAAGTCATAGTTCTAAAATCACAGACAAACTTTTTGGTGGTAAGATGAAAATAGGTTCTGATTTGGACTGAGTTACAAGGATTTAAAAAGCACATCTTATGTGTATGTTTGTTATAAGATAAAACAAGTTCTCTTCATAAGCACTGCTCATGCATGCGTATATAAATAGAGTGGCCATTTCTTTTGAATAGACAATCTCTCTTTATTGCATTGTGTTTGCACAGGCATGCATAAGAATATCGAACTTTAATATGTCAAGGCCCTTGTATTATGGCCTCTGAGAATGTGTAGAAGAAGGTAGGACTGTCAGCCTGAGTTCCAAGCAGTGCCAGTTGTGGATACATAGGCCACCTGATAATAGTCACCTACCAGGCTGGGAAAGATTTAGGGTTGAACTTGTGACCTAATAGGATATGGACACTTTTACTTGTATCCATTCCCTACCCCAGACTCCAAATATAAATGGATAAGTCTTAGGTCAGTGATGTAATAAAGCCTAAAACTTGTTATCTGTCATAAAAAAATCAGCAGGATTTGTGCTTTTGATTGCATCTCTGCTTTTATTTCAGACTTCTGGATTTGGTATGCTGATACTCAATAATATATTATTGCTGACATTTTTTTTTTTGCTGCTCTCATTTGGTGCAAATATTGAAGCTCTCTTCTTGTCACTGCGAGAGATCTTTTTCATGATAAGTGAATGTGCAATTAACAGCCTGGCAGTGAAATCTGAGCTCACTCAACCTATCCTAACACAAACTTGTTTCCTTTTGCTCATCACATCTAGTATATATCTCAGTGGAGCCTCCTTGGGGTCTAGTCTAGCCTATTTTGAGTCAGATCCAGCATGGTCTTTACTCATTGCTGTAAAAAGGGTCTGAATTCCCTTTATGTGTGTCTTTAATCAATCCATTAAATACATCTGAAATGTGGGTTTTACTCCCAAAAGCTTATGCCCAAATAAATCTGTTAGTCTTTAAGGTGCCACAGGATTCCTCATTGTTTCTGCAGACGGCATTGTCTAGACTACATCCCTCTTTCGAAAGAGGGATGTAAATTAGACAGATTGAAATGGCAAATGAAGCCAGGATTTAAATTTCCCGTGCTTCATCTGCATAATGGCGGCTACACATTCTTTCAAGAGAGGGCTTTTAGAAAGTAAAACTGCCGTTTAGACGCAGTTCTTTCGAAAAAGAAACCCCTTTTTCGAAAGAACCTGTAAACCTTTTCCCCCCCCCCCAGGCATTACAGTTCTTTCTAAAGGGTTTTTTGTTTTGTTTTTTTTCCCCTTTTCCCAAAAGAATCCCATCTAGATGGCGGTTTTATTTAAAAAAGCCCTTTCTCAAAAGAACGCGCAGCTGCCATTATGCAAATGAAGCCTGGGAAATTTAAATCCCGTCTTCATTTGCAATTTCGATCTGTCTAACTTACATCCCTCTTTTAAAGAGGGATGTAGTCTAGACATGCTCATACAGACTAACATGGTTATCCCTCTGAGTAGAGTCTCAATAACTGTACTTGAAGTCCATCTAGTGTACTGAGGCCAAATCCAATTTTGGTGTAACGTCACTGAAGTCGGTAGAACTTCAAAGAAAATTAGACATCTTCTGAGCTTACTTATAGGATATATCATGTGAAAAATTACCATACTAAAGGGCCATTTCTCCTCTGACAAGCTGAATGGGCTTCTGTTAGTTTTCCTGTTTGTGCAGTTGTATTTCCAGTATGTCGTAAAAGTCATCCAGAATGCCTCAACGGTGTGTCTCTTGCCTCAAGAAACAAGGATTTAAAGGAAAAAAGGAGCCATTGGCACCACTTATTTTTCACAGGGTTGTCATCTTGTAGCAATTAACAGTGTTTGTACATGATATGGGGGCTTTGAATAAAAATAGTGCCTTCTCTTAATCTATTTTGTCCTATGCTAAAATTAAGAGTAGATAGTTGGCAATTTTTTTTCTGAGAAATCCTAAACTACGTACTGTAAAAGCTGAGCCAGCAGTCCTCATCTGGAAACTGTTACAGTTAATGATAGATTATATAGAAATCTCTAATGTATGAAAATATAGAATATTCTGTACAATATTTGGACAGACTTAAGTTAAGCTAAATAGAATTCCCAGACACTTTTGACACAGCTGGATAGGAGATTGTTTGAGGGATGTGAATAAAAAGATTAATCTTTAGTGTCAGCGGCAATTAGCATAAGTTTCAGAATAGAAGATGTCTCTACAATCCTGGCAAAAATGCCAATCTGAAGAACTATGAAATTCCACACAATGATGACCAAAGGAATCCTTCTTTACTGTTGTATCAGTGCATTCTGAGATTCCTGAAATACCTATCCCACAGTGCCTAGCCCCTGCTCTCAGCAACAGTGCTCCCAACTAATTTACAGATGCAAGACACTATATTAGGGAATGGAGTTAGGAAAGTTGTTGCAGACATTGTATTTCTGGGTTCTTTCCAGAGTGGGGAGAAACTCAGGTAGCATGCACCAGTTCAGCTGGAAATGAGCTCAAGACTTGCTCCAAGGAGTATTGCAACAGCCCACAGCAACTGGATATTGTAAAATGGCTGGGATGACTATTGTGACATGCAAAGCATTGAGCAAGTGTTGCAAGTTCAGGGAGTCCAAAGAAATCTGTGTGGGGATATTGTTTGTGCTTTGTTTTTTGCTTAGTATAGTTGAAATCTCTGTGCTCTGGGTCCCCATTCCCTGAATGCCGCTGGTGAGAAGAGATCAGTCAGTCAGACTAGTCCTAGGAGGAGAGTGGGAGGTTAAGGAGGAAGAAAAATACATGCCCCTCCCCTTCACTGGGGATGAAGACGGGGAAATAGCTGTCTCCATGTAAGATCCAAGTGGAGATGGGGTACCATTGCAAGTCAAGGTCAACTGTATATATCCCCCATTTAGGGTTGACTTCAGTAAGCTCCATTGAGATAAAACTTCTGGTGTCCGGTCTCCACTTGTTTTTAGCTTTCTTAATGTAAAGCTACATTTTTTTCTTCTTTAGTGGAAAACCTTGCCAGAGCAGGGTGGGACTGCTGATGGAAAAACTTTTATGTGGGCTTGTGATGAAGCGTAACCCACACCAACCCAGATCGGTTAACAAGGGCTTGAGTGGCCAGCTGGCTTACCTAGCATCATCTCCCAGAGGGAGTTGGCAGGTTAAGTAAACGTGAAGCCTCATTGGGTAGTGGCTGGCACAGCTAGCCCTGCTGACAGGGGGAGGCAAAGGTGGCAGTTGTCATGGGGACCAGTTACTCAAAGGGGTCCTGGCTGCTGCTGCTACTCTGGCAGCAGCTTGGGTTCTGGGCACTTTAAATTGCCACCAGCGTGCCATGTGCTCCAGGCAGCTCTAGGACTTGGGGAGGGGAGGCACTGCAGTCTGGGCAGCGCTGAGGGCTGGCTGCTGCAGACCCACCCTTGTGCCTGAGGCCCTGCCCCTTCCAGGAGCATGGAGCCACCCTCACCTCCCCCCACACACACCTTGCCCAGGGGCCCTCAGAAGCTGTTGGCCCTCCTGTGGGCAGTAATATAAAGCCAGGATGTTGAAAGCAGAAGGGGGCTGCAGGAGAAAGAGGCGGTAGTCTGGGATGAGGGAGGTTGATGAGGGGGAGGGAGGGGCGGACAAGGAGAATAGCCAGGTGACTAAGACCTGAGATCCTGCTTACAAGAGGGTGATGTAGCTAGGGCAGTAGAGTACAACTGTGATGGGCTTGGTTCCAGGCATCCCCTTGAAACTGTCATTTGATGTGCCGAATTACCACTGAGCCTGTCAAGCTACCCTTTCAGGGTGCTCCACCACCTGTCCTGCGGACCAGACCCCCGATCACCGCCAGCGACCGCGCAGAGTAGAGGTCACAGCCCATAGCAGAATAATAGACACTGAGATCAGCTTAGCTCTGGGAAGGCTCTGTTAAAGGGACTTGCCACAGCACCCAGCTGCATAGCCCCAATTTGACCAGAACCCCAGATAAATCCATCTAGATCTATATAAAATCTTTATACCAAGCAAGCTCATAAATTGTTTGCTCCCTTTATCAATGAAAGTGAGAGATGCACAGCTGCTTCCTCACCCAGATAAGTTATTTACACTGGGTTTATTAATAAACAAAGAAATTTTATTAAATATAAAAAGTAGGATTCTAGTGGTCATAAAAGACAGGAGACAGAATTATGTAGGTTTCTAAACCAAATAAAACCAAGCATGCAAGCTAAGCTTAACACACTAAGAACTTGTTACAAATCATAACTTCTCAGTCTAGTTCTTATTTCAGCTAAAGGCCTTCTCAGGCCAAAGGTGTCCTTTCTGAGTTGGGTCCAGCAGTTCTTTTGTTAAAATATCTTTTGTTTCCAGGTGTTTTCAAGTATCCTCATGGGGTGAGGAGGCAGTTTGTAATGCCAGCTGAAGACCATAGTTGTTTATTTGCCTGACCTTATATAGAATTTCCCTAGATCAGGAAGCCTTTGTTCTAGACCCCCTATAGCACTGTGGAAAAGTATATACCGGTAATTCAAAATGGATTCTACCTTCAGGTGACACAATCAATATCTTTGTAGCGCCTTGGAGTCCATGAGTCAGTAGTAGCAAGATAGCATGTTTGCAGGAAGACAGCTCTCTACCACTCTATAGTCTTTTGCTAATGGGCTATTAGCTGTGTGTTTGGCTTCTTCATTGTTGTTCCTGATGGGATGGTAATAGACTCTTCCCAACATGAACACTTTGATAAATAAATCTACAGTCCACTATTCATAATTTGATATAGAAATGGTACATGCCTACAAATAGAATATACATACTCAGTGGATTACAAGAATGATTTTGCATGAAGCATTTTCCAGTTATGCATATTCATAAGAATATTTTCATAAAGCATTAGGAAGGCCCCATCATTGATTCCATGGTAAGATGAGACACACACAGACAGGCTGGGTAGGAAGGAGTGCAGGGATAGAGCAATGGAAATGGGGACTGAGGAGACCTGGATTGCTGGGATGAAATTTGGCTTAGTGGGTAGATTAGGGTACCTCAACCAGCCACTGGTATTCTCACATAGAGCCTCAAGCTACTCTCTATCTGGAAATGGCATTTGGACAGTGATCCTGATGGACTTTTTAACCCCAGAAGGGGAGAACTAAATGTGGATCTTTCTGGAGAGCCAATTGACCAGAAGCAAGACTATTGCAGAGAACAGACGGTAGCACCCAATGCTGCATGAGCTGCTTTGCCAGATCTAGACATGACGAAGTGCATTAGTGATGAGTGTGAATTTGTTACAAGACACCAACACAAGTTTGTCCCCAGCTGCAGTAAGGTAATCCACAAGTAATGCACCATCCCTCTTATTCCTCCTCAAATCCCTTCTCCTGCATGGTGAGAATCATGCATCTGTTTATCACCAAAAGAATTGTTACAAACATCTGTTGAGAGCATGGCCACTTGAATAGGGGTGTAGGCATCTAGAAACAAGCAAGATGCCTGTTGTATGATTTCAAGGGTGAAGTTGCAATAGTAGAAAAAAATTAATACATTGGAACGTTGTCTCAAGTCTTCATTTTAAACCTAATCCTTCAAGATTTCTTATTCTTTATCACCTACTATCAAGGGCTACTATGAAGGTACCTACTAACTTTTTTGGGAATCCTGAAAGAGAAAGTATTTTCTTGCAGATGATTGGAGGGGAAAATGAAGTCCTATTTCTCTTTAAGAGGATATACACCGTGCTACTGAATGGAGGTAGGGCAAGTCAACATAGGTAAAAATTTGGAACAGGATTAGATTTTGGTTAGAATTCAAAACTAGGCTTCAAGACCAAGCAGAATGAAGGCTCAGGTTGAGACTGTGTGCCCTTGTAGCCAAGAAGGCTAATGGCATATTAGGGTGCATTAGGAGGAGCATTGCCAGCAGATCTAGAGAAGTGATTATTCCCCTTTATTCAGCACTAGTAAGGCAACATCTGGGCTATTGCATCCAATTCTGGGCCCACCCACTACAGAAAGGATGTAGACACATTGGAGAGTGTCTAGCGGAGGGCAACCAAAATGATTAGGGGGCTGGAGCACTTGACCTACAAGGAGAGGCTGAGGGATTTGGGCTTATTTAGTCTGCGGAAGTGAGGGGGGATTTGATAGCAGCCTTTAACTTCCTGAAGGAAGGTTCCAGAGAGGATGGAGGGAGGCTGTTCTCAGTGATGGCAGATAGCAGAACAAGGAGGAATGGTCTCAAGTTGCAGTGAGGGAGGTCTAGGTTGGATGTTAACTATTTCACTAGGAGGGTGGTGAAGTACTGGAATGGGTCACCTAGGGAGGTGGTGGAATCTCCATCTCTAGCGGCTTTTAAGTCTCATCTGGTATGATTTAGGTGGGGTTGGTCCTGCTTTGGGCAGGGGGCTGGACTCGATGACCTCCTGAGGTCTCTTCCAGCTCTGATTCTATGATTTGATGGTTGAGTGGCCATAAGCTTTTTGCCCTCAATGATAGCAAGTTCATGAGATCAGCTCTCCTAGTATGAATTTTTGCTGTTCTTGCATCTAAAATGGATCTGGAAAACAGATCCTTTCTGGAAACCATCAACACTCAAAATGGTGGGGGGGAAGGAGGCGCTCTGTGTGTGTGTGTGTGTGTGTGTGTGTTTATGTTCAGCATTTGAGATTATTGTTCAAACTTAGATCAACCAATGATGTCTACAGATAAATGTCAGTCTGCTCAATGATTTCCAGAGGGATATATTACAAAAAGGAAAATGAATAAACCGTTTATTAAAGAAGTTACGGCTGCAATATACATTATATAATTGAGATGCTTACAGGAAAGTGACACATGCTTACAACTGAAATTTGTGAGATGCAGCTCATGTCTACACTACAATGGCATTGCTAAGGTGCTGCAAATGTGCCACTGTAGTTTTGTACTGTAGATGCTTTCTACATTTACGGAAGGGTATTTTATGACACTGTAGTTAATCCCCCTTTCTGAGGGGTGATAGGTGGGCGAGGGAAGAATTCGTCTGTTGCTGTAGCTGCATGTATGGTGGGGATTAAGTCAAACTAACTGCCTTGCACACATTGTGATGCTCTTGATAGCCCTGAGCAATGTAGCTAGGTTGATCTAAGTTTTAGATGTAGACCAGACTTTACTGTCCGTGAATCACTGAACATGATCACAGTGAGAAGTTGCAAATGGTCAACAATACACTTCTCCCTTCTAATGAAAGTAAAGAAAAATTCTCTGCTTTATGCTTCAGAAATGTTCAACAGTTAGACCAAATACCATTTGTTCTATATCTGTCCTTAGTGAGTAATCTGAGTTTGGCTACAAAGTGCGGTATAAAAGCATCCAGATGAAATTTTCTTAAAGGCTGCAAAAAGCTCTTCCTCTCCAGCAAGAGGAACAAAATGTGAAACAATCTGTCTAGTGGTAAATAACTACTGCCAAAATGTTTAACCCATTCTATCATGGGAATAGAGGGGGAGGTGCAAAGTAAGGCTAATTTACTCTCAATTTGACTTGAATGTTTGTACTGTGTTCTAAATAGCACAATCCAATCACCACTACTCCTTTGCATTTCTGGGAAGTCTATTTTCAATGGTTTTACTGTTTCTTTGAACTATATATGGAAACAAAATACTCTGCATGATTAGAAGTATCAATCTTAAACTATACTGGCAAAATTCAGTATTTAATATGTACAACCTTCAAAAAGGCCGTTGTCATTTTTATGATGAATTCACAATATTAAATATCTCACCCACAAATACAAGTCAACCAGGCAGAAAAACCTAAACAGGAAAGCTATTGATTTTTACATAAGGGACACACAGACTCTGTACTGATGGATAGCATTACAACAATTCTAAAATAAATATATACACAATATAAGGTCATAGAAATATATACATTTGTCCTGTATAAAGTTCCTCAGGATGCTGACAAGAACTTCTTGTAGTCTACACATGATGTATTACTTACATTTCTTCTAGTTAGCTCTCTTCTCTGCTTCTGCTAATGAAAAGAGTATGTTGTGGCTCTGATTTTGTTCATATGTTGTCAATTGAGTCAAACTGCTGCACTGCAAGCCATAATGTTGATGGCAATCCAGACCAGATATGAATTATAAATCCATACAATTTATTCTCATTAATGCAATGTTTGTGAAAGGTCATGGATTGAAGCACCCAGAGACTACAGTGCATCCCCTGCCACACTCACATAGTAAGTACTGTAAAGGTAGGGACTGCACGACATTCCGCAGTCTGTGCCAACATTCCCAACATCACTGAAGCAGTGTGCTTATAGCATAGGTCACCACCCTGGGATTCAAAGACCTGGAGTCAATACTTGACTCTGCCACTGATTTGCGGAGTGACTTTGGGCAAAGAACTTTTCCTTTCTGTGTCTGTCTCCCCATCTGTAAAATGGGGTTATTCATACCTGCATCGTTTTACAAAGCTACTAGTGAAAAGTGCTATAAGGGCTAGGAATTATTATAGTCTCACTAATGTTGTTCACCTCTGAGATAGGATTCAAATTATTATGTGATATGTGCTTTATACAGCATAATTTTCTCTGAATAAGCAGTTTGAGTTTTAGCATGTCCACACCTGGACCTAAGCTGGTATACTTTCCAGCTGCTGCCTTCCTAAGAGTGCATTGCAAGGTACTGTCTTTGGTTAGCTACATTGTTAAAATGCATGATCTGCTGGCTTCTGTGTTCGGTTTAATTACTCTGGAGATAGAGCTGTGCAGCAAACAATTGTTTCTGAGCATTGTTAGTATTAATTTATTATCATTATTAATTTATATAGTTTCATTAAATGTGCATAGGGTTTACAGCTGGTCAAATGTACCAAACACAGAACATGATCCCTGCTCTAAGGAATCTGTGAGCTCAGCATCAGTGGGAGTTGCACTCATGTGGGAGAACCACTCTGGTCCCGTATCGTGTTGTCGTTTCTAGTGGCGCTTTTAAAGGATGAGGATGAGAAGGAGAGAGACATGCAACAGTGACCAGTGTTTTCTGGAAGCTGTCCACTTGGGCAGCCTCTCAGGAGAGATTCAAACACCATCCATCTGATTAGCAGAGCGCCCACAGCTAGGATTGTTTGTTTGTTTGTACTGATATTACACATTGGCACATACCTTGGTGCACAAACTTATTCTGCACATGGATGAATAAGATTAGAGGATACTGTGACTGAAATTTTTCCTCATGTAGCCTGTTGTCTCTTTCACAGTCTTGCTGCAAAGTGAAGCAGAGTTCTTTTGAATAGGAAAAGTTACTGTATAAGTATGCCGGGCACTGGCAAGAATACGTCCCAACGCCAGCTCAGTGTGGGTGAATTTCACAATCTGCCATAGCAGCTGAAATGCCAGCCAAATGGAATGCGAGTTGCTGGGAGACAACAGCAAATGTCTGCTTTGGATAGCAGTGCTAAGCCAGGGAAAAGGATAACACCTCAACATAATTAAATGTCGAAAAATTCCTGACTTTTAGTCCTTCTGATGTGGGTATGGTAACTGTGCCTTCTGACCTTCATTTTGTCAAATTTCATTAGACTGGAGAAAGTCAAACCAAAATCACATGTCTATACTCCCACCCTAGTTTTATAAGGGATCAAAAATCTACATTTAAACAGCTTCAAACTCTAGACTCCAGCAAAGTCTGAACTTTTGGAGTTTTTTTAAGTTCTCTGTACTGTGCATTTTAGCAACCATCTGAATCTGCAAAGGAACCACTTAGAAGAAAATAAAGGTCATTGTATCATTTCAGATATTTATCACTAAAGATAAGGGGTCACTTGCAGAAGTGGGGTAACCTGGCGCAAAGACTTTGAGCCAAATTCTGAGCTAATTTATACTCCGAAAGCAATGATGTGACATGGAGGTATGAGTGAGAATAGAATATAAATCCCAGCAAGTTTTCCTTTCAAGAGGACAAAATACATCACCTCCGGAATGTGTCTTGTTGAAAATCAAGGCAGATAGATAAGCCAGTCTATAGCCATTTCTAGCTGAAGATAAGTTATATTCTTGTACCATTAAAAATGAGAAAGCATAGGGGAATCTTGCTATCTGAAAGTGTTCTGACAGAAGCTGAGCTAGCGGCATACTTGGGAGAGACACCTGAGAAGATCACACCAGACTTTGCTCATTTTAATAAATCAGATGTTCAAGGGGTTGAAGCCCTTTGGGATGAAACTGACTCAAGCACTCATTAAATCAAAATGGCTGAGGATATTGCTTACATTTTTAGAGTCAACATAAAAAATGTAAAAGATGCAGGAAAAAGAGATAAAACACTTTAGAAATGTGTGCCTTGTGTTTTAGGGATTAATAAAAATACTTAGCACACCTCTTGCAGTGTTTGACACCTTTTTTTCAATACCATCTAAGCTGCAACTGTGCCATAGAAATCCAAACAGAGTGTGTGTGGTGGTTGTTTTTATGTTTTGTTTTGTTTTTTTCCCTAAGTGGGTATAATGATACTTTTTAGTCTAAATACAGGTACCCAGGGGTCGGGGAGCTGAGAGGACAGATTGAACATGTATTTATTACAAAATCCTGAAATAAATACAGTATTAAAGCAAACCAATGTTTCCTCCCTCTCCCCACTGTGCTAAGTCCCTGATCAAAAACACAGTGAAATTAATGGCAGTCTTTCAATTAATGTCATTGGGCTAATTGTGAAAGGTAAAGAACAAAGATGTGCATCTCCTGTACATGTTCTGGTTTCAGTGTCAGACTTGCAGGCTACGTCTACACTGGCACCCTTTTCCGGAAATGCTTAAAACGGAACAGTTTTCCGTTATAAGTATTTCCGGAAAAAGCACGTCTACATTGGCAGGATGCTTTTCCGGAAAAGTACTTTTTCCAGAAAAGCGTCCGTGGCCAATCTAGATGCGCTTTTCCGCAAAAAAGCCCCGATTGTCATTTTCGCGATCGGGGCTTTTTTGCGGAAAAGAAATCTGTGCTGTCTACACTGGCCCTTTTCTGGAACAGTTTTCCAGAAATGGACTTTTGCCTGAACGGGAGCAGCATAGTTTTTCCGGAAAAGCACTGATGATTTTACAGTAGATCATCAGTGCTTTTCCGGAAATTCAAGGGGCCAGTGTAGACAGCTGGCTAGTTATTCCGGAAAAGCAGCTGATTTTCCGGAATAAGTGGCCAGTGTAGACACAGCTGCACAGTTTTCCAAAATTAAACCTAGCCAGAGTTTAGAGTGAAGAGTAAGAGAATCTTACTCTATGAGCAGTCCCATAGAAATCAGTAAAGCAATTCCCTTGAATCAGTAAAGTCCCATTGAAATGGAGTAACTAAGGTGCTACTCTACATAATAGGCAGAGCAGAATCTGCCTCAAAGTGAAGCAAATGTCTGGGCAAATTTCAAGTGGACCTGGAATGATTCATGGATGTGGGAAGACATCACTTAGGAGGTTTAAGTTAATGGAGCTTTTCCTCCTACATAAAGGAACAATCAGCATTTGAGCTGTTTCTCTTGTGAATCAATTCAGACTCAAAGTGGAGAAAGGTTTGCATCATGCCAGAGATGGAAAAACTACAGATTTTCTCCAAACTCTAGTCAATTGACCACTGATTTCATCAGCCCTGGAAAAATAAGTGTAAATTATGTCCAGAAACAGCTTCTTGAAAGAATAGACAGAACCTGTATCCTGGGAGGGTTTGGGTATTCTCTAGAAATAAATATCAAGCTAACAGCCGTTGCCCTCTGACCTCACTTTTTCTGGCAAAGAGCAACCCAATTGTTGCATTTTATAAACACCATTTCCCATCCTCTTCCTGTGCACTGACATGCTTTCCCATGGAAGGTCACTCTTGTAAGCACAAGTCTGCTTTCCTCAAGGAAGGGGCCCTTCAGTAATTTATGAAACTGGAGTCAAGTTGGCAAGATAAACACATTCTGCAACAGGTGATGAAAAATGTGGAAAAAACCTTGCCTGAAGAAGACATTATTTTGTGTTGAACTTCTAAGGATGTTTCGGAGGAAATGCAGATTGCAACTATATGGAGCACCTAAAGAACTCCTCCCCATTTGTGTTCCTGAGCTTGAGAAAACAGGTGTGGTGCACCACTTTATTGCAGAGGACACAAGCTACATAACCAAACACAGAACAAAAAACTAGCATCAAGCCCATCTCTTGTCTCTGCTGCCTTCTTGGCTGTTTATATAGACAAGATGCAGGAGAACTCCTTGTTTCCTTTTTCATTTCTTGTTGTTTGAAAGCAGTAGTATACAGTCAGATGATGAGGTGGAGGGGGATTTTGAAAATCTATTTGCACAATGCTATACATTTGAGACACTTCTAGGGAAGAAGATATGATTGCCAGGGATTTACAGCTCAAATTCTTGGCTGAATAGAAGAGAGCAGCCCAGCTCAACTTTTGACTGAGGGTTGACCCCTTGACATTTAGTCTGTTGGCAGAAACCCCTGGCTCTAAGCTAGGACACATGCCCCTCTTCTATTCAAATGCTGTGTAAGAAAAACAATTACGTGTAATGGCTACACTGTGGGAGGAGAGGAAGCATCTTTATTTTGAAATGCAGTAAGGAGATTATTGTACAGACTGACATTCTAGTCCTGTTTCCTGCTGCTACTGCAAAGGGCCCACTCACATCACTTTGTAATGTCAGGCCTCTGGCATCCACTCTTGCAGATACATTCAATGTAATCATCTTTTCTGAGACAAAAAATAGATCCTGCTGAGATTCTTCCCACTCCTTTGAAATCACTGTACATAGCATAAGCCGTACCTCCGCTGCTATATCTTCTGTGACTAAAGATACTTTCTCTGTAGAAAATGCTGAGATTTTTTTACATTATTCCAGGCAAAATTCAGCTAACTTCTACTCCGCTCACTGAGCATTTACCCATTTCCAGGTTTTTTTCCCCTTCTCTGGGTGTCTTAAGATATTTCTCAGGTTGCACTTCATAAATATGACTTTGTTGGGGTGCACAGACCTTTCAGTGTCCTCTAAAAGGGACTTAAGGCCTTGCCACATTCCACCCTAGTGGGTCTCTGGAAGTTCTTGCCAAGCCAGACAATGGTTAATTCACAGCCAGGGTGAAGAAACAGCTCCAGGAGGAATTCTCATCTCAGAGCTAATTTGGTGCAGATGAACCAACACCTTAAGGTAGTGCTCTTGTCTTTATAGGGACACAGATGAAGGGATTCTGCTCACTAAAACTTGTAATACTGTGGGGGAAAATGCCAGAACTACACTCTTTGGCTTGTAGTTGTCTTCATATTTATTGTGTGTAAATATGTGCAGAAGAAATGCACCAATAGATATTGGCCGCATTGGCATTCATTTGGATTACACTAGGGCTCCGGCAATAAAACTCCAGTCCACAAAGGATGGCTGCTCAGAGGATGATCCTCTATCGTGCTAGCCCTAGCCCTGCAAGCTGTATGTCAATGTGTCATTTTTATATTAGCAGGTCCAGCTTCTCTCTGGTGTAATTCCATCTGACCAAAGGAAGATTTGAAATATGCCTTGAAATCAACCCCAGGAGTGAAAAATAGACACTTGTTTGGTTCCTGGGTATTTAACACTGGAGAACAGAAACAGGAGACCCTTATTTCTTCCTGGTTTTTAAATGATGTACTAACATCCATTTATTTTTAATTTATTATACTGTTATGATGGAGGCTAGGTAGAACCTTGTTAAAACTGTTGGGTGTGACCACTGCCCTTCATTCAGGATAAATATAAGAAGCAGCTAAGCGCCTTTTGGAATAATATTACCGAAACAAAGGGTAGGTATATCTACACTAGTGAGTTTTGTCAAGGAAAATAATGTCAACATGCAAAAGTCACACCAAAAAAAGGTGCTAACGTGTCTTTACGCTTGTTCCTTCTGTGGACAGATTGTGTTCGCTTCTAAGCTCCCCTTTCAACAGCAGGAGCAATACACTGTGGGTATGTATGCCACAGATGGTGTCACCAGGCACTGTTGCTAGGTTTTGTGGGAGCTTGGAACAGAGCACAGGGCATGTTGCAACCATGCAAACTGTCCCATTGGGCACCACTTTGTTCCTGGGCTTTCAGCACCCTTTTGTGCCATTTTTCCAAACACCATTCTCTGCTGTGCAGTCTGGAATCTGCAGTGAGAGAGGGTCCCACACTTCACTCACCTGCTCGGTTTACTCTCAATAGGGCCTTGCACAAGTTAGTGGACATCATCTTGAAGTTTCTGACGGAGGAAGAAGACTTGGAGGAGCTTGACATTGTGCATGATATGGACAGTGGCAACCTGTCCTTGCATTTGGCACTCACAGTGCAACTGTACAGGATGGAGTCTCGCTTCTGGACATGGGAAATCAGCACTGAGCAGTGAGATTGCATTGTTATGCAGGTGTAGATGAAGAGTAGTGGCTGCAGAACTTTAGGATGCATAAAAGCAACCTTCCTGGAGGAGCCCCACCGCCCTGGAGGGGTCAGACTAGGCCAGGCAGTGGAGTTCTGGCCCCCACCCTGGACTAGCAGGAGGCCGGAGCCAGCCCATGAAGCTCTACCCCTGCACAGTCAGGCAGGAGGCTTGTGCTGGCCCATGGAAACTGCCTACAGATGAGATGGAAGCTGGGCTGGCCTGCAGAGCCCCTGGACAGGCAGAAAGCTGGGGCTGGCTCATGAAGTCTGACCCTCTCCTCAGACAAGCAGGAGGCCAGGGCCAGCTTGCGGAGCCTTGACCCCCTGTAAGGAGACACCAGGGAGGGGGATAAGCAGCCTAGCCTAGCCCTGGCCCCCTGCAAGGAGCCACTGAGGGGGGCAGCCTATCCCTGGCCCCTTGTGAAGAGCCACCAAGGGGAGGAGCCAGGCAGCCCAGCCTGCAGGGGGAGCTGGGAGCCAATCAGCTGGCAGCCCAGTCCTGGCCCTCTTTCTTTACCCCTGCCCCCCCCCCCCCCGCACTGTCAGGAGCCACTGGCCGGGGTGGGTGCGGACAGCTCCCAGCCCCCTGATTTGAGCCCCTTGCCCTGAATCCTGCACCCCCCCTGTCCTGAGCCCCATGGCCTGAGCTTCCTCTGCCCTGACTCTTGCACCCCCCCACACCTGCAGTCCCCTGCCCTGAGCTATCCAAGCAACGCCAGGTAAATCTTCTAATATTCATATACATGAATTTAGAACCTGCCAACAATCTCTTAACACAAAGCTCCCTGTAGCAAAGGATACAGAGAACTTACTATCTGCAAACACCACATTTGCTAAAAGCCTGTCAGTCCCCATGACAAGCTCTGTTCAGGATTGCTGAGTGATCTATAAATATTTGCTCCTGTACAAAAGAACTCATCTTGAGAGCTCCTATTCGGAGCCGCAATTTGTTGTCTTTTCATCTCCTTTTGAAAGGGTCCTAGCAAGGCTAATGAACCTTAATGTGACCTTCCCTTTTTAAGACTGTACGTCTATCATATTCATGTATTCCTTTACATGTGAGAGTTCCACTAACAATGCTTTTTAAAAAGCGAATCACAGATAAGGACTCAAGCCGGAAAAAGTGCATTGTCAATCTGCATGGGTCTTAATTTGATGGGGTAGCACAGACTTAATAATACCATGCATTGGAAACTTATTAGCAAAAATAACAATCCTTTTACTGGCACATCCTATTATCTGCATATTGTCTTTCAGGCCCTGATCATGCAGTGGGATCTGCCTGCGTGGGTCTGAATGCTCAGAGTGGCCATAGCCCTCTTTGCCCATCCCTCCCCCATCCAGCAAAGCACTTGAGCATAAGAGAAGTCTCACTGTACTGAAATATGCATTTAAGTGATTTGCTGGATGGGGGCCTTCTACCGTAAGTGCCTCAGGAAAGGGAGTGGTCTCTTCTTGAATGGCTGCAGTGCAAGTAGAATGCTTTTGGATGCTCTAATAATGATAATCAATAATAATCATAACGGCCTAAATGCTGGACTTCACTTAGGGTATGTCTACACTACCCTGCTAGTTCGAACTAGCGGGGTAATGTAGGCATACCGCACTTGCAAATGAAGCCCGGGATTTGAATTTCCCGGGCTTCATTTGCATAAGCGGGGAGCCGCCATTTTTAAAACCCCGCTGGTTCGAACCCCGTGCAGCACGGCTACACGGGGCACGAACTAGGTAGTTCGAACTAGGCTTCCTAGTTCGAACTACCGTTACTCCTCATTTCACGAGGAGGTTCGAACCAGCGGGGTTTTAAAAATGGGGTTCGAACCAGCGGGGTTTTAAAAATGGCGGCTCCCCGCTTATGCAAATGAAGCCCGGGAAATTCAAATCCCGGGCTTCATTTGCAAGTGCGGTATGCCTACATTACCCCGCTAGTTCGAACTAGCAGGGTAGTGTAGACATACCCTTACTGCTCAAAACCAAAACAAGCTCTGTGTACCATTTGTCCATCTCTCATAAAAAGCACCCTAAGGTATTGGTGCTTATACAAGGTTTACCTATACAGTCACTGTAACCTATGTAGAAATGGGCACAAAAAGAAAAACAAATAGATTTCACCATGGCTGGTTATATGGTGCTTGGTTGGCTGGTGATACTGTTGCTAAGACTGTAGGGCTATGTCTACACTGGTGGCTTCTTGCGCAAAAACATCTTGCACAAGGGTTCTTATGCAAGAAGTCTTGCGCAAGACCACGTCCACACTGCCATGTGCGAGCTGTGCTTTTGCACAAGAGCGCCCATGGCAGTGTGGACGCTCTCTTGCGCAAGAAAGCTCCTACAGCCATTTTAGCCATAAGGCTTTCTTGCTCAAGAAATTCCTGCCGAGCGTCTACGCTGCCCTCTTGCGCAAGAGCTCCTGCGCAAGAGGGCTTACACCTGTTAAAAAAGAGCGTAGCTCTTGTGCAAGAAGCCCTCTCTTACCACGCCGTACTGTAAATTTCCTTGCGCAAGAGCGGGTGGGCAGTGTGGATGCTCTGTGGATTCTTGCGCAAGAATGGCCATAACATCTTTTAGTGAATATACCCCGCACCCGTATATACCCCACAGTTTTTGCAGTTCGAGTAAAAAAAAAAATCTTGTATACTCTGCGCACAAGTATAACCCGCAGGGTATACAAGACTTTTCAAGCTGTCCGGGAGGCCTTCTATGGGTCAGGGGGGAGGGCAATTAGTCACCGTCCAGATGGGGGAGCACTCACCCCGCCTTGTTCCTGCACAGCTGCACAACCTCCGGGAGGGGGAACACTCACCCCCTTGGGTCCCACACAGCCGCACAACCTCCAGGCGAGGGAATGAGAGTGCTCCCCCTGCCCTTCCTCTGACTGCACAGGAAACGGGAGATGAGCCCCTTCCTGTGGCTGCACAGCCTCTAACCTCCGGGTGGGGGAGCACTCATCTCTCGGTTCCTGTGCAGCCACAGGAAGGGGTAGGGGGAGCGCTCCTGCGCAGGAACTGGGAGATAAGCGCTCCCCCGCCTGGAGGCTGGCATCTGTACAGCGGGGGAAAGGGCGGGGGAGCGCTCACCACCAGGTGAGTTTTTTTAAAAAATGTATACCCTGCACCCGAGTATACCCCATGGGGTGGGGATGTTTGTAAAAACAAATATAACCCGCGGGTTTTATTCGCTAACATATGGTACTTGCGCAAGAAGCCGCGAGTGTAGACATAGCCTAGGTGTCAGTTGAGCCCTGACACACTCATAGCTGGAAACCAAACCAGCTCACCAATATGTTAATATTGCGCAAGAAAGGTTTGAGTTGTGGAAATGTGTTTAACCTCTATGAAGTACTTAAGTGCTGCGTGCGTTAATCTTGCTTGTAAGGGCAAGGAAATATGTAAGTTTTGATTTATAGCTCTACAAAGGCCTGTTCTGAACTCTTACTTTCAAGGCATTTAGTTTTCTATGCAGTATTTTAATAGAACTCCAGTGTTTGCAGCCACAGAATGGATTCTCCATTAAAAATGACAGATGTTAGCCCAGAGATTGTTTGAGCTGAAAATTTCAGTTTTGCTTTGGTACTGTGTACCTTTGATTTCCATACGTTGTTGAGTTTAGTGAATTCTGTGGATCCCTTTCCTATTCTTGAAGTCGCTTTTTTTCTTGAGGTCTCTGTTGGCTAATATGGTACTGCCCAAGTAAATAAACTGTTTATCTTTCTTGATGGTTTTTGCCTTTTTATATGATGATACTGCTTGATGTCAGGGTTTCAAGGATGTTTGTTTTGACATAACTGAATTTGAGTCCTGCTTGGCCTGCTGTTTTTTGCCAAGAGGTCTGTCTTTGGCTATGTCTATTCTTACAGCAGCTTGCAGCATACAGGCAGAGCATGTGTGGCTATACCCTGCAGTGAAAGCAGGCTATATCCACCCTTGTCATGTGGTGTCTAGCTGCAAACTGTAGTGAAAGGCTCTGGCAAGTGGGCGGCTGCGTATTTGTTAGTTTTCCCTACTTCCTCCCACCCTGCCAGAGCCTTTCCCGGGTATCATAGCCTTTCATTCCCAGGGATGGTGGTGGGGAACCACTCTGTTAGAAAGAGCAGTGTAGATCTGTCAGGCACTGACTGGGTGTAACCTGTAGGTTCAGGCAGGTAGGGCATTCTGCTTTACACTGCTCTACTTTACTTGTCTAAGTTGTGCTTCACCATTTACACTGGTATTTCTATCCATGCTAGGTGGGCTCACAAGATTTACTCTGCACACAGCCATGTGTGTAGATGAACTTCCTAACCGTCAGGGTGGTTAAACACTGGAATAAATTGCTTAGGGAGGTTGTGGAATCTCCATCACAGGAGATGTTTAATAGCAGGTTGGATAGACATCTCTCAAGGTTGATCTAGATAGTGCTTGGTCCTGCTGTGAAGGCGGAGGACTGGACTTGATGATCTCTCAAGGTCCCTTCCAGTTCCATTATTCTATGATTCCATTATTCTATGATTCTATGAACCTTTTCTTCGTTGCTTTTCAGAGGTGTTGCTCAGTAGCGCAATATCAGCAAAGTCTAGGTCTTCTAGGCATTTACCCTCTATTCATTTATTTCATTTAAATGTAGTTTATGTTATGATATTGTCTACTGGGTCACTGCATTTGTTCTCTGGGAGAACTGTCACCAGGCTCAATAAGGTGGCAGCTGAAGGGGAAACCTCGCAGAAGAGAAATTCAGGCTTATATTTACTGCGGTTTGAAACTATGTTAATGGCTTTCTATCACTCTGCTGTGGAAAGCAAGGGGTAAAATGGTGGGCTTGGTTAGCAGGCTGAGAGAAATGGAAGAAAGCAGATTCAGCACACCGGATACTTTGGCTGCCCTAAAAGGAAGGCTAATAGGCTCCTATAACTGAAAGTCCCATTCATTTGAAGTGCTCAGCAGTTGAGAGAGAATCCTCTCCCTCCTAAACTGGAGTCACACACAGACAGCTTGATTCAAAGCCCATTGAAAGACTCCCATAGCTTTGGATCAGACCTATGGCATAAGGCTGCAACAGATCAGAAGAAGACCTAAACTCGAAGGCGGAGCGTAAGCTGGTTCCTTACCAGAATGAAGAGGTCTAATGTGTGAGTAATGCCCAGCTCATGGTCAAGGAATTGTAAGATACAATTCAGGGCTAGAAAACCCCTGAACTTAGTTCAGTGTCTGAAATATAAATACAAATCTTGCAGCTCGAGCCTATCTCTTCTCTCTACAAATGTATCAAGAAGCAAAGCAAAAAGAGCGCCCACCAACATTCACTGTAAAAAGAGCTGAAGATCTTTTAGCGCATGCTAATCCAGTCTTTGGGATTTTAATAGGGCTCTGATGATTTCACTTCTTGACTTCTCCCATGATGACATTAAGGATAGCACTGTCCTAGCACAGGGGTGCCTCATCTGAACTGACATCTTGCCAAAGCCCCGGCTAAGGGGAATGCAATTTAAAATTTTGGAATAAATAACTATTGAAATGAATCGGATGTGTACAAAAAGAAACATGCACCTGACTCTGATGTAACTGCGTATAAACACTGCTACTCTGTTCAGTACTCTTTGCTGTACTTGTGCATGCCTGCCCGCTCTGGAACAGAGTTTTCATTCATACATATTATTAGACATTCATCATATGCATATAATCAGTTAAAAGAGTGTAGCACCACAAACTGGAAATGGACAGAGATCCGGGGCAGGGACCATCATTTTGTTCTGTGTTTGGGCAGTGCCTAACACAATGGGTCATGGTCCATAACTGGGGTTCCTAAGTGCTATCCTATGGTAACACAATAATAATGGACATCTGATGTGTTCAGAGAGAAATCAGGAAACTAAAAAAAGACCTCTGCAGAGGAAGCGGTGCTCTCCTACCCCCCCCCCCTTCCCAAACACACCACAGCCCAGAACCAATTACATAACCATGTTCAGTGTAAGCATGATGTCAGTATGGTATCAATGAGACATGTTGTTCTAATGTGTTGCTGAAGCTGTGTTGGTCCCAGTTATTACAGACACAAGGTTGGTAAGGAACTTCTGTTGGGGAAAGAGAAACTCTTTCGAGCTACAACACACGTCACTGAGGAGACATACATATAAGTAAATCTGAGATTGCATTAGTCACAGGGCAGCTGAACAGGTACTGTGAGGCGTCAATTGTGTACTGACCCCACACCAACATTCATATCCACTATGTTCCCTCACATGCAGAATGAAAAAGATCTTGTAGCTTTAAATTGTTCCCATATTTTTATGCTGCTTTACAGGAGCACTATGCTGAGTGACTAATGAGGAAATTTGGCCCTCACTGACTACTTCCCGCTTTTTTTTTTAAACAGTCGACACTTTTTTACAGTCTGCCTGCCTGCCACACATTCTGCCCTAACATGTTACATTTAAATTGTTTTATGTGTAATTCACAACAGGCTCCTCAATAACCATGTAACCATTTTTGTTTAATGTGAATCATGTATCAGACAAGCAAATCAGGTCTTTGGGGTCTCTTCCTACCTTTACCGAGGACTTCCTGGGTGACTTTTGATGTCACTTAATCTGTCCTTTCCCTATTCCCTTCTCTGTAGAAAGGCAATGAGGTTATTGACCTACCTCACATGAGTGTGTAAAGGAAAATGGAATTGCAATTTGCAAAATATTGGCTGGAAGCTACTGTATTGTTTGCTGTTTCCTGTTTATTATTTGAATTAGAGATGTAAAATCCCATTTTAATCAATTAACTAGTTAACTGGAGAAACCAGCTGGGCTGGAACGACCTCCCATCAAAAGTAGGAGCTACTCCGGCTAGGCTGCAGCGCCCAAGGTTAACCATTCACATCCTTAATTTGAATCCTAGCACAGCATCTAAAAACCCCAATCCAGGATTGTGACCCCATTGTACTAGGTGTTGTACAAATACAGAACAAAAGACAAGGAAAATGCGGTTATTATGGGCCTATCCTTTCTACAGCAATACAAAACGAAAACTTCAGTGCCTCTTTCTCCGACAGTCAGTCAGATTTCAGCCAAATCAGTCTGGAAATGTAACATTCCAACTTCAATAAAGATATGTATGTAAGGAATTGAGGAACACATTAATTTAGGATGACAAATATTTAACAACCAGCTGCTGGTGACATCAGTATGGCCTGTTCTAAGGAACAGAGAATGTGTTGCCAGCTCTAGCTAAATGAAGTCAATGACTAAGTTATACTTTCCCTTTGTACAGAGCTAACACGAAGGCAAGGTTCAATCCAGCATTTTTTGTTTTTGATTACTCTAGGATCCTACCTACTTCCAAATATTTCTGGAACAAGCTGTGTCACGTGATTAAGCTAGAGTGATTCATGAGTTTGTTGGAAAAAGAGAAACAGAAAAAGAAGGGGCTGACTGTTCAGGGTAATGATATCATCACTCTGGCATCCTTTTCCTGGCCTAGAAAAAATGCAGCCTTCCCTGCTGTAAGAATTGGAGAGCAAATAGAGAGTCAGAAGCAGTCTGATTCCTTGGCAAGCCTACAGAATATACTAGACATAGTCTTGTAAGGTTTATCAGCAGTGACTAGTCAAGTGGGAGATATGACTATGTAGGCAGCCAAAAATAATGGCTGAAAGTATTGAGGGAGAATCTCTAGCAAATAAAGAAGATAAGGAAAAAGCTCAGTAACTATAAAGAGCATGTTAACTTCTTTATATCTCTCGTTTGATGGCATCTGAGGCTTCTGTTCCTTTTTAAAAATAAGGATGGAATCCTGGCAACCTTTCTTGGAACCATAAAAGTCAGCAAGGAACTTATTCCCACACCAAGATAATGCCAAGAAAATCTGTAGATTACTCAGTACTGAACTCCTTAAACCTTGTATTCTTCCCAGTAGAATGAATGATCTTTTGTAGAGGCCATGAAAGATTAGATTGACCATTTTGAGGCGAGGAACCAGCCTGGTGACTTTTGTTTAGTACTAATGTATTTTTCTTGTAAATGGGATTTGGCTTAAGGATAAGTGAAATGCGTAAATGAAATCAATTTGTGAAATTTAATTAATTGCCTTGATATTGACTAATATATGTTTGTATAGTATCACAGTGGGCACGATGAAAGTCGCTAGATGTTACTGTAATACAAGAATAATAAAATAGAAAACAATTATGGGACCTGTTCTTTTCCATGAGAATGTGCCGCCAGTGGTGTACATGAAAACAGAATCAGGGCATGTGTTTGCTGAAAAATTGGCCTCTAAGTTTTTAATTAATCTGTTCTCAGCATTGCTATTGTTCATTTTATTTAGTCAGTAGTAGGTTACATATTTGAAGCTGGAGAAAACTGGTAGGATTATTATCTGAAAAAATGTTCAACCCGAGGCAGGTTGAGGATAAAAAGCGCTGTGAAATAACACTCATGATGCAGATGTTGATAGATCACATTGTTTTTATGTTTTCTACATTATGAGCCTGATAATGATTCCTATGTGAAAAATGGGGCTGTGAAAGTAATATGTATGTCTAGGGTTACCAGGTGTCTGCTTTTCTACAGTTGAAAAGGGACCCTGGTGGTTCCGGTCAGCACTGCTGACTGGGGTGTTAAGAGGCTGGTCTGTGGGGCTGGTAGGCTCTGCACAGCTCCCTGGAAGCTGTAAAGGTCAAGCTGCTGCTTGTGGGCTACCTGGAGCTGGATTCTTAAATGCCTCCCTCACCCCCCCATCCCTTGCCCCAGCCCTGAGCCCTATTCCACATCCAAACTTACTTCTAGAGCCTACCCCCTCCCTCACTCTGAACTTCTGCGCCAGCCCTGAACTCCTTCTGGCACCTAAACTCCCTTCCAGAGCCCAACTCTGACCCTCACTTGCATCCCAAACCCCTGCCTTGCACCCCCTCCCATGCCTAGAGTGTCCGGTATTGGCCCAGATAGTCCAGTATTTTCAACTTCTGGCCGGTTTAAAAAAAACCCAGAAAATACCAGAAATGTCTGGTATTTTATGTTTTTTTTTCCTCAGATGGAAGGCTGCTTGGGACATTCTTCCTCTGCCGCATCTGGTGGGGGCGGGGGAAGCGTGGGGATTTAAAGGCACCATGACAGTTTTTTTGGGTGGCTTCCCCTCTTTTTTCCCCTCAACCAATTTTTTTTCCTACCAAGTTTCACAAAAAATGCTGAACAATCTGGCAACCCTACCCATGCCTCACCTCTGCCCCATTTCTGAGCCCCCTCCTGCACTCTGAGCTCCTTGTCCTAGCCCCACCCCAGAGCCTTCTCCCCACTCCAGCCTGGATCCCTTTCTCATAACCTGAATCCTTAATTTCTGGTCCCGGCCCAGAGTGCGCCCGTAGCCTCATAACTTCTCCCCTATACAATATACCCCAAACTCCTGCCTCAGCCTGCAGTGCGTCCCACAGTCTGAACCCATCAGCCCCATCCCAGAGTCCCCTCCTGCACTCCATACCCCTCATCTGTGACCCCCCTCCTTCTGAGCCCACATCCCCAGTTGATACACTCACCCCCTGTTGCACCACAGCTCTCTGCCCCAGCCGAGAGAAAATGAGCAAGTGAGGGTGGTGGAGCACGAGGGACAGAGGAAGAGGGGGAAGGGGCAGGGTGGGAAAGCATGTTCACTTTTGTGCAGTTAAAAAGTTGGCAACCATATGTATGTCATTTGTTCTGATATGGGGCTACAGTGGCATATCTTATACAAAAATCCCATTGTTGCTAGATTCTGGGGTGCAGGGCAGGGCTGCACATTCTGAGAGTGAGCTGTGCCTTTTCAGCATAGCAGAAAAGGGTGTTGCCACTGGAACAGGGATATGGACAGCTGAAAAATCCCCATGGCCTGTGATTCCCTCTTAACTGGACACAGTTGTGACAAGTGGAGGATGGGTGGTATGTGTTTACATAGGCTCTGTAAGCATGGATGGGGGAGGGAGGGTAAACTTAACGAGTTTGCTGGAACATTTGCAGGGCTTTGCTCCTCATGCTGTCAGCATCTATCAACACACCTCTCTGCATTTGACCCCGTGTGCGCTCCTTTGTTTGTCCCATGTGGTGCACTTTGTCCCCCCAGTGTTCCTGTGCTACCTGTAGCCAGGCCTGTCAAGACCAATTTGTAACCTTGGTAATCAAGTTCACTGGGGCCCTCTGTCTACCATTCAGTTTGTTTAAACAGATGTTACAGATGTTTCAGCGGGGTGGGATGAGGTGGGGGACCTGAGTTGAGTTCCTGGGTCTTGTCAGCCATGCGGAGTCTTAGGAAGCTTGGACTAGTGCACTCTCTCTCTTTTATTCCCTGTTTTCTAAAATGCTGTTTTTTAAAGGTATCATGATGAATAGGGGTTTGGCCCCTACCATAATTTGGGCTATATATTGTATCCCCACAGGTAACACCCAGGGGGTGAATAAAGCCCCATACTCCTGTAATGAAGTTGTATAAAGAGCTCCTCCAGATTCTCCAGATTACATATGTGCTTCTGTTCTGCTCAGTTATTCCTTGATACACGTTCCTTCTCCTCCAGGGCCCATGATATATAACGGTAATACAATGCACTTGTTGTCTGTAAAGCCCAATGCAATGGGAAGGGAGGAGAGGTATTCAGAGTGCTTATATACTAAAAAAAAAAGGACAGGTGATTATTAATACAAATCACTACACCACCAGCTATAGCTGCCGGTAACTGAGCGACAATGCTGCAGGCACAGCTTGGAGCTGAGGTACTAAAATAAACTAGTGATTCATAGCGAGGAAATCTCAGAAATGATGAGTGTTTAAATCCAGCTTAATTAAAGCCTTGTTTTCTGTTGCTGTAGACACATATTCGGATTAAAGCAATGCTGCTGGTGTGAGTGTAAGGCTAAGTGGTGCAATGCTGCAGCAGTGAGCAGTTTCAGATGTGGGAGGGGAGGTTTGCTGACCTATTAGATACTTTGCACTGAGGGGTCCCATGACTAGTCAAAACTCTCATAGTAAAAATTGCCAGTCACAGATCATTGGACCTTGAGTGGCTTACTCATACTGGGTCAGAAGACAGGATGTTAACCGCTGACACCACAGCACATTGCTAAGTGGCTATTTTTAAATATGTAAAACACGAATAAAAGCAAAATGTTTTGCTTTGATCTATAAGGAAGATTTTAAGAAAGTGTATTGAGTAACTATGAGTCCCTGAAAATCACGAATGTCTCCTTTTTCAGGGCCTGCCTATGGTTACAAAAACCAAACAAGGCTTTGTCACAATTGGTAAATGCTCAAGGATTTGCTAACTGAGATTGTGAAACCGATACCAGGCAGGCCAAGCAAATTATGTACCTCAAGAACCAGCCCCCACAAAATGGATGATAGTTTGCCATCTTTCCCTCCAGGACACTTATCTTTGAGCCAGTCCTCCCCTTACATGGCTGCACATAATGCATATCGGGGATATAAAGATACTAAGTTCACATTTACACTCCCTTTATCTGCTGATGCTGAAGGCCAGGCCACACCACCAGAGCTGAGTTAGATTTCTGATTGCTCTCATTTTTGGCAACTGCTAATTGTCTCCAAGGAATCAAAACTACAGCCAAACAGCAGTGTGGGATAGGAACATTACAGCAATGTCCTATTTCCCATGGCCACCTCCCTTTTCCCCTGCTACATGGGCAGCAGTGAGGGGACAATATAAGTGCATCTATACCACTGGAGGATCCCCTTTGCACTGGGATGCATATATTGCAGCTGAATCTCTCTGGGCTTTGGGTCAAGGGTAAGCTAAGGCTGATGACCATGCTTCTACTCTCTTCCCCGGCATGAGAACTGATCACTAAATTGTGGTAGAGGCACCAGGAAAAGAGAGAAGTGGAGAGACACAAGATGGAGATAATAAATAATTGTGGCACAGAAAGGGTGAAAGAAATGGGAAGGGGAAGAAGCCTGAAGCTTGAAGAAAGAAGGAAGCAAAACAACCAAAGCAGCAATTGATGGGGGCAGGGGAAGCAAAAATCAGAAAAAATATAGCACCCTTTTCTCTCCTTCCCATCTCCAGTGGCCAAGCCCTTGCATGCACAGTTCCCTGTCCTTCTCACTCAGTTATGTCTATGTCTAGACTGCAGGCTTCTTTTGGAAGAAGCTTTCCCGGAAGAGATCTTCTGAAAAAACTTCTTCCGAAAGAGAGCGTCCACACGGCCAAAGTGCATTGAAAAAGTGATCTACATTCAGCGTGGCCGCTATCTCGCATTTCAGCTGTGATTGTTATGGACAGAGTGGCCACCAGGGCACCTGTGCTTTTTCCTCTTCTTTCCTGTTCACACATGTCTTTTTCCAAAAGAGCTCTTTTGGAAAAAGGCTTTTTCCTTGTAGAAAGAGGTTTACCAATGTCAGAAAAATCCCTCTGTTCTTTCGATTTTTTTTTTTTAAAGAATGTGATTGCAGTGTGGACATAAGTGACGTTTTTTCAGAAAAATGGCCATTTTTCCAAAAAGGCTATGTCTACACTACAGAGTTTGTCACCCTTCCTGTTCACATTGGAAATCTATCTACACTATGATGGATGGCTTTCCGAAGTAACTTAGAATTTTATTTTTTTCTTTAAGGAATTGGTTTGCAGGCTACTTCAGTGTTGGTATACCCAGTGACATCAGTAGAGTGGCACTCGGGCTGAATTTAGCCCTCTGTCTGCAAAATCTGTTTTAAAAGTTTCTTTAAAGTGGAGCTATGCATAGTTGTCATTATGAAACTTGTCTACTTTTGTTTCTGACTCAAAACACAGCCCAAGTCTGGGCTGTGTTTTATGTCTAGACTGCAGAGTTAAATTGGCAAAAGACGCAACTTACGGTACAATAAATTGCATATCTTTTTCCAATTTACTTTTGAAAGAGCCTTTTCTGAAATTTAGCATGTCTACACGGTGCCAAATTTTGGAAAAAAGTGCTCTTTCGACACATCCCTTATGCATCGTAGAACAAAGTTTACAGGGATGGCGAAAAGAGCATGTCCGCTTTTTTTGAAAAAAAAAATTTTCAGAAAAGCTCATGTAATACCTCCGGTATCCCAGAATAGCAATGCAGTCTAGAAGTAGCCTTGTTTAGGTTTGTGAATCTGCTGCAGTTGAACTGCAAACATTTGAAACTGGACATTTTCATCTGAGTTTCACTTTGAATTTTGAGGCTGGTTCAATCACCAGACTGAAGAAGTGGATGTAAAACTGCAGTGAAATAAAAAACGGGTTTCTACAGAATCATAAAAGTGTAGGACTGGAAGGGACCTCAATAGGTCACCTACTCCAGTCCCCTGCACTTAAGCTAAGAAATAGCTACTTCTTTCCTGACAATTGTTTGTCTAACCTAGTGTTTCCCAAATGGTGTTCTGTGGAACCCTGGGGTTCTGCGAAGTAAAAATAAGGGTTCTGTGAGAAAATTCCATGCCAATAACACTTTATGGTTTAAAAAAAAAATTAAGCATTTATTAATTTGATTGAAAACAGTTTTCATTTGTGTTTGCCACAATAAGTGTCCCTGTGTAATGACAGCTTAGCCAGAGAGCAGGGACTATGATGTCAGTACTCAGCACTCCGTGCACAGTCAGTCATGTGATTGCCTGATATATACCACCATAAATCCCCATACTTACTCTCAAGAAGCGTGGATCACGTGGGTGACTGATTATGAATATACTAGCGCCGCATTGGACAAAGTCGAAAAGCCTCAGCTGTCAGACTAGTTGCTTGTATGGGAGCGTGCAAGCAGTGTTCTCGAAAGATTAAAATTTTGTCATTGTCACATAAGCTAGTTTTGGATCTCGTCTGAAGGATAACTGCCGATATAATGCATATTAATTTTTGAGCTTTATTTATTATACACATTAAATGTGTTTTTCATTTTAAAATATGTACAATTAAACTAAATGTTGATCTCATGCCTTTGTTTAGCATTTGTTTATTATTATCCTTACTTATGTGTGGTCTACTTTTTCAGCTCCATTTATAAGACTGTTGTTAGGGGTTCCACACAATTTTTTTGAGTTTAAATGGGTTCCGTGGCCAATTAAAATTGGGAAAGACTGGTCTAATCTGTTTTTAAATTCCAATGACTTAGAATCCATAGCCTCCCTAGGCAATTTGTTTCGGTGCTTACCTACTCTGACGGGAAGTTTTTTATAATGTCCCACCTAAGCCTCTTTTGCTGCAATGTAAAGTATGATTGCATGCACCAAAAAAGGGCTATAGAACTCTGCCATAAACTTGCACGTTGCAGGAAATCTGCTTTGGCTTAATGGAAGAAAATGTATTATAAAGACTGAAATACATGTAGGTGGTTCCCAGTACACCACACAGAATGAAAGTGTGGGATGGGTGGTGAATAGAGCTTGTGTTTCCAGCTAGGATGCTAACTGCTAAGAAAACATCTGTCTGATTTAGTTAAGCTGAAGATAGTCACAGTGAGTGATAAGTTTGTTACAAATGGAATACAAAGTGTCTGCTGCACAAAGACGTTTACAGATGCCCCGGCAACACCACCACTGTTTTTAATTAGCAATGTGGGGGAGAAAAAATATTCCACTCAGACACATTATTTAGCAGTAAGATATGTTAGATGCTGCCGTTGGATAGATCTCTTGCCACTGATGTGGGGGTGGGGGAGGAATGTTCTCTCCCTTCTGTGAAGTAGTGTCTGAATACAATATTTTCTTTACATTATATCATTATACTGTTAAACACGTTACTACATTAACTGATTTCTTGTTCACTATTAATAGCTTCATTTCATTCCAGCTGCTCTATGAAACACTCACCACTCCCCTGGAGAGGCTGCCTTTGCTTCCTGCTGATACTACACAGCATCTGCTTCAAGCTGGAGGGTGAATGACTGTCTGTCAGGTGGCCTAGACATGGGCTTCTTCCCCATGAAGAATATGCTTACAAAAGAACTGGGACTATATGGAAAAATATTTCCACAGGCATTCACTCAAATTGAAAAATCAATTTGTTTTGCTTCAGTTGCTATATCTCTTGTAATCACATCCAGTGAATGCTTGGGTGGATGAGATTTACTTGCATCCATGCTCGTGAATTCTAAACTCACATGCTTGAGTATCATCATAGGAATAGTGTAGCTCATTCCTATGAGCTGGGTCCCAGCAGGAAAATAGGGTTCACTTACCATTGCGTCAGAGCGCTGGCACTAAGATAATTACAGGATCCAGATAAGGATCTGACAACACCATTTTTCAGATAGTGCCATGCTAGAGGCAGCTTTAATGTAGAACCAAGTTCATATTCCTCCCATCTAAGCTGTTGGGAAAGGATAATGAGAAACGAAGAAGAGAAGTTTAGGGCTTTCATATTCGACAGTGGCAAGCAGGCACTGAGTAGATAATATTTAGATCTTTATATTTTCAGAGCTCTGTATCAATATTAACTCATCCTCACAATGCCCATGAAAGCTCTGGAAGCACCATCTGCCATTTGCAAAAGGAGAATCTGAAACTCAATTGCTAGATGACTTGCTCAAGGCCACACAGGAGCTCCTGGCTACAACTGCCTATGCTAGATATCAGCAGAGACAGCATAGCTCTTGGTGGATAATATACAGAAGGTCAATAGTGGGCAACCTGTGGCCGTCAGGCTGCAAGTGGCCTTTTCAGATTCTATGTGTGGCCCACAAGACGTTTTGCTTACCCATTGCCCATGCACTGGGTTGCCAGATTCTGGTAGGTTTTGTATGCATAGTTTTTTCCTACCAATATTACAAAAGTGACATTCATTTGAAGTGAGGTACATGCTAATTGCACACAACATTGTGAGAGGCGTGCACTCCCTCTGAATCCAATCAAAGTGCTATTATGGTTCTATTGGCACACCCTGCAAATTTAGGTAGGAAAGCGCAGTAAATAAAACTACCCTATCATGGGAGACCATCTTGGTTATGACAATCTTGACATGAAGTAGGGCCACTCACTAGCCTAGGTTGCCCCTCACTGCTGTGGGTCTTTGAAACCTGGGTTCCAAATGCAATGATGATTGGAATAACCTCTGGTGGATGCTCCGGAGTTGTTCTGAACAGCTCAAGATATTTTTCTTCACCGAAGTGGACCTAAGTGTATTGACATCTTAAGCAAAGAAAGAATTTGGTGTTCGTGTCACCTCTAACTGCATCCCAGAATGCTTTTCATTAGTTGCAGAAGTGATCTCAGTGATGACTTTAGGAACTCTTCTTAACTCTGCACTTTCTTGCTGGAATTGGGTTGCCATGATTGCTCCAGCTCTGCTCTGATATTCCCTTAGATGTGATGTTCTACGTAGTCACCCATATCCATGTCCTGTATCCTTCAGCCTAAAACCAGCATGCTCATTTCAAGAGGCTATGAACCTGGATCATGTTTGTTTTCAAGTTGATCAGCACGATACATGAACTACCTTTTATAGGGGGTGGTCTACAAGATCTCCTGGACACATCGAAGCATTAATTGTAAGTTACTTTTCAAGGAAAACAATTTTATTCTTGAAGCTTTAATTTTCTTTGCTACTGTTTGGTTTAAGTCTTGCTGCTCTGAATATCAGTTGCCTGATAACTGAATAATGTTAATAGCATATGAATCTTTTTTCGGCATATTGTATCAAAGCATTGCTTTATTGTTTTCTACGTTGCCTTTATTTAAGGAAAGCACTTAAACACTTTAAGCATGTACTTGAACACCCGATGGCTACGTCTACATTGGCCCCTTTTCCGGAAGGGGCATGGTAATTTTTGAAATCGCAATAGGGAAATGCGCGGGGGATTTAAATATCCCCCGCGGCATTTAAATAAAAATGTCCGCCGCTTTATTCCAGCTTTTAGAAAAGCCGGAAAAGAGCATCTACACTGGCCCCGATCCTCCGGAAAAAGCGCCCTTTTCCGGAGGATCTTATTCAAAGTAGGAATAAGATCCTCCGGAAAAGGGCGCTTTTTCCGGAGAATCGGGGCCAGTGTAGACGCTCTTTTCCGGCTTTTCTAAAAGCTGGAATAAAGCGGCGGACATTTTTATTTAAATGCCGCGGGGGATATTTAAATCCCCCGCGCATTTCCCTATTGCGATTTCAAAAATTACCATGCCCCTTCCGGAAAAGGGGCCAATGTAGACGAGCCCTTCCTGTATAATAAAGCTTTTGCAATATGGCCTGTGTTTTCAGCATTTGCTTGGCTATATCATACTATTTTATTCTCTTGCTCTATCATAAGCCTGTGCTACATGATACCATGTTTAGGGCTTAACCCTGTAAAATTCTGAGCTCTCTCCACTGGAAATCTTCCGCTGAGGAGGTGCCCAATATTTCTCAGTGTGTCCTTTTGTAAAGTACAGAGACAATTTGTGTATTTGCTTTTCATATAAATTATCTTCAGAGGATCGTTTTCAAATGTAAAACAATGGGCAATTCTCCTATGATTTGTAATGTGCAATATTCTCTGTGGCTCTTGAGAAACTAGAGGGCAACTTTTAATTTTTACTTCTCAGTCTTCTTACATAATCTGTAATATAGGACTTATTTTCAGATATATTGTGAATGTATGAATCCACTTGAAGCCAATGGGAGCTGTGAGTACTTAGCATCTCTGAAAATCAGGTTCATAGAGACTTTATCATAATTAAAGTTAAACTGAGTCCTTTAAATAAATCCGCTCTCATATGCCTTTCAATTCCTTGCAGCTAATTTCTGGGCCACTTTTAAAATTCAAAATAATATTCTATTGCTTATGTAGTTTTAGTACATCTTCACATTTCACTATGTCCCAGATGACTTCACGCTGTTTTTAATTGTCCATGTTCAAGTGATGTGTACTCAACCATGTTTCTAAGATATTGCTCATCTACCCTCTTTTGTGGTTTGATCCAGAAATATAGAGGAATGATTATCAAGGGTTCTTTGGAGATATCAGGAGGGTTTTAAGATCCATGGATATTTGTTTCCTTTCCAAACACTTGAAAGTTCCAAGATATATATTTTGTTTTATGCGTGGGTGGCTCATGATTTTAAAATGGTGCCCTGCATCTTAATCAAAACAAAACACTTCAGATATGATAGGTCATAAGAAAAGTAGCAGTAGTCTTTAAAATACTAGCCATGCTAAATAGTACATGGGCAAGTTTATAATTGTACTAGTTGTTCACTTCTGTAGGGAGGCAGAGTGGCCTCCCTCTGAGCCAGAAGGGCCATAGCACTGTTCCTGATGGGTGGAGCCAAACCAGCCTCGCCCCCACTAGAAGTGCGAGGGTGGGACAGGAAGTAAAAAGAGAAGGCCTCATAGATCAGTTGGGACTGAGCCAGGGAAGGAGGCAGATGTCTCAAGTCCTCTGCAGGATTCTGGACCAGGTCTGAGTCACCCCCCTTCCCTGTCTCCAGAGAGGACCAAGGACAGACAGTAGGTACTGGGATTGTTGTTGCTGTTGGCTGTTTACCTAGAAGCTTCAGAAGTTGCATGGCCAACTGAACCAAACCAACAGACTGCAGTAGAAGATACCTCAGGGGAACTTGATATTAATCTGGTCATGTTGTCTGGTACCGAGCCGGTGTGTCTTGGTGGGATCTCTGCTGATACAGGGACCAAGGGTTTCAAGGCTTAAGTGATTTAGATGGATAAATCCCATTTTCCGATGTGATTTAGGCACTTAGAAACCTAAGGCTAGGTCTATACTACAATCACTACAGCAGCAGCACAGCTGCAGTCCTGCAGCACAATAGCGGATCCTTGCTGCAGCGGCAGATGAGTGTTTTTGTTGCTTTAGCATAGCCACCTCTCAAGAAGTGGTAGATTGGTTGGTGGAAAAATGTGTCCATTGACTTACTGGTGTCTATATTGGGGCTTAAGTTGATCTGCTGACCTTGCACAGGGTCTATGCAATGTCACAGCCCTATGCAATGCAATTATGTCAACAAAAATGTAGACCAGGCCTAAGTCTAATTGAAAAAACTTTTGAAAATGAAACTGAAAATCACTTAAGACTAAAATCTTTTAAAAAAATTAGTCCTTTGTGCTTTCCTCTATGTGCCTGATGCTACAACCAATGGTCCCTCCAACCTTTTCTATCCATGTGTGGAATTAATTTTATGTGCACTGATTTATGTGTGACTGTGCACCATCAATAGAAACACAAAACCTAGCTCTGGGCTCTCTGCTAATGAACTGGGCAGTATTTGAATCTCTCCTGAGCGGCCGCACAAGTGCACAGCTTACAGGGAACGCTGCCTACAGCTCTTACACATAGAAATCAGTTAAACTGCAGTGAATAAGGGATAGAAGCTGTTCATCTTTATAACCACTACCATTTTGTGCTGAAATTTGTGGAAGATCTAATTCCTGTAGTTGAGAAACAGTCGCAAATTTCCAGTAGCTGGCAGGTAATGTTGCTCAGAATAGGCCTAGCTGCTTGTTAAACTTGGCTTTCACTACTTTCCCAGGCCTTGTATTTACCTGCGTGAGCTGGCTTAAGGATGCTAAATTTTCATTATTTAACTAATTGAATAGTCGATGGGATTTCCATTGACTATTCAATTAGTCAATACAGACTAGCGCATTCTGCCTTTGAAATGATTGAAATGCCATCTGGAGCCTGGGGGCAGCGGGGAGTCCCCTGTTGGCCCCAGGCTCCATGCAGCGCTTCTGCTTTGAAATGTACCCGAGTCCAGTGGGGACTCTGGTACATTTCAAAGTTGGAATGCCACTGCTGCGCCCCTGAAACCTCCCATGCAGCTGGAGCAGAGGAGAAGGGGACTGGCTTTTTAGCACCCTCTCCTCTTCCCTCTCCTCTTCCCTCCCTTTGCTGTCTTTTTGTGGTAGAGGCAGCAAGGGGGGGAGTGACTAGTCAACTAGTGTGTCGACTATCGGATAAGCTTTTGTTAATCAGTCAGCTAGTCGATTAGTCGCTTACATCCCTAAACTGGCTTCCATGTTTAGTTTGGAAAAAAGAAGATTAAGGGGGGACATGATAGCGGTTTTCAAATATCTAAAAGGGTGTCACAAGGAGGAAGGCGAAAATTAGTTCCTCTTGGTTTCTGAGGACAGGACAAGGAGTAATGGGCTTAAAGTGCAGCAGGGGAGGTTTAGATTGGACATTAGGAAAAAATTCCTAACTGTCAGGGTGGTCAAATATTGGAATAAATTGCCAAGGGAGGTGGTGGAATCTCCCTCTCTGGAGATATTTAAGAACAGGTTAGATAGACATCTGTCAGGGATGGTGTAGACGGAGCTTGATCCTGCCTTGAGGGCGGGGGGCTGGACTCGATGACCTCTCGAGGTCCCTTCCAGTCCTATTATTCTATGATTCTATGATTCTATGTTGAGTGCTTGTGCTGATGTTCAAAGATAGTGGTAACTGCAGCATTATGAAAAGCTTGGAGGAACAAATTGTCTAGAGATCATACATCTGAGAAGGAAATGCTGGGAAGAAGGAAGATTTCACAGACCAAAGTCCTCTTTCACTGGCACAACACAGATAAAGCTTAAGAAGGGATGTCACTCGGTCACTGCAGGTGGGAGGGATCAGAACCAAGGCCAGCTCAAGTCATTCCGGTGTCCCGAGCAGTGGGTGCGTGACGCATGTGCGGCTCTGCCCCCAGGCACACGGCGTCCCTTACAGCTGCCATCAGGCGCCCCCCAGAGGTTGGTGCCCCGGGCAGTTGCCCGGCTAGCCCCCCCACTTAATCCGGCCCTGATCAGAATGCAGGCTGAGACAATGCTCAGTTTGTGCTTCTGTGGTGACTAATTGAGGAGAGTGATAGAAATGTAGCCGTGTTAGTCTGGGGTAGTTGAAGCAAAATGCAGGACAATGTAGCACTTTAAAGACTAACAAGATGGTTTATTAGATGATGAGCTTTCGTGGGCCAGACCCACTTCCTCAGATCAAATAGTGGAAGAAAGTAGTCACAACCATATATACCAAAGGATACAATTTAAAAAAATGAACAAATATGAAAAGGACAAATCACATTGCAGAACAGAAGGAGGATGCGGGGGGGTGGGAAGGGGGAGGAAGGAAGGTAAGTGTCTGTGAATTGCTGATATTAAAGGTAGGGAGAGTGGGATGTTTGTGAGTTAATGGTATTACAGGTGATAATTGGGGAAACTGTCTTGATAATGGGTGAGAAAGTTCAAAGACTTGTTAAGTCCCTGGTGGTAAGTGTCGAATTTTAACATGAATGACAGTTCAGAGGATTCCCTTTCAAGTGCAGATGTAAAAGGTCTTTGTAGCAGAATGCAGGTGGCTAAGTCATTTAGAGAGTGTCCTTTCTGGTTAAAGTGGCAAGAAACTGTTTTCTCTTTGTGATCTTGTCTAATATCTGTTTTGTGGGCATTAATCCTTTGGCGAAGTGTCTGAGATGTTTGTCCAATGTACATAGCAGACGGACACTTTCGGCACATGATAGCGTAGATTATATTTCTGGATGCGCAGGAATATGTGTTCTTGATCTTATAACTCACTTGGTTAGGTCCAATAATGGTATCAGCAGAATGAATATGTGGACAAAGCTGGCAACGGGGTTTGTTGCAAGGGAAGGTACCAGGGTTGGTATTAGTGTGGTATGTCCTGTGGTGGTTGGTAAGAATCATCTTGAGGTTAGGTGGTTGTCTATAGGAGACTATGGGTCTGTCTCCCAGAGCCTCTTTGAGTATGGTATCCTGTTTCAATATAGGCTGTAGTTTCTTGATAATGTGTTGGACAGGTTTAAGTTGGGGGTTGTAGGTGATGACAAGTGGTGTTCTATTGTTGGTTTTCTTGGGTCTGTCTTGAAGTAGATGGTTTCTAGGTATTCGTCTGGCTCTTTCAATTTGCTTTTTTGTTTCTCTGGGTGGGTAGTTGAGATTTATAAATGCTTGGTAGAGATCCTGAAGCTTCTGGTCTCTGTCAGTGGGGTTAGAGCAGATGCGGTTGTATCGAAGGGCTTGGCTATAGACGATGGATCGTGTGGTGTGTTCTGGATGGGAGCTGGATGCATGTAGGTAACTGTATGAATCAGTGGGTTTTCTGTAGAGAGTGGTGTCTAATTTTCCATTGTTGATTTGTACGGTGGTGTCCAGGAAGTGGATCTCTCGTGTAGAATGGTCCAGGCTGAGGTTGATGGTGGGGTGTAGGTTGTTGAAATCTCTGTGGAATATCTCCAGTGTTTCTTGGCCATGTGTCCAGATCATAAAGATGTCATCGATGTACCGTAGGTAGAGGAGGGGTGAAAGGGGACGGGAGTTGAGGAAACGTTGTTCTAGGTCAGCCATAAAGATGTTAGCATACTGTGGGGCCATGCGTGTACCCATGGCTGTGCCGCTGATCTGGAGGTATAAGTTGTTCTCAAACCGGAAATAATTGTGGGTGAGAACAAAGTTACATAGGTCTGCTATCAGGTTGGCAGTAGTGTCCTCTGGGATAGTGTTTCTAATTGCTTGTAATCCGTCTAAGGCCGACTATAACCAGGAGGCAACCAGACAACTCTCGAACACCACATTTTACAAACCTCTCCCCTCTGATCCCACCTTGGACTACCAAAAGAAACTACACTGTCTCCTTAAAAGCCTCCCCACAGCTACTCGGGAACAAATCCTCACAGAATCACCTTCTGACCCCCGACCAGGATTGTTCTATCTACTTCCCAAGATCCATAAACCTGGGCACCCCGGACGTCCCATCATCTCTGGTATTGGCACGCTCACTACTGGTCTATCCAGCTATGTAGACACTCTTCTCAAACCCTTCGTAACCAATACCCCCAGCTATCTCCGAGACACTACTGACTTCCTAAGGAAATTACAAAACATCGATAACCTCCCCAATAATACCATCCTTGCCACCATGGATGTAGAAGCTCTATATACCAACATCCCACATGAAGACGGATTACAAGCAATTAGAAACACTATCCCAGAGGACACTACTGCCAACCTGATAGCAGACCTATGTAACTTTGTTCTCACCCACAATTATTTCCGGTTTGAGAACAACTTATACCTCCAGATCAGCGGCACAGCCATGGGTACACGCATGGCCCCACAGTATGCTAACATCTTTATGGCTGACCTAGAACAACGTTTCCTCAACTCCCGTCCCCTTTCACCCCTCCTCTACCTACGGTACATCGATGACATCTTTATGATCTGGACACATGGCCAAGAAACACTGGAGATATTCCACAGAGATTTCAACAACCTACACCCCACCATCAACCTCAGCCTGGACCATTCTACACGAGAGATCCACTTCCTGGACACCACCGTACAAATCAACAATGGAAAATTAGACACCACTCTCTACAGAAAACCCACTGATTCATACAGTTACCTACATGCATCCAGCTCCCATCCAGAACACACCACACGATCCATCGTCTATAGCCAAGCCCTTCGATACAACCGCATCTGCTCTAACCCCACTGACAGAGACCAGAAGCTTCAGGATCTCTACCAAGCATTTATAAATCTCAACTACCCACCCAGAGAAACAAAAAAGCAAATTGAAAGAGCCAGACGAATACCTAGAAACCATCTACTTCAAGACAGACCCAAGAAAACCAACAATAGAACACCACTTGTCATCACCTACAACCCCCAACTTAAACCTGTCCAACACATTATCAAGAAACTACAGCCTATATTGAAACAGGATACCATACTCAAAGAGGCTCTGGGAGACAGACCCATAGTCTCCTATAGACAACCACCTAACCTCAAGATGATTCTTACCAACCACCACAGGACATACCACACTAATACCAACCCTGGTACCTTCCCTTGCAACAAACCCCGTTGCCAGCTTTGTCCACATATTCATTCTGCTGATACCATTATTGGACCTAACCAAGTGAGTTATAAGATCAAGAACACATATTCCTGCGCATCCAGAAATATAATCTACGCTATCATGTGCCGAAAGTGTCCGTCTGCTATGTACATTGGACAAACATCTCAGACACTTCGCCAAAGGATTAATGCCCACAAAACAGATATTAGACAAGATCACAAAGAGAAAACAGTTTCTTGCCACTTTAACCAGAAAGGACACTCTCTAAATGACTTAGCCACCTGCATTCTGCTACAAAGACCTTTTACATCTGCACTTGAAAGGGAATCCTCTGAACTGTCATTCATGTTAAAATTCGACACTTACCACCAGGGACTTAACAAGTCTTTGAACTTTCTCACCCATTATCAAGACAGTTTCCCCAATTATCACCTGTAATACCATTAACTCACAAACATCCCACTCTCCCTACCTTTAATATCAGCAATTCACAGACACTTACCTTCCTTCCTCCCCCTTCCCACCCCCCCGCATCCTCCTTCTGTTCTGCAATGTGATTTGTCCTTTTCATATTTGTTCATTTTTTTAAATTGTATCCTTTGGTATATATGGTTGTGACTACTTTCTTCCACTATTTGATCTGAGGAAGTGGGTCTGGCCCACGAAAGCTCATCATCTAATAAACCATCTTGTTAGTCTTTAAAGTGCTACATTGTCCTGCATTTTGCTTTAATTGAGGAGAAGCAGCAATATCAGTCCCAGAGGAGACTGCCTATTCCGGGGATAGTGGGTTTTGGTCCCAGCATGAAAGTTACATGTTAATGAGTTTTTCAGACCAGTTATCTAGCACCGAACTAGTGCTGTTGACTGGAAACAGCAGGGCAAGAAAAAAAAACAGATAAGACACAATTTACTTTACTTCCTCTGCAATTGTATTGGCGGGACAGATGAGAGTAATTTAGTAACATTTCTATTTAACCTGGGCCAGAACTTTCTAACAAGCATCTTCATCATTTAAAATCTGTGACAGGGACCCCACTGAGACACACAACAACAACAACAACAAAAGTAGCAAAGGAAGGTTGAACTGCACCTGTGAGGTGAGATTTACTAAAGCAGTCAGTGATGGTCTAACTGCACAAGGGTAAATCTCCCAGGGTATGTCTACACTACAGCGCTAATTCGAACTAAACGAATTCGAACTAACGGATCCAGACTAAAAAACTAGTTCAAATTAGCATTTTGCTAATTCAAACTAGCATGTCCACATTGAGTGGACCCTGAACCGGGGTTAAGGCTGGCCGGAAGCAGTGCCGGCAGGGCATCAGAGGAGGACTTAGAGCATGGAGCTGCTGTCTCAGGCTAGCCGAGGGCTGTGCTTAAAGGGACCCGACCCCCACCCCGGACAGACAGTTCTCAAGGGTGCCCCGCTTGCAAAGCAATCCTGGCTTGGAGTGCCCGGAATGCCCACACTGGGCACATCACAGCACTCGGCCATCAGCCCGGCTGCACTTGCCGCAGGCTGCCATCTGGGGAGAGGGGGCAATTGGGGGGCTGCAGGAGAGGTTCCACACCCAGAAACCCACAGAGCCAGCCCAGTCCTCCCCATCGGGGGCTCGTGCCCCATTCCTCCCTCACCTCCTTCCACTTACCCTTCCCTAGCCCCCCTTCCTGATGTACAAAATAAAGAAAATGTGTGTTCAAAAATAGAATCTCTCTTTATTGAACAAAACTCAGGGAGACTGGGAAAAGGAGGTGGGAGAGGGGAAGAGAGAGGGTGGGAGAGGGGAGGGCAACTACAATGATCAGAGGTTTGGAACAGGTCCCATATGAAGAGAGGCTAAAGAGACTGGGACTTTTCAGTTTAGAAAAGAGGAGACTGAGGGGGGATAGGATAGAGGTCTATAAAAGCATGGGGTGGGGAGGGTGCATCAAGAAAAGTTCTTCATTAGTTCCCATAATAGAAGGACTAGAGGACACCAAAGGAAAGGAATGGGTAGCAGGCTTCAAACTAGTAAGAGAAAGTTGTTCTTCACAAAGCAACGAGTCAACCTGTGGAACTCCTTGCTTCAGGAGGCTGTGAAGGCTAGTACTAGAACAGAGTTTAAAGAGAAGTGAGATAAAGTGATGGAGGTTGGGTCCATGGAGTAGTCTTAGCCAGGGGGTAGGAGTGGTGTCCGTGCCCAAAGTTTGTGGAAGGCTGGAGAGGGATGGCATGAGACAAATGGCTTGGTCACTGTCTTCGGTCCATCCCCTCCAGGGTCCCTAGGGTTGGCCGCTGTCGGCAGACAGGCTACTGGGCTAGATGGACCTTTGGTCTGACCCAGGACGGCCATTTTAAGCTCAGGGCTCAGGGTCGGGGGACCACCTTGATTTTCATGCACACCTGCTCCTGGGTGGCCAGGCTGGCAGCTATCCTGCCCTAGACGGCCACTTTCCTGTGCCTAGTGCGGAGGTCGTGGACAAGGTCCACGATGTCTGCACTAGACCAGCCTCTTGTGGTCCCGGGAAAGCTCCTGGGAGCCGCCAGCCTGGTCCCGGGAAGAGGGGGAGGGCTGGGGGGCATCGGGTGGCTGGCTCGAGCTGTGCCAGGTGCAGGGTCTGCTAGCTGGGTGCTGGCAGGCTTGCACCTGGCACGGGCACCATAGCCAGCTAGTGCCCCTTTAAGGGGTCCGGGGCCGGGAGGGGGGCAATAGAGTTTCCCTGGTGTTGGCCAGAGTGGCCACCAGGGAAAGCTGGGGAGGGCTAGCCTCCCACTAGTTCGAATTAAGGGGCTACACAGCCCTTAATTCGAACTAGTAAGTTCGAACTAGGCTTAGTCCTCGTACAATGAGGTTTACCTAGTTCGAACTAAGCGCTCCGCTAGTTCGAATTAAGTTCGAACTAGTGGAGCACTAGTGGAGCGCCTAACAAAGTTAATTCGAACTAATGTCCGTTAGTTCGAATTAACTTTGTAGTGTAGACATACCCCTACTGACTTCCATGGGAACAGTTAGGTCACTGCCGAGCTCCTGTGAAAATTCCACCTAATCACTTTTTCTAAAATGGAAGAATTCTACTCCACTTCCTCTGCTGCTACTTTTGCGGTGTCCCTCAGCTGCAGCCTTTATTTCAATGTTCAGGAATATGCTTCTGTTAATAATTTGGAGTTCTAAATAATAGGATAATTGTTGTAAGGGTGCTGAATAATGTTAGAAGGATGCTGCAGAAAAAAACACACTAGTAGCCAGCAAGATCTCTTCCCTCAGGGAATAATATTTATAACAAAGAAGCAAGTTGGTGTTATACTAAGTGTGTGTGGGGGGGGAGGAGGGAGAGGTATTTAAGTCATTCACTGTTCCATGTGTTATTTTTTTTCTGCAATTGATAGATTAAGAGGCTCCCTTTAGTGTCAGACTGCCTGCAACAGGCACACAATGTATTTTTAATCCAGCCTCAGTAGCCATGGTTTTCCCTGTGGAAAAAAACAGATCAATTTCTGTGGAAAACTTATATTCAGACAACTGTGAGCCACTCAGAAGCAAAGAACTGTTGTCATGCTTCCTGTGAAGAAACTGAGGGATTTCCTTTGGCAGTAAGGAGATGCAGAGAGAGTCTCCAAAGATAATAAATTAAAACTATTAGAATTGAAGTAGTGGGCTGCAAAAATGTATGGGCGTAGCCTTTTTTTTCCAGTGCAGTTTGTTCATTAAGTACCGAATATTAAGAAGAATAGTGTGGTTGCAGTTAAAAGTATTCTGCGTTTGCTACCACTTCTAGGTGTCCTGTTTTCTGCTGAATCATCTCTGGAAATAAAACTTACAGCCAGGAAACACCTGTCTACAAAGAGGCCCATGTTGACTTACAAAGTAGAAAAGACCATTTGGCAGAGAGCGGTAGGGAAGAGATGAGAAAAATGTCATCTTCAGGTAAGAAAACTATAAGAAGAGAATTTTAAAAACATGTAAAGTGAGGAACAAAGATGGCAAGGAGGGTATAGAGGAAGGTCAATAACAATAGAGATTTATGTAAGATTCAGAATGCTTTATAAAGGAGAACTGATTTTAGTTCGGGGGCTTTTCTGGTTTCTTTACACAAGGGTATACTAGCGGTGAGTGATTTTTATCTTAAAACTTTGATTTGTATAAATGCACAATGAGGAACCCAACAGAGTATATGCTGGCACTTAGAAGGGGTCTATAAAGCAGACACGGCCCTGACCCAGGACAAAGTTCATTCTGAGGAATGTAGTCTGGAAGGGCTGATGACAGGCCTAATCCAGGGGACATGTGACTGAGTGCTAGTGATTGCAAGATTACATAATGCACACTCTTTGCTCAGTTGGTAGGAGATAATTTCTGCAGTAGGAACTCTGACAGACTGACAATTTCCTGCAATATCCTGAATGAACTTTATTGAATTAAGTTGAACCTTATTGAATTAGGTTTACTGCCTTTGGGGGTCCATTGCATTAAAATGCAATTGCTTGACTGTTATTGAAAGATCATATGTTTGTCCATAGGAACAATAAACAAAACAACAGCAGGAAGGGATTAAGAAAACTTCACCAAGATTGTAACATCTCCCGAGAAACACCACCCTTTGGAAAGGGTTGAATATATTAGTTCAGGCATGTCCAAAGTCCGGCCCGCGGGCCAATTGCGGCCCGTGTTCCGATTTAATATGGCCCCCGCTTCCTCCCCCTCTCCTGGCTCCCCGGTGCTCTTTTGAACTGGTGTGCCCAGCTGTCAGCCGACGGTCAGGGCAGTGAGTCCCTTATGACCGGCTGAAGTTCTTTTAAATTGTGCTTGGTTCTGTTACAGCAACTGAAGGAGTCAGGTTAAAGCTTAAACAGTTACTATTTATTGTTACAGGGTAAACTTAGTTGTTAAATGCTACTACTGTGTTACAGATAACACAGACACTACAAAGGACAGGACAGAAATTACACTAATAAGTCACTTACAGGTACCATGAAACCCTTTTGGTTCTCTGAGCTCTTATTAAATGCATGCAAAATACACATAGCAGGTATATAGTCTCACCCCTGCATTCCAGACTTGGCGTGGCCAGCGTCTTTCTCTCAATCCCTCGGGAAGAAGTAGGGCGAGGTTGGGCGTCCCACAGACCTCGGGAGACAATCAATACCTGCCAGCAGGTATAGATGATTGGAGCTCAAATGGGGTGGGCTGCTGAACCTCTTTTATACCCCTTGGGTCATGTAGGCTTCTTCCTGGTTTCAAGTGGCCAATTAGGAAAAATGGCTTTGAATGCCAAGTTTCCCACGAAGGGTGCAAAGCATAATTTACACCTGGGAAAATGCAGACAATGGGCACCTCTGGTATGTGATGGGCGAAGATTCCTCTCCTGGGACAGTGCAGGCGTGTCAATTACTGGTACTAGCCATCAGGGCAACGGGAGGCCCCGGGTCGTCAGCTAGCCCATTTACTGTCTGGTTTCTGTTTATGGTAGAGTCAGGGACAGGCAGCAAACCTGTGTTCCCAGGGCATCAAAGGCTGACTGCCTTTCTCTTGCTCTCTGGGGGGGGGGGGGAGAAACAAGATGGGGCTCGTGGAAAAACAAGATGGGGTTTTTGTGTCTGGCTACACCAGCACGCCGCTTCCGGCCGCGCCGCCGCCGCCCATGGCCTCCGCGGTCCTAGAGCCTGCCCTGTAGGGCACGTCCACAGCCCCGCTCCCCCGCTCGGCTGCGGGTTCGCCCTGCCCCCGGGCCGCTGTGAGGCCGGCATGCCCTGCGCTCTCCGCCCGCCTCCGACCCTGCGGGTCCTCCGCCTTGGGGCTGAGAGTGCGGGGACGGCCCTCACGCATGTTCACTTCTTCAAATCTGGCCCTCTTTGAAAAAAGTTTGGACACCCCTGTATTAGTTCTTCCAAGACCAACACACAAAGGATTTTTTGATAAATAGCCTGGTTTTAAACTGACTCATTTGTCTCCTTTCTGATTGAGCAAATAGATAGCACTTCTGGTTCACAAACAGCCGCAGTCCCCAGGCTGCGGTTGGAAGGACTTGGCCTGCTGAGGTCCAGTAGGACTGTGTGCTTATTCTGTTTAAAATTGCACATTCCCATCTGCAATGTCCACATGTAGTTCAGAGGGGTTAGATTAGAAACTCCATGTACAATCTCATCCCAACCATTTTTATTTTAGGTAAGAGCTGAAGAAGTCTGTAATTGCCTGTAACTGTCAGAACAAATCCTGTGGTTATCTATGTCCCATTGTTGGAAATACTCGTTAGGTGAAATCCTTCAGTGTTCCAGACTCCCTCAGGGATCCCACTCTTTATTTAAGGTACACAACACAGCCTTAGCATCACTGTGACTGAAACTCTGCACCATGAGCTCCACCCAGTGAGTACAACTGAGGGTGTGTCTATATTTAAAATACAGCAGCAGCGCCATTGCAGCTGGGCCACTGTTGTGCTTCAGTGTAGACACTAACTATGCCTATAGGAAGGGATTTAAATTGGGGGGGGGGGGAAATCCATACTTTATATCCATTGTGTGGTTTTTTTTGTTATGTAATGGGTACAAGGAATAACTAAAGCCTTGGTTATTTATAAACAAACTATTGGTTGCTTGGCTAAGAGGTATTTGAAACCAATCTAGTGTACATCTTAGCACACTTTTTTTTTTTACAGCAGTAACAAACATAACTGACCACTGAAATGTTTTTGTTGTTCTTGTCGTTGTTGGCATCTTCATGGAATGCTGCTAATAAGCTGTCTTCATGCATCTTTCTGTAGTGTAAGGGGTTTGGTCAGAGGTCCCCTTGAAACTGTCACTGGATGTGCTGAACTACCACTGAGCCTGCCTACCTGTCCTTCAGGGTATTCCACCACCTGTCCTCCTGAGCCAGGCCCTCTGGTCTCCTCCAGTGATGGCACAGGGTTGAGGTCACAGCACACAGCAGAGTAATTCGAACGCTGAGATCAGTTTAACTCTGGGAAGGCTCAGTCCTGACCAGTCTTTAGGTTTGCAGTTGATAAGGAGTAGCAGGGAAATCTGCATTAGTGTAAAGTGGCCGATTTTATTTTAAACTCCTTTGTTCAGATATTCAGAATCAAACACATTCCCCCAGCAAATGCAGTGGAGTCAATGTCCAGCATCCCTAGTGAAAAAAAGCTGAAGATTATTGTAAGCAAGGCTTTCCAGCAGTATTCTAGGACTGGTAATAGCCTGCTACTGCTCGCTGCTTCTCAAAGCATAGCAGCCAAGATGCTCCTTTTTCATTTTCTTCCATGTTTTTAGCATTGTAAGGTAATTCCATTGCATTTGCTACACCAATGCTCTGACGGACTTCAGTGATAGCAAGTTTGGGTTTAATGCGTAAAAAGATACGTTTTGTTTTTCTCTATTAAATTGTACTGTGTATTATAGCTGTGTCAGAATTAGCCAGGTCACCAGTGAAATTCTGTCAAAAGGTATCAAGACATCTTCGTATAGGGAAGAAGGAAGTGACAGAGCAGCCATCAAAAACCTTCCCAACTGACAGTCTCCTTAAAAAGCTTCTTTTAAGTCATAAAAGCTGGGTTTAGAAATGGAGTTTTTCATTTAGAAAACAACTACAAAAATAGTCAAAACTTTCATGAAAAGTTTCACATTCAATAAAACTCCATATTGGACACCTTTTGGGGTTCAAAATAGCCCAGCTCTGTGCATGTGTGATGAAGCCCCTCCTCGTGCTTCCCTAACTTTTTTCATATTTTGAAAGGAGTTGGTTTGCATTTGCTACTCTTCTGAGGAGTTATTGCTCAGGGGCAAGCACACTTGAGTGCACACTTTTTCTCATTATGTACAAATCCAGTGTCTTGTCAAAAACAGAATGTGAAATACTTTGGGGCACTGGCAAAAGACAAAATCCCATGTAACAACAAATTATCTGCTTATGAAATTACTGGAAAAAATGAACAAACATAGGATCAAGATGTTGACCTCAGGAGGTCAATGGGAGTCTTGGGGGATGTCTACACTACAGAATTTTGTTGGAGAAACAGCCATTTTTCTGACAAAACCTGAGTCATGTCCACACTGTAATCACATTATTCCAAAAGTAAATCGAAAGAAAAGAGGGGTTTTTCTTGCTTTCTACAAGGAAGAAGCCTTTTTCTGAAAGAACTCTTTCTGAAAAAGGCGTGTGTGGACAGGGAGGGAGGTTATTTTTCAGAAGAAGAGGCCTCCAAGAAATAACACAGGTGCCCTGGTGGACACTCCATCCAAATTAATCAGGACTCCATAGTGCCTGTCTCCTGGTCCCTCTGAAAGCTGCAGGAACCCTGGACAAGCCTTGTGGCAGGAAGCTGGACAGAGAACAGCACCCTGACCATAGCCTTGCAAGCTATGTCCGCACCTCAAGCCCCCTGTGACCTCCCTGGCCCTTCCTGGGAGCAGTCCCAGGGGTTCCCAGGACCCACCCAGGGGCAGTAAAAGGCGCATACCCACCTGGCCAGGCCCGGAGATCAAGTCCCTCCTGGAACTGTGTGGTGAGGAGGGGACCTTACAGGATCCCTGGGCAAACTCTTGCCTGCTTGTCTGTGTGCCGGGATGTGTGTGGGAAGCGGGCAGCACGGTCCTCTGTGCACTTTGGGGCCCCTGTGAGACAGGGCCTTGCACCTGGGACATCCCCCTCCGCCGGGCCGCGGACTGTTGGTTGCTGCTCACAGTGGACAGTGTCTGCAGGGATGACTGACCACCTCTCCCTCTTGTGTATTCTCCACAGCTGGAACTGAGGGTGGAGCCACACCACTGCTGTCACCCGCCAGAGACCAGGGGACCTGAAGGCGTGCCAGAGTGCATGAGGACCTGATGCACCAGCATATCAGTGTCCTTCATGACAGGATTGGCTTTAGAAAGTGCGGGGCCCAATTCGAACAAGTTTGACAGTGTCCCGCAGCAATTTTGGTTGAGTCCCCCCCCCCCAAAAAACCAAATACAAAAGTTTCAGTGGGAGAGCCCCTTCCTGTGACGCAGGGAACCCCTGCGCTCAGCTCACACCTCCTGCGGCACAGGCAGCTGTCGCACTCCTCCTCCAGGGGTGACACCCCCTCCTGCAATGCACCCAGGACACTTCTGGGTTCACGGCGCGGGGCCCCTTTAGGCGCGGGGCCCGATTCGGGGGAATCGGACGAATCAGCCTAAGGCTGGCCCTGCTTCATGACATCCACCACACCCTGGTGCACAAGGTCCATGCCGACATGGAGTGGTGAGAGCGCTCCCGTCACCAATTGATGCAGAGGTGTGACAACGTGTGTGCTGTCATATCCCGCATGATGACATACCCACCTGATGCCGCTGCTCCTGGCTTCCACCTTCCTGCTTCCACCTGCTATGCCCATTCCCCATCTGCTTGCCCCCCCTGCTATGCCCATGCCCCCTCCCCAAGCAATGCCCATGCCCCCTCTCTGAATGATGCCTATGGCCTCTCCCCCTGCCAATCCTGCTCCCACTCCAGCCCCCCCGTCCTATCCATCCCCCTGTGCTCCCAGGACCCTCACAACCCAGACAATGTTGCCACACCCCAGGTGGCACATCGAGCCGCCTCCTCCCCTTCCCCCCCCAACCTTTTCTGACTCTTTAATAGAGATTGCAGGTTTTTTTAACCAAACTGGTGTGTTTATTGGGAGGTATGGGAAAGGGCAAAGGGAGGGGTTGAGGTGGAGAAGGGATAGGGCCGCAAAGCAGAGGTTCTTAGGGAGAAGGCCCTGGGGAGAGTTACTGGGGTCCTTGAGAGAATCTCTCCCTCAGGGCCTCCCGGATGCACACCCCGGCCTGATGGGCCTGGTGGATGGTAGCTGTCCTCAGTGGCTGGAAGGTTCACCCCTCAGCACTGGCGTCTGCCCCCCACCCGTGGAGGAAGGCCTCCCCCTTTCTCTCCACAATGTTGTGGAGGACACAACATGCCGCCACCACCTCCGGGATGTTGTGCTCCCCCACACTGAGGCAGGTCAGGAGGCAGAGGAAATGTGCCTTGAGGCAGCCCAAGGTACACTCCACCTGGATCCTGGCCTGGTTCAGGTGGGCATGGAATTGGTCCCTTTTGGGATCCAGGTGGCTGGTATAAGACTTCATCAGCCACAGCCTGAGGGGGTGGGCCATGTTTCCCACGATGCACAATGGCATCTGCATGTTCCCAACAGTAAAGTCTTGGCAGGGGAAGAATGTGCCCATCTCCAGCTTCCTGTACAGGCTCGAGTTCCTGAAGACTCGAGCATTGTGTGCCCTGCTTGACCACCCGAAAAAAATTTCTGTGAAGTGTCCCCAGTGGCCGACCAGGGCCTGCAGCACCATGGAGAAGTAGCCCCTCCTATTAACATACTGGGCTGCTCGATGGTGTGGTGCACGGAGTGGGATGTGGGTCCCATCAATCGCTCCCCTGCAGTTTGGGAACCCCAGGGCAGCAATCCTGCCGCTGTCACATCTAGGTCTCCCAGATGGATCACCCTCCATAGCAGGATCAAGTTGATGGCCCTTACAACCTGCAGGAGATAAAGAAACACACAAAACAGAGAATGACAGAGGGGGTCCCTGAGCCCTTGGGAGGTGTCCACTCCCCTCTCAATCCCTCCCCCCCGAACAGCCCAGGAGCCACTTCCTATGAGCCCCCTCCACCCTTCCCCCAGCACCAGGGCTGTGTGAGGGCAGGATGGCACAAGCCCCCAGGGATGGAGTTTCCCTCCACACCCCCATTCCACACCCCACAGCCCCTAGCCCCCCTTTCCCGAGGGTCCCCCTTATGCAACACTCTCCCCCCACCCGTGCAGCGACTGCAGCCCAAGAGCTCCTTACCTCCATGAGGAGGGCCCTGATGGGGGACTTCCCCACACCAAATTGTTTGTCCACTGACCAGTAGCTGTCCAGGGAGGTGAACTTCCAGAGGGTGATGGTGACCTGCTTCTCCAGGAGGATGGCGGGCCACAGGTGGGTTTTGCATCTCTAGAGGGCAGGGGTGAGCCAGGCACACAGCTACAAAATGGTGGCCTTCCGCATGCGGAAGTTTTGGAGCCACTGCTGGTCATCCCATCGCTCCATGACCAGTTGGTCCCACCAGTCGGAACTGGTGTCGAGCCAGAGTGGAGCAGCCACAGCCATGGAGAGGCTCCCTAGAACAAGCTCGGGGTCTTGGTCATGCAGAACAGGAAGGCAGCTGGCACAAAGTGCTGCAGAAACTGCAGCATGGCCATGTGGGGCCATCGAATGCCCAGGGGCAGCTCCGGCTCCATGGCACCAAGAGAAAAGTTGTGCCATCCAAAAAAGCAGGGCAACCACAGCAGGCACTGCGACAGCTTCGCTGTCCCTCGAGGTAGGCAAATACGCAGCAGGAGCAGAGAAAGAGCTGTCCAGGGGGGTCCCTATAGCACTTGTCTCTGCAAGGCTCCGGCACCAGCACTCAGAAGCAACTGGTGACCTAAAGCCCTGCCTGAAGTGGTTCCAGGTGGCCTTTTATGTGAGAGAGCATCCAGAGTGGATGCGTTCTTTCGAAAAAGCACATCGCTTTTTCAATGCGCTTTTGTGTGCGGACACTCTTTCGCAATAAGTTTTTTTTGGAAGAGCTTTTCCGAAAAAAGCTTCTTGAGAAAGAAGCCTGCAGTCAAGATGTAGCCTTGATGCTGACTAAAATGATGCCAAAATATAAGGCATGTTTTCAGATTATCATTCTTACTGAGTTCTGAAGGGCGGAATTCTCAGAAGGAGTTAGGTTTCATGTGTACCATTGGCTAAAACTCTTATAGCTGCTATCGCTGTATTAGTTGAGCAGCTTACAAAACTTAATGCACTTACTCCATCATGGCGTGGTGACATGGGGAAGTATTGCTCCCATTTTACAGATGGGGAAACTGAAATAGAGACACACAAAGAGACTTTCCCAAAGTCACACAGAAGTCTGTGGCGGAGTTGAAAACAGATCTCTGATCTTCAGAATCCTAGTCTAGAGCATTAGTAAAATACACTTTCAGGAGTATCACTCACTCCACTATATTTGACCTACCGTGAAGATGTTCTAATGTCCAAAAAAAGTTCACATATGCTTTCCATCTAATCCCTCTGACTGTTGTTGATCACAAAGCCACTTGGTGTGACTGAGCTTCTAGACTGAAGGATGTTATGAGTGCACAGTATAATTGTAATTAGCACCTTTGTATTAGTATTTTAAATTATTATTTATCCATTTCCATTTCCTTCTATCTGATTAAATCCATAACAATCCTGTGTATGTAAAATGACAACTAATTATGATGGAAGTGAGTCAGATGTCATCTTTTACTCCACTGTTTGTTACTGAATAAATCAGAAAGAAGAAGGAAACTAATTAGACTCAATACTAGGGCTATGAGATGTGGAACATTTTCTACTCAAAATTATCTTACAATGACACGTGCTCTAAAAATAATGCTGAGATAAAACTCTTACACTAGGTACAATAGAGCAGATGAAACTATGGTGAAGAAATGGTAAGATTTGCATAATGGAAAATAAGTTATTATTGCTATTTGTTATTTCTCGGCATACAACAAACATACATATCCTATATATTTCTGAGGCATCAGTGGAAGGAGAGATTAAAAGTCAGTAAGAATGGAAGGAAAAGCATGGAAGTGAGCGGTAACCAGGTAACTATATGTAAAATAAAAATAACATGCCAAAGTTTACATAACATTTTACTGAGGTTTAGTCATGATAACACAGGATAAATAATGTTGCAAAACTGCATGCAGAGTGAACTACTGTAGATAAATAGATGTTACAGGACTTCAGCTAAGGACGTAATGAAGAAAGAAAAACCATCAAAAACTTAAAATATTTCTGAAAATTGTCATTGAATACAATCCTACTTCTTGGGCAAGCAGAAATCGTAATACACGGCAGGTGATCTGACACTGCCCTAACCAGCATGACAGGAATACTAGTATGAAGCAAACCACTACTTTCAAGCAAGGTATGAATGGGAAGAATGTGACTTCACTGAACAACATAGCTGGTACATTAAAGCTGAGGCACGCTGGGATTCTATATGTGGCCTATGAGATTTTTGTTTACCCATTGCTCATGCACAGGGTTGCCAGATTCTGCTGGTTTTCATCCACACATTTTTTTCCCTACTGTTATTACAAAAATGACACACACTTAAAGCAAGGGCATATGAAGTGAGGTGCATGCTGATTGCACACAATATTACTGTCTCTGGTTTATTGCTTTTTCCATGAGAACAAGATGCTGTCTGGTTCTTACCTGGGTGTGCAGTGAGTGCTGAGCATCGAACCTTTCCCTTCACCCCCTCACAGCAAGAAGTGCTTTACCAACACTCACTGGAGGGATTGCTCTATCCCTATTCGCCTTGCAGCACAGAACATTTCAAAGGCCACTAAGGCTATGTCTAGACTGCAGGCTTCTTTCGAAAGAGGCTCTTTCGAAAGCATCTTTCGAAAGAGCCTCTTTCGAAAGATCGCGTCTAGACTGCAGGCGGATCTTTCGAAAGAGAAATCCGCTTTTTCGAAAGAGAGCACCCAGCGAGTCTGGATGCTCTCTTTCGAAGACGGCCTATTTACATTGAAGAACGCCTTCTTTCGAAAGAGGAACTTTCGAAAGAAGGCGTTCTTCCTCGTAAATTGAGGTTTACCGCCATCGAAAGAAAAGCCGCGTTCTTTCGAAATAATTTCGAAAGAACGCGGCTTGAGTCTGGACGCAGGGGAAGTTTTTTCGGGAAAAGGCTACTTTTCCCGAAAAAACCCCTGAGTCTGGACATGGCCTAAGTGGGTTGGGGAGAAGAACTGACAGAGGGGGTGGCAGGCAGCATACCTCAGTAAGGTGTAGTAACAGAAACATTTGCTCATACAGCAGGGACATCTGGGAAGCACATGGCCCAGTTGATGCTGAATACTGCCTGGCAGTATAGAAGCACCCATCACACTAACCCTGACATGAATTGTTAATGTTTAGAAGGGAATGTTTGAAAAGACATGAGAAGTAGTTATTAGGAATTGACTTATCTTCTGTATATCATTGTATAATGAGACACTGGATATATGGGTTAAGAAGGACAAATTGTCCTCGGTTACACAGGTTTAAATTTGGAGTAATTCCATTATCTTCAAGGCAATTATTTATTCCAGTTTCATCAAAATGTAAATCAGAGCAGAATCTGGATCACTGAAACGAATGGATTTATTCTGGATTTATACTTCTAGAGCAGAGCACAGAATTTTTGCATGATCTTTAGGCAAACATACATTTTTAAAAAGCCAAATAATCAGCAGTTTAGCTCTAATAATATGCTCCATTTCTTGGTCAGCTGCAAACATTTGTGAGGATAAGGGAAAGGAGCTCTTAATTCTGAAGACTAAACTCACTGATCTCTGGTCTAGACAAAATTTAAATATCAGATGATGAGTTCTATCTGAAGTAGTTTTAAAAATAATGGAGCACAGTCAGACATTGTGCTGTGGGGATGATAGGAGTTACTATAGAGAACTTTCTGGGTGTCTGGCTGGTGAGTCTTGCCCACATGCTCAGGGTTTAGCTGATCACCATATTTGGGGTCGGGAAAGAATTTTCCTCCAGGGTAGATTGGCAGAGGCCCTGGAGGTTTTTCGCCTTCCTCTGTAGCATGGGATACAGATCACAGCTGGAGGATTCTCTGCATCTTGGGGTCTTCAAACTATTTAAAGGCTTCAATATCTGAGATATAGGTGAGAGGATTATTCTAGGAGGGGGTGGGTGAGATTCTGTGGCCTGCATTGTGCAGAGAGTCAGACTAGATGATCATAATGGTCCCTTCTGACCTTAAAGTCTATCAGTCTATGGCTATGTCTAGACTACATGCCTCTGGCGACAGAGGGATGTAGATGAGGCTACCAGGCATAGGAAAATGAAGCGGCGATTTAAATAATTGCCGCTTCATTTAAATTTACATGGCTGCCGTGCTGAGCCGACAAACAGCTGATCAGCTGTTTGTCGGCTCAGCGCTGTAGTCTGGACGCGCGGGTGTCGACATCAAAGGCATTTGTCGACCACCCAGGTATGTCTCCTGGGATGAGGTTTACCTGGGTGGTCGACAAATGCCTTTGATGTCGACACCCGCGCATCCAGACTACAGCGCTGAGCCGACAAACAGCTGATCAGCTGTTTGTCGGCTCAGCACGGCAGCCATGTAAATTTAAATGAAGCGGCGATTATTTAAATCGCCGCTTCATTTTCCTATGCCTGGTAGCCTCATCTACATGCCTCTGTCGCCAGAGGCATATAGTCTAGACGTAGCCTATGAGTCTATTGTGTATTCTGTTATGTGCCATGGGAACCTGAAACACCCTGACTTCCTAAAGCCAGGCAATCATAGCATATCAAGAAGTATATTGTTTATCCACTACTTTTGGGTCCCATGATGCTTGTCATGATCAGGCAAAACAAACAAACAAAAACCAAACCTGCCTGGAGCATAACCCAATTCTGACCTCAGAGCAGTTTTATGCTAGTATAATCCCTTGATTTAAGTGTTAGCAATTTGACCCTTTATTTACACTAGTGTGCATGAAATCAGAATTTTGAGTGGATAATAGATAGTTCTCTGCTATGCTCTTTATGTTAATTCCTCATGGTGCTCTTTCTTACTAATTGATCTAGTTATATGGTAAACATGTTTCTATTTAAAAGGAGCACTTTAATAATAATCTCCATAGGAGGCTGTAGACATACATTGAAAGCTTCAAGTATTCAGATATCCTTTAAGACGTGTACATCACTTCAGTTTGCTTTTTCCATTTGTAAAATAGTCAGTAGTAGTAATAACAGCCACCTTTACTTTACAGGCAAGCCATGCTGCTATTAATAAGGCAAAACTACTTCAAGAAAACTTCTAAAAGCATTCATCGAGGGCTAAATCCTGACCTCCTTATTCAATTTTTATGTCTTCTTACTCTTTTTGGCACTAAGAAGTGAAGTAAGGAGTGAAGAAAAACTGAAGCCTTAATTCTTTAGATTAGTTATACATCAGTGCAGCTGAGATCAGAATCCGGCTCTTTGGAAGTATCTCAGGATTTGGTTTATTAATTTTTCACAAAGAATTATTCTCAATAAGAGAAAGAAAGAAAGAAAGAAAGAAAGAAAGAAAGAAAGAAAGAAAGAAAGAAAGAAAGAAAGAAAGAAAGAATCTTGTGATTTAAAGCACAGCATAGGTTCTATGCCTGGTTCCTTCACAGACTTTCTCTGTGATCTTGGCCACGTCATATAGGCTAAAATGCTAAACCTTAGTAACCTAAAATTACACATCTAAATTCATACTGAAATGAGTAAATAAGTGGCCTGTTTTTCAGGGGGCTTGAGCATTCAACACACAGGAAAGTCAGCATAAGGCAAACAAGGTATGAGGCTGCAAGTCCAGCAGGCAGTTTTCAGACAATCAAGCTCAGACAAACACACAAAGACATAAATCCCATGTTAAATTCAGAGTAGGAACCTAAATTAGATGTTAGAAAAATTACAGTAAAGCTTCTTCAATGTCTCCTTAAAGAACTGAACATAAATTCCACATCTTTGTTCATGTTCCACTGCATACAAGTAAGTGAAAGCAACATTAGACAGAGATGTTTAGGTAAATTTGAGATATTTTGCTTTCCTGAGCAAATTAAAGAGTGAATTGGAACAGATTATTTCCTTAATTATTTTCCACATTGAGGTGCCTGCAAATCCTTACTTATATGAGTAGCCTTCACTCACCTAAATGAAAGGCTTATTTTGTTGCTCTTTTGACTAGGTGGTCAACAGTCAATGTGCAGTCACCAGGTTGATGATGTAGTCATGAGTTTCCATTTTAACAAGGTGGCACTTGAAGGATGTCATCTTCCACACAACACCTCGACCGTGGCTTTCTGTATTAGAAAATATCAAACACCCAGCCAACTATCTGTCAAGATAGAGCCACAGCATGAGAACTTAAACATGCTGAAAATTACCTGGAACTTCCCATCTGGCGTGTTATGGACAACACACCTCAACAAAGCCTGAAATAATGAATAGTGATAGAAATGTAGCCGTGTTAGTCTGGGGTAGTTGAAGCAAAATGCAGGACAATGTAGCACTTTAAAGACTAACAAGATGGTTTATTAGATGATGAGCTTTCGTGGGCCAGACCCACTTCCTCAGATCAAATAGTGGAAGAAAGTAGTCACAACCATATATACCAAAGGATACAATTTAAAAAATGAACAAATATGAAAAGGACAAATCACATTGCAGAACAGAAGGAGGATGCGGGGGGGTGGGAAGGGGGAGGAAGGAAGGTAAGTGTCTGTGAATTGCTGATATTAAAGGTAGGGAGAGTGGGATGTTTGTGAGTTAATGGTATTACAGGTGATAATTGGGGAAACTGTCTTGATAATGGGTGAGAAAGTTCAAAGACTTGTTAAGTCCTTGTCCGTAAGTGTCGAATTTTAACATGAATGACAGTTCAGAGGATTCCCTTTCAAGTGCAGATGTAAAAGGTCTTTGTAGCAGAATGCAGGTGGCTAAGTCATTTAGAGAGTGTCCTTTCTGGTTAAAGTGGCAAGAAACTGTTTTCTCTTTGTGATCTTGTCTAATATCTGTTTTGTGGGCATTAATCCTTTGGCGAAGTGTCTGAGATGTTTGTCCAATGTACATAGCAGACGGACACTTTCGGCACATGATAGCGTAGATTATATTTCTGGATGCGCAGGAATATGTGTTCTTGATCTTATAACTCACTTGGTTAGGTCCAATAATGGTATCAGCAGAATGAATATGTGGACAAAGCTGGCAACGGGGTTTGTTGCAAGGGAAGGTACCAGGGTTGGTATTAGTGTGGTATGTCCTGTGGTGGTTGGTAAGAATCATCTTGAGGTTAGGTGGTTGTCTATAGGAGACTATGGGTCTGTCTCCCAGAGCCTCTTTGAGTATGGTATCCTGTTCCAATATAGGCTGTAGTTTCTTGATAATGTGTTGGACAGGTTTAAGTTGGGGGTTGTAGGTGATGACAAGTGGTGTTCTATTGTTGGTTTTCTTGGGTCTGTCTTGAAGTAGATGGTTTCTAGGTATTCGTCTGGCTCTTTCAATTTGCTTTTTTGTTTCTCTGGGTGGGTAGTTGAGATTTATAAATGCTTGGTAGAGATCCTGAAGCTTCTGGTCTCTGTCAGTGGGGTTAGAGCAGATGCGGTTGTATCGAAGGGCTTGGCTATAGACGATGGATCGTGTGGTGTGTTCTGGATGGGAGCTGGATGCATGTAGGTAACTGTATGAGTCAGTGGGTTTTCTGTAGAGAGTGGTGTCTAATTTTCCATTGTTGATTTGTACGGTGGTGTCCAGGAAGTGGATCTCTCGTGTAGAAGGACTTAACAAGTCTTTGAACTTTCTCACCCATTATCAAGACAGTTTCCCCAATTATCACCTGTAATACCATTAACTCACAAACATCCCACTCTCCCTACCTTTAATATCAGCAATTCACAGACACTTACCTTCCTTCCTCCCCCTTCCCACCCCCCCGCATCCTCCTTCTGTTCTGCAATGTGATTTGTCCTTTTCATATTTGTTCATTTTTTAAATTGTATCCTTTGGTATATATGGTTGTGACTACTTTCTTCCACTATTTGATCTGAGGAAGTGGGTCTGGCCCACGAAAGCTCATCATCTAATAAACCATCTTGTTAGTCTTTAAAGTGCTACATTGTCCTGCATTTTGAAATAATGAAAACCACTATGGATTACATTCACCATATCATGCCTCTAGATCCTGCCAAGGAATGGCAAAGTGTCTGGTCCCCTCATTCACTGTTCTAAGCAAGCACATTATCACTGATCCAACCAGGTGCCCTTCCTATTTCAATGTGCTAGATGGACTTTGGACCAGAGCAAACAGCATCTGAAGAAACCATGGAAAATAGATACCTAAGTGGAAAAATCAAAGATTACCCTTTGTGTAGTGAAATCATCCAAACCATGGACCACATTATAGTGCAGTGCCCCAAATATGGATTCAGACATGAAATGAAAGATATCCACCCTGACACAGAGGCAGCCTTGAAATGACTTATGGACCCTACAACTGAATCTGCAGAATGTTGCTGTGCAGATGCATGGGGCATGCAAGAGTAAACCCAATACAACATGAGTTCCCTTGAGCTTTCAATAGGACTTCTTGCATGAACTAGGATGTGCTAGACTGATATTCAAATTCAGTTTTCTTAATAATCACTTCAATTTCAAAAGAGATCTCGCATCAGACATAGCTATATGTGCCTATATTTTCAGAAGTAATTGGCAATTTTGGATGCCTCAACATTTCAGTGTCCAATCTGAGAGGCTTGATTTTCAAAGGGTAGGTGCTCAGAAAGAATTAGATTTGAAAATAATGAGATTTTTATTATTCCAGTTATTAATATCTGATTAAAAACCAGCTGAGATAAGAAAATCAATTGAATAACTAATCTGTGGTCTTACTCTTCAGTCCTGGGTGATTAAAGTTAGGTTCATAAATCCTTATACAGGAACCTAAATATGCAACCTTTTAATTTTTTAAGGTGCTGAAAACCTACACTCCAATTCTCAGCTTCAACTCTAGCCAACCTTTGTTGTCTTAGGTTTTATTGCAGACAAGAAGGAAGGAAGAGGTCTAATGTGATTTAGGTTGGCTCTTTTTGACAGAAGACTGGAATTTTTAGAGGAGGAGGGTTAAATGGAAACTATGGAACAAAAGAAGCTAAAGTATCTCCCTTATTTTGCTCTGATTGCTGTGTTACAAGAGGCTGACTATAAAATGCACAGTGTTGACTAATTCTAAAATAATTTTCATAACACAAAACAGAAATCTGGCCCTCCAAAACAGAAAAGTCACTGAATAGCTGAGCTTTTGCTTTCCTCCAGATTGTAGTAGAGTAATGAACATTGCTGAAAATTTAAAAAAAAAAAAAAAAAAAAAAGGATTCTGTCCCCCACCCAGCCATTTCCACTTGCTGCAACTGGTAAAGGCATGCTCCGTTCTGAATCATTCTCAATGCTAAGTCCCATGACCTGACTAGGTATCCATAAGCAGGCAGTCTATGTTCATGCCATTTGGCCTGTGTGTCATGTTCCCTTTCAGAACTGAAGGGCCTTAGAATTGTTTCACTGTACATTTAAATCAACAGACAAAGCTGACATGCTTTATAAGTTTTACATTATCACTCTTTCCATTTCATTTACACCCACCCCCGCTCACTTATCTTTCTCTCTTTCTCATCTACCCTGTTGGTTCTATCTTTTCTTCCCACCTCAGCTTTAGAAAGGAAATGATGAAAGGTGAAACCCTGGCCCCATTGAAGTCAGTGGCAAAACTCTCAGGTTACATGTACACTGCAGCACTATTTTGGGATACTGGAGGTATCCTGAAATAGCTATTCAACGTCTTTTAAGCACGACCATTATTTTGAAATATAATGGGCTTGCTATTCCGACGTCTCTGTAAACTTCATTCCATGAAATAAGTGCTGTGTAGACAGCACCAAATTTTGAAATAAACTATTTCAAAATTAACTCAAAATAAGCAATGCAATTTGCGTAGCTCAAATTGTATAACTTATTTTAAGCTCTGGGTGCAGTGTAGATGCACCCCCACTGACATCAGTGGAGCCAGGATTTCACCTTCAGACTCTGATGATCCTGCAAATACTTACATGCATGCCTTGCTTTACCCCTGTCACTAATCCCAGTACATTGGTGCAGCAGAACTACATTGGGATTTGCACTAGTGAAGCTACATCAGCATAGCTACGCTGGTGCAAAAATCCCTGTTGCAGACAAGCCACCAGTCTCATAGTGATGGTTCAAAGGCAGGAGTCAGAGAAAAGGCAGCTTCCACACATGCTGCAATTTGAATGGCAATGGCCATTGCATGCTGTTGGAGGTGCTGCTCCAGGAGAGATGTCTCACAGCAACTAGGACAATCACCCTGTAGTGAGCAGGGGTGGCCGCTCACTGACCCGGGGCAGAGGAACCCCTCTCCGAGTCCAGATGGGCCAAATCTGATCCTGCCCCTTTTACTCCCTTGAAGCCAAGGGGCAAGGCAAATAGCATAAAAGCCCAGCCCTGGAACTTAGTAAGGCCCCATCTTCCAGAGGAGGCAGAGGCTTGCCCTAAGCTGCTGATCTGAGGACTGGCTCAGATTGCCAGCTCCTCTTTCCCCCCCTCCCAAAAAAAAGCGGAGACCCTTCTAACCCTGCTGGAAGGTACAGACTCTGATGACCCCGAGAACCCGCAGCAACTGTGGAGTGAGATAGAGGCTGAGAAGGCATTAGGAAGTGGCTCAAGGGAAGCTGACAACAGTCAGGCTGACCCCATTGTCCTGTAGTGTGTCAGTGTGTTGCGGGCTGGATCCCCACTAACCCCAGTGGCAGCCAAGCCTGCCACTGCTAGGGCCCTGGGCTGGGATGCGGTAGAGTAGGGAGAGCCTGCGTCCCCCTTGCTATCCCACATACTGAGTGTCAGTCTCCCCTTCTCTTGCCAGCGATATGTGTGTTTGCCTGCCCCGCCCTGCACCAGGGCTTGGGCCTATCTGGAACTGTATTTGTTTGTCTGCCCCGCCCTGCACCAGGGCCTGGGCCTGCCTAGACTGTGAACTACTATTTGTTTGTCTACCCAGTCCTGTTCTCAGGATCTGGGGTTAAAGAGGATCAATGGGTGTTGGTTTACAGGCCTGAGCACAGAATTGAGGCCCAGGACTGAGCCAAGTGGCCTACACTCCCTCATATTCAAGATCCTTTGGAATAGTTCACTTTCTCCTTTGTTTATAGTTCCAAGTCGTTTTCATTTGGGGGATTCTTATGCACTAGCACACTGTTGCTGCAGTGTTTGGGAGACCAACACTGGAGGGAAATAATTAAATTCAAAGCATATATTTTCATGAAAATATTACTATTAGTTCTTTGAAAAATCTGTTTTTTAATAAAATGTGAATGTAGGATCTAGACTACCTAACATTGTTTCTTTGAGTAAGTGGAATTCAATGAAAATGGATGCATGGCATTTGATTGTATTAAACAGGAGCACCAGTCATTCACAAAGGAAGAAATTAACATATCATGGGTGCTACTGGAAACTAATAATAATACTAATAATTACTGACAATTTGACTTGTCTTAGCTGTAATTCACAAAAGCAAAAAAGATGATTGTCATTGGTGGTTGACTGTATTAGCCTTGCAGAGTGATGATTCTGGACAAGATAGCATTAGGGGCATAAATAAAATATTTATTACTCAAAAAGCAAAATAGCAAATCTTGAGTAACCACATCAAAGTGCACCTTTGTGCAGCAGAAATCAGTGACTTCAGCCTGTGATGTTACTTAGTAATGTTGAGTCCACTTTTGCTGCAGCATTTATTGATCAGGGTCCCCATGGTGTAATCTACCTTAATATTGTCTGTATGGAAAGTACCCAATTGTGTTTATGATGTGGAACCATGTGACATCTATGATCACTACATTCTTTTTAACTGCTGTAACTTGGGGCCAGATTGTGCCTACTCCTTTCACGGGTGCACAGTATGACTGGAGGGGTTCTACAAGGAGCTTCCTATTTCCCCAGTTGTATGGCTGAATAACCATTTTAAAGCACAGTGACTGCTAATGGTATTTGCCTAAAGCCAATCCAGGCACATTGCAACTTAGAGATCCAGTACAGAACACATCTGTAAATGTAGTTGTAAAATGGCTATGTCTTACCTAGACACCGAGGCAGATAGGGCCAGATTCTTCCCTTATTTATGTGAATGGAGAATATAACTCCAGTGGAATAAAAACAGAGTTATACTAACTCCATAACACTAGTGTAAATGAGTTGGAAATCAGGTCCACAGTATCTAAAGTGTATTAGTATGAACCATATTAAATATGGTGTCTTGTGGTACAAAGAATGAGAGAGTCCCTCATTTCCCCATGTGCCAAATTGTACCCTTATCTTTTCCCCCTTTGCTACCACGAGTGCAGCTCTACAACTGGAGCAACAGTGGGAAATGCTGGCAGGAGTGAAGGGGGGGGGGGGGAGAGGGGAGAGGAACCCTACTGTAGACATTTGACTCAACATGTCTTGCATTTATCATTTCCAGGGAGTGGTTGTCTGAGGAATTCAGAGTAAAGAAGAAGCCACAGGGCAGATCTTGCTATTAAATCAAAATCAATGCTGAGGGAGAGGAGGAGCTCTTTCAACTAGTTATTACCCAGAACATGTGCTGTAAAGTGTAATAATCATTTGTGCATACCTTACTGGTCACATTTGTATTATGAATATTTAGTTCAGTGCGGCATGGGTACGGCATCCTCTCCACTCCCATTGACTTCAGTGGAAGCTGAGAGCACTCACAGGATCAGAGTCGGCTCTAGTGAGTAGGAGTGATAGGAGAACACGGCAAGAATGCAGAATTCCTACAGAGCTCTGGCTGTGCATTTATCCCTCAGTCAGATAGATCACCGTCAGCACGTGAAAGGATGTTTCAATCACCAGCCCATTTAATCCAGGGCTGCCTTTCACCAAAGGGTTTCAAAAGGAAGATCTTGACATAGAATAACAATTCCCTGAGGACTAAAAGATGAGGCGTTGCTGTCAATTACAGGCACAAATAAGTTCTAACCAAGAGAGGTCTAAAAAGGAAGAATTGAATGGGAGTCCAGTCCCCACTCTTCTGTGGGTGTTAGCAGGGCCCCTGGCTTGCTATTTACAACTCATTTATCTTCTGTTTACTTTCTATGCCAGTGACACTATGTCTATACTACAGAGTTTTTTCCGGGACACTAGAAGTATCCTGGAAAAACTCTGCCGTGTCCAGGGAATGCATCTGTTCTTCCAACATTTTTTGCGGAAGAGCAGACTCAATTTGCATACCTTTTTCCAAAAAAGAAGTGTAGTGTAGACATAGCCTGAACAAAGTTTCTACTCCAACTGTTTTGCATATGCCTAGTTGAGATTATTGAACAGGAGAAATAGATGAATAGTTTATATATTCCAATACTGCTTGCAAAAGAACAAAACAATGCAACCAGCAGCTAGATTCTCCCTTTAAGTTTTTTATCACCTCCATTTAAAAACCGAGCCAGCCCAACTGTGTAAATTCCACTTGCTTCTTCACCCATGATATCTGGATTGGCCATCTTGTTACTTTAGGAAGGAACCTGCAAGGTGCTAAATATCTCCTGTCAGGTGACCTCACCTGAGGTCTGCGTGCTGGGTTGTTGTATCATCAGGTCAGTTTCTTTCTTCTTTTCCTTTTAAGGCTGTGTCTACATTGGCACCCCTTTCCGGAAAAGGGATGCTAATGAGACACTTTGGAATTGCAAATGCCGCGGGGGATATTTAAATCCCCTACAACGCTTGTAGGGAGCCAGCTTTTAAATCCCCTGTGGCATTTGCAATTCCGAAGTGTATCATTAGCATCCCTTTTCCGGAAAGGGGTGCCAATGTAGACACAGCCTAAATGTTTACATGATTTCTGCTATTTAGTGGTAATTGCAGTAGATATTCATTGACATTTACCTCTTGGCCTTCTAAGTGTTTAACAAAGAAAGATAAGTATCAGTATACCCATATTACAGATGAAGAAACTGAGGCACAGAGCAGTGAAATCATATGCCTGAGATCATCCAGTTACAGAATGAAGGCCTCCTGACACCAAGTTCCGTTGCCCAGCAACTAGTATACACTCCAGATATAAGGCTTGAGAGCAACTTGCTCTCAAGATTCTCCTAAGAAATGGTCTCCAACTTGTCTCCTATGGGCTGTGCTTCTTGTGAAAACCTGTTAAAACTACGGGTGTAAAATATAGGGATATGAAAGTGTATATATTCAAGTGGTTACATGCAAGTCCCCCACCCCCGCACTGCTGCCACTGTATCAGAGGCAGCAGTGTGTGAAGGAGGAGCAGGCAGGAGCCAACGCTTGTAGGGAGCCGGCTTTTAAGCTCATTCCCCCTCTGGCATTGCTGCCTCTGTATCAGAGGCAGATGTGCCTGCAGGGAACGGTCAGGCAGCTCTCCGGGAGTTGCCTCCCCCCTTGCATGTAAATGTGTAACCGCTGTACTTTTCAGTGGTTACACTTTACAAAAAAAACCAAAAACCCTTTTTTAACATCCCTAGTAAAATCCCATGTAATTAGTTAAACAGTTAAACTTTATTTTAAACTTAGGTTAAATGCAATGGTTAACCAATTAACTGATTAAACAAGGGCAGGCGGGAGCTGGCAGTGGAGGGAGGACTGTTCCGAGGTAATGGTTATCCAGTTACCCATTCACATTCCTGGTTAAAGGTGATGCTTACCGGCTAACTGGATAGCCATTCACATCCCTAGTTAAAACAAGGTGATTTTGTTTATGCAGGGAAATAAAGTAAGCAGTCTGAGAGCAGGGGGCTGCAGAAGCCTCATAGAAGAGGAGCTGGATATATGGTTTTATGTTCCCTGAATAGGCTGCCAGAGACTGCAGCCCAGCCAGTTCCACAGCTGAAGCCATCTGGCATCAGCCTGAAGGGAAGGCTAATTAGAACACATGCTGCCAGTTAAGGCTGATGGGCACACCATAAAAAACCCTCCCTCTGGTGAGACTGGAGGGAAGGAGAAAAGGGACAAATGTAGAGCCCCGCCCGCCTCAAGGTAGTCAGCAACAAGGCCTATTCTAAGGCATCAGGGAAGAATACCCAGGAAGGGTTGGGGAAGTGGCCCAGGGAGGGGCTGCTGTTCAGTGGGGCAAGAGCCAAGCTTCACATCTCACTTGGGACTACACCCTGCCCCCATGGGGCCCTGGGCTGGAACCTGGAGCAAGTGGGTGGGAGCAGGTTCCCCGTAGCCCTCCTCCCAACTGGTGGGCTGCTAGTAAGGAACAGGGAAGACCCTGTGGACTAATGGAGGGACTGACCTCCAAAACTGTAGACTGGCTGATGATGAGAAGGGCTCTGGTAGCAGGGTATCCTTGCCTTCTCAGCTGTGATAGGAACACTGCAAGCCTCTGTGCACACAAAGACCCACCAGGAACTGCAGAACCTAGGGGCTTAGCCCAAACTTGCCACAAAAGACATTAATTTCCTCTCTTGGTTTATCACTAGAGAGTTATTGTACTAATACAGTGAATGTTTTAGTAATCAAATATCTGCATGAACAAGTTTCATCCTGGAAAAACTTAAACCAATGAATAGTCCAGCAGCACCTTAAAGACTAACTAAACCTGTAGATGGTATCATGAGCTTTCATGGGGACAACCCACTTCTTCAGATGAATGAAGTATTAAAAAGTTCATCCTGTGAGTATCAAAAAGGAAGATGGCAAACATATATAAAATTAATTTTAGTTATCTCTGAGGATACAGCTACACTACAGGACAAGGTTGAATTAAGATACACAACTTCAGCTACATTAATTGCATAGCTGAAGTCTAAGTAGCTTAACTTGACTTTTGGTGCTGTCAACACTACAGGAAGTTGAAGGGAGAACACTCTTCCTTCGACTTCTCTTATTCCTCATGGAAGCAACACTACCGGCATTGACCGGAGAGTCTCTTTCAGTTCGAATTAGCAGTCTTAACTAGACCCGCTAATTCCAAACCTGGATGATCAACAGCTTCGATCTTCCTCTGTAGTGTAGACATACCCTTAGTTATCTGTCCTCTATTTTGTGTCTTTATTGCTTTCACTCTGATGCTATTATGGAGCAGATAACAATAACCCTATAGAAAAAAGTTCTGAGATGGACACCTTCTGAACATGAATTGTTGTAGGTACTTCATTCTAAGGCTACATCTACACTGCAATGCTATTTCAGGATACTAGAGTATACTGAAAAAGCCATCCCATGTCTTCACAGCAAGCCTGTTATTTCAGGCTTGCTATTCCGATGTCCCTGTAAACGTCATTCTATGAGGAGTAAGGGATGTTTTGGAATAGCGCTTTGTTTCAAAATTTGGCACTGTGTAGGCAATGCCAAATGAAGAAATAAGCTATCTTGAAATATCATCGAAATAAGATACACAATTTGAGCTACAAAAATTGTGTATCTTATTTCAAGTTATGGTGTTGTGTAGATGCACCCTAAGAAATGAAGGTCAGTTTTCCACAAAGGTAGGCTTTCTAGGGATTGGATTATTTAAGCAAGCAGAGAAAGACTGTAGGCACTGTGCATGTATTTTTAGCTGATTTCATTCCTGCTGGAAAGCATTCCTTTCTTTAATGTCACGTGGTAGTAAAAGTTATGGTTTGCTAGCCTGAAAAGCTCTGAGGCACAAATCTAAAGAATTTAAATGGCTGGGAGCAGGCATGCATTTAAGAAATATGGCTGTAACAAGACTATCAGATCCCTTTACAAACCTCATAGCATAAACTACACACTCAAATGGCATCTTTATTTGCTAAAGCATCTATGTGCTATCAAAACAATATCTCCTCCTTTAAATATGGATGATAACCATCCTACTCAAGTTTAATAAAAAAGCCACTTATCAGGAAAGGAATAAAAATGTGTCCTAAGAAAGGCCCTTCCTTCTTTCCTTTTTTTTTAAAGCAGATACATATTTCCAATTCTCCACTGTGCCACAGATGTTTCTCTGACTGTGATTATGCTGCATATAAATGAATGAAATGAATGCAAATAACCACTCTCACTACTTTTTAAAAGTGCACTATCCATGCAAATTGAATAGCAGAAAACAAAAGTATGAAAAAAAATGGAACAATCATTTTCATTTGCAACATTCATATACCTTGTGGTTATACACTCTTATTGCAAATACATTTTATGGCCCAAGGTGCTGACCTACTTTCCTTTTAGATATGCTGCTGTTCTACTGCAAAAAAAATTTTTTGTGTGAGAGCATTTTTCCACTTTTTATGGATGCAAACATCTGATTATTATGAAATTATCTTTCAACTAAAATAACTATTAGTGCTTTTTTAAAGATGTACCCCACACTTCATACATAAATCATGTCACCTTTATATTTAGTGAATTAAGTAACATTTTTCTGGTACAATACTATATAATCAATCACTGGGCTACCTCTAAACTGCAGACTTCTTTCGGAAGAAGCTTTTTTTGGAAGAGATCTTCCAAAAGAGAGCGTCCACACACAAAAGCACATTGAAAAAGTGATGCATTTTTTTTAAAGAGAGTGTCCACACTGATTGGACGCTCTCTCACATAAAAGGCCACCCAGAACCACTTCAGGCAGGACTTTAGGTCACCAGTTGCTTCCGAGTGTTGGTGCCGGAGCCTTGCAGAGACACATGCTTAAAGGGACACCTCCTCACCGCCCCCCCCCCCACCCGGGACAGCTATTTCTCTGCTTCTGCTGCGTGCTTGCCTGCCTCTTCAAGGGACAGCGAAGCTCTCACAGTGCCTGCTGTGGCTGCCCGGCTTTTTTGGATGCCACAGCTTTTCTCTTGGTGCCATGGAGCCAGAGCTGCCCCTGGGCATGTGATGGCCCCACCTGACCATGCTGCAGTTTCTGGTCCTGAATGAATTTGACCCTGAGCTCATTCTGGGGATACTCTCCCTGGGTGCAGGAGCTACATTCTGGCAACCGCAACCCACTGTGGAGAGGCGTTTCTGGAGGCTTGACACCAGTTCAGACTGGAGGGACAACCAGCAGTGGCTCCAAAACTTCTGCATGTGGAAGGCCACATTTTTGGAGCTATGTGCCTAGCCCACCCCCAGCCTTCAACAATTCAACACCCAGCTGCGGCCTGCCATCCCCCTAGAGAAGTGGGTCGCAATCGCCATCTGGAAGCTCGCCACCCCAGACAGCTACCAGTTGGTGGGCAACCAGTTTGGTGTGGGGAGGTCCACCATTGGGGTCTTCCTCATGGAGGTAAGGCACTCTGGGGCTGCAGTCCCAGTGGGGGAGGAGGGTCCTGGAAAAGGGAGTCCCAAAAGGTGGGGGTCAGTGGGGGGTGGAGTGGTGGGGAAAGCCCTGTACCCAGTGGGTTGTGCCTTCCCACCCTCACACAGCCTTGTTGCTGGGGGGGGGAACACGGGGGGAGGATGGCCTCATAGGGGGTGGCTCCTGGAGTATCTGGGGGAGGGGAGAGAAGGAGAGGGGACTGGCACCTCCTAAGGGTTCAGGCACTCTCTTTCTCATTCTCTTTTGTGTGTGTTTGTATCTTTCTGCAGGTGGTGAGGGCCATCAACTCCATCCTACTGCAGAGGGTCATGCACCTAGGAGACCTGGACCCCATCATGTCTGGATATGCTGCCCTCGGGTTCCCGAACAGCGCTGAAGCCATAGATGGGACCCACATCCCTATCCATACACCTGAGAATCAAGAGGCCTGGTATATCAATAGGAAGGCCTACTTTTCTATAGTGCTGCAAGCCCTGGTCAACCACCATGGACAGTTCACAGACACTTTTGTCAGGTAGTCGGGCAGGGCACACGATGCCGTGTTTCAGAACTCTAGACTGTATGGGAAGCTGGAAGTGGGCACATTCTTCCCCTGCCATGACTTTGTGGTTGGGGACATACATATGCCATTGTGCATTATGGGGGAAGCAGCTTACCCCCGGTGCCATGGCTTATGAAGCCATATACCAGACACCTGGACTCCAGCAAGGACCAATTTAATGCCCTCATGAGCCAGGCCTGCATCCAGATGGAATGTACCCTTGGCCACCTCAAGGTGCAGTTCAGGTGTCTGCTGACCTACCTTGACGTAGGGGAGCACAACATCCCCAAGGTGGTCATGGCATGTTGTGTCCTCCATAACACTGTGGAAAGGAAGAGAGAGGCCTTACTCCTGGAGTGGAGGGTATACGCTGGCCGCGATGGGCGAGTCTTCTAGCAGTCAATGACTGCTGCCATCTGCCCGGCCCATCAGGCCGGAGTGCGCATCCGGGAGGCCCTAAGAGAGAGGTTCTCTCAAGGACCCCAGTAACTCTCTGCAGGGCCACCCCAACAGGGCCTCTGGCTTGCTGCCCTATCCCTTCCCCACCACAACCCCTCCCTTCGCCCCTTCCCTGACGTCAGAATAAAGACACCTGTTTGGTTGTGAACAAAACAAAATCTGTATTTATCTTACAATCAGAAAAGGTGGGCAGGGGGAGGGAGTTCCTACCCCGGAGTGGGAGGGGGTGGCTACATGTGCCACCTCAGGTTCAGAGACCTCGTTGGGGTTGGGTGGGTCCGGGGGCCACAGTGGGGTGGACAGGAGGTGGAGCTGGAGCAGGGTCAGGGATGGTGAGAGGGAGGGGGCATGGACATCACCTAGGGAGGGAGCAGAGGCATTGCATGGAAGGCAGAGAGGGAATGAGCATAGTGGGGAGGGGGAGGGGGCAAGAGGGTGGCAGCCACGAGCAGCGATAGCAGGTGGATGTGCCAGGATGCGTGATATGTTATCACACCACTGCATGAGTTGGTCCCATGTGTGGTTCCGCCACTCTGAGTCCTTACAGACCTTCTGCACCAGGGACTCCTGCATGTTGCGCAGGATGGGTCCCCCAAACTCTGGCAGCTGGTTCAGGTGGTGTGGCTCACTCCTCAGTCCCGACTGACCCGGCTGTGGAGAATACAAAGAGGGAGAGGCAGTCAGTCATCCATGCAGACACTGTCCCTGAGGTCGTGCCCTCCTCTGTGAGCAGTGACCAACAGTCCTTGGGGCAGAGAAGGGGGATGTCTTGGGAGCAAGGCCAGGTGGAGGCTGTGAGGCAGGGCCAGCTGTACAAGGGCCCCAAGGTGCCCAGGGGACCGTGCTGCTCGCTTCCCCATCCCCTTCCTCATGGCCCACAGACAAGCAGGCAAAGAAAGTGTCCAGCCACAGTGGGATCCCTTGTGGGTGGCAGAGGAGCTGGGAGCATCCTGTCCTCTCCTGGTGTCCACATGCACGCAGGCAGCTCACAGTGCTGCCTGCGGGCATGGCCGTGTGCTGTGTATAGCACTCTTTGGAGTGTCTGGGGACATGCATGCACCCCTGTGGTTAGCCTGCTTCCAGCTGTGGCAGGTGCTCTCCCCCCTGGTGTGGGATGTGTGTGGCTTCCCCTGAGCTTGGCAGCATGATCCCACCCGTGTTCAGGGGCTGGCTGCTGTGTCTGCATTCTGCACACTAACGCTGCACATGGTTCCATGTGTATGGACCACAGCAAATTGTCCAGACTGAGTAACACTTGCCCCCTGTTCACACGCCTCCCCCACCCTGTGTGTGTGACAAAGTGAGACCATTCACCTGAAGATCCCTCTCTGACTTCCAAGGAGGCCTGGGAGACATCCTGGCTCACAGGCACTGGCTCCAGGGAGAGGGTCATGGTCTTCATCTCCTCTTGTGGCTGGCCCTGATCCCTCCTCCACCGTGACCTCTAGCCGGACGATAACAGGGGTATGGAGGCCGGAGTCCACCATGATGGTGGGGAAGACATTTCCCCACTTCCCAGGATCTGGTGTGGGGTCCTGCCCCTGAGCACGAGGTGTGCTCTCTGGCCCAGACATATCCCTGGCAGAACTCTTTCACCTTACTCTGGACCTGTTCCAACATCCGGGGTGGTTGTCCACACTCCACTACACACACCTTTTTCCAAAAGAGCTCTTTTGGAAAAAGGCTTCTTCCTCATAGAAAGAGGATTACCAATGCCGGAAAAACCCCTCTGTTCTTTCAATTTATTTTTGGAAGAATGCAATTGCAGTGTGGACGTAACTCAGGTTTTGTCGGAAAAACGTCTGTTTTTCTGACAAAACTCTGTAGTGTAGACATACCCTGGGCATGTTAAGGGGTTTATCCTGCAACAATTATGCACGTAATTAATTTTAGGCATGCAAGCAATTCCATTTTCAGCACTTCTAAATATCAGATGTATTTTATATAATATATATGCCTAAATATGACTTAACTTTGGGAATCTGGTTCGAAATTTTTGGCTTTCGATCATTTTTCATAAGCAGACAGTAACATGCACACAAGTTTTCTTGTAATGTTTATGTTTTCAAATGCTTTGCTTACTTTAAATTAAAATGGGCAGGTGTGGAGATGGGGTGGTACAATTTAACTGAAGGAGAGAAAAGTGAATTGTACAAATGAAAAATCAAAAGGGCATAGACCTGTCAGATGCTGAGTGTCACATATACCGTATTTTCCGGCGTATAGGGCGACTGGGTGTATAAGACGACCCCCTATCTTTTTAATTAAAAGATAGGGTTTCATCTTATACCCCAGCGCCCCTCCGCCTCCTTTGCTCCCGGTGTCCCTGGTCTGCTGGAGATGGTCCCCAGCAGACCAGAGGCACCGGGAGCAAAGCCGCCAGGAGCGCCTGGGCTGCCCCCCCGCCGGAGCCCCTCCGCGGCATTGAAAGCCTCGGGGGAAGCCGGCGGCGGGGCATCCCAGGCGCGCATGGGCTGCCCCCCCGCCGGAGCCCCTCCGCGGCTTTGAAAGCCTCGGGGGAAGCCGGCGGGGGGGCATCCCAGGCGCGCCTGGGCTGCCCCCCCCGCTGGAGCCCCTCCGCGGCTTTGAAAGCCTCGGGGGAAGCCGGCGGCGGGGCATCCCAGGCGCGCATGGGCTGCCCCCCCGCCGGCTTCCCCCGAGGCTTTCAAAGCCGCGGAGGGGCTCCGGCGGGGGGGCAGCCCAGGCGCGCCTGGGATGCCCCGCCGCCGGCTTCCCCTGAGGCTTTCAAAGCCGCGGAGGGGCTCCGGTGGGGGGGCAGCCCATGCGCGCCTGGGATGCCCCGCCGCCGGCTTCCCCCGAGGCTTTCAAAGCCGCGGAGGGGCTCCGGCGGGGGGGCAGCCCAGGCGCGCCTGGGATGCCCCGCCGCCGGCTTCCCCCGAGGCTTTCAAAGCCGCGGAGGGGCTCCGGCGGGGGGGCAGCCCATGCGCGCCTGGGATGCCCCGCCGCCGGCTTCCCCCGAGGCTTTCAAAGCCGCGGAGGGGCTCCGGCGGCGGGGCATCCGGCGTACAAGACGACCCCCGATTTTTGGGGGATGTTTTTTAACATCAGAGGTCGTCTTGTACGCCGGAATATACGGTAATACAGGAATGATGATATTCAGCATCAGGCCCGCAATATAAAAGAGACCTTCAATCTGTATGGTACTGGGCTCTTTCCAGTTGATTTCAGCAGGAGCTGGGGGAACAGAGAAACAGGAAAAAATCACTCCTAGTCTGCACTGTAATGTAAAAAATACAACTAAACCAACAGTGTTCAAAAAGTGTTTTGGCTGCTGTATTTAGAAGCAACACAAAGGCAACATCTTAAAAATGAGTGCAATGCACAGTTGCCTTCAGAGCAATTTCACTTCATTAGGAAGGGGTGCGGGTTGGGTTACCACAGCAACTGTTAGAAAATAAAATGCTTTCTCTTCTTGTTTGTACATTGAAGAACTTGGGAGACCACCATGTACTGGAACAAGAGAAGAGATTACAAAAGCCTCCTTTCAACAAAAAGAACTATGTTAAGTTCTTCCCTCAATACAAAAGTTCACATCAATCCCTTTTCCTTGAAAGCATGTGGACTATTTCTAACAGCTACTAACTAATACAGAAGAGAGATCTTGTCTGTCAGAGATACAAAAATCTTTTTTGTGGTGAGCCAAAGTGGGTGGGCCTTTACCACACACTGCACTGTCTGCTGGGGCACCAATGTGTGAAATATATGTAGATTGTTGAGCTGCTCATATATGATTTACTTTTATTTGTCAGGCCTAATCCTACTTTTACTGAATTTAATTTGGTGGTAGTTTAGCTAGGCCAGGATTCACTTCAGTCCTAAAGGGTTTGGGTATCATCAATCCAGATTTAAAAAAAATTCAATATGATCTATAAGGAAAAGCAACTTGGGGAAATATGGTTCAGTTGTGGTTTGCTCTTTTCTCTGACATTCTTTTGTGCTTTAGAATGGATTGAACACAGCTGTGCTGATAAAGAAGTTGAGTCAATGGATTGTGGGCAATGTGTCCCTGGGAAAGGGATTAAAATTCTTCTGTTGTGTGTCTTGAAGTGTCAGAATGATTTAGAGAATTATCTGCAATTATCTACCAATAAATTGAAAATTCAGAGGGTTTTACTTATTCAAGGTTTCCTGCAGAGTGTTGTCAACCATTTTTATCACCCTTTGTTTTAAAATTCAGCAATATCTGCCATAAAGGTATGCAACAATGCAATGTGCAGTACCTTTCAAATGAAAACTACACAACCATCACCCCCTCCCCAACATCGATTCAGTTGCCATGCCCTTACAGTATCTATTCCACCATTCATATAGGATGGTTTCTGTTCCACAGCTCTGGTAACTTATCTCCACCCTCTACCTGCATCCTCACTTCCTCAGCTGTTGGTTTGCTGTCTGCTGCAATCCGGATCTGAGGCACCTTAGGAATTTATCACTCTAGCAAACCAGCTCCAATGGGCTACTGAGTACAGCAGCAGGTTAATGTGGGAATCTTAGTGTACGTCAGTACAGCTGAAGTCGAATTAAGCTACGCAACTTCAGCTACGTTAATTGTGTAGCTGGCGTCGAAATAGCTTAATTCAGCTTTAAGCGCTGTCTACACAACAGGAAGCCAAAGGAAGAACACTTCCTTTGACTTCCCTTACTTGTGAAATTAGAATTACAGGAATCGGAGTAAGAAGTCCTCCAGCTTGACATAATTTTGAAATAAAGGCTTGTAGTATAAACGCACATTTTGTTATTTCGGAATGACGCTAGTTATTCTGAAATAACGCTGCTGTGTAGACGTCAAACACCCATCTCACTTCTGGCCTCCTTGGGGTCCAGGAAGTGATCAGGACTCCTCTCCCCGTAGATCTGCTCTGTCACAGCTGGGGAGCTCCCTCCCCAATAACAAAAAGGGGCTGGTACCCCAAAACTGTTCTGGTTTGTGCCTTCATTTACTTTGGATCTAGGAAGTACCGCTTATTATTCAGATTAATAGGTGTTTCAAACAACTTCTAGACTCCTCCCTCACGCTCTGTTTTAGGATAGGTCTCTCTCTAGTTTTGGTGTATTGACTGATGACTTTACACCAGCTATTCAGTGAGCTGGAACAGCCCCAGCAGCATTGATTTCTTCTAAATGAGGCTTTGCTTGGGGTGAGGGTGAAGCAAATGGCTTTGGCCAGCACAGGTCTGAAGACAGCCTGCAATGCTTTTGCAGGCTCCTGGGGGCTGCTGGCCCTCGGGGGCAAAGAAGTAAAGCCAGATTAGTGGAAAGCCCGTGCCCCTGGCTTTGCTTCTATAACCCTGAACCACGGAGGTGCTTCCACTCTAGCTCTTCTTCCTCGATATCGCAGGGCCGGGGCAGTCCAAGCTCCTGTCTTGCTGTAGCGAATACTGCGTGGGAGGGAAGGCTGGCGATGGCAGGCCCTGAGCTCCGAGGCGCAGCTCCCCTGCCGCGGAAGGCATCTTTCACGCTCCCAGCAGAGCAGCGGGCTCTGCCTTGGAAGCACGTGCCCCCGGCGGCGGGAAGCTGTCCGGCCCGAGCCGCTGGAAGGAAAACGTCTAGGGTCACGGGGAGGGAGAACTAACTCGTCCGCTCACTGGCTGGCTGTGAGCTCAGCTCCAGGAGCAGGAGCCTCCTCACGCCCTGTCCCCCCTTGGCTGGGTCCCGGCTCCGCGTTTGAGGATGGGACGGGTGCAGGCTGCGGGCTCCTTGAGGCTGCGAGGAGGGAGCCTCGCAAGCGCAGCGCAAGAGGAGACTGCGCGAGCTGGGGCTTGTCCCTGATCCCGCCTCAGCGGGCAGGGATCGGCCTCGCCACCGAGCAGGCGGCAGGGAGCTGCCCCGGCCGGAGCGCGCCGAGCAGCAGCTGGCCAAGGGGGCGGCGCGCCCGACCGCGTTGCAATGCCCCCTGCCTAGGCACTTTCCAAGCGGCGGGGGAGCCTAGAGACAAAACTTCTCAAGGAACCAGCCGGGAGACCCCGCCCCAGGCACCCAGCCGCCGGGAAACCTTCCCTCCCCCCGGCCATCCCGCGGAAAGCTGGCGGGAAGCAGCCCGCCCCCGCTGTCAGTCCCCTGCGGGATCCGGAGAGAGGAAGCCACGGCCCGGGCTGCGGAGCGCGAGCGGAACTAGCGACCCCCACCCCCAGAGGAGCCGGCGGGAGAGGGGTGTCCGCCCGGAGTCGCCTCCATCTGCTGCGCGGGGGAGGAAAGAGAAATGCAGGCGCCAAGGCAAAGCGAGAGCTGAGTGCCCGGGATCGGACTGCAAAGGGCGCTGCCTCCTGCACCCGGCCCCCCTTGGCCGCGCTGCTGCTCAAAGTGCCAGAAAGTGGGGAGAAGTGACTGCCCGCCGCCTGCTGGGCGAGTGACACGCAGCACAGTTTCAGTAGGAGGAGGGCAGGGCGGGGACCTCCTTCCAGCGCGGGAGGAGGCTCAGCCCGTACTTTGTGGGGTGTGTGGCATTGCACCCCTCTGATTTGCAAGCCTTCCCTCCACCCGCCGCCCTTCCCTGCCCCAGCAGCTGGAGAAGGCTGCTCCCCGCCGGGGTATGTGTGGGCAGCTGCAGGATGGCCTCGGCCGTGTTTGAGGGCACCTCGCTGGTGAACATGTACGTGAGGGGCTGCTGGGTGAACGGCATCCGGAGACTCATCATCAGCCGGCAGGGGGACGAGGAGGAGTTTTACGAGATCCGCACCGAATGGTCGGACAGGAACGTGCTCTACTTGCACCGGAGTTACTCGGACCTGGGCCGCCTCTTCAAGCGGCTGCTGGACTCCTTCCCGGAGGATCGCCCGGAGCTGTCACAGTCCCCCCTGCTCCAAGGTTTGGGCAGCTTCTGGCTTCCTTCCTATTGCCTAAGCTCCGGCTCCTGGCTTGGGGGGTATGTAGGTACATCCTGGACGGAGGGGTGGGGGAGAGAACTTGCTGGGGACAGAGACAGACTCTCTTGTTGGCTGCGTGGCTTGAGTCGGTGTCCTGGAGCGATTGAAAGGCTGCAGGACAAACGGGGGGCGGGGGGCCGCGAAGTTAAACTCCGTACAGCGGACTGGAGTCTCCACCGTGTAATTTACTCCCGGTTAAAGTGCTTGTGAAATACCGCTCAGTCCCAATGGTGACACTTCGCGCAAGGCGCAAGGCAGAGGAGAGAATCTGCGCCAGAGGTTTGACCCAGATTGCTGGGAAACTGAATTCAGTAATCATACTCCATTTACACACAGCCCCCAAATGCTGAGGCACCTTGGGGAGGTAATTGCAGAGAGGGGTCTTAAAAGACTGTCCTTCCTCTCTCTGGATCCAGGCGATCCTGATTAACACAATCCATATTTACTGCTCCACCCGCAGTGATTTAACACCTCCCCACCCTGCCCAAGACACTGAAGGATGTGGGGCCTCTTTGGAGGGAGTAGTATTTGGGGTAAGCACTGGTGTTGAAAGCGAGCCAAACGAATATTTCCCATTTGTATGATGGGGAAGGCTGCAACTCTTCCCAGGGCATAGAGCAGACTCTCAGGATTAATAATAGGAGGGAAAGATCAGAGTTTATGTATGTTTTCTCATGAGAATATGGAAATTTGCTGCTGCCATCTCTCTTTAGCAATAGTATTCTGGGCTCCTCCAGCACAGGGTGATGGGGAGTTAAATTCTGAGGCTTCACTGACTTCAGTGCAGTTACTTCTGACTGTCACCCGCCTGAGAAAAGACGCAGTCCCTTGCAGTTGGAGATGGCCCCAGAGACTTTTCCCCAAAATAATGTAAATATTTTTTTCTTGAATATTGCAAGCTCTTGATAGTTCTCAAGCCTCCTACTTTTATTACTCCTGCCATCTGTTTGTGTTGTCATTTTGTCCTGTTAAAAATATCTGGAATATATTGCCCTCCCCTCCCCCACCCTCCGCCTCAGTTTCTTTGCTGTATATTCTAGGTTCATGGGAAGTGGCTTCTCTTTCAGTTCCTGAAAAATTGAGCTGCTAGAATTAGTTTATCTTGCTTCCTTCCTCAGCTAACACTGAAGGAAGAAATGCTGCCTGACACTCTCAGGCACTGAGTGCCCCCTGCAGACAATTGGAGAATCTTCCTGTATGAATGATGAAAACCCTTGAGTTGGAGCTGTGAATACTCAGCACCTCTAAAAATCATGCCCGAGCTGTATTGAGTGAGGCCCTCCAAATCAGTGACCACTCTTGCAAACTATTAGCCCTTAATTACATGTTTCAGAGGTCCCATTTGTGTTTATTCACTCACACTGGAAGCTGATGTCCCCCTACTTGACCGTTCCACATAGCATGAACTATGACCAATAGTCAGGGAAGACTAAACCTCCCTAGGACATTAGGAGATTTAATGCCTGTGCAAGGCCTGGGTCCTTCAGCCCTCATTTCTGTGAGTAATCCTTCTCATATGAATTGTCACCCTGACTTCAGTAGGCTTCCATGGTGAATGACATACATATGGGCGGGAGTGGAAGAATTAAACACTAATACTATATTCATAGTGAGATAGAAAGTCCCAATGTTATTTTTAATGCTGACAGTTCTACGATTTGGGGGTTAAGATATTTTAAATCTCAAGAACTGTATTTTCCTTGGCTAATGATAGAAACTTCTTACAGTGAAACGTGTAAATATGATAGACTCCAAGTCATGAATAGTTTCTGAGAACTATCATTCCCATTATAGTGAACTCACTTCTTCAAATGAAATTCTGTAAAAAAAAAAAAAAGACTTTGCAGAAATGAGTTATCATTGCACTTCTCTAAGCAGTCTGTACTTAAATACTTATTTACCAGAACTTGTGAATGCCTGGCCATACAGTCACACATACAGTCAAATCTAAATGATGCTTTGGATATAAGCAGGGGATTTTATAATGTATTTGGTACACAAAGGAGTGTATGATCTCATTTTAGATGAACTTTTCAAATCTGAGGTATCAGATTTTAAAGAAAAATCACATTATTTCATACATTTCCATATATTTAACCCAAATAGAAAGTCATGCTGCTTCTAGGCATTAGCAATGAGTCAGATATATTGTTGATCTCAATCTTTCCAAAAGTGCCAGGCTGTGTAGTGTTTGCATCTGTAATCTTTATGGAGGCAATGAAAGCATTTTGAGTCAATTTTGAGCAGGAACTGGAAATGCTTCTGGTTACTGTAGATACATTTAAGTAGCATCAGAAGAATTACATTAGCTTGTAATTGATATACCCTTTCTCAAACAACATTATATAAAAAATAAAGGATATTTTCAAATAGCAGACACCTATAATTTGAGCTAAAATAGTTTGATCTTAAAAATGGTTATTAATTTCATAGGCTTAAAAAATCTCCCACTTTTCAGCTGCAGAAATATGAGAAAGAGATGGTAGAGCTCTGCTTTCGTGGGACTATAATTACTTGTGGGTACAATATAAAGCTAACATTCTGTGCTGATATGTTCCTTCTTGCTCCTTAACAGCAAAATCAATGATCCCCACTGTCCTCCCCAACCCACTATTTCCAGAGCTAGGGATGTGAGGTTATCCAGTTAATCAGTAAGCATCACCCTAAATTCTTGATTATGTGCTTGATACCACTGTACTTGCTCTTGGAAGAGCTGCTCTCATTGGGGCTCACGCTATAACATTAATCTAAAGCTGTTTTTCACTATGAATTTTGCAGCCTGATCCTTTGACATGCGAGCATGCATAAATCATGCAGATAGTTCCTCTGAAATCAGACGGTCTCTTTATAAGAGTAAGAACTATTTGCATAAGTATTTTTAAGATTTGGGTCCTGTGTGTGAATACCGATACACAAGGAATTAACACACTGTATTAAACAAAGATCACTGTAAATTTCTATAAACTTAGGACTCAAGATTCTGCAAGAGGATTGTTCCTCATGATGCTCAATACCCTCAATTGCTGTATGTGTTTATCTTAACTCTTTCGGTAACTATGTGCCCCTAATATACGTGGGTACTAGCACACCCAGCATAAATTATGACTGAAAAAGCAAATAACGAATAGGAATGTATATTCTTTTAGTTCACAGTATCTGTGAAAACATACACGTTCTCTTCACTGTAATGTGAACTGAGGGATATCAGAATCTTGCAAAGATCAGACTTTATGCCCTATGTTGTATTTTTAAGTGGTGTGATGCCTGCATACAAAGCCAGGAACTTAACCAGGTTCCTCTCATGCAAATTCGTCAGTACAGGCAGTCCCCGGGTTACGTACAAGATAGGGACTGTAGGTTTGTTCTTAAGTTGAATTTGTATGTAAGTCGGAACTGGTACATATTGTAGGGGAAACTCTAGCCAAACATTTCTCCAGAGCTCAGTTTTATTCTCCCACACCTCACTTCCCTCAGTCCTTTATTCTCAAGCTGAGGTGTCTGCTGAGAAAAGCCACTCTGCGTCTCCCTGGTCTGCTGGGGGGAGCGCTAGCTTCGCGTCTCCCTAGTCTGCTGAGGGGAAGCAGCTAGTGCGGGGTTGCCTCACCCCGTTTGTAAGTAGGGATCCGATGTAAGTCGGATCCATGTAACCTGGGGACTGCCTGTATTCCTCTACTGTAGGAAAGGGGGGAACAGACAAGGGAACTATCCAACTTCCATTCATAGAAGAAAGCCATGGTCTGGTCCATAAGGCTCACATGAGCTGTTAAGGGAACAAGACCATCTACGTTTTCCAGTGGACTTGCATTGGCATGGTGTCCTGATTGCAGCTATGCCATGCCAAGGGCATTCTCAACATAAGGATTAGAGGCTGTGTTATATTTTAGAGGCTGCCAGCTTTATTTCATTTCTTAGTGGGCAATGTGCACACCTCGGCCTGCCCATTCTTCTCTCAACTTGTCTGTCGCTCACCTCAGCCCCCATGCATTGCTAGACTAGCAGAGAGCCATCTGCAATTCCCAGAGAATGCATAGGAGGGGGAAGGGGCAGAGAAATGCTGTTACGGAGGTAGCTGACCGCCTTTCCCTCCTGGATGGAGAGTGGGGATCTCAATACAAAGAGGGCATCAATCTTGCACAGTCTGTACTATAGTACTAGTATTAAACACAGTATGAGCAATAACTGTGCATGGCAAAGTATACTTGATATCTGCACATTGGAAATGCATAATGAGGCTAAAGACCAGGTACGCTTATCAACAGGAGGTGTGTGTGTGTGTCTAGGAGACCTACACTCCTTATTATACTGATGCTTTTGTAAAATGTTTTTCTTACACATTAATAGTAAGCTGGCTTGTTTCTGTGCTGTTTGCCTCTCTCGGTAGGATCAGAAATTTTGTCTTCCAATCAGATTCCTGCTCTTATAATGACAGATTATCTTAATTTTCATGATTCATTATGATGTCACTAGAATCTTCATAGTATTTTCTTTAGGAATCTGAAGTGTGCTTATCCCTTACTCTAAGGCCGGTGGTCCCCAAACAGTAGGGAGAAACGTTGGTGGAAAGGAGTGCAATGTGTCCTGGACCAATCCCCAGGAAAGGACAGGGAGGGAGTGTCATCCATCCCTGCTTTACCCCCAGCTCTGCTACAACCTGGCTGAGCCCCCGGCCTCAGCCTTGTCCCTGCTTCTTCCTGGCCATATCTCAGCCTCCACCCCATTCCTGATTGCATCTCTCCTCCCAGCCTAACAAGGTACATGGTGTAGACACATTTTGTTACTGATGGCAGGGAAGGAGAGAAAAAGTTTAGGGACCGCTGCTCTAGGTGTATGCATAAACAACACAATATAAACATACAGACTGGTTCAATAAGGAAATTTATCATTCAGAGACCAACACTTTATTTTACAATCCCAGTCGTTCCCAAGCTATACTCTGTTTTAATCTATGCAAAATTACCTCCTCTATATTTATGTAAAAATTGGTGAGGAAGACAGATAAAAGAGGGAGCGGCTGACTTTAAAATTACCAATTCACTCAGATCCAGAAATAATTGCTGTACCCACGCCCCCTCAAAAGCAAAACAGAGAAAATTAGGTACAAATGTGGTAAAGAATGAACCAGGAGGGGCTATTGCCTGCAAAATAATATTGAGATGTTCTGTAGTATGATTTTTTTTCAAACATAATCCTTTACCCTTTAAGTCACAGGCAAACTTCTCACTGAATTCAGTGAGTGCAGGAGCAGGTCCTTAGTACTCCTAGATCAATCTAAAATTTTGTCACATAAGCATAATCACATTGAAAACTGCGGTAAATTTGGCCTTCTGTGTGTTTATATATTTTTCTGGGAATCCTTGAAGTGTAACTATCACATTTATATGCTCTAGTGCTGTTTTCATGCACTTTCAGAATGGTCGTTCACATTGTGGCTGTGTGTAGTGCCTGAGCTTCCACACATACTGCTGTCAGTGTCAATGCGCTTCCCTTCGGTCTCATATGGCTGTTTTCTTTATTTCTCTTCCCAGAGTGCTCCTCTTCCGGTTGCTTCCCCCTCCCACTCCTGCCCCCAGCTAGTCAAATTTTTCTCTTCCTTTCCTTATCTGTCATTCTCAGGCCGCTTATCCCCCTCGTGTCTCCCTTTGCTTGGCCTACTTTCTGTTTCCTCTCTTCCTCCTCACATTTTTCTCTGTCCCTCACTAGAATTATTATTATTATAACTAGATCATTATCTGTGGCACATCATCCTCCACATTGTCTCCTTCCTGACACAAACCTTCTAGTTCACGCTAGATCATCTCTGCCTTCCTCTCCTGTCATCAAGCCAGAAGTAGGAGCGGGTGGGAAAGATATTGCTAGGTTGTTTTTGTGTCCCATCTGCAGTGCACCAGGAAGGACAGAAGGCAGCACTAGAAGACTGTCACATTTTGCTGTGCCTTCTGTATCCGTAATCTACTGTTTTATGCATGCTTTCTTATACTGTTGTTTACAAGACCATCTGTGAGTTTAATATATGTTTGGGGGCTGAGAGCTATACAGAGGCAATTTAACAGTTTCCAAAGACAGCAGCTGTTATGGTACAGATAAATACACTGCATCTATTGTGCCTCATTTCACTGTTGACAATGTCAATAGTTCATTAACCAAGCTTGTTCAGAACTTCAGTCTGGTGGACAAAAGGGAAACAGATCTTCATTATCTGGCTTCTAGCAATGTAGTCCAACTGAAATCCAGTTTTTTATTTGCCTTAATGACCTTTAGCATCAGCTCTTCCAGGATGCATAGTATTGCTAAGGTCCTCTCAGTGAACGGAGACATTTTTTCTCTTGCTTCTCAGTCTCCTTTTGAAGGTTTACCTGGTTATAGCTAAATCCATTAAAACTGACTGATGTTCATGAAATCATTCAGGGTATGTCTACACTACAGAGCTTTGTCAGAAAAATGGCCATTTTTCCCACAAAACCTGAGGTCCACACTGCAATCGCATTCTTCCGAAAGAACAGAAAGAACACAGGGGCTTTTCTGGTAAATCGAAAGAACAGAGGGGTTTTTCTGGTGTTGGTAATCCTCTTTCTACGAGGAAGAAGCCTTTTTCCGAAAGAGCTCTTTTGGAAAAAGGCATGTGTGGACGGGGAAGAGGGAGCTCTTTCAAAAGAAGAGGAAAGAGGAAAAACCACAGGTGTCCTGGTGGCCACTCTGTCCATAGCAATCACAGTTTAAATGCAAGAGAGTGTCCATTCAGTGTGGATGCTATCTTTCGAAAAAGCAGATTGCTTTTTTGATGTGCTTTTGTGTGCTGATGCTCTCTTTCATAAGAAGTAATGTCAGAAGATCTCTTCCGAAAAAAGGTTCTTCTGAAAAAACCTGCAGTCTAGACATAGCCTTAGTGATGGCAAAAACGAATGGTTCAGCTGTACTGTTATAAGATGAATAAAGCTTGCTGGTTTCATAACAAAGCCATCCAAACATCTGAATTAATGATGAATTAATGACATTTGTCAGTTTTATTTTTTTGATTTGTCCACATTTCATGGTGAGTTATTGAATTTATGTGAATTCAGTGCTAAAAAGTGATAGCAGCGACTTCCATTTTAATGCTGAACTCAGTTCATTTAATTTCCTCTTCCTTCACTCACTTTTCCTCACTTCATTTTGTCTTTTGAGTTCTATCTTATACCATGTGTCTTGTCTGCCTTGCTGCCTGCAAGATCGCTGGGGCTGAGACTTTTCTTTCTGCTCATGACAATGAAGTTCTAAAGACCTAGACTTGTGTTTTTAGACACTATTATAATCAATGAATATGTTGTTATGAATATATATAATGTTTGTAAAAAGCTGATGACCTGAGAGACCAGACTTCTCTGCTTTTTAACGTTCCTGTGCTGGGCATGTGTGCTATGATACTTAAACACGAATAGTTGGGTATAAAATGAATTTTTTTTCCCTCTGGAGTTTCTGTTTTTGGGAATATTGTTAGGTAACTTACCTCTGCATAGTATGAGCTATATATCTTAAAATAAGAAGCCACAGTTACTTTTGCTCCTGCTCCTGTTCTAGCAGAATTAGATTTGTGCACTAAGCCCCAGATTTTTATGGCCATTCATATACCTAAAGATGAAAATTATGAAAATCTCACTTAGGACTTAACTCTCACTGCATATTCCTAAATACCTTTACAAACCTGGCACCTAAGTGCTCCCAAACAAGAGCTCTGTTCAAACTATAGCCAGTTTAAACCATTTTCCATCCTACCAACATCCAGCACCCAGCACAGCTTGCTAGCCCTCCCCAAGAAAAACCCGCAGAATGAGCAATGTTGGTGACATCACATGAAAAGGAAACCATTGGAGTGCAGGGGTGACCTCTAAAACCTGGATTATTCTCTCCAGTATTCATCATGCATGGACTGGCCTCTCCCCTCCCCTGAGAATAGAGGGGACGAGTGCTGCCTTTGTGACAGTCTCCATCCCCATGCATGGATAGGGTGGCAGAATTCAAGATGAGTTATCACAGAGGAAGTTCCACTTTCATAAGAACATAGGATTTGTCACAGTGGGTTAGACGAGCTGTCCATATGGTCCTGTCTCCAACCATGGCCCGAACCAGATGCTTCAGTGAATGGTGTTAAAATCTGTGAGACAGATGTGGGATCATCTCCATGTAGGTTTCTTCCTGATCTCTAATCATTAGAGATTTGCTTAAACCCTGAAGCATGACATCTAATGTATCTTCCAACATTTTTATTATCTTTAATTATAGCTACTCTGGCTATTTTTTAGTTATCCATATAAATACCCAGTCTCTCCTCTCTCTTTAAAAAAAAATCTTGCAATATTATTGACTTGGGTGATTTCCTGTGACAATGAGTTTCATAGCTTAATTGTGCCAATTGCGAACATTTATTTCCTTTTATCTGTTTTTAATTTCCCACCTTTTAAAGTAATTGAATGTCCCTTTCTTTTTGCCTCATCTCTGCAGATCCCGTCTTGTTCTGTGCAGAAATGGAGGAGGGGGAGAGGAGAGAGCAGTAACAGCTGTAGACTGTCTCATCTGAGTCCAGTCTGAGGCTACTAATGCATGTCCTGCAGGTGGGTGGGAGCAGGCTGAGGCAATGCTTCAGTGGTGAGAGTAGTAGCCAGCAGCCATTACTGTAAGAGAGCTCCTGTATCTATGCAAAAGACTTTCTGTAGAGATTTGTAAGATTTAAATTGCCTTCCATGAAGTGGGGAGGCAACTCCACTCAGTCTCCAAAATCTGTGGTCCCTCACTCTTTCTTGATTTAGGAAAACAATTGACCAGAGCAGAGAGTACTTCATGAGATTGTGCACATCTGTGTTTACTTTGCTCCATTCTGTGGGTTTTCCCTTGGGCCTGTGAGATGACAGTCTGGTAGAGATCAGGAAGGTACAATGTGATTTTTTTAATATATCCCATGGGGGATAATATTTAATAGTAATCACAGTATAACATCTCACATAATTTGCAGAAAACATGCGTTTGCTTTAATCTGCATGCCCAAGCTGAGTTCCACAGCCGTTATTCCGAAATAACTATTCAAGTGTCTACACAGCAATTCTGTTATTTTGAAATAATTTTGAAATAACGGACAGCTTATTCCGTCTTCTGTAAACCTCATTCTATGAAGAATAACACCTATTCCGAAATAACTGTTTTGAAATAAGGTGTGTGTAGACACTCCACATCTGCTATTTCTAAATATCCCCTCACCAGGCCATTCTAAGTTATTCCTCCTGGAGCTCTAAATCGAAATAGCATGTCTACATTAGGGAAGCCTGCCTCAGACTAATTTTGAGGCTTCCCTGCAGTGTAGATGTGCTATTTGGAAATAAGCTATTTTGGAATAACTATCCTAAATAGCTTATTCCAAAATAACTGTGCAGTGTATATGTAGCCTAAGTGAGTTAAATGTGAGAGAGGAGTTGGATCCAGTTACTTCATTCCTTATTTTAGGCCCATTGGGGTCTAATATTGTAAGGAAGATGAACAAGATTTGAGACCTGTTTGAGATACTGCCATATAGCTACATATTTGGAAAAGCGAAGATATATTCATACCATTATTTAGGGTTGGAATGTGAGAGATACAGCTCTATTGTGCCTTGACAGTCAGTAAATCTTTTTATAAATGACTCATGATATACTTTTCTCTTCAACACTATGTGTGATATAGTGAACTGAGCACAATTAAATGAAATTCCTCCCCCACTCCTATCAGTTACAAAACCATGCAAATGAATTAAATAGTTCTGTTCTATGTATGCGTGTTACATAAAAAATCTGCAGTGGGCAAGATTAGGTGGATGGACATTAAAACTTTATTCACATTTCAGTGACTTTTGTGTATAACTGAATGTTTTGTGGTAAGGAAGAAGAAGCCCATCGAAATCTATTTTTGCTTAAGAACAATGAAGATAGGTGTTTACACCATTTAAATCACTTGAAATGATAGTTATTTGTCTAAGCATAGTACATATAATAACACATCACAGCAAAGTTTCCAGGGAGGAGTTAGCACATGCTTTCAATTAGAAGTCAGACTGCAGCTGATGAGAAGAATTGTGAACAACATTTCTCCATGACCTCACTAGGATATTTCCCAATATCCTACGTATGCATGACTGAACAAGTGAAAAATAGTACAGTTGGAATCCAAGCTACAAGGCATCTTTTTCTGATTTATTTTCCTTTATTTAAGGATTTCTGTCTGAACAAGCTTTCCAAGTATGTGTTAGGAGTATAAATGGAGAACTTGGGTAGAATCCTGAACCTTTTCCGCCACAGTTACTCTGACAGAAGTTGGAACATTTGGTTACATGAATAATATAGAGTCTTTGCATGGGAAAGGGTTGCAGAATTGATCCTTGTATTTCTGCACTCCTCGTTCTTCTGACTTCTCCCATAGGAATTAATTGGGCTGCTTGTGTGAATAAAGGGTTGCAAGAGTCAGACAAGAGTCAGTTACTCAGCACCAAAAGGAGTTAATTCTTCAAGGTGTTGAGGCTTTCAGCTCCTGCTGACTTCATTGGGTGGACTGATCCTGTCAACTCTTATGCATATGAGCAGTCCCACACATTGCAGGATTATGGCCTACAGTTAATGAAAGTGCTATGGTTTGTCCTGCACTGGATAATTTTTAAAATTATATCACGTGCAAATATTACAAGTGAAATTACGCTGGCTTCAATTTTCATGTAAAACCAGTTGGGTATTTTTTTCATATTTACAGTGTAGACAGAGAAAACAGAGGGTCCTGTCCTTATCTGAATTCATAGTGATTAATCATATAAGATCAGCAGCTTCAGGCTGCGTATTTGTAGTGAGTGAGACTGTTTATAACAATTTGTTCATGCATATATAGTCCTTATTCAGCATGTAGGCAAAGCCTGTCCTGGAGTTCTCTCTGTGTCAGTGCAGATCTGCATCCCATTAAAACAGACCTGTGTCCTGCCACTCATACAGTCTGATCACAAATTGACACTTGTCAGTCACTGAGTGGAAGGATTTTTTTCAGAGTTAACAAGTGAGCATGGAGAGCTCTTGCAGGCTTTCAGTAGAAAAGCAAGAGGGTAGGAGTTAGGGATGTGAAGGTGTAGCCATGTACTCAGATAACTGATGAGCCTGGGCTCATTGGTTAACGTTCATAGTTAAAAGCCAGCTCCCTATGCACACCAGTTTCCAGGGACCCACCAGCCACCCCCCACCCCTGCACTACTGCCTCTGATGGAGAGGCAGCAGTGCAGAGGGGGAGGGAGGAGGAGGAGCCAATATGCATGGGGAGCCAACTGCTACCCATTAAAATTTTCTTAATTCTTTAATTACACACATTTTAATATCCCTAGTAGGCATTTTCACTGCATCTCATCACTCTTAATCTCCTTCCTCTCCACTCTACTTCTTTTCTTCCATTCCGTTGTTTAAGGTTTTAATAAAATGTTTTTTATTGTCCCCAAAACTACAAAACGTTCTGCATCAGCTTTCTAGTAGTTTTTGTTTTGTTTTGGTCTGTAGATGATTCTTTTCCAAGATCTAGAGGTTAGAAACATGTACTTTCTAGGGATGTAGGAGTATAATCGATTACCTAATTGACTGATAAGCAAAAGCTTATAGGTTATTGCTATAGACTACATGCTTCCCTCTCAGTAAATTTTTTATCAAGCTGGCCAGCAGCCTGGCTCAGTCCCGGCTTGTGCCAGGTCTGTGACCTACCCCTGTTGCAGCTCTGCATTTAAAGGGTATTAGGAGCCAGGTGGGTAGCAGCCTGGCTCAGTTCCAGCTTGCGCTGGGTCTGGAAGTTTAGACAACCCCCACCTGGACAGGGGCTGCTGTATCAGAGGTAGAGTGCAGAGTGACAGGCAGACGGTCTGCGAGGGGAGCTGGTTTTTAAACTGGCTCCCCTCCCAGACCATCTTCTGCCTGACACCTCACAGAGGCAGCAGCACAGAGAGGCAGAGGGCTCCTCGGGAGTGGGACCAGAGCCCACTGGTTACTGGCCCCATTCCCAGGGACTATAGAATAGTTGAGTAACTGATAAGAATCCATACTGTGTGCAACAGCAGTCCAAAAAACAAATAGAACGTTAGGAATCATTAAAAGGGTAGAGAATAAGACAGAAGATATTTTATTGTCTCTATAGAAAACCATGGTATGTCCACATCTTGCATAGTGTATGTACAGAGTGGTCGCCTCATCTCAAAAAAGATACTGGCATTGGAAAAGGCAGTGGTGTAGTGAGATGGGGAAGGGAAGATAGTTGCCTCCGGGCACCACGCTAGTGGAGCGCCAATTTAGCTGCCAAAAGTTACGTTGTTAACTTTTTTATGATTATTTCCTATTTTATATGTATTCCAATAGTCAACTGTGAAAAGGTTTCAGCGAAACCTTCAAAAAGTAAATAGGACGATAATTATGGAATAAAGAACTGGCAAAATGGGCTACTAAGCAATTAGCATAATGTAGAAAATGAGGTTATACCTATTTGTTGGTCCAACTTCCCAGTAACCCTATTCACCTGAATTGTGGTGAGATGGAATATCTTTAGGTGCCTACTTGTTAGAAAATACAGATCTACATCAAGATTCTTTGAGTACTGCAACATTAAGGACTGTTGGTATTTCTTGTATCTACTTTCTAAATTAAGCCCAATCCAATTCCCAAGTCCATAAAAATACTTGTATTGATTTCAGTGGGAACTGATAGGGACTTTGGGCAAGGAACCTCTTCCTTCCTTGAGAATGGAAAAAATAGGGGAGATTACAGCTAAGGATGTAAAATCCTGATTAATCAGTGAACCAGTTAAACATTATGTTTAACCGGCTAACCCAGTGTTTCTCAAACTGTGGGTCCCGACCCCCTGGGGAGTCGCGAGCAACTTAGAGGGGGGGTTTCAGTATCACAGAGTTTGTGAACCCCGGGCTACCCAATTAAACGGGGCACGGACGAGGGGGCTGGACTGGAGTGACTCCCCTGCTGAAGGCAGAGGCTGCTTCAGCCAGTCTGGGCCTGCTGAGGGTGGGGTCTGCTTCAACCGGGCTAGAGTGCTTCTGCCCATGGTGGGCCCTGCAGGGCTGGAGCAGTTGCATTCTTCCGAAAGAAAATCAAACGAATAGGGGTTTTTCCGACATTGGTAATCCTCATTCTATGAGGAAAAAAGCCTTTTTCCAAAAGACCTCTTTCAGAAATAGGTGTGTGTGGACTGGGAAGAGGCAGTTCTTTCGAAAGAAGAGGAAAGAGGAAAAAGCGCAGGTGACTTGGTGGCCACTCCTTCCATAGTAATCACAGCTGAAATATGAGATAGCATCCTATCTTTTGAAAAAGCAGATCGCTTTTTCGATGCACTTTGGCAGTGTGGATGCTCTCTTTTGGAAGAAGTTTTTCCAGAAGAACTCTTCCTGAAAAGCTTCTTCCGAAAGAAACCTGCAGTCTAGACATAGCCTCTGAAATGAAGCTAGGGGATCTACTTCTGGACAATGGGTCATCATCTCCTGAGGTAAAAGACAAGTCTCAGTTAGGCATACTGTGTGATGCCTTTCCATATGTTCTTGGCCAAACTAGAGTTGTCTACCACATATAGACCTCCACATACATGTTTTGTATTTTCATTTTCGCTTACTATGTGTTTGCTTTTTTTCTAGGACTAATCACAATCAAAGAGGCCCGTGATATAGAATCCAGGCTTAATGAAGTGGAGAAGCTTCTGAAGATTATTATAAATATGCCTTGGAAAGTAAGTATGTCATATACCATGTTACTGGACTTGAGACCTAGTGGAGAGTAATTTGCCCTCTTCATATAGATGGGAAGGTATTGGGCTCTTGGAGATTTTGCAGAGGCTGAAAGGGCTGTTCAAGCTTCTTCATGATATCATCTCTTCCCTCTGTCTCTACCCTCATGGTCTCCTGCCCCTACAAAGTGACCTATGTATTGTCATGATGTAAAAAGTCATTAAAAACATCTGAGTGGTGCCACGGTTACTTATGCTGTGGGGCTCTGCAGTACAATATAACGATTAACTTTATACTGCAGCGCCTGCAGCGAAGCTTCCTGCAAGCAGAGCTGCCAGCCCCTGCTAGTCCCTCTCCCAGGGAGGAGGCTTCATTGCCACTCCTGGGGAGGCTCCAGCCCAGCTGCTGGGGAGGCTTTCTTGTAGACTGTGCAGCTGGCTCTCCAGGACCCACAGTTTATAATCTGTGGCGGGAGAGTTGGACCGGGGCTGCCATGGACAGGGCTGCTCTGTCTGTCTGTCTGGCCGGAACAGCCCCGGCCTGTGGTGGCCCCTGCCCAGGGTGGGTGGGGAGCCTCTACAGCCCCTACTGGTTAACTGGAACTGGTAAGCCTTCCCCATAAAGGGAGAGGCTTACTGGTTAACCTTTTCTATCCCTAGTCACGACTATTATCTCCTTATCTTTCAGGATCATGTATCTGATCTGCACGGTGTGCTGAATTGAGGGTCTCGTAATTAGATCCACAAGAGCAGATCCCCACTGATATGAGTGGGGCTCAGTATGGCATAAGAATGTTGCTCTGTGTTTTCCGATTGCAGGGGCTATAGACTGTAAACTCAGTAAAGCAGGGACCATGTATTTCCCTGTTTTTATTGCATGAGGCACACTGAAGGCACTCAATAAATAATAATAAAAATGGGTATTATTTGTAGACTGGCCACTGTTGCCCCAGGCTTATGAAGTGCCTTCCTTTTAATTATGTCCAGATCCTGGATTCAATCCTCTTCTTAAATAGGGCAGATCACTTAACCTCTCTGTTCCTTGGACTGCCCATCTGTATAAAACTGCCCTTTGGCTAACATCATGTGTTTTATCTCCATGATTAGGCTATGTTGAGGCTTGATTAATGTATGCAAAACACTCAAAGGTCCTTGGGAAGATCTTGTAAAAGAGCAATTGCTCCAGAAGCTCAATCACACATGGCAGGAGTTGGAAGATATGGGTTGTGTTCTTGATCATGGCACTGGCTTTGCTTTATAAATGGGCAAGTCGGTGAACATCAACTTGCCCATTAGAAACAAATCCTCAAGAGGCACTGAGCTGTAGTCAGTGGGAGTTGGATGTTGACAGTAAGGGTTGCATGTATTCAGCATTTCTCAAGATCTGGCCTGGTAACAAGATAAATAAACCAAGCTATGACTCTGGAACTAAACTTTAAAAATATGTATTTCTTTGTTTTTTTCAGTATTCTAGATCTGAAGTTGTCCTTACCTTCTTTGAAAGATCTCCGTTGGATCAAGTGTTAAAAAATGACAATGTCCATAAAATTCAACCAAGCTTTCAAAGTCCGGTTAAAATATCAGGTAAGAATTATTAGTTTGCTAGAATGCACACAAGAATAACTAAATGAAAATATTTGTTTCCCCCCCGCCATCCCATAACATTTAGAAAAAAGCCTACTTCCTCTGCTATCCTCATGCTCTTGCCTCTCAATATATAGAATATCATTAGAACAAACACTATGCGGCAGAGTTGTAGGCATTTTGAAATGACTCCTTTTGTCAGCATATGGACTTCAGACTCTTCCTTGCTCTGCTAGGTGTCAATTGCCCTTCCTTGAGAAGACTGTGTCCTTGTGCTGTCTGTACTGTTGCATTGCAGAGGAAGAATTGAGGAAATATGACCTAAATAAAGTATATTTCTATAACATACACCTACATATTTTTTTAAAAAGAAATTGGTCACATTTTGTACTAAGGGTGTATTCTTCTACCATATATTTGAGAGAGTCTGTCTCTGTCTCTATCTGTTTGTTCAAGAACTCCTCCTAAATGGTAAGAGCTAGGATCACCAAATTAGGCATACAGCTCACTCTTATCATAACTTAAAGCAAGGTCAGGGTTTGGTTGTACAAGGAAAATAGGATGTGCCTGGAATCGGATTGCTTCTCATAAAACTATACAGAACAGGACAGAATTACCAGGCAGATGACTGTCCCAGCCCCACGCCTCCCACCCCACAGGTGCCCTTTAAGAGGGGGGGCTGAAGCTTCCCTCACCTCCAATTTGTACAGAACACTGCTGGCTGTTCCCCTTCATCAGGGAGCAAGGGGAAAGTGCACAGTCTGCTGCATTCCTCACTCTGGCTGGGGAGCACAGGGGGCAGATGAACCTGGGCCTGTCCCAGCCAGGGGGCATGCATCCCTCCCCCAGCTGTGTCCTCTGGAGTTGCAGTGGCCATGGAGATATGGTTCTCACCTGGCCCCAAGCTGCTGCAGTGTTAACTACTTTAACAATAACTTAGTCTGTGTGCCCCTCTGCATGTGTGACATGATGGATCTAAAAGCAGATGGAAAATGGTCACTAAGCAATAATCTGGGCACCATTCTGTCACAGTTCTAAGAGTCCAGTAAAATGGCAATTACTAGTTTGGCTGCTGCTCTCTCTTACACTGATGTAAATCAATCATACATTTGTGGAAGTCACTGAAATTGCATCAAACTGGCTTGACAAAAGAATGAGGGTCACTGATATTTTTAATAGTAGGAAAAGATTTGTGTGGAATGCTTAAATACAAAGAGTGAAACTGGAACTAGCAGTGAATAGATTCTGCATGGCTTATGTGTAGAAGAACTATGAAAACAATGGGATCTAGGATTGCCAGGTGTCTGGTTTTGAACTAGACAGTCCAGTATTTGAGCTTTCTGTTCGGGAAACAAATTGAGAAAATATAAATGAGAAAATATAAATGTTTGGTATTTTCTAAATAAGATGTAATGTAGATTGTGATGTAATGTTAAGTGTGTCCAGTATTTTTGTTGAAACCATCTGTCAACCCTAATGGGATCTGAGCAAGAATATATTTTTAATCCCAAATTAACTCCTGTAGTTTATAGTCAGTCCAACTTGATTTTTCCCCCTCTCTGTCCAGGTACCCAAAAGTACTCTGTGGTAGTCAGTCTTATGTGTCAGTCTTATGTACTAGCTGGCAGTTATAAAGAATTTCAAAACAAGCCCCATGTCAGATGATTGACACACCACAGACTGATTTTTGCACAATGAAATGACTGCATTGCATGTTTCCAGCAGATGGCACTAAATGTTAACGTCTGAAATGTTTCGTACTGCAGGAGTTATGCTGTAATATGCTTAGGTCACCTCAAGGACACTCAGAAAATACATTCCGAGCTTTCTTTAATTTGGATCTAATACAACTTCATAGATGGCTTGTGTCTTCAGCATAAGCTGCAAAAATATTTTGTGTTCACTAAAAAAAACAGCGTCCAGTACAGTCTGCTCCAGATTAAATATTTGAAACAAACAAAATTTACCAGATGAAAGCAGAATCTGAGCCTTGAGTTTACATCTCACTCTACTGAAGGGTGTTGAGGTGATCCCCAGCTGAAGATTCTGGAGGGATTCAGTGTAAAATCACTCACATATGCATTCTATTGAATGTGGGTCCAATAAAAAATAGACTGGAAGTCAGGGATTAATTTTTCAGTATAAACATGAAGGCACATGAAGTCACATGAGTGTTAGTCTGAATGCAAAAATATACCTTTATTGTGAAAAATTAAACCCCCGGGTAAGGATGGTTATCATCACAGGGAGGCAGATTCTTTGTGTTCAAGATGTAAAGCTTTTGTATCCAAACCCACCCCATCTAACTTTCAATAGTGGGGTAGTTCTCTGTTATGTCAGATTTTGCTTCTAAGTAACAAATAAGGCATAGTTTTCCTCTTTCTTTGAAGAAAATCAGTTAAAAATCTATCGGGGTCAGTTTCAGTGTGAAATGAGTGCAAATGAGAGGAGAATCCAAGGATGTGCCAGACCCAGAATACTTTTGTTGCTCCCAGTGAGTGAAAATATGTTCTAATAAATGTGGGGCTAAAATCTCTGAGGTAAATGGATAAGAAACCATTAAAGGCAATGCTGCTGCATCTATATATACCAGTTGATAATTTGCTCCCTCAATTGTAATTTGGTTTCATGCGGAATTTATGAAGGCAGTGAGTTTCTTCACTGCCAGCCTGGGAGCTTTAACTTTGAAGTTTAGTTAACTTATTGTTAAATATAGGAGTGTAAATGCATGATCACTCATTTGAGTTGCAAGTGTTGGGCCTAATTTTGATTGAAGTCAATGACATTCAGGCCCAAAAAGTGTAAGTTTGCTGCAGTGATCTTGCTAAGTATTGGTAATATCATAACTTTGCACACCAGTCAAGTTATGATAAGACCTTATACAGACAATGAAGAGAGCCTTGTATTGTGTTACATTAAAGTTTTGATCCATCAGTGTGTTCCCTACTGAGCAAATCTTCTACCATGTAAAAAAGAGCCATGATTCTGCAAACCCTTAACAGAGGCATGAGTCATTGGAACTATCTGTGAGAGTATAATTAAAAACAGATAAATGTTCTTAGATGTAAAGGCTCAAGCCTGCACTTTATCTATTCACTTAGAGCCAAATCTGATAGTACCCCATGAAGTCAATAGGAGCCTGTCCACTGATTTCAATGGGGATTGTATTAGGCTCTCCTACCAATAAAGAATGTCGAATTCAGCCATTCTTAGCTGGTAGCATTTGCAGAGAGGTAATGACTGCACAAAGCTCAAGGCAATAGAGAATTAGACCTAAGGAAAATTGCTGTTGGAAAAATCAATTGTTTAACTTTCTTTAAAGGTTGTTGTTGATTTAGTGTTGTATTTGTTTATTTATTTTCTTCCTCTTTTTATTTAATTATGATAAAAACTTCCCATCTGGGAAGAATACAATCAAAAGTACTGTTGGATTATAACCCTATGGAGCAGATGCACTCCATTGAAGTCAATAGGAGTTTTGCCACAGGCTGTAATGGAAGCAGAATTGGGTCTTCTCCCTAAACGGAGTATTAGCTAAATACTCTCACATTAGAGGTCTGAACTGCACACGAGCTCAGTAGGACTAATCACAAGTAAAATTGCTCAGGTGTTGGCAGGATCAGGACATGAAGCCAACAAATAAGCCCCGTTCCTTGTTAAGCTACAAAATAAGAATAAGATATTTTTCATTTAAATTAGCTTGAACAGATATTCACTGACACTTCAGTTTGTCCTATTTTCATTCATGTCAGCTTTGTGTGATGCACCTCCACCTTATCCCTACCTCATTGCCTGCCATTCCGTTTTCTGGAACTGTCTTAGACTGTCAGCATTTTACCTTTTTCTTCCCTTCTCCCCACAGAAATCATGCGATCAAATGGATTTTGTTTAGCAAACACAGAAACAATAGTTATTGACCACAGTATACCAAATGGAAAAGACAAGCACCTGGATGTAGATTCAGCAGAGCACTTGTAAGTAGACATTGCCCTGAGAATTGGTATCTTTAAATTAGTTGCAACTTTTTCCTCACAAAATTTGAATACCTAGATAAGCCCACTGTTGTAGGATACCTGTGTTGGTAAAATTGCCAGTCTGACTAATTAAAAGTTATTTAGTTTGGCTGGACTGTCAGGGTATGTCTATGCTGCAAATGGGAGTGAGCCTTCCAGCCTGGCTAGACAGGTTTGTGCTAGCATTACCTATCTTGCTAAAAATAGCTCTGTAGACATTATCGTACCAGCAGAGGCTCAGGCTTCCAACTTGAGCTTGGACCCAGGGAGCAGGGTAGGCCTGAGCTCGGATGCTTAGCCAGAGCTTACGCCATACTGCAACATCTACACAATTATATTTGGCATGTCAGCATGACCTCTGCAAGCCCAAGTCTGCCTCCCTGGGCTGGGAGGCTCACTCATAGCTTCAGTGTAGCGGTACCATAAGAGCCTATTATAGCTGTCGTAGAAATAAGTAGAAAGGGAGTTGCAGTGGTCTTACAGGGGATTGGGCCTCTTCTGATAGACAAACTGTGGATGTAACAAGGGGCCTCAGGAGTGCTAGGTACAAAGTGTCTGATCGATGCAACTAGGATTGCCAGGTGTCCGGTTTTGAACCGGACAGTCCAGTATTTGAGCTTTCTGTTTGGGAAACAAATTGAGAAAATATAAATGAGAAAATATAAATGTCCGTTATTTTCCAAATAAGATGTAATGTAGATTGTAATGTAATGTCAAGTGTGTCCGGTATTTTTGTTGAAACCATCTGGCAACCCTAGGTGCAACAGAGTGCTGAGAACCAGCCGATAACCCAGTATTCTGATCACTCAAGTTTTAATTAGTTGCTCCAGAAAAGGCCTGCTGGAAGAGTGGAATACAGATTGAACATCTCTAGTTTGGCACCATCGGGACCTGACCAGTGCCAACTCAGAGAATTTGCTGGACCGCAAGATGTCATTATTGTCTAGCAGCATTACCAGCACTTCCACTGCTTACTGGTCTCTTAGAAGACGTTTAGGGGTAAATTAGAACTAAATAACAGCACAGAACACTGAGAGCCAGGACTGGTGGCTGTAAACAAAGTTTATGGGACAGCAGAAAACTTGGCCACGCCCATGATACATGGATATTTGGCTAATTAAAATCATGCTTGATGTTGCCAGACCAGAGAGTGCCAATTTAGAGAGGTTAAACCTGTATTTATTTATCTAATCAGACTAGAAAGGGGGAGGACTAATGAGATAAGGAGCTAATTATCCTAGTAGCTGAGCGGGTAGTTAAAAAGCAGGGAAAGGAAATGCAGGAGGGAATGCTGGCAGAATTCAGAGGAAGTAAGAGGTCAACGTGGTGAGAGGGGTTTCTGAAGAAAGGGCTGAGGACTAGAGGAAACTGTAGAGAAAGTTGCTGCACAGGATTGTGCTGCACAGGTTTGGTGAAGGTAATATAAATAAAACTCATGGAGGTGCTAGCAAACAGAAAACATCCCAGGCTGCATCCCAAAAGTGGACACTGGCCTGTTGCACTTTGACTTTGGTGAGAGCTGGAGTGAGCCCACAGTATGGAAAAATGAAGGCTCCTTAGAGTAGTGAAATTCTCGTCAGTAATTTATTATGGAGTGACCAAAACATACCTTCTTAATTGTGATTGCTTCCCCTTTGGGTCTGCATTGCATGCACTTTGGGAATAAAGATTTCAAATGGAGTTTGAGTCAACGAGTGTGTTGACAGACTAATTTTCATGGAAATCCACTTCTGTGAAGTTCTGTCATGCCAACTGATTGATGTTTCACTTTAATAGCTTCAATTAGATGGAGATAAGAGTGTACTCTCAAATTTTAAATATTTGTAATGTGAAACATTAAACTACTCATTAGTTAAGCCAGTAAAAACCAAGAAAAACAAGAAAGGAAAAACGTTATGGATAGAATGGACAGAGGCTTGGACTCTGAACAGAAGGTCTTTTCTAAACTTCCTGTAGAATATGATCTGGATTGGTTTGCTAAAGGGTTTCGAATATGTTGCGGTCTTATGTTGTACCTAAAATGAAATCCTGGCCCCACTGAGATCTGTTGACTTTAATGTGGCCTGGATCTGGCTCCTTTTTCAGACTTTGAAGTATAACACGTATTGGGCTAATCCAGTGGTTGAAGGAGGCATAAAAAGATGTAGTGTCTGCAAGCTGATGTCATCAAAACTAAAACTGGAAATCAGACATATGTTTTTAATAGCAAGGGTAGCCATTGGAATAAGTAACCCAGGGACGTGATAGATTTTCCATCATTTACATGCATTTCAAAAGTCATCTAGTCTTGATTTTAAAAAATTCTCTAGCCCAACCAAAAGTTGTTAGGCTAGAATTGGGGATAGTTAGTGTAGTGCCGTGGACAAAGTCTGACTAGATGATCATAATGGGCCCTTCTAGCTTTAAAATAAGAAATAAGCCAATGAAACAGGAGGTCTTTACCCATTCCCATTTTACATAAAGAGATAACTTGTTTTCTCTTGCAGGGAATGGTTCGGTATTTAATAAATACCAATCTATACATGTGGGCTGTGTCTAGACTGGCAAGTTTTTCCGCAAAAGCAGGTGCTTTTGCGGAAAAACTTGCCAGCTGTCTATACTGGCCGCTTGATTTTCCGCAAGAACACTGACGATCTCATGTAAGAAATCAGTGCTTCTTGCGGAAATACTATGCTGCTCCTGTTTGGGCAAAAGTCCTTTTGCGCAAAAGCTTTTGCTCAAAAGGGCCAGTGTAGACAGCTCAGATTTGTTTTGCGCAAAAAAGCTCCGATCGTGAAAATGGTGATCAGGGCTTTTTTGCGCAAAAGCACATCTAGTTTGGCACGGACGCTTTTCCGCAAAAAGTGCTTTTACGGAAAAGCATCCATGCCAATCTAGATGCTCTTTTCCGCAAATGCATTTAACGGAAAACTTTTCCGTTAAAACCATTTGCAGAAAAACATGCCAGTTTAGACGTAGCTGTGCTGTTCTCAGACTGAAGTGAGGTCCTTCCTGCAGTTGTATTTTATAGCAGCAGTAGGACTGGTTTGTGTAAAGCGTAGTTTTGTTAAAGACGAGTTCAGTGAAGATTTTCTATATTGCAGCTGTAAATATAGGTTGATAATCTTAAGTGAAAATATTTTTTTTTGAATGTTATGGAATCTATTTGCAGTCTGAATACAATTGAATTGACTGGATTGGTACTTTCTGTATAAAATAAGAGCTAATTTCTGTTTGACTGACTAGTAACACCTGAAATGAAAACTGGTGGATCCACATTTTTCTTCTAGCAACTCAAAGATATTGTCAGTTTAGTAGGGCTTGGCTAGATATGAACTTGGATATGAAATTTGCATGGAATACCTAAATGCTTCAGGAAGTGGTACCAGAGATTTAACAGATGGAGAGGTGTAGCAAGGGCGTTATGTGTCCCGGGGCAAAAGCAAAATTTGCGCCTCCCTTGCCACCTCTATGTGGTGGAGCCCCGAACCTGGACCACGGCTGAGCCTGACCCTGGGAGAAGGGGGGGAGCTTGTACTGCATCTTTCCCTGCCCCCTCCCGTTTGGGGCCAGGCCCCCGCATGCACTAAACTGCTGGCAGAGATGGAAGAGGGTAAGGTTGGGGACTCCAGCCAGCGGCGATGGGTGGAGGAGGAGCAATCGAGCCGAGGGATGATAGAGGGAGCAGAGGGGGACTTAATTGGTGCACCCCCTAGCATGGCACCCAGGGGCAACTGCTCCCCTTGCTATTCCCCTGATCAGATGGCACTCTTAACTATAAGTCTTTACTAAACCAGTGATCCAGTATTGTGAATGGTGCTGTGTTTTGCAAGATCCATAAAATGGAAATCCTGATCACTTGTCATTAAAGATGCTGTAGCACTTTTGCAAGCAGAGAGTTAGAGTTGGTGTTCTGGCCAAATGCCAGTTTAATTCCCTATAATTTGAGACTGTTTTGTGCCCCATGTGATACTGGATTGGCTGGAATGGATTCAGATTCAGAATTTCATTCATCACATACTGTCCCAAAATGTTTTGTTCTGCTTTAGTATGTTGTGAAGCAGTTGTGTTCCATTCTAGAAGTAGCAGAAATTACTCCCTTGTATATAGTTTGTAAAGTGATTTGTAAACTTTTGAGAGAATTAAAAAAAATCCTCTATTCATTATATTATCACTGGTTTTGCTGTGAACATGAGCCTCCTCTTACAAGGGTTGTTTCGACCCTTTGGGCCAGCGGAAGATGATGAAAACTGTGGAGCTGGTCATGCTGTTTTCTAGTACAAGTCCATTCTAACAATAGATGTGGATTTTTAAGGGCACTTCTGCTTAGCGTTGTAAGCATGTAGAGCTCTGTATAGAAGATGGTTATGTAAACAAATGTAAGTAAGTTAAATAGAGAGCCTTGCTGAGATATTAATGTTAGGAATAGAATATTATCAAAAATGTAAAATCCTACCATTTATTATCAGGAAAAACAGGTGCTATCACTGACCTCTAAAATCCACCCACAGAGATATATATGAGATGGGCAACCTGTGCTATTGAGTGGGCTGCATAAGTGGCCTTCCTTCATCTCAGAGGGCCACAAGATTGTCATAATCAAGATAGTGTCTTGGGATAGGCTAGTTTTGCTAACTGCGCTTGTGTACTTTGAATTGGTGGAGTGTACCAATTGTACCATAGCAGCGCTTTGATTGTATGCAGAGGCAGTGCATGCCTTTCACCGTCAACATTGTGTGTAATCAGCATATACCTCATTTCACGTGTACCCTTGGTTTATGTGCATTATTAGTAGGAAAAAAACATGCACAGATGGAAACCAGTGGAATCTGGCAACCCTAAGTGTAGGCCATAGTAAACTAAATGTCTTGTGGGCCACACATAGAACCCAGATGGGCCACATTTGGCCCTTGGGCTACAGGTTGCCCACCACTTCTGTATGCAGATGCTTATCTTATGCAGGCTGATACATAGGACCAGACTTTCTTCTCCCACCAATTTTACAACAGGGTTATTTTGTTGACTTCTGGGGAAGTATTCTTGGCTTGCAATTGTGTAAATTATTAGATGAGAATCAGCTAATATTTTCTTCATCAGCTGTGCTCTGTGCCTGAGTCTCCTTTTATAAATGTGTAATTGTACTGTAATGAGAGAAATTACCTAGCCATTTTGCATCAGTGTGTACAGTGATCGGAGAATTAGGCCCTTTGTAGGAATGGTGCCTCTTTTGAGGAAATGGGGAATAACTAGTGAGGACAGAGGAAGGAATCTGCATGTAATTAATAGCCTGAAGAATTATTGTTTCAGAAACTCTCACTTGGGAAAAAGATTTATTTGTAATGATTTAGAAGCATATTAAATATCATCAGTGCTTTTTTTGTTAAAAAAAAAAAAGAGAGAGAGAGAGATGCTGGTACTCCAGGGGAAAAGTTGCTGAGCTCTGACTGGAGTTGCTGATACTGCATCTGGAGGTGCCAGTACTGCGTACCGGGCAGTACCGTCAGAAAAAAAGGACCGAATATCATACTGCTGTACTGTCTGATGCAGTCTCCTTAATTAAGTTCAGCTTCACACAAAGATTTTAAGATATTGCAGAGTCTTTGGTATATGTCTCACTTTAAACAGAGGTGTCATCTATTCTTCAGTAGAGATACTGATGGGGAAAGAGAATCTTAACACCTACCTGCCTCCTGCTTTTCTAGTTTTCCCATCCTGAAATAAGACAATAGAAAATAGATAGTAGCCTGGTGTTATACAGGTTGTACCTCCCTTAACCAAGATTCTCTGGTCCCCAACAGGGTCTGGTGGCAGGGCAGGAGCATGATGGGGGGACCGGCGACTGAGTGGGGAGGCCAGTATGGGGAAGGACGTGGCATGGCAGAGAATTCTAGCCCCAGTGGCCAGGGAGCTCTGGCCGCTGCCAGAGAGCTGCAACCCCAGCAGCTGGTTCTGCGGAGCCAAGTGGCTGCAGAGATTTGGCTCTGGCTGTGGAGCTTCGGTTGTGCCGCTCCAGCCCTAGCAGCAGCGAGGCCAATGGCAGCTAGTAAGGCCCAGGGAAAGGGCAGCAGCGGAGCCAGGCTGCCCCAGTCTGGTGGCAGCAGGGCAACATGTGCCATGAGGAGAGTGACTTCCCCAATGATTCGGGACGGGTTAGCTCCCGGGGGTACCAGACAAGGGAGGTCCATTGTATTGCAATGGAGTACTTAAAACATTCTTGCCTAGTGCCAATGACTGGTGAGGCTTCTGAAACCAAAAGAAAGAATTAGATGCAGAAATTGGATATGGGTTTGGAAGCTTTTGACTGCCATTTTCTTGCCCCAGCACTTTTGGATCATCTCTGGAGTAGTGTGCTCTAATGGTAATCAGTGAGGCTACGTCTAAACTGCAGAGTTTTTGTGCAAAAACTCGCGGAGCATCCACACTACAAGCACGTTTTTGCACAAGAAAAAGTACAGTATATCGTCAGAAGACAGGGCTTTTTGCGCAAGTGTTATTCCTCTTTCTATGAGGAGCTGTTGTGCAAAAAGGCGAGTGTGAATGGACAACAGGGTTTTCTTGCGCAAGAAACCCCTATCGGAAAAAGCGTAGATGCTCTGATGGCCATTCTGTGAATGGCCATCAGAGCTTTCTTGCGCAAGAGCATCCATGGCAGTGTGGACGCTCTCTTGCACAAAAGAACATGGCAGTGTGGACGCGCTCTTGCACAAGAACTTTTTGTGGAAGATCTCTTCTGCAAAAAGTTCTTGCGCAAGAAGCCTGTAGTGTAGACTTAGCCTAATAGAGTTGCTGGTATGATTCTAGTCATGTTAATCAGCTGCAGCAGTCTAGTCTGTTCAGATAAATGTGATGACCCGGCTTTATATACACTGAACTATTTAAGGCTCTGTTTGGTCTCTTTTCAGAGAATTTGATGATGTCTAACAAGATGTCGGAAAATATCAATATTCGCTCCATTCCTAGCAAGACAGGTTCCATAATGCAGCAGCATGAATTTGGTGCAGAAAATATCAAAGGAGAAGAAACTGAGAATGGGATCATCTTTTATTCTGGTGCAGCTAGACTATGTTTACTAAAATCTTACCTGAATAGGGGCTGGCAGTCAGGCTGTTGGGATTAGAGGGGGATTCATAAACTCTGCAAAAAATTGCAGTCATTATGCCTAAGTTCAATTCTTTATTCTGATTTGTTGCAAATGACAAATGCAAATAATTGTATATAGGTGGAAAGGATTATATTACCATATTCAGAACCGAAACAAAGGCAGATTCCATTCATACTTTTTGTGCTCAAGATAGAAGCATTTGAAATAGCTGCCAAAGGCTGTGAAAATATGAGAGGATTTGGGCCTGAATTACATGACTCATTTTTCCAGTGATTGTTAGCTTCCTTCCTTTATCACCAGCATCTTTTAACCTAGCAGAGAGTGAGGAGGTTTAACCTAGCATATGAGAGTGGGGTTGAGTGGAATTAATTCTAGAGGTTCTTCTTAAGTGTTTCCTATGCAGACATTCACATACTATAATTTGACCTTCTCTTGGCTAGTAACGTTTAATTACATCCTCTCTTAGATCTCTGGCATTACCTAGTAGAACATGGACTTTCTGGGAATACAGCCTTCCCAGGGTAGGTTGGCAGTAGGAGAAGCATGGAGAAAAGATTTCTTGAAAATGACTGTTTTTGACCTAGGACAACTTTCATATGACACTCTAACAATGTTTCACAAATATACAGTGCTCAACTGCCATACATGGCAACTATCATACTCATCCTGGTAATAATTTTTAATACATAATACATTTTCATAAACACTGTTAGCTAAAGGAATAGACAATTTACTATGTCCATATGGGTAGCATCCTATATCATGAGGTGAGGTTTGGTTTGGTTTTTCATTCAGGGCATATTTGATTGAAAACAAACTGCTCCCCTTCCATTCATTTCCATGGTTTCGAAAGACACAGGTTTACTGTTAACTGGTGTTGGTAGTGTGGAATCTCTAGTTATGTAATACTCAATTCTGAAACTGGCAGTAGATGCTGCAATACTTTGGCCAGTGTATCAAAAAACATAATTACTATCTGTCAAGAGTTCACAGACAGATCCGTGAGCCATAAGTGGTCTGTATGGGCCTTCTTGGGGGTGCCTTTTGAGAAACAAAGCACTGCTTCATTAGGATGAAACACTGAGGTACTAGAAGAGAGGGTTCCTGGGAGGATCATTCCCTTACCAAGTGACTGCACAAAGAAAAAGCTGCAATAAAGTATTAAAAATTAGACATAGTGCAATAAAGTATTAGAAATGCCAGGATTACTCTGGCATTTAATTTCAAAAAGGGGAATTACACAAAAATGAGGAGGTTAGTTAAACAGAAATTAAAAGGCACAGTGATTAGAGACAAATCCCTGCAAGCTGCATGGAAACTTTTTAAAGACACCATGATAGAGGTCCAACTTAAATGTATACCCCAAATTAAAAAACATAGTAAGAGACCTAAAAAAGAGTCACCGTGGCTTAACCACCATGTAAAAGAAGCAGTGAGGGACAAAAAGGCATCTTTCAAGAAGTGGAAGTCCAATCCTAGTGAGATAAATAGAAAGGAACATAAACACTGTCAAATCAAGTGTAAAAATGTAATAAGAAAAGCCAAAAAAGATTTTGAGGAACAGCTAGCCAAAAACTCAAAAAGGAATAGCAAAATGTTTTTTAAGTACATTAGAAGCAGAAAGCCTGCTAAAAAACCAGTGGGTCCCCTAGGTGATCGAGATATAAAAAGAGCAATCAAGGACGATAAAGCCATTGCGAAGAAACTAAATAATTTCTTTGCTTCATACTTCACAGCTGAGGATGTTAGGGAGATTCCCAAATCTGCACTGTCCTTTGTGGGTGATGAATCTGAGGAGCTGTTCTGGATTGAAGTGTCTTTAGGGGAGGTTGTGGAACAAATAGAAAAACTTAATGTTAACAAATCACCAGGACCCGATGGCATTCATCCAAGGGTTCTAAAAGAACTCAAAATGGGAAATTGCTGAACTATTATCTGTGGTTTGTAACCTATCCTTTAAATTGGCTTCTGTACCTAATGACTGGAAGGTAGCTAATGTGACACCAATATTTAAAAAGGGTTCTAGAGGTGATCCTGGCAATTACAGACCGGTAAGTCTAACTTCAGTACCGGGCAAATTAGTCGAAACAATAGTAAAGAATAAAATTGTCAGGCACGTGGAAGAACATAATTTGTTGGACAAAAGTCAACATGGTTTCTGTAAATGGAAATCATGTCTTACTAATCTATTAGAGTTCTTTGAAGGGGTTAACAAACATGCAGATAAGGAGGATCCAGTAGATACAGTATACTTAGATTTTCAGAAAGCCTTTGACAAGGTCCCTCACCAAAGGTTCTTGTGTAAATTACATTGTCATGGGATAAGAGGGAAGGTCCTTTCCTGGATTGAGAACTAGTTAAAAGACAGGAAACAAAGGATAGGAATAAATGGTAAATTTTCAAAAAGGTGAGGGGTAACTAGTGGTGTCCCCCCTGGGACCAATCCTGTTCAACTTATTCATAAATGATTTGGAGAAAGGAGGTAAGCAGTGAGGTGGTAAAGTTTGCAGATGATACTAAACTGTTTAAGATAGTCAAGACAGAAGCAGACTGTGTAGAACTCAAAAACTTCACCAAACTGAGTGATTGGGCAACAAAATGGCAAATGAAATTTAATGTGGATAAGTGTAAAGTAATGCACATTGGAAAAAATAACCCCAACTATACGTACAGTATGATGGGGGCTAGTTTGGTTACAACAAATCAGGAAAGAGATCTTGGAGTTATCGTGGATAGTTCTCTGAAAACTTCCACACAGAGTGCAGCGGCGGACAAAAAGGCAAATAGGATGTTAGGAATTATTAAGAAAGGGATAGAAAATAAGACCCAGAATATCTTACTGCCCCTGTATAAAACTATGGTACGCCCACATCTTGAATACTGTGTACAGATGTGGTCTCCTCCCCTCAAAAAAGATATTTTGGCCTTAGAAAGGGTTCAGAAAAGGGCAACTAAAATGATTAGGGGTTTGGAACGGGTCCCATATGAAGAGAGGTTAAAGCGACTGGGACTTTTCAGTTTAGAAAAGAGGAGACTGAGCGGGGGATATGATAGAGGTATATAAAATCATGAGTGGTCTGGAGAGGGTGAATAAAGAAAAGTTATTTATTAGTTCCCATAATAGAAGAACTGGAGGACACCAAATGAAATTAACGGGTAGTAGGTTTAAAACTAATAAAAGGAAGTTCTTCTTCACACAGTGTGTAGTCAACCTGTGGGACTCCTTGCCAGAGGAGGCTGTGAAACCTAGGACTATGACAGAGTTTAAAGAGAAGTTAGATCCGTGGTCCCCAACACGGTGGCCGCGGGCGCCATGGCACCCGCGGGGGCATTCGTGTGCGCCTGCCACGTGCTCGGAGCTGGCCTGGCCCTGGGCACGTGGCGCATGCACAGTGCCGGAGCCGGCTCCAGGCGCATGGTGAGCGCCGGCCCCGGGGGGGCGCCGGCCCCAGGCGCGCAGCGCTTGGAGCGGGGGGCGCCGGCCCCGGGCGCTTGGAGGAGGAGGGGGGGCGCCGGCCCCGGCCTCCAGCGCTTGGAGGGGGGGGGCCGGCCCCGGGCGCGCGGCACTTGGGGGGGGGCGCCGGCCCCGGGCGCTTGGAGGAGGGGGGGGGCGCCGACCCCGGCGCTTGGAGGGGGGCGCCGGCCCCGGGCGCTTGGAGGAGGAGGGGGGGCGCCGGCCCCGGCCTCCATCGCTTGGAGGAGGGGGGGGTGCCGGCCCTGGGCGCGGCTATGGGGGGGCCCCGCCCCCTGGCGCCCGGCGGGCGAACGGCCACGCCCTCTGGCGCCCGACAACCTCCACAGGTTGGGGACCACTGAGTTAGATAATTTAATGGCGGTTAGGTCCATAAAAGGCTATTAGCCAGGGGATAGAAATGGTATCCCTGGCCTCTGTTTGTCAGAGGCTGGAGAAGGATGGCAGGAGACAAATCGCTTGATCATTGTCTTCAGTCCACCCCCTCTGGGGCACCTGGTGTTGGCCACTGTCAGCAGACAGACTACTGGGCTAGATGGACCTTTGGTCTGACCCAGTGCGGCCATTCTTATGTTCTTATAATTGTACTGTTACTCTGGTCTGATGTGAACTAAAGATAGTTGGTAATACTTACTCAAAACATTGCTCTGAAAGCAGCATTAGCTGAAAGTACAGCACAAGAAGGCATTCTTGTCGGAGGACTTGTTTCCACATGATTCCCTAACAGGTATCTTTCCTCACTGTTTTCTGGAGTCAGTCTTCAGTTATTTTGCCTCCCTTTCCACACTTTATGTTCCTCTATTCCTTTGTCTTATGTTGCATAAGTGATTTGACACTTTTTTTTTTAATTTTAGGTTTGAAACAGTTAGTGAGTTTACTTCGGAGCTAGAAGACACTGATGATCCAGCAGCCTATGTCACCAACTTGACATATTACCACCTGGTCCCATTTGAGACAGATATTTTGGACTGAGGCTATCCAGGGACCCTGTCAGCTAGCATACAAGAGATTTCTTCACTGCATTTCATTGCATTCCTCTTCTGCAAATAAAGTTGTGTGATTAAAAACAGCAGAGAAATTGCTGCAGATATTCAGTGATGCAGCTAAGCCCTTCATTGTGATTCAAGAAGGTACCTTATAAGGAAGAAGCTGCTTCAACAAACTCTTTTTTCCCCCCTGAAAGAAATGGAGTAAGATCTTAGGGCAACTTGGATCCAAGGAAATCATTCTGGTGAAGGCCATGGCAACCACTACACTGACAAAACCATAAGCGATCATGCTGTCGTTTGGCACCAGTAGCCACTGGTGTACAGTGCAACTTGTACAAAATACTATTCTTATTAGGCAGCTTCCTGTCGTAAAAAACATCACAAAGAATCCTCAGATATACTGAGTACACTTCCACTCCACCTTTATTGGAAGACCACCTCTGTTAAGCAACCATTTGTCAGTCCCTTATGTGTTCGCATATGGCAGGTCTCTCAGCTTGCTGTCTGTTTAGCTGTGGGATGACAGGTGCCTTACAGAAAATGCTACAAATACCAGCGTGCCTACAGGAATCTGATTATTTTACCTCTCTTAATCCTCGAGGTTTTGCTCAATCATTGGAAAGCTGACTTCTTTGCTTTGCTTTTCTGAAACAGGGGAACAAAATGGCATTGTAAAGGAAAGCTGGTCATGTTTAGGTACCTTGAATTACTTCAGAGTTCTGGAAAGCCAATAGGAGGGGATAACCTACTGTGCTAAAAATGGTCAGTGCACACTAGGCACTTGGATATGATATTTCTCTTGGACCAGGAAATATGAACAGTGCTTGCAGTTGTTTACAGAAGATGGATCATTTACCTTTATATATTATTTTCCAGAGAATGGGGGGATTTAAGCCCTGTGGAGACTGAGAAATAAAGATAAACTGCAGCTTATTTTAGGATGACAAGAAAAAAGAAACCACCCCAGCTCAGTCTGCTTAGCCCTCCCTCATAGACCTGATAGGCCTGATCCTGATCTTGGCTACATTAGTTTCATAGCAATTAAATTCTATTCACCTCAGTGGAGTTATGCCAGTATAAAAGAGAGGAGAATCAGACCCCACAGACTCTTTCCTACTGAGTAGTGCAACGCTGATCTCTCTCTGAGCTCAGTCTTCTAGGCTGTGGAGCACCCTGGACTCCCAATATGAACTGAAGCTCAACACCTTGCATGATCAGCCCCTGACCTTTCATCGAGTGTTTAATACAGTAATGGCCAGAATTCATTTCAAGAGATATGAACTGGGAAGAGTACATTTTGAGCTGGTTATCTCTATAAGGGCTTTGCCTTGGTCATGAAGGACTTGGCACAGCTCCTCTCCTTCTGTATACTCTTCAGTGCTATGTGTATAATAACAGTAAACAGAATTTGCTAATGTATATAATAAATTATTGAGAATCCTAATTCCTTTACACAGTGTGTTTTTAAAATATATATTTAATGAAATAAAATTACTCACATTAAGTATGATATCTGCAGTTTAATGTGTTGACTTTCATTTATTTTTCATGGAAAGTAAGTCCCTGAGACCTGAGTTCTCTGCTTTTCCATCCAGTAATTTTGGAAACATGTTGAGTAGGTACTGCTTTCCTTGTGCTGCTTGAGTGCTCATGCTGCAGATTTAACATCCAAGTAAAAGCTACAGGTCTGGATACTGATCTCACCTCTGTGTACATATAGATTTACACCCCTACCTTCAGAGAAGCTATTTGGGATTTATATAGGTGAAAAGTAGATCAAATCTAGTATCTATAGTTTCTCAGGGTGGAGGGTTTCCTTAAACTGGAATGTAATAGGAAACTTGCTTTTTTGTATTCTTGAACTAGATTTATTTTCTTTGCCCACTAGCTACAGTTCTTCAGTCTGTGCTTCTGGGTGATTATTATTGGGTAGCAGCATTGTACAATGTAAGGGGGACTCGACTGGGTATTGGGAGAACTGAGCTCTGTCCCTTGCTGTTTTATTAACCTTTAATGGGACTTTGGACAACTTATTTCACTGTGCTATACCTCATTTTCCCCATTAGAAAAATTCTATCTGCTATCTCCGATTTACAAGTATATAAGCCCCATTGACTTCCACTAAGAGTGAGTATTCTCATAAATGTTATCCAGTGACACTTATATACTTTTTGTAGAGTACTTTAAGATATATGAATGGAAATTTTATATTAAAGCTAAGTATTATTATCATCGAGTTTAAAAACAAGTGACCGCTTTCATAATGAGAAAACAGGTCAAGCGGCAGATAGGAGAGAAGATGATGTGGGTGGGTCATTTTATTAAATCTATGAGATAACGGTTTAGTTCATAAACAGAAGTTCCACTGGTTTCAGGTAATTCTGTTCTTTAACATGATTGAAATTGGTGCAAAAGGCTGTGTGAGTGCATTTTATGAAATCATTCCTTTATTTAAACTGAGGCAATTTTCTCATGTAGATGAGGCCTTAATCTTTGTATCAAACAAGGAAAAGAATAAAGTATTAATCCTGACTATCTCCACTGTTAAAATTCAAAATGGATCTACGGCAAAATAAAACTCAAGGCATTATGTGAAGAGTACAGGAATGTTCACTGCCATGCAGAGTCAAATAATATTTAGTGTACACTCTATTAGACACAAAACACTACATTAGAAGAATCTTCTGATGGTTCCAAAGTCAAGCCCTCAAAAATTTGGCTGTGTAACCTTCATTTGTCCCCTGTGCATGCATGTGTTGTGATTTCAGTCTTTAATTACATGATCACATACTATTTTTCCACAGGACACTTACTCCTTTTAGGCTACAGAATGGGCCTGCTCTAGAGATGAACCAGAGCTGTCTAGTGAAGGAAACTGTGGTCTGTGTGAACCTGGCTTCATTTGTTGCGGAAGGTATGTAGTGAATGGGTCAGAACACTGCAGGAAGAGAAAGGATGCTGGTATAGTTTTGTGTGCATGCATGTGCACAATCTAAGTTGCTTATGTGTTTTGTTTTCAAAAAGCAAAATTTTTAAAAACAAATTTCATCATGTGGCATCATATCAACAAATACGGGCCACCATTAGTGTTGAGACTTTAGATCCACAACACCAATCTGTGGCACTTGACCTAACAATAACTGATAGAGGATGACAGACTGCTGTTGCAGTGTGGACTAGCACTAGAGGAAGATGGAACACTGCCAGTGAGTTTCAAGCCATTTTCTGACTGCAGAGGGCTGTTGAGACTCAGAACTACTGTATTCTGTTCCAGTATCTAGAAATGAGCATGCTTTAGTGGGCATAGATCCTCTTGCCCATTCCCCTGAAGTGGGACTACTTGTGCCCTTTCCTGTCTTTTCTCCATCCTGATTCCTTGCTCCAGTCCCATTCTTCTTATTTAGCTAGTCTCCAGTTCTCAGGCATCTCGTCCCAATCTCTTTGCCTCACCAGTTCCTGTTCTCCCCTGGCAACCCAGATCCTTATCAAATAAATCTTTTCCCATCACATCCTTCTCTCTGCCTCTCTGGTTCTCAGTCTCAGTCTCCTTGCCCAGACAGTCCCAATCTTCCCCACCTAGCTCTTGTGATGGGATGCCTGCCCTACACTTGGTTCTCAGGGTTTAATAGATTTCTAGGGAGGCTGCATAGGAGGCAGCCAATCACAGAAGAGCTTATAAGAGAAACAAATCAGGGCCTTGTGGGCACATATAAGAAGAGCCACAGAACAGAACAGCTGGAGTCTCTCCCTGAAGCTTGAAGAGGGAGGAAGACTGGCTGCAAGCAGTATGAATAGAGCAGTGTTGATGGCAGAGACCCAGAAAGCTAAAGGCAGCTCCTGCATTGATCTGCAGGCAGAGGGCCTGAGGCAAAAGCAAAGAGAGTGCTGGGGCTGCGGGTTGATGGCCCACGGAAAATTACTGAGAGGAGTTACAGAAGGAGAGGGTAATAATTTTGATGGGGGGAGGGGCAAGAATTTGGTAGGTAGTCAAGGGCCCCACTCAATGATAATGGAGAAGGTGCAGGGTCTGGGATGGAGGTTGGGTGCAGAAAGGAGCTTGGGGTAAGGTATTGGAGTGCAGGAGGGGTTATAGGATCTGGGAGGGAGTTTGGGTGAAGGAGGCTGTTGTGACCTAATGCAGAAGACACGGGTGCAGAAAGGAGTATTGGATCCAGGAGGAAATATGAGTGCAGGAGAAGATTCTGACCTGGAGGAGGGATGCAGGAAGGGATCTTAGAGGGGGTTGTGACCTGGACAAGGAGTGCACGAGGGGGGGCAGGGAACTGGATTGTGACTGGGATAGAAGATTGGGGTGCAAGTTCTGGTAGGGGGTTTGACCTGTAGGAAGGGTGTGGAAAGGGGTGCAGAGTCTGGGAGGGTGCTGTGACCTGGGGCAGAGGGTTGTGGAGAGGAAGAGGCTGAGGTGCCAGAGACAGACCGTGGCTGGGAGGCACTTACCTGGGCAGCTCCTGGCCAGCAGCCCAGCAGGCTGCCTGCACTGACTGCAGGAGCCATGTGCAGCTCTGAATGCTCGAGCCTGGAAGGGGGGGTACTTTGTGTACTGCCTGTCCTGCAAACAGGCAGCTCCCATTAGCCAAAAACTAGCCAATGGGAACTACAAGATTGTCCTGGGGGCGGGGACAGTACACAAAGCCTCTCCTTCCAGGCTTGCGGCATTCAGAGAGCTGCGCTGAGCAACATGCGGGGGTGGGTCAGGCAGTAAGCCTGGCTGAGGCTTCCGCAGGCCAGATGCAGGAGCTTGGCAGACTGGATCTAGCCCAGGGGCTGTATTGCCCCTGAGTTATATGGCAGGCCTAAGTCCCCCACTCACCACTGAGGAAGTCGGGGGGACTGTAATGCTGTCCCTGGAAGGAGGGAACATGGAGTGCAGCAAAGACGGAGGGATGTGTCATGAAGAGGACGCTGTGGCGTTGAGAGTGATGTGGGTCCCTGGAGCAGAAGTGATGGTGGTGAGACATCACCAGAAGAAGGCGCACTGGTATAGAGAGCAGGAGGCACCGCACTGGTGAGTCCTACCCTGTCATACTCCTCAGCCAGTCTAATTCCTGCCTGTTTATTGGCACTCAGTCTTCTCACCCAGCCAATCCCAGAGTCCTCCCCACCACCAATAGCCCATCTCACTCTCCCCTTCCAGACTCCTTGTTCCACGGGCCTCTTTCTCATCCAAGTTGCCTGAAAGCCATTCGGGGGCTAAAATACAGCACAACAGTCACAATCCCTGAAGTTCAGGTTGCTCCAGAGCTGCAACTGCAGAGCCCTGGGAGCATGCCCGACACAGATAGAATCACTAAGGGGAACTGAGCTGTTAAAATTAGTCTGTACTGAGCATGTGTGGACTGTGATTTTTCCCCCCTCAAGAAGCTGGCAACTTAGTCAAACTGGGGTGCATTTTCACAGGCACTGCAAAAGTCACTTCCCTGGCGCACAGGACAGCCCCCACCAAATTTGAAGTCCTTGCTGCAATGCAGGGTATGCTATAGCTTTTAAAAAACAAGCTTGCCAGAACTTAATATTGACAAAATTATGTATTTTTGTTTAGCTCCATTTTCAAATAGTGGAACCATTTTGGTTGTGATTTTCCAAAATAATTCATCTTGAGACATCAGTTATGGAACATTTCAGCCCAAAGCTTGGTAACATTAAAAGCAACTGAAACCAGTGTTTTATAATCGGAAGTATTACACAGCCTTAATTATAGCTGGTGCTGCCAGTCTTAGCTTTTGTGCTTGATCAGGTCACTTTTCAAATTTATTATAATTAATACACACCTCAAATATTTTTTAAAGATTTGAAATGCAAATGAACAAAAAATTCTGATTTAATGAGATGCCCAACTCCTGTGACTGACTAATATTGAGCAGGCGTTGTGGGTGGATGCTATATGTGTTCACAATACTCCTATATTTGGTTGTCAAAAATAATTGTCTAACTTTAATTTTAGGGGGGTTATTACTTTCATTTTGCTGAAATTATTTTTTTAACAATTTGGGTTCTGTACAGATCTCTAAAAATTGACGGTTTCAGGAGCTCTTTTTTATTGTAATGATAATCTTGAATACTTCCCCAAATTCTTGTCTAATTAGGATTTACTTTGATTTTTATTAAATAAATAAAAATGACTTGCCTATTTAAAGCTTTGAATCCCTCTTATTGAACCCCTGGTTTAGCTGTTAGTGCATTTATTCCCTAATGCACTTTAATGTAGTACTATTTCAAAGAATACTACATTGAATCATACTAGGGAACCTTTAGTGTGCACCAGCAGGATCTACAAGGGCTATTTAATGTGCAATACATTAGTATGCTTTGGAAGTAACACCTCTATAGTCTGCCTTACTGCTCCATGTAGACAAGCCTTTAGATGAGACAAGCCAGGGTGCAGGATCATTTGCAATTTAAACAAACTGCATTGGATGAGGGGCAAAATCAGTGCAAATGAGGTGACCAATTCCAATTTTTTTCTGTTTTTTATTGGCTAAACACTGGTTTATTTATTAAATTGGGGGCATTTTAATGGTGTTTAAAAACCTACAATCAGAGATGATCCCTATGTTTTTCTCTTTCTTTAATGTCTCCCAGAACTGACAATATTTTAGTTAGAGCTGACCATAAATTTTCTAGCTTCAAATATTTTTGACAAAAAGGACTAACTAATGAAAATATTTAGAAAAACACTCCATTGCTTAACTAGCGCTAACGTTAGGCCCATATCTTCCGCCAAGAAAATATTTCAAACTTATCATCTAAGTGATTCTATTAAGTTATCCTTGTCTCTTAATATAGATAAATGTTCTGCTTTTCCTACTGTAATTTGATTTCCGTTGTACCATAATAATTCCAATAGTATTATGAAGTGCATGTAGCACATTTGGGAGTACAGATGGTGATAGTACTTGGACCAGTCAGTGTTCATATCTAGGAGGGAAAAAAGTGATTTTCAAGGATACACTTTCAGAGCAGCAAATGAAGCTTACATAGTAAAGAAGAATCAGTTGACTAATAGAAGAAAACATCTATTTTGATCACTGCATGTTGGGCTTGTCTCTGCAGAAAGCTGCAGATCTACTTAAAGTCAGTTTAATTAGACCAGGGCCAAAAGTTTGGCTATTCTTAAATCAACATAAGCCACAGAATGGCATGCAACAGAAATGTAAAAGTGGGCTAGAAAAATTTAACCTGTAATCACAAATGCATATTGCTTATGCAGCATGGTAGCAATAAATAATTCGCTAGTATTTCATAAAAGGAGGGGTCTAGAAGAAAACAGAAAATCAGAAATAGATAAGCAGAAATTGCTGAAGTCATAGCTTCACTGTGCTTTGCAGGCAGGCTCTTTCAGTGGAATAACTGTTTCTCCCTTGGAGTCAATCTATCACCACATAGCCTGGACTAGGAACATATTGGCCTTGTTTTACCCAAACTGGCTGATTGTTGCTAACTTATCTAATAGCTTCTGAACACTCAATACCTCAGAGATAGACAACCTGGGTCCACTTCTCCTTCACTTATAATGTGTAATTTCATGTACCACAGTGGAGCTATTCCTGATTATTTCCAGTACTAGCCAATTAGCCCTTCATAAAACAGGATTTTCAGGTCTCTCCTCCATGTCGGTCTTCTCTCCTGAGCCTCCAGTCTCTTGCTCCATGTCTCTCTCTCTCTGTCCTCCTCCTCCTGCCTCCCCCCCCCCTCTCTCTCTCTCTCAGCTCTCCTCCTCCTCCTGCCTCTCTCTCTGTCTCTCTCTTTCTCTTCTCCTCCCCCTCCTGCCTCTCACTCGGGGGATCACAGAGCCCAAACAGTCACTTGCACCACTTGCTCCCATGCGGCGGCCTGGCTGAGTGGTGCAGAAGTCAGCCGAGCACCACTGTGGGAGGCGAAGGGGGGTGGGGCAGTGACGTTCACAGCCAGGGGGCAGGGCCTGGAGCCGCTGTCACGCCGCACGTCACTGCCCCACCCCCCTTCACCTCCTGCCGTGGAGCTTGGCTGACTTCTGCACCGCTCTGCCGGGCCACCGCGGGGAGCAAGTGGAGCAAGCGGCCATTTGGGCTCCCGCGCGGCAGCCCGGCTGAGCGGCGCAGAAGTCAGCTGAGCGCCAAGGGTGGGGAGGTGAAGGGGAGAGGGGCAGTGATGTACTCAGCCGGGCCCCGCCCCCTGGCTATGTACGTCACCGCCCCTCCTCCCTCCTCCCTCTCCCTCCCACCGTGGCACTCAGCTGACTTCTGCGCCGCTCAGCCGGGCTTCTGTGGGGGAGCAAGCGGCGCAAGCAGCCATTTGTGCCCCGCGCTCTCCATGCAGCACCTCTGTGCTTCATGGGGACCGCGGCACCCAAATGGCTGCTTGCGTCGCTTGCTCTCCCGCGGCGGTCCAGCTGAGCGGCGCAGAAGTCAGCCGAGTGCCACTGCAGGAGGCGAAGGACGTGACTCAGGCAACAGCGCCGCCCAGAGGGAACAGCCAGGGAGGCAACAGCACCGCCCAGAGGGAACAGCCAGGGAGGCAACAGCACCGCCCAGAGGGAACAGCCAGCATTTCAGTGTTACAGAGTCACAGACATTGGACTACTATTTATATAAGTGGCTCAACTCATCCTCTACAACTCAGGGGCACACAGTGCAGCTGGTGTACACGGACAAAGAAGGCCTTTGTGATCTCCTGCAATAGTAGGCCATGCCTCTTACAGCCAGCAACCAAGTATTGAAATGCTTTGATTTACAATGTAGGATCTGGTCTCCCAAGTAAAAACTCAGGCCCTATGTCTTAAGTCAGTGGTTCCCAAACTTTTTTATACTGCCGTTTGGCAAACCCATTCACAAACTTTTGACAAACCGGCAACATTTTATTTGCATATTCATAATGCAAACAAGAATATGCAAATACACAAATAAAATGTTACCTGTCCGCCTAGCCCCAACCCAGCCCCTTGCTTCACAGTGCCTAACACCCTTTGACACACACCACATGCTCTGTGACCTTTGATCCTTTAACCTCTGATCCCTACCACCCATGACAATACCCTCTTGCCCTGTGACTCCATCATGCCCTCACCCAACACCCTTTTGACCCCACCCCACCCCCGCACTCCCCAGAACAGGGCTGCCCCCTCTAGGGAGCATCGCTGTTACTGCTGTGCATGCAGGGGGAGAGGACGTTGGCAGCGCACATACTCCCTCCTCCATTGCACCCCCTTTCTCCCCAAGTGCATCTAACTTCCCCTCTAGTCAGTAGAAAGATTCCTATGGAGTTGGATTCCCTGTCTTGCCACAATCTTCCTGAGTGTCCTTTGGCAAGTCATTTACAGTAAAACTTTCACAAAGGACTGAGGCACTTACGAGCCTCCGACCTACTGACTCTCGATGACTTACACTCCTCAGTCACCTCTGTGCTTTGTGACCATGTGTGCAAGGGCAGCAGCTGTTAGCTCACGGATGGCAGAGACTGAGGCCATGGAACAAAGGCTATGTGGATACTATAGAGCCTAAGCCAGGATAGCCCCTAATATATGCTAACAGACATGGTTTTTCTGTTGGTGTAGAAGCACCTCTTTCCCCCATGATGTTAGCTATGTCAACAGAAGCACTCTTCTACCAGCATAACTGCTTCTATACTGTGGCTATGTCTGCACTATGAGTTTTTTTGGCAGACAATATGCTAATGAGGGACTCATTAGCATGAGTCGTGACATCATTTGCATATTTTCTGCCATTTCTTTTTGCGCAAAGGGTTTATGCACAAAAAGAAGCAGTATGGATGTTTCCTTTTTGCGTAAAACCCCCATTTTGCACAAGATCCATATGCCTCTCCAGGACAGATAATGTCTGCAGAGCTACAATTCATCTGCAAATTTGACAGTATCGTTTTAGGATTAAACAAAGACTGTGACTGGCTAGCCAACTACAAAAGCAGTTTCTCCTCTCTTGGGCTGTGTCTAAACTACATGGCTCCATCGATGGAGCCATGTAGATGAGGGTTGTAGGCAAAGGGAAATGAAGCCGCGATTTAAATAATCGCGGCATCATTTAAATTTACATGGCTGCCGCGCTGAGCTGACAAACAGCTGATCAGCTGTTTGTCCACTCAGCGCGCTAGTCTGGATGCTACTGCGCCGACCTGAAAGCCCTTTATCGACCTCCCCATCATGCCTCGGAGGATGAGGTTTACCGGGGAGGTCGATAAAGGGCTTTCATGTCGGCAGGGGAGCATCCAGACTAGCGCACTGAGCCGACAAACAGCTGATCAGCTGTTTGTCGGCTCAGCGCAGCAGCCATGTAAATTTAAATGAAGCCGCGATTATTTAAATCGCGGCTTCATTTCCCTTTGCCAAACAAACAAATCTACATGGCTCTGTCGACGGAGCCATGTAGTTTAGACGTACCCTTGGTGTTCACATGTCCACATCAACTGCTAGAAGGGGGCCTCATCCTCCCTAGAAGGGGGCCTCATCCTCCCTGACTGAATTGACCTCGTTATCTCTAACCTTTTCTTATGCCTGCATATTTCTACCTGCCTCTGGAATTTCTACTACATGCATCTGACGAAGTGGGTCTTTGCCCACAAAGGCTTATGCTCCAATACATCTGTTAGTCTATAAGGGTACGTCTAGACTACAGGCTTTTGTCGACAGAAGTTTTGTCGACAGATACTGTCGACAAAGCTTTGGTCGACAGAGCGTCTAGACTACATTCAGTCCTGTCAACAAAGCAAGCTGCTTTGTCGACATGGCAGTGTAGACACAAAGGACAGTTTAGATGCAATAACGCCTTCTGTCGACAGAACTCTGTCGACAAAAGGCATTATTCCTCGTAAAATGAGGTTTACCAGCATCGACAAAACTGCTGAGTTCTGTTGACGTTATGTCGACAGTACTCAGCGGTAGTGTAGACGCAGGTTTAGTTTTGTCAACAAAAGTCCACTTTTGTTGACAAAACCCTGTAGTCTAGACACACCCTAAGATGCCACAAGACTTCTCATTGTGATTGGGTGAGTGACCCCTCATATCACAATAGTCTAGGACGCTGGGCATATATATGTCTTACTGTTGCTGAATATCGCACAGGGATAATTCATAAAGTCAAAATTGGCTGAAAACTTTAAAAATGGGATAGTGACAGACTGAAACACAGTGATGACTCAGCCAGTTGGCACAGTACTTAAAACAAAATGAGCTCTCAATCATGCTTGTAATTGCTTCCCTTGCTTTACATGTATTTTACAGACATTTTAGGCTTCTGAGTCATGCAGACAATGACATTCCTGGAATCTCCTTATATAGATAATTGTATAAGTTTAAATTCACTCCTTAGCTTTATGCATGTATAACTTTTGTGCGTAAACAAGGTCTTAGCTGATAAAGTGTATCTTAGGGGAAGTTTAGAGTTTATCTTGGCCAGCCAACATATTTTAAAATGAAACTTGCCTTGTCTAGGATTTTAACATGTTAAAAATGCATCTTTTTTCCCCTTGATGAAGGCAAGACCTTGGAGTACAACATTTAACGTGTATCTGGTATATGTTAATTGCTGCAATTCAAAGTGATAAATACACAGCATAACACAAGCTCCTGGTGAAGCTTCATACTGAGTGGAAATGCAGTAAAGCGCTTCTGGGATTTTGATTCCACTGCACAGACCTGGATTTCACTACATTAAAAAAGCTTGCATGTGAAGAGGGAGCGCAGAGATTGATTTAATGATGAGTGCTGTGCCTTAAGGAAGTCTTTGTACATAACATGTTGAGATTTTCTGTGGCTGTTGCCAGGAAAAGCAATTTTAAAATCATGTGGTAGAAACATTCCCCACAATCCTTTCCTGAAGTGGTTAAGATAGTAACAGTTTTTTTCTTTTTATTATTTTAGGTGTAATTCTTTTCTTACATATTTACTTTCAAGTCCCTTGAATAACTAAAAATCTGGATTTTTTTCTCCTCCCTTTTTGGAAATGTATTACATTTTCCCACTAATGCACACAAGCATAAGCAGAGTCCATATATTGCACAGCCCCTGGAATCATCTCCTCACTGCACAATTCTCCAAAATCCATGCTTTTCTTTAAAAAAACAAAAACAAATTTACATTTCCTGCTTTATACTTGCGAAGAAAACCTTCCAAATGTACTGGTATCTGCATGACTCTGCAGAAAACCTGGAAATACACCTGAAGAGGGCTCAGGCTATGTCTAGACTGCAGGCTTCTTTCGGAAGAACATTTTTTCGGAAGAGATCTTCCAATAATACTACTTCTGAAAGAGAGCATCCACGCACAAGCGCATTGAAAAGTGACCTGCTTTTTCAAAAGATAGCGTCCACACTGAATGGACGCTATCTCACATTTAAGCTGTGATTACTATGGATGGAGTGGCCATCAGGGAACCTGTGGTTTTTCCTCTTTCCTCTTCTTTTGAAAGCACTCCCTCTTCCCTGTCCACACATGCCTTTTTTGAGAAGAGCTCTTTCAGAAAAAGTCTTCTTCCTTGTAGAAAGAGGATTACCAACCTTGAAAAAACCCCTGGTTTACTTTCGGAAGAACACGTTTGCAATGTGGATGTAATTCAGGTTTTGTCAGAAAAAAGGCCATTTTTCGACAAAACTCTGTAGTGTAGATACCCTCAGCTGCTTCCATTCATTTCTGTGGGGTGTGTATTCTGAAACCTACTGATGAAAATGTATTTTTCAGTGTTTGTTAAGTTCTGGTTTTACCAGGAACATCCAGGCAATGCTTTTATCCTAAACTCCTTCCATGATCCTAACTCTCCTCCATATGTTCTTGGGTGGAAAAAGCCTCTGTGGCCATTGCCTAGCTACCACAGGTTCTGGCTTCTCCCAGCAGCTTCTGGAGAGTATTTGAATTGTGGATGACAAAAATTTAGGAGCATATTACTATTTGAATATACACAAGGGCTGTGTCTACACTGGGCCACTTATTCCAGAAAATCAGCCGCTTTTCCGGAATAAGCTGCGAGCTGTCTACGCTGGCCCTTGAATTTCCGGAAAAGCAACGACGCTCTACTGTACAAAATCAGCCGCTATTCCGGAAAAGCTACGCTGCTCCCGCTCGGGCGTAAGTCCTTATTCCGGAACACTGTTCCGGAAAAGGGCCAGTGTAGACAGCCCAGTAGTCTTTTCCGGAAAAAAGTCCCGATCACGAAAATGACAATCGGGGCTTTTTTCCGGAAAAGCGCATCTACATTGGCCACAGATGCTTTTCCGGAAAAAGGGCTTTTCCGGAAAATCATCTGTGGCCAATGTAGACGCTCTTTTCCAGAAATACTTATAACGAAAACTATTCTGTTTTAAGCATTTCCGGAAATTCATGCCAGTGTAGACACAGCCAAGGTGTCTTATGCTCATCTGGTCTTGGTTTTCATATTAAATTAAACAAATGCCTTTGGTAAAATCTTGCCCCAGTGAAGTCAGTGAGAATTTTGCTGTTGACTTTAAGGAGGCCAGGATTTCAAGCATATGCTGAAATGCCTTGAATCCGGGCCCTAAGTCTATCTAGCTATACACAAGAGGTGGTCTTGTTCAACATTCTTTGCTCAGATCTGTTTTAATGCTACCAGGCCCACTGATAGGAGAAGGCAAAGCGGGCAACTGCTCTGGAGTCCAGCAATTCAAATATCAGAGAGGTAGCCGTGTTAGTCTGAATCTGCAAAATCGGCGAGGAGTCATGGGGCACCTTATAGACTAACCGAAGTGTTGGAGCATAAGATTTCGTGGGCAAAGACCCACTTCGTCAGATGCATGTAGTGGAAATTTCCAGAGGCAGGTATCAATATGCAGGCCAGAATCAGGCTAGAGATGACGAGGTGGATCCAATCAGGGAGGATGAGGCCCACTTCTAGTAGCTGATCTGAAGGTGTCAATACCAAGAGAGGAGAAGCTGCTTTTGTAGTTAGCGAGCCATTCACAGTCTTTGTTTAATCCTGAGTTGATTGTGTCAAACTTGAAGATGGACTGTAGCTCAGCAGTTTCTCTTTGAAGTCTGGTCTTGAAGTTTTTTTGCTGCAGGATGGCTACCTTAGATCTGCAATTGTGTGTCCAGGGAGACTGAAGTGTTCCCCTACACATTTTTGTATATTGCCATTCCTAATATAATATAATATTATACAATTTATACAATATATATACAATATATATACAATTTAAGAAAGCATAAATCGAAAAATGAAAATAACTTTCTGGGATTGGTTGCTTGTGCTTTTATATATATATATATATAACCATCATGACTTGTGTTTGTTATGTTTAGGCTTTACTTGTCCTTCTACCTAATCTCCCCAACCATTTGCTGGTAATAGGGAATAAACATTAATATTACACTGGAAGCTTCCTCAGCTACACTTAAAGAGCTAGTGCACTCTGCAATGCTTCAAATGTATTAATGTAGCACAGGGCTAATCATGATTAGTTTACTAGGGGAATCTAGCAGTTCTAGAGATCAAAAGAAAGAATATTGACATGACCTTGCTGAATATAAAGAATTAACATGGTGTTGGGTTTCCAAATGAAAAGATGAATGTATACAGATTTATTTCTAGAAATATTCAGTCTAGATGGCTTGAGATTAGTGATAGATTAAGAGTTTTTGTTTCCACTTCTAGGGTAGGTCTACACAAGGGGGTAATGTCAACCTAAGATATGCAACTCAAGCTAAATGAATAGCGTAGTAGGAGTTGAGATACCTTAAAACGGGTTGCCACAGGGTCTTCACTGCAGGGGGCGGTCTACAGGAGAAACTCTCCTTTCAGCTCCCCTTATGCTTCTCATTCTGGTGTGATACTGTAGTTGAGGGGCATGTGATCAGCAGTCAATGTAGTGAGTCTTTACTAGACCCTCTAAATCAATCCACAGGCGATCAATCGTCGCAGCACCGATTCCTCAATATATATAGACCTGCCCCTAGTTTGAATCCAATTCAAGTCAGTAGAGACTTAATGACATTTCCTTTAGATAGCTCTTTAGAGGCCCATGTAAACTAGGTTAGTGGTTCCAGATGATTGTTTACTAGCTAAGTCTTCACATTTTTCAACAAACCATCATCAGAGTGGGCACAAAATAAAAGTTTTACTGGTAATATCCACTTTGAGGCTATGGCATGAATATGGTAATTCCAGGAGGAAAGGCATAGAGGTACTCCATTGTAGGTAGGCCTTCCAACACCTACCTCGTAGGTAGTCCACGTATGGGGCATTCTGAGGGAATTCACACCATTATTGCTAATATGGTATTTGTCCTGGGCATACATAATTCTGTTCCCAAGCTGACTACTTATCATCTTTCAATAACATACTATTGAAATGCAGATGGAAAGTATTGTAAGACCCTGTTTCCAGGCCAGTTATGATAGCTGGGCTTCACACCAATGAAGTAAAGGAGAAAATATGGATCATTAATCCAACCACTTACAGATTCTGAACTAGTCTCTTCCATGCTGTAAAAGATTCTAGAAATAGTGAACAGAATGAGATTTGTTCCTTCATGCTTAACAATCAGGGAAAGGATTATGGATGAAGGCTGTGAGCAGAGACTTGGCCATTGGTTATGGAACTAAAGAAAAAAGGCTGGTTGCTAATGAATATAAACACTATACTATAGGCAGTACCTAATAAATTTGCCATGCCTTGACTTAAAACTGTATGAAATGTTGACTTGGAAAACACTCTTTGTGAATCAAGTAAGAAGGCAGAGAAATATATAGCTCAGTGAGTCAAGAAGGAATTGCAAAGCAGTTCTGTGGCTGTGATAGCTACAAAAGATGAGTTTATTACTTTTGACAGGGTTGAGATTTAGAGAGCCACATTCTATACAGGATTTTTTAGTGATCAATATGTATCAGAATCCATCACATCTCCTGATAGAATAGACTTTTCACCAATAGATAACTCCAGGAGAATGAAGAAAATGAGGGAGAGTGAGAAATTAATTCACAGAATTATAATTCTTAATTGTGTCAAAGGAAGAGGGATGCCTTCTGAGTTTTATATGCAATTGGATAACACCAGTCATGTACCTCCAATAACTAGACTGCAATTAGATACTACAGAATAGTTTACAAATGCACATAGCTAACTTTGTTAATTCAAAAGGAGCAAGCAAATGTTCTGGATCCCCAGAACAATTTATATTCTATAGTTCTAGAAATTAGCCTCCATAACTCTCCTCCTTGTTGCTATCATTAAGCACAATAGAAAACATTAAAAGGTTTTGTATCTGATCACAGCTTTGTTCAGTGGTTCGAAATACTCTGTTGCACTCTTGCATTAGGCTTACATCAGTGTCACGGAGAGTGCAGAATTTTGGCAGAGAAGGGGTTGCCCCGGGCCTTTCACCCCTCTAGGGACAGCTCTGTCCTTACCACACCCATCCCCACCCCACTGCAAGGCAGGGGTCCTGAGATTAATCTCCCCTAGTGGATGGTGGAGAACAACTGGGTGTGGGGAGGGGGGGATAGGAGCTCTGTGAGTTACCCTATAATTACATGCAGTTCACAAGCCACAATTTGGTTTCCCCTGATGTATTCCCTTTCAAAGGGTGCATGTCAGGTCTTAAGTGCTCAAGTTCTGATGATCTGAGTTTTAATGATTTGGTACACTTTGAATGTATTGGTCTGTTTTGATGTGCAAGGTAAGGGAAGCTGCCTGTGTCACAAAGGGGGTATATATATAGCAATTCAGCAAACCAAACATGAATGTGATGTTTTGGCACCATACTTTCTGCATGTCAAGAAAATAGGTGAGATAAGGCTTGGAGAAGTATGGCCTCTGAGGAGGCCAGTCCATTTCATAGAGGAGTAGTTGTTCTGGTGAAAACCCTGGTGGAAAAACTCCTGTAAAGTTGAATTTGTATAATTACTATGACTGAACTCCACAAGGGTTTGTTCAGATTGCTCAGTTGCTACCTTCACTGTATTCAAATACAGCACCTACTAATGTAATCCAGATATTTGATGATTGATGATAGAGCAATAGCTTTGAAACCCACAGCCAAATCTTTGATACATGTTTGGTTTAGCTGATGTATATAAAAGTCTCGTGTGCAATGTGGTTTGCTGACTGCTGCTGGCCATTCTCTAGGTGTGAAAGGCAATTTGAGAAATATTTGGTAGGAAACCAACAAAAATAATAAAAATAGTCAGTTATAAAATCAGCATGAATTCTCTCTCTTCCTATCATATTTTTTTAAAAAAATCCTCTTGATATTCCTCAAAACCTGAAATAAACATGAAGTTATAGTAATGTGATAATAGTAATAATGTGACTGCTTGAATAGCTTTCAGTACATTGTCAACTTGCATCAGAGAGTTTGTCTGTGGATTTTTTTTATACTGGTGAAATTAGAAATGTAGCTACACCAGTGCAAATCCAGATAGCAGACATGTTGCACTGCTGTAAAAAGTGACTTGTACCTTTTATCCTGGTTTTAAAATAACCCAATTCAAGGGGCCATAGATATTAGACAAAAGGCATATTCTTGCCATATTAGCAAACACAAATGGAAATTCTAGTGAAGACAAGGCAGTTTGAAGTTTTTACATGTGTCAAGGTAAACTCTGTGGGAGACTTGCATTTACCTGAAAGTTTATCTACACTTAAAGTGCTGTGAGACTTGTATTACTGTATAGATGGATGAATTTTCCTCACCTCTGAGTGCCATCTGTATAGCATGTGCCTCAGGGTCCTGCTGTGCTTGTTCCAGGAAGGGAGCAATGAAGCAAAATCTTCTAAGCTGACTAGAGAGACTGCAGGAAACAGCCTATCAGTAGGAAAGGCTGCAAGGGGCTAGCTAATCAGACGGTTGCAGGCTAGTATAAAAGGAGCTGCAGTAACGTAAGTCCTCATTTAACACTATAGACGTGTTTCTGAAAATGTTTGTGCTAAGTGAAAATGTGCTATCCATGGTCAATTTTCCCATTAAAAATATTGGAAAAGGTAGGGGTTGCATTTCAGGTGATGGTGGTAAAGTTTTTTGTTGGTGCTCGGTCATCAATGTCAGCATTAGATATCTAGCAACACAAGATATCTAGCAACACAAGTCGCTGTGGTTTGTTAAAACACAAAGATAAACACGTGAATGAGCGGAGGAGCGCTGTGACCACGTGTATTCATCCGCTCATGTGTATTACCACTGTTTTCACCAACTTATACCGCCGCACGAAGTAGTCCACCGCTTGATTATTTTCGTGTTATTTCAGGGACGGTCGTGTTATTTGAAAAAGTTCCCTAAAAAAAATCGTGCTATTGTGAAAATGTGTTAAGTGGGCACGTGTTAAATGAGTAATTACTATATAGCCACAGTTAGTTGCTGCTTGTAGCCTGACCAGTGAAGGTGGTGCTCCTCCTAGTGGGCTGAAGGATGGTATCACCACATATCTCAGTGCTAGGGAGGACTGGGGGGAGCAAGAAAGAGTTCCTGGCTTCTGGGCCTGAACATAGAAGAGCCATGAGATAAGAGTGGTACATTGATGAAGGCTGAGGCTGCAGGAAACTGGGGCAAGGAACTGCATGTGGTTTAGTTAAAGGGACACAGTGGCACATGGTTTCTATTCTTAGGGTCCCTTGGTTGGGACCTGGAAAAGTGGGTGTGTCTGGGTCTCCCCCTCCCCATAGGTTACAAGAGAAGTAGCCTATAGTTAGACAGCAGTTAAACCCCCATAAGGGGATCTAAACTGTTAAGAGGCCCAGCTGGGGCCAGAACATATCAGAGTGGACCAAGAATCTCCAGGGACACAGTCTTGGGGGCAGAGCCCTGGCCACGACCAGGACTGCTTAGAGCCTTTGTTGGACAGAAGGGGTCTCTTTGAGCAGTGATTTGTACAGACTGACTTTTTCACTAGAAACAGCCAGAGAAACTGCCAGAAGGGGTCACTATATAAACTGAGAAGTGCATTTGCAAGAAGTGGGTGCCATGTTGTTACATAACAAACGTTTGTAGTGTACACAAGCACTCAGCCTACTAACATGTGAAACAACAGCCTGCCTTGTGTTCACAAGGACTTTGCCATGATGTGGTTAAATAGTAATGTGTTAAAACCCCACTTTTTTCTCTAGTGAAGACAAGGCCAGTGTCACTAGGTACATTAGTATATAGTCCATCTGCAGTAGGGAATTACAATGGTGTACTCAAACTCCCACCCCCACAAGTTCAAGCCCTCAAGCACAGCAGTAAGTACAGGCAGTCCCCGGGTTACGTACAAGATAGGGACTGTAGGTTTGTTCTTAAGTTGAATCTGTATGTAAGTCGGAACTGGCGTCCAGATTCAGCCGCTGCTGAAACTGACCGCCAGTTCTGACTTACATACAGATTCAACTTAAGAACCCCAAGCTTCCCCAAGTCAGCTGCTGCTGAAACTGATGAGCGCTGATTCCAGGAAGCCTGGGGCAGAGCAACTCTGCCTCGGGCTTCCTGTAGTCAGCGCTGGTCAGTTTCAGCAGCGGCTGACTTGGGGACGCCTGGGGCAGAGCAGCTGGGGTGCTGCTGGGTTGCTCCAGTAGCACCCCTCGGCGCTACTGGGCCAACCCAGCAGCACCCCAGCTGCTCTGCCCCAGGCGTCCTGATTCAGCCACTGCTGAAACTGACCAGCAGCGGCTGAATCAGGACCTGGGGCAGAGCAGCTGGGGTGCTGCCGGGTTGGTCCAGTAGTGCCCAGAGCGGGTGCTGCAGGAACAATCCGCAGCGCCCCAGCTGCTCTGCTCCAGGGTCCAAAACAAAAGCCTGGTCTGCTGGGGGGGGGCACACTATCCGCGCCCCCCCCAGCAGACCAGGGACACGGGGAGCAGAGCAGCAGCGGCAGCGGGGTGCCGCGCCTCTGAGGCTTTGCTCTGGCAAAGTCTCAGAGGCGCGGGACACCCCCCCTCCCACGGCTGCGGCTTCAGTCCCGGTGCCTGTGGTCTGCTGGGGACCGTCCCCAGCAGACCACAGGCACCGGGACTCAAGCGGCAGCAGCGGGCGGGTTTCCGCGCTTCTGGGGCTTTGCCAGAGCAAAGCCTCAGAAGCGTGGGGAACCGCCGCTGCTGCCGCTTGAGACCCGGTGCCTGTGGTCTGCTGGGGAGGGTCCCCAGCAGACCACAGGCACCGGGTCTCAAGCGGCAGCAGCGGCGGTTCCCGCGCTTCTGAGGCTTTGCTCTGGCAAAGCCTCAGAAGCGCGGGAACCCGCCCGGTGCACCTGGTCTGCTGGAGATGGTCTCCAGCAGACCAGGGGCACCGGAGCAGCTTACGAACGGGGCTTTCTCGCCCCGGAGCTCGCAGGTAGCAATCCGCTACCTTGACCTCCCGGGCGAGAAAGCCCCGTTCGTAAGTGCGGATCCGACATAAGTCGGATCCGCCTAAGTCGGGGACTGCCTGTACCAGAAACAGTTGCAAGCTGTAACTGTCTTGACAGAGTATGGAAGCTGATTTTATTTTCTGCTTAGGAATTTCACCACTCTACCACTGAAAGGGCCCTGATTTACCTCCTGTAGTGTAAACTTGAATTTGTCTTGTGCGTTTTTAGGAAGATGCTCTCTTGCTCTTTGTACGCAGTCGTATTAAAATTTTCATCTCTCCCCCACCTTTGTATGGTGATAGAATTTACCACTGAGCAGTTACCATGGTAACCAGGACATGGCTGTTCTAGTAATGTTTATTTGAAAAATCTGCAGAAAGCAATCTCATATCTACTGTTGGATCACTTAGACAGAAAATAATTGTGCATTGTACCAATAATGGATGAGTGAGCCTGTTTAAAAGGCAACATGAAATGGAAAACTAATATGATTCTTCATTCTTGTGTCTTATTTTTAAATGTAACCCTTTCCTCCCTTAAGTCTTTTTGGATTTCAAATGTCACACAGTTGTAAATACTATGGTTCATGTGGTCTCCTTTGTAGTGAAGAATTAGAAAAATATGCAAAATATGCTACACTAATGATCTGTGAAAATTGATATGCACCCTGTCATATTGCCATGAAACTATCTGCTCAGTATTTTCTTCCAGATACAAGGGAAGAGGACAAAAATGGGAAGAACTAGAGTGTGTAGTGAAGGTGCTTATGCTGCATATTCCCTCCTCCCTTCATCACAAAGCACACAGGAAGCTCCTCTATGGTTTGGACTCTGACTCAGCCTATCTATACAGGACTTTCCTTTATCTCACACTACAGGCAGTCCCCGGGTTATGTACAAGATAGGGACTGTAGGTTTGTTTTTAAGTTGAATCTGTATGTAAGTCGGAACTGGCATCCAGATTCAGCCGCTGCTGAAACTGATCAGTTTCAACAGCGGCTGAATCTGGACACCAGTTCCGACTTACATACAGATTCAACTTAAGAACCCCAGGCGTCCCCAAGTCAGCTGCTGCTGAAACTGATCAGCAGCTGATTCCAGGAAGCCTGGGGCAGAGCAACTCTGCCTCGGGCTTCCTGTAGTCAGCCGCTGGTCAGTTTCAGCAGCAGCTGACTTGGGGACGCCTGGGGCAGAGCAGCTCAGGTGCTGCTGGGTTGGTCCAGTAGAGCGGCCGCTCCTCAGCGCTACTGGACCAACCCAGCAGCACCCCAGCTGCTCTGCCCCAGGCGTCCTGATTCAGCCGCTGCTGAAACTGATCAGCAGCGGCTGAATCAGGACTCCTGGGGCAGAGCAGCTGGGGTGCTGCCGGGTTGGTCCAGTAGCGCCAAGGAGCGGTGCTGCGGGACCAACCAGCAGCGCCCCACCTGCTCTACCACAGGCCCCGGGCTTTGCTCCACGTCTCCCTGGTCTGCTGGGGGGGGGCATTAGCTGCGTCCCCCCCAGCAGACCAGGGAGACGCGGAGCAAAGCGGCGGAGGACCCGGGCCGGACCGCGGCGCTTCCAGATCATGCCCAGGGAACTTGTACATTTCAAAGGCTGAGGCACCGCAGGGCACAAGGGATCCCATGCTGGTCCCAAGTTCCCTGCGGGCAGGGTTCTTGCTACAGTTCAAAGGCGGAGGCACCTTTATAAACTAATCAAATAGTTGATGGAAATCCCACTGACATCTGTTGGAAGACCAATACAGCAGTACACAGACAATCCAGGATGTTTTTGGAGAATGTTGGAGATAACTTCTTGGTACAAGTGCTGAAGGAACAGACCAGGAGCCATGCGCAGCTTGATCTGCTGCTCACAAACAGGGAGGAACTAGTAGGGGAAGTAGTGGTGGGTGACAACCTAGGAAGCAGTGATCATGAGGTGTAGACTTCAGGATTTTGACCAAAGGAAGAAAGGAGAGTAGCAAAATACATACTCTGGACTTCAGAAAAGCAGACTTTGACTCCCTCAGAACTGATGGGCAGGATTCCCTGGGATGCTTACATGAACAGGAAAGGAGTCCAGGAGAACTGGCAATATTTTAAAGAAGCCTTATTAAAGGCATAAGAAGAAACCATCCTGATGCACAGCAAGAAAAGCAAATATGGTTGGCAACAGATTGGCTTATCGGGGGCATCCATGGTGAGCTTAAACACAAAAAGGAAGCTTACAAGAAGTGGAAACTTGGACAGATGACTAGGGAGGAGTATAAATATATTGCTCAAGAATGCAGGGGAGTTAGGAAGATGAAAGCGTAATTGGAATTGCAGCTAGCAAGAGATGTGAAGGATAAGAAGAGAGATTTATTCAGGCATGTTAGAAATAAAAGGGTTATCAGAGAGGGTGTGGGGCCCTTACTGGATGAGGGAGGTAACCTAGTGACAGATGTGAGAAAAGCTGAAGTACTCAATGCTTTCTTTGCCTCTGTGTTCATGAACAAGGTCTGTTCCCAGACAAATGCACTAGGCAACGCAGTATGGGAAGGAGGTGGGCAGCCCTTGGTAGGGAAAGAACAAGTTAGGAACTATTTAGAAAAGCTAAACATACACAAATCCATGGGCCTGGATTTAATGCATCCGAGGGTACTGAGGGAGTTGGCAAATGTCATTGTGGAGCCTTTGGCTATTATCTTTGAAAACTCGTGGAGATCAGGAGAGATCCTGGATGACTGGAAAAAGGCAAATGTGCCCATCTTTAAAAGGGAAGAAGGACAATCCAGGGAACTACAGACCAGTCAGCCTTACCTCAGTCCCTGGAAAAATATTGGTGGTGGGGGGATCCTCAAGGAATCCATTTTGAAGTACTTGGAAGAGGGGAAAATGATCAGGAATAGTCAACATGGATTCACGAAGGGCAAGTCGTGCCTGACCAATCTGATTAGCTTCTATGACGAGGTAACTGGCTCTGTGGATATGGGAAAGTCGGTGGATGTGATATACCTTGACTTTAGCAAAGCTTTTGATACCGTCTCCCACAATATTCTTGCCAGCAAGTTAAGGGAATATGGATTGGCTACATGGACTGTAAGATGGATAGAAAGCAGGCTAGACTGTCGGGTCCAACGGATAGTGATCAACGGCTCGATGTCTGACATGGTTCACTACAGGTGATCTGCAGCTGCTTTAACCATCTGCCAAGTGAAAGCCATGAATAATCATAATCTGAGACCATAGCTGCTTGATAAAGAGAGCACTAAGTGAGTGTTTACTGGTGACATTAGTCACCAAGTAGAGCCTTCTCCAGTGTGTGGGTCATGCCACAGATCACTACTCTGCAGAGCAGGCAGACTGTAGTAAGTTTTATTCCTCACAATATGACTTGATGTGTGCATGGGTATCTGGCCATACAGATCTGATGGCAGGATCTTGGCCTTTGATGGCTCTGACTATCTTTCAGTGCCACAGTAAAAAGCTAAAGATGGTGTATGGCAAGAACTCTGCCTATAGATTATAATTGATTTCACTGGTAGCTTTGTATGTGTATCTATGGGCAGAATTCAGCTCTATGTTGGAAAATATCCTCCATCATACATGACAGACATGGTTTCAGCTGTTCTGGATGCAACATGGGACGTCACCAGAAAAATGCAGTAAGGAGGCTGTAGTTGTTGAAAGCAAAGGGCTCATCTAGTTGCTAAGCAGCATTTCTGCAAGGGCTACTTGCCAGTGCTACAGTCACAGGTTTTGTCTACACTTAACAGTTTAAATCACAGCCGCGGCAGTGCTTTAAATTGAAAGTATGGCCATCGTAGGAATACTGGGGGAGAGATTTCCCAGAGCTCTGTGTAAACCACATCTATGAGGGGAGTAGCTAACAGTTTTGGGAGAGTGGCACCCAGCACTGTAGCCTAGTTCACACTGGTGCTTTACTGTGCTGTTACTTGCTGGGCTCAGGGCTGTTTTTACTACACTGCAGCTTTATAGCTCAGGGGTGTGAAAAGTGCCAGTGTGAAATTTCCTTGCCCCAAAGCTACTCCATTCCCTGCTTCTACCTGACCTTGAGTTTCTTATTTGGGGATATTGTTTTGGGAGGTGTTAAAAGGCTGCCATCCATTGGTTATGTGATCTAGAAATAATTAGAGGTGACTGAAGTTTCTAGCTCTGCCTGGGGGCTCCCATTTCCTCCTAGTTGTATGGCTTTTGCCAAAGTTAACAGGGTTCTGTCTGCAATGTCTAAAACACTGCCTGAAAGTTGAGGCAGTATGTGATACAGCATTCTAAAGGTCTGACATATATCCAAAGTGAAGCAATATCCAACTGAGTGTAAGACCCATTTTCCCAAAGGGGAAATGGACTCTCAGAGCAGGTAAGTTGCCCAATGTCACATAGGAAGTCTGTCATGAAGTGGAGAACTGAATGTGAATCTCTGAAGACCCAGACTAGTGCTCTCACCTTTGGACTAATACCTAAGGATATCATAGAGTAATACCAGCCTTCTCATCATTGTTGAAGATGAGCCACATCCACTTTGATTTAATTAGCACTGATGTCAGACTTCCATCTCTGTATCCCTTCTTTCTTTCTCCTCTGAGAAAGGGTATGTCTACACTAGCCCCCTAGTTAGAACTAGGAAGGCTAATGAGGGCGACCAAAATTGCAAATGAAGCACGGGATTTAAATATCCCGTGCTTCATTAGCATGTTCCCGGGCGGTCGCCATTTTGGAAACTGACTAGCCCAGAGCTTCATTTGCAATTTCAGTCGCCCTCATTAGCCTCCCTAGTTCGAACTAGGGGGCTAGTGCAGACATACACGAAGTGAGTTGTATATCTCACAAGCCTATGCCCTAGTACATTTTTTAGTCTTTGAAGTGCCACTGGGCTCCTTGTAGCTTTTTAATTGTAAATCTCAGTGCTCTCTACATAGGAGGTAATTATCCCCTATTCTAGACATGCTGATATATTATTCTATCATTATTTTCTTCCACTGACTAAGCTTTGTTTTCAGATATTTGGTATCTTTTAGTTTCCAGGAAGAAAAGTACAAATGCTTAGCATTAACTTTCCCCTCTATAAAATATCCATTTGCCCCAGCAGAACACTTGCATAAATATTTGATTCAACATTTATTCTCCCCCTGAAAAATTAAAAGGGCTTGAATTTTCAGAAGAGCTGAGGACTGGCAGCTCCCATGGAATTCAGCTGGAGTTGCAGCAGCTCTGTAATTCTAAAAATCATGCTCTGAAGTTGATCATCATCTAAATGCAGGAAGGTCAAGATAGTCTTCCATGTAGGTTTGTAATTCCTGTAGGGGCTCATGAAAATCCATCTTCACTGAATGGCAACGTAATTAACTTATTTAATTCTATAGGTCATATTCATCACTGCTTTTGGGCCTGAATCTGATCATATTCCATACCAGGTTTATACCAGTGTAACAGTTGGTCTCAATCAATGTATGTGAAATCAGAATCTTACACCAGGAATAAAGCAGGGCCCCAGTACATTGTGGAATAGTATACATGTGATATTTAATTATTGTTATCAAAGGTATAATAAGACTGAAAAATAGCTAATGACAAAATTAAAAAAATCAAACCTAAAATGACCTGTCAGGTCAAACAGTGACCAATCATGAGCAGACAACAGAAAATATCTACAATCTAAGGATTTCTAACTCTCAGACCAGAGTATTTACTACTGCCACAAGCAGTCTGGCTCAAGATATTAGCTTATGTCTCTTACTTCCTCCTTGAGCAAATGATACTCAGTTCACTTCCAATTGAGTAAACTGCATCCTGAGACCTCACCTATTATTAATTTGGTCTATATACTAACATGTACCTTTGTAGAAGCAGGTTTTTTAAATTAACAGGACCTAAAATATTGCCCATATAAGTGGCTCTGTCACTGGTATGATTGGTATGGAGAATTTGCAGACAATTCAGATGTGTAGCTTGTTTAACCATAATATTGAAAGAAAATGCAACTTCTGCATAGAGTTCCAATGCAATAGGCTAGAATGTTGGATCCTAAACTTCCTTCTTCTTCACTTGCAAACAGGTTAAAAAGTGTGGTCATACTCTGGCATTTCTGACTTTGTTTCAAAAGAGTGGACACATGGTTGCATTTGGCACTGTAAAATTACACAAAGATGGAAAACACCCTCTTCCCCACACACACTCACTTCTCTAACTGCATATATCCTTAAATTTTTTTATATGGAATACAGATGGCTCCATTAAAACATTAGCACTGTGCTTAAAGCATAATGTTCTATCTTAGGTAGAAGAGAGTAAATTAACAATGTAACTTTCTGGTTCCATAGAAATAATTTTCCCCTCACTGAGAAGGGAATAGAAATTTTCCATATACAAATAAAGAGCTCAACATGGCTCCTGGATTGGAGTAGAAGTACAGCAGTATGTATTAATGCCCCATGGGACAATGTCACCTGCTGATATAGAAAGAAGCCTGAAGTATTAATGGGGGTGGGGGTGGGGCGGAATGGATCCTTTCGTTGCCAAACAAAACTGAGATTTGGATTTGTCACTCTTCCAAGCTGAACCTTTTTGAAATATTTGGGGTGCCGGTGTAGACATGAACAGGAGGAGCAAGCTGGCATGTGAAGCTGGCAATGCAATATTCTTTAGGATATATTAATATTAGACTATGATGGCTAAGTCAATGATGTAAAAGTCAGATATTTCTGCCCTTTTCTCCAGAAAATAAAGGGATCTTTCAATCTCCATATATTTGAATGTACAATTTTGCGAGCTTCTCACAAGTGCATATAAATAAAAATTGGGGCTGATCAAAAATGCCCCCCAAAAAGCTCACAAAATGCATCATTTCAAGAGTCTTTTTTTAATATTTTTAAAATTTCAATCAACTCTAATAAAAATCTAAAAGCTTAATTTTCCCCCTCCGCCCCCCATACCTAAAGGTTTATTCTTCTCTGAAGTATGAGAGTAAGAGGAAGGAAGACTAAGATGATGATGATTCATGTTTGGTCAATGTGCCAGGTTTGAAATGCCTTCGTTTATAGCTCTGGAAGCACTGTTTTAAATCTTGGCTGGGTCAGCTCAGCCCTTCATCACACTGAGTCAAGCAAATTAAATTCCAATAAGCTTGTTGGGGAGAAGTTCATGTGGTTGTTCTTTGTTTTGATGGGACCTTGAAAACGAAGCACTTTAGAGCTGGATCCAAAGCTCCATGAAGTTGGTAGACTCTAGTTAGCGTAACAAGGGTTCTGACTCAGTCCCTTGGTTCAGGACGTTATGGTTCCAGATTTTATGGACTGTATCCTAACAGTAGGGTAGTCCATAAAATCTTGAACCATAATGTCCTGAACCAAGGGACTGAGTCAGAACCCTTGTTAAGCCTCCATTATTTGTAGGGAATGGCTATCCAAAATATGGCTTCACTTTGGGCAGTAAGTGTAGTCCATTAAGGCACTACTTGCTTTTAATCAAGTGAAGTTTGCGAGATTAGATCCATAGTTAATATTGTGTAGGTAGAATCCATAGGACCTGTCTGTGCAAACCCCTGCTCACAGAAGTATTGACTTCATTAAATGTATGATTCCTTCAGATTTAAATGGATTTGCTTGTAGAAAGTATTGGGATTTTCGCATCTGTGAGAGGAATCCATTTGCTAGAGGACTGATAAAGGAGTGAAAAGTATCTCTGGATAATTCTGAATTGCGAGTGGTTTTTAGACTTGGATTGCCTCTCTCCATTCCAAATGGAAAAGATAGTTACTTCTGAATTCTAAATGATGGGTTGTGTAACCGTGTTCATAGGGGTATAATAGAATTTTTATTTATAAAGCAATCTTCACCACAGAAGTGCTCACGGCGCTGTATTTAAAAAAAATTACATACACTAAAAAATGCAGTCCCAAAACCCCAGCTTCATAAAATATCAAACAAGTGGAAGAAATTTAGAAGGTCAGAATAGGAAAAGTATGGAAGAAAAGATGAAGATAATATGGCCAATTGATCATATTAAAAGCACATTTCAGGGGGAAAATGAGGTATTTTTGAAGTGGGGAGTTGAAACAACTCAATATTTAAGGGGCCAGAGCTCTATATACACTAATGGCCATCCCAGCAAAAGCACAATCACCGGCTGAAGCTGTAATAATGTATCTTGAAAAGAGGTGTGTGAGACTGTGGCTACCAGTCAGATAGGGTAAAGGATATAGCCTATGTAGACAGAGCCTGCAGTACCTGTGTCTGTTATGGAAAAGAAGCCAATCAAAGGAAACTAGAAAGTGTTATTGGGTCACATTGCATCCACAAAAGGCAGGCTGCACTTACAGACATCTTTATCTGTGCACCCACAGCTGAACGGTGGATATAAAATGAGTGAACTACATGACCATGTAGGTAAATCAGGCAAGAGGTGCAAAGGTGGAAGGACACTGATTTTTTTTTTCTTCAAAGGCAAAAAATTTAAGTGCAAGTTTGCAAATGCCAGTTATACCAATAAAAAAAGAGGCTGGGATCTTTCATATATAAACTCAAAACAAGTCACTACTTTTAATCCTTAAGATTTCTATCAATGTGTACCTACCCCTAGTGTTTCTAGGGGTTTGTCGATGCATGGATTTATTACTGCTAATAAATCCACATGTGGACACACTTCTTCCAGAATAAGAGTGTGCACACCTTGCTTTTAACTAGGAATGACTCCAGGATAAGAGAAGCGCTAAGGTGTCTATTATTGTGATCCACTTGGTTGAATTGATGTCTGGTCACTTTAGGACACTTGTAGAAAAACATAACTTTGTATGTTGCATAGTGTATCTATCAGAGGAACTCAATGTTGCAAAGAAATCAGACATCTGTTGGCTGAATATTTGAAGACTGCATGATTTTGACCAAAAATTAGATCTATATGTTTAAAACTGGATTGGTCAGAGCACGAACCAAACACTGAAACACAAGAAGGTATTCTTCTGCGCAGCATTATACAATTAGTTAGATGGTATTGTGGTAAGGTTTTTCCCATCTTCAAAAGCATCATGCAGATTGTGGAGATACAATAAGGTACCTGATGGATCAATGGTTAGATAAAGCATTCCCAGTCTTTTATCCCTGTTAGTGCAACTTAGTTGTTCAGAGTGGGATTCCTGCCTCTCTTGCAAAGGATGAATTTTTAATGATCTTCTGTTATTATCCATCATGTCTTTTTAGTAATGAGAGAAGGATGCTTGATGATCAAATTAGATTAAACCATTTACTGTAACAGCATCTCATCAAGCTTATAATTTACATTATGTAATAAGCAAAACACCAAACCGAAACTCTTTTCATTTTATATGCAAGGGCTGTGTCTCCATTCAACAAAGTATAGCTACAGTTTTGATTATTTTTATCTAATACTATAAACTCAGTATATGCTAGCTAGAAACTAGGTCACAGCAAGAATGAATTAATTTGTAAAAGAAATGAGCTGTGATGACTGGAAAAAAAATTTCAAAGTACAATAAATAACTAGTTGACAAGCAGGCCTCTTCCAACTTGGACAGGGCTGCTAATGCCAGTACCAGTGTTGCTCCCCTTCACCTTGAACAATGTTCATTATTAAAATCCAATAAATTAGTGACATCAGTTTTTCCAGTTGAGGGCTTCATGCCCAATGTGGCTGCCTCCCAGAAGAAATTAATACAATTTTTGTAAATTGTTGATTAATTACCTTGGATGGGGAAAGTAGAGATCAAATTTGGGGATTCTTTTGCTTTACCCCATATCCCATAAAAATGGCACATACCAAATTTCAAGATTTCCGCTGAATAGGAGCATGAAAGTTATTTGGACCATCCAGTCACCCCACTATTACTTTCTGTACTTGGGTGTCCATCTTCATTTTTATTTCCTTTCCTTTCAGCCTGCAGGTACCATGCAGGCTACTACATGCCCGAACCCTCTCTTCCCTTCCCTGCAAGAGACTCAATGCCATCCTTACTCCCTGATCTGTCACTAAGTGCTGCTCCCCCATGGATCTCCTCTTCATAGAAGTCTTTAGCCTTCATCCTCTCAAACAACAAAACAGTCACTAGAGCGGAATATACCAAATATCTGGTTTCCACTTCCACAACGGGATGGTGGGGATGACCTAGAGTTCTCCCTGTCCCTGGATTTTCTTTAATGTAAAGTAAAAAACTGGTTAGGTATACAGGCAGTCCCCGAGTTACGGGGATCCGACTTACGTCGGATCCGCAGTTACGAACGGGGCCCTTCCTCTCCCTGGTCTCCAGCAGACCAGGGAGAGGAAGCAAAGCGTCGGAACACGCGGGCAGCGGACAGGGCTTGGCTCCGCGGCTTGGCTCTGCTTTGCTCTGCTTTGCCCCCCCCCCGTCCCCTCCCCCGTCCCCCTGGTCTGCAGACCAGGGGGACGGGGGGGGGGAGGGCAAAGCAGAGCCAAACCGCGGAGCAGCGGCCAGCTGACAGCCCAGACGCGTCTGGGCTGTCAGCTGACTGCGTGCTCCGCAGCTTGGCTCTGCTTTGCTCTGTTTTGCCTCCCACCTCCCCCTCCTCTTCCCGTCCCCCTGGTCTGCAGACCAGGGGGACGGGGGGGCAAAGCAGAGCAAAGCCGCAGAGCACGCGGGCAGCGGACAGCCCAGACGCGTCTGAGCTGTCCGCTGCCCGCGTGTTCCGCCGCTTTGCTCCCCGTTCCCCTGGCCTGCAGACCAGGGGGACGGGGAGCAAAGCAGAGCAAAGCCATGGAGCCCGAGGGCAGCAGGACAGCCACGGCGCATCTGGGCTGTCCCGCTGCCCCCGTGCTCCACGGCTTTGCTCCGGACACCTGTGGTACAGCAGCTGGGGCGCTGCCAGTTGGTCCCATAGCGCCGCTCTGGCCCAGTTTCAGCAGCGGCTGAATCAGGACGCCTGGGGCAGAGCAGCTTGAGTGCTGCTGGGTTGGTCCAGTAGCGCCGAGGAGCGGCAGCGCTACTGGACCAACCCAGCAGCACCCCAGCTGCTCTGCCCCAGGCGTCCCCAAGTCAGCCACTGCTGAAACTGACCAGTGGCTGACTACAGGAAGCCCCTGCCCCAGGCTTCCTGGAACCAGCCGCTGATCAGTTTCAGCAGCAGCTGACTTGGGGATGCCTGGGGTTCTTAAGTTGAATCTGTAAGGGTATGTCTACACTACCCCGCTAGTTCGAACTAGGAGGGTAATGTAGGCATACCGCACTTGCAAATGAAGCCCGGGATTTGAATTTCCCGGGCTTCATTTGCATAAGCGGGGAGCCGCCATTTTTAAAACCCCGCTGGTTCGAACCCCGTGCAGTGCGGCTACACGGGGCTCGAACTAGGTAGTTCGGACTAGGATTCCTATTCCGAACTACAGGTACACCTCGTGGGGTTCGAACCAGCGGGGTTTTAAAAATGGCGGCTCCCCGCTTATGCAAATGAAGCCCGGGAAATTCAAATCCCGGGCTTCATTTGCAAGTGCGGTATGCCTACATTACCCTCCTAGTTCGAACTAGCGGGGTAGTGTAGACATACCCTTTGTAAGTCAGAACTGGCGTCCAGATTCAGCCGCTGTTGAAACTGATCAGTTTCAGCAGCGGCTGAATATGGACGCCAGTTCCGACTTACATACAGATTCAACTTAAGAACAAACCTACAGTCCCTATCTTGTACGTAACCCGGGGACTGCCTGTATTCCAAAGCGCATCCATTTGTCTCCCAGATGCTCTCCCAAATCCTTAGGTTGGGCCTGTATGGAGTGGTGTGATCATAGCGAACAGTTAATTTGGGAGCATGGAGTTGCAAAAAATACTTAGTGTTTATACCAGATGAGGTGCTATATATAATCTTAGTTTATTATTAAACGTTTATGGATAGCCATGGCTGCATTGTACCCTTTCGGGTGTTTGTACTGTAACTGATTCCTGTAAATAAATGTAAGAGTGGAAGAGGATATCTAGGAAGAAGGAAAATAGTTGTAAGGGAGAGACCTCAGACTTACTCAAGTTGCGAAAACACATGTTTGCTGCTTTTAATCCCCTTCCTGACCTTAAAGCCCACGTCCTTCTGTTAGCTATAGGGAGAGTGATTGTCCTAATCGGAGGGGTTGCTATAATGCAGTAAGAAATGCATATTCCCTGCATGGGCTAGATTCATACTCTGTAGTGCTCCCAATCCCTCTGAGAAGCCAGTATCTTGGATGCAAGTTCAATGCATTAGCCACAGAGTGGGCCCCTAGAACTCTGTTTTCTGCCTTTCACCACAGCTTTCATACTACTACTTCTCCCCCTGTGCAGACAAAGGTTCGCTGTATTGGATCACAGACGATGCACTATTAGTACAGCTGTTTGAGGACTCTAAACAGTACAGCACATAGAGAATGTGATCAAATTAGGCTTACAATATTATGGCTAAAATGACAGACTTGCACACCATGATATGACTAATCGTCGTTGCATTTTTCTCTTCTTCCAGTGTAATTAAAAATAATGACAAAACTCAGACTGTAGGAATTTCCCTGGGTCATTCTTCAGCTAACACTGATCCTGTGTGTGTGTGTGTGTGTGTGTGTGTGTGTGTGTGTGTGTGTGTGTGTGTGTGTGTGTGTGTAATCTTTTACCCTTCATGAGTGTTCCTATGTGCTAAATGAGCTTTAGATTTTAAGGGAAGATTGTGGAATTCCACAATCTCAGTACTCCACATTTTGGTGTGGATCTTAGTCAATGGAGCTTCCCATTTTATACAAGATGAAGATCTAGCCCAATGTTTGTTTCCCTGCTGTGCTGCAATTTTGTTTTCATTTACGCTGGTACAATGTTAGCAAATCTGACTTGCTCCTTTCCCTTTGTACCAGTGTAAATGTCCACACACAGAGTGCCATGCAGGGTGTAATCAAATCCATAATTTCAAGGAGGGGTCCCAAACATTTTACGCATATCTGTAATAGTTCAACTGTATCATGCTGTTACTAAAGAATCATAAATTAATGAAACATCCTGGAGTTCATGGAGTTGCTCAGGAATTAAGCAATGTAGCTGAATGCAATATTTGGTTCAAAATCTTTCTAGCTGCTGATGTTTTTTGAGGAAAAAATGGTTAGCAGATCAGTTGAGTTCCTATTTAGAAACCTGCTACTACCACCTGCATCTGAGGATTCTTCCAAAATATTGAATCTTTCCTGAACCAAACTATTATTTGTACAATAGTGATAGAAATGTAGCCGTGTTAGTCTGGTGTAGCTGAAACAAAATACAGGACTATGTAGCACTTTAAAGACTAACAAGATGGTTTATTAGATGAAGAGCTTTCGTGGGCCAGACCCACTTCAACAAAGACTCTAGGTATCTTACCCATTACAAAGATAGCCTCCCCAATTATCACCTCTAATACCATTAGCTCACAGACATTTACCTTCCCCCCTCCGTCCCCACATCCCCCTTCTGTTCTGAAATTTGATTTGTCCTTTTCATATGTGTTCATTTTTTAAAATTGTATCCTTTGGTATATATGGTTGTGACTATTTTCTTCCACTATTTGATCTGAGGAAGTGGGTCTGGCCCACGAAAGCTCATCATCTAATAAACCATCTTGTTAGTCTTTAAAGTGCTACATAGTCCTGTATTTTATTATTTGTACAGTCACTGATGATTAGATTGTCTTGGCAAACATAGTTGGTATGTGAGGAAAAAGGCTACACTGGGATGCAAGAGGTTAGGGTTTTTTTTCCACACAGCCACTCAAAATAAAAATATTGGTTCTGATTCACAATTATTCCATTCTAGTTTCATGCTGGTATGTGTGTTGGTGTCCACTGAAATTACTCTATTGGCTTATGATGCTGTGTTGATAGCTGTTGCTGATGCATCATTGAGTAATGGCATATATGTTATGGGGTCAGGTAGGCTAGGTAGGTGTGATGGCATTGTAAGATCAAGCCTCAGTAAGCTTTTCTTTGGTCTGTTTCCTCTTCAAAGTCCTTGCATTTAGGAGCTTTGATAATGAATCACTGTGGATTTCTAGTTCCAGTGTAAAGACTCATCTTTCTATTCCATCCAATCATTTGATACATGTTAGAATGTCTGTCTTGTTCATCATACACCTTATATGAATTTTTTGGTACAGGGAAGTGAGAAAATATTCATAATTATTTCTACTGTATTCTGTCTGTCATCTCCTCTTTTGTCACCATATACAAAGAACCAGAAATCTCCCTCATAGTTTCAGTGGGATGGTGAGCTTAGGATAGGTGAAAATAGTCGACTAATGTAACTTGCAAAGATCAGTTACTTCATTCTTTTTGTTCCAACTATTTCTGTCTTGCATACATATAGGCCATGGGTGGGGGATCTAAAGCCCAGTGGCTGGTTATGGCCCCTGGCTTGCCTGGATCTGGGGTTAGGGAAGGAAGGGGCTGGGGTGCCGGAAGCAGGCTCTGGTCAGGAGACTTACCATCCAGCAGCTGTTCCTGAATCAGCCTCCCCATAGCAGCAGAGCTTCACAGGTGATTAATCAGCCCTGCCTAGTCAGCTCTGCATGGAGCTGCTGACTGGGTAGCGCTGATTAATCACCCGTGAAGTAACTTAGAGGAAACACTGCTGCTTGTCTCGCCCCCGCACAGGCAGCATCTATGTTCTCTGGAGCCCCCTGTGCTTCGTGGCTGCCTGTTATTGAAACGGGCAGTGCCCACTGGCCGATTTCTGGCCAGAAACCAGCCAATTGGATTGTGCTGGGGGTGGGAGCAGCTTCTAAAGCTTTCTCTTGTCCCTCCAGCCTCACAATTTTTAAAGAAAACCCACCCCAGAGCCACGTTTCTGAGCGGCATGCAGGTGGGGCAAGGCAAGCGGGGAGCTTGCCTGGGGCTCGGAGGATCAGATCCAGACCCTGGGCCGTATTTTTCCCAGGCCTGTTATTACATAGTTACTAAAAGACACAACTTAGGTTGCAATGCCAACAAGAGACACAACTTAATTTGTAATTGTAACAAGAGGCAGGATGAAATAGAAGCATATAGAAGCAAATTATACAGGACTTATCATTATACTTATATTCTTAACCAACACTAAAATACTGCATTTTGACCACATGCATTTTGACCAAAGGCTTTGGTCCAAGGCAAGAGCCTTAAGTTTTGTTTCTTAAACTTTGGGATTATTTTTTATTAGTATTCCACTCATACATAGGAACCCCAGTCATGGACCAGGCTCCCACTGTGCAAAATACAGTACAAACACAGAACAAAGATTGTAAACTCTTTGGTGCAGGGACTAATGAAGAGAAAACAGATGGATAGGGCAGGCCTACAGAGAAACAATGTAAATTAGCATGATAGATGGTGATCTCTGCACACCAGCAGCCTAACTTCTGCCAAATTCTGTGTAGGGTTTTAAGGAGAGATTTGAAGGAAGCTAATGACTTTGTCTGTGGATGTGTACAGGGAACTTCTCTCAGGTGCAGCTTGCCAACCTGACCTTTATTTGGTACAGCTAAAATAGCTTGATCTTGCTTCTGCTATTGACTAGGTATCGCTGGTTTAATTGACTTTATTTTTAAATCCAGAACTTTCTTTGGCTCATGTATTAGCAATTTAATAGACTATTAGAGCATAAACGCTTTTTTGTTCCATTTGCATGGCACCTGGCACCTAGTACAATGGGGCATGTTTCAGAACTGGGGCTCCTGACAACTTATTTTTCCCCAAGGGGGCTCTCCCTCCTATGCACCCTCGCCCATCCCTGATTGACCCTGAGACACTAGCACTGATGAGCTTACTTTTTTTTTAAAACACCTATACTAGTCAGTACCTGGAGCTCCTGGTCTGTTCTGAAAGGTACCATTTGACTTTTTTTTCCATATTTTTCTGTAGTGTTAATGTCACTTTGTATATGCTACATTAAATATAAATATTTATGATCTCTATTCTTTTGTTTTCTAAATCCCCCTTCACAGCTGTCTCCTCCACTTTCTCAGTTAAGATTTATAGCTAACCCACAACTGGCAAATTAACAATAGAAAAAAAGATAGGGAAAAGCCATACATTTTCTTCAGTAGTTTTTTTTTATACTGCTAAAATTATATTTGCAATTGACCAGGTCCACAATTATTAGAGTAGTGTGCCACAGGAAAAATAATTGGAACTACATTTAGCAATCAAATTTCATTAGCTCTCCTGATTGTTCTGGTAGCAGTACAACTGTGGGAGATTTTCAGAAAAGGTCTAGTAGAGATGCAGACTTTGAGAAGCACTGACTTTAACTGGTTACAAGAGACATGGCTCAGTATGTGTCTACCCAGCAGCTCATCTGCCATCATGCTTCTGCTTGTACCTTCACACTTGCTACCTAACCAATTTGTGTTTGGACACAAGTGATATTTCAAGTAAACAATGTCAGTATGTGACTATAAATGCAATGAAATCTTGTCATGAAGGAAGAGCTTATCTATGAACAAGCTAGAACCAGAATAGCGTTCTCTGTTTTAATTCACAGTTTTAGTTACAGTATTTCAGTCCAAGGTGATCAGCCTAAAAATGCCAGTCTCTTTCCTGCAGAAGGCTGACATGGGCTTTAACTCTTCCTCACCATGAGGCCCCATCCTGTGGTCAGGCCAAGAGTCAGACATGGCTGTGGTAAGAGCCGTCCATGGAGCCAGGCCCTCAACCTGCCCAGGGGGTGAAAACATAGAGCAGTCTCTGGCCCAACACACATTTGAGTATTGGTTCCCCTTAGAGCTGACATCTCTCCTGATTCAATGCTATTTGCAGCCTTTACTTCTCTACAGGTTCCATCGCCCTCTATATAAATGAAGCTCCCAATTTTTTGATTCCACCATGATTAATTTACATAGGGGGCAAATAGAGAGTTGCCTTCTCTCCTGGCTAGGAGAGAACCTGTTTGGCTAGATTTTAAAACCTCATTAAGTACCCATACAGTGTGAATTGCATACGTTTCACAATGATATTAATCACTGTAATCATTCATTAGTTTTTAGAATAAATTGCTTCAATTGCTTATCACTTTAAGTTCTGCCCCATTTTCTTTTTATAGGCTAGTAAGTCTCTGCAATGAATTTTTCTAAAGTCCTGGTGTCAAACAAGTTCTGAAGCAGTAGCTACTATAGTTATGCCAACCATACGTCCCAGATTTTCTGGGACCGTCCCAAATTTAAATACTGTGTCCCAGTGTCTCCATCAAGTAGGGAAATATCCCGGAAAGCGCTGCTGGATCCAGCTAGAAATGGCACCATCATTTCCCTCTCCCAGCTGGAACACCCTCACAGACACTCACCACTAGTGTGGCACAGCAGCAGTGCCCCTGCCAAGAGCACGTAGGTGGCTCCCTTGGTGTTTTGTCGTTGGGCAGCCAGGGCTGCTTCCGGTAGCATGCAGTTTCCAGAGTGGATCGGAAGCTCAAGTCCAGAGCATTCTCTGAGCCCCAGCATGGTGCGCACTGCTGACTGGCAAGCCCCCATCACTCACCACCCCACCACCACGAGGGCCCCTCCCTCCCCTCGCGGGACTGCCTCTGTAGTGTGGGACCTGCAGTGTGCCCATGCCGTCTCCTCCATTTCCAGGTGGCCACTTGTTCTTTTAGAGTAGCCACCACCACTGCCAGGATGGGGGGATGCCAGGTGGGTATGAGGAAAAACCCAGCAGAGCTGTTCCTTGGAGTTGCCGCTTGACCCCAACAGGGACCACAGAGAACCTGGCTGGGATGCTGCAGGGCAGGCACACTTGGGCTCAGGAGATGCACTTCGTGCGCTGCTGCTTTCTCTCTCCCTGCCCCTCCCCACTCTGCTGGGGGAACGGCAGGGCACAGAACAGCAGCACACTGAGCCACTTGTTCTGTCGCTCTCTGTAAGCCAGCTCTGGTGGGTTTGGGGCTTTCTTCACCTCCTCTTCCCCCTCACCTCTGAGCAGGAAGCTGGAGCTGGTGCATGTGGCTGTGCAGGCTCCTCTCTGTGAAGGGAAGGGGGGGTTAGCTTCCTCCCCACCCTGCTGGGGGAATGGCAGTGTGCTGTCCAGAAGCTTTCCTTGCTATAAGGGGGCAAGAAGCCAGTTAACATCCGCCCTTATGCCCACACTATACACCCCAATCCTCCTCGCTCACTCCCCTCCCCCTGCCAAGTCCACACAGCCCCAGCTTACTCCGACACCCTCACTTGCTCCTGCAGTCTCCCTCCTGGCCAGATACCCAACTCCCCAGTCTGCTCCTGCACCCTCCCTCTGGTCAGACACCTACCCCCACTCTGTTCCTGCATTCACCATTGCTCCTGCACCATGCTTTGCTCCTGCTCCCTCCACCTGGCCAGACACCCTACTCCCAGCCTGCTTCTGCACCCCAGCTACCTCCCAGATCCTGCCCCCCATCCCTATCCTACACACTAGAAGCCTTGTCCCTGCACACCGAACCCCTCATTTTTGCCCCTACCTCAGAGCCTAAGTGAGTCCATAAATTCCACTAATTCTGGAACCCCAGAAAAGTAAATCTGGCTTATGGGAAGCCCTGAACTTCAGTCATCCCTGTCCCTTCTCCTCACCCCATGGGGCTGGAGCACCAGAGGAGTGAGGTATCTCAGTTAGGGACCACATGAATGAAGGTTGGGGGTTTTGGGCAGGTTTTTTTTTTTTTTTGCTTTTCACTTGTGTGGTCTCCAACTGATTTTTTTTCTGTAGGTCAGTAGCCCCTGACCCAAAAAAGGTTCCCCACCCTTGCCATAAATAAAGAAAATATTGAAATCTTTTGTCAGACATGAATTAATATTTTGCTTTATTTAAAATGAAGGTGGATAAACTAACATGAGAGAGTTAAAATGCTTAATCTGTTTAATAATTTAAATTAAACTGGTCTCCCTAGCTGCAGCACTAGAAAATGGCTTGGGTGTAATTATGTAATTTAATTGTGTGTTTCCATTTGCAACTGGTGGTCCACAGCAAGGTTTACATTGAGCCAGTTGGTCCACAGGCCAAAAAGTTTGAGAACTACTGAAAAAGAAGCACCCTCGGCCTCTCCCCATAAGAACCCACCCGGGGCTCCCTACTGCTCCAGAAAAGCCCACAGAGAGATCGGGTCTGTTACCACAGCGGTGAAATCATCATGTCACTCCAGTGTGGATGATGGACAGAATCTTTGGGGGTCTTCCTCATCCAAGCAGTTGGGGTATGTCTACACTACCACCCTAGTTCGAACGAGGGTGGTTAATGTAGTCAATCGAAGTTGCAAATGAAGCCTGGGATTTAAATATCCCGGGCTTCATTTGCATCTTGCCAGGCGCCGCCATTTTTAAATCGCCGGTAGTTCGGACTCCGTGCCCGCGGCTACACGCAGCATGGAGTAGGTAGTTCGAATTAGGATTTCTAATTCGAACTACCATTACTCCTTGAGGGCACGGAGTCTGAACTACCGGAGATTTAAAAATGGCGGTGCCCGGCAAGATGCAAATGAAGCCCGGGATATTTAAATCCCAGGCTTCATTTGCAACTTCGATTGACTACATTAACCACCCTCATTCGAACTAGGGTGGTAGTGTAGACATACCCTGGATGATTTAAACAACATGTTATGATGCCCCATGAAAATACTTGAGCAGGATGATTCCTCTCTCTACAAAGAGGGTTGTCATGAGTTGCGTGTGAAGGTAAAAAGTCTTTTGAGCTCTATGAAGAGGTGAGATGTTTTGATTTCCGGGTTCAAAGGATTTGTTTTTCTGTCTTTGGGCTGCACGTTGCTTAGACATGAATGGAGTTAGCTGTGAAAACGCATTTCTGAGTTATTCTGGCACTAGGTGAAACCTGTACTAAAGACCCCATGTCCAGTGAGAAAGTTCTGCTGTCAGAAGTCAATCCACAGTCTCTCCAATTTTCTTCAAAGATCACCTCTACTAGTCAGCGGGCCTCTTCCTGATTGGTCTCTCATATTTTTGAAGGGTGACTAAACGTTAACTGGATGTTCTAGGGTAATGTCAACAGATTTCTTTGAGCCCAAATCTAGCTTAAAGTTTAAATTGGATCAGGCCCTTTGAAAGCAGGTTGGGAAGTGGTCTCATTTGGAAAATATTATTAGGTATTATTTACATAATATAGGCATTGCCATCATGGTATTGAGATATACATTTCTCAGTAAATATAAAATAGCCCAGCCCCATTGACCTCCATGGGAAATGTACTCTTCAAGCAGTGGTGGTGAGGGTTAATGACATGGTCTTCTCCACCCTGTAATTGTCATTCTGGCTTGTGGAAATGGAGTAACTTCAAAATATGCAGTTGCAGCACATTTCATTACGGATGTAAATTCCCATTCATCAGCTAACTGGTTAATGTTAGGTCGCACTGGGCCTGCTGCTGGCTCCCAGCCTTCTCCAGAACAGCCCTTATCCACAGCAGGCGGAACTCCCCACAAAGAGAGGTTGCTCCATGCACTGCCACAGTCCCTGCTTGTGGGACTCCTGGGTGCCCCCAACAGACAGGGGCTGCTCTAAATGAGAGCAATCGCTGTCTGCAGCAGGCCCTCTGCAGGGGCTGGAGCAGCCCCCTGCCCACAGGAGGTGGGGTGCTGCTCCAGCACCTTCATTACCAGTTAGTTGGAACCAGTAAGCTAATCTGGTAAGAAGACTAAAGAAGTTGTCCTGTGAAATTGTGGGATAGTTCTGGATGACTCCCAGGCCATGAGTCAGTTGGGGCTACATCTACAGTGCAAAGTTATAGGTCTCAGGTGCTGGATCTCTTCTTTAATTGAAGTTGGACTCCTAGTGCTGTGGTGTCACGGGACCCCAGGTCTGGGGCCTGGATTAATGCAATTGCAGTATACAGGCAGTCCCCGGGTTACGTACAAGATAGGGACTGTAGGTTTGTTCTTAAGTTGAATCTGTATGTAAGTCGGAACTGGCATCCAGATTCAGCTGCTGCTGAAACTGACCGCCAGTTCTGACTTACATACAGAATCAACTTAAGAACCCCAGGCGTCCCCAAGTCAGCTGCTGCTGAAACTGATCAGCAGCTGATTCCAGGAAGCCCGGGGCAGAGCAACTCTGCCTGGGGCTTCCTGTAGTCAGCGCTGGTCAGTTTCAGCAGAAGCTGACTTGGGGACGCCTGGGGCAGAGCAGCTGGGGTGCTGCTGGGTTGCTCCAGTAGCGCCGCCGCTCCTCGGCGCTACTGGACCAACCCAGCAGCACCCCATCTGCTCTGCCCCAGGCGTCCTGATTCAGCCACTGCTGAAACTGACCAGCAGCAGCTGAATCAGGACGCCTGGGGCAGAGCAGCTGGGGTGCTGCCGGGTTGGTCCAGTAGTGCCCAGAGCGGTGCTGCGGGACCAACCATCAGCGCCCCAGCTGCTCTGCCATAAGCGTCTGGAGAAAAGCCTAGTCTGCTGGGGGGGGGGGGCGTACTAGCTGCGCCCCCCCCACACCCCAGCAGACCAGGAAGACGCGGGCGGCGGACCGAGACGCACCGCGGTCCCGCCACCTGGGTCCTCCGCGGCTTTGCTCCCAGTCTCCCTGGTCTGCCAGGGAGACGGGGAGCAAAGCCTCTGAGGACGCCAGCAGCGGGACAGCCGCGGGGCGTCTGGGCTGTCCCGCTGCCGGCTTCCCCGAGGCTTTGCAAAGCCTCGGGGTAGCCGGCAGCGAGGCAACGCAGGGGCACCTGGGCTGCCTCGCTGCCCGAGACCCCCGCGGCTTTGCTCCGCGTCTTCCTGGTCTGCAGACCAGGGAGACGCGGAGAAAGCCCCGGAGTACACGGGCGGCAGGACCGCGAAGTCCCGCAGTCCGTGTCCTCTGGGGCAGCCCCATTCGTAACTGCGGATCCGACATAAGTCGGATCCGCGTAAGTCGGGGACTGCTTGTAGTTGCATGGGGTCATCCTATAAGACCCAAACCCATCCCTGTTTGTAGTGGATAGTGGGAGGAGGTCTGAGACGGCTCACATGACACCCTTTACTTCTGGTCATGTGTTCATCTTTACCCCGGAATTACTACCCTAGGGGTGGGACTTTCCTATGGCAGGTGGGTGTGGCTAATGGGGTCATGGGCATGGCTAACGTGTCCCCATTTTTTGTTCAGAAAATATGGTCACCATAACTATATTGTGGCAACTAACTAGCCATGCTCAACCAGCCAAATAGCCACATTGTTCAAGCCAACTAGCCACACTCAACCAGGTAAATAGCCACATGTAGTTGGTGGCTAGTGTGGTGGACACCATGGGTCAAAAGATTACTGCTCAAAGTAAAGTTTATTGAAGCTGTGAGGAAGGGAAGATGGAGTCTGGTGGCAAAGGAAGCTCCATACTCTTTATCCTCCTCCCTTTATTAGTTTAAATGCAAATTGTTTTGTTTTCTGTGATTTGTCCCCTCCCCCACACCAGCTATCTTGATGGTCCTCTTGGTTGCTTTTAAGAAAATTGAAGTAAGCATCCATTCCTTTATTTATCTGTTTAACAACTTCCCTAGCTCACCTGGCTTGCTCACACCATAGTCATAATTCCAGCATATATTTATAGCTCTTAATAACCATCATGTACATACATCACATGAGACTACTAATGATTTGTGAGTTATTTAGTTTTCAAGTGACATCTGAAGGCATGTTATACAACAATTATAACAATAGTATTCACACACTATGCACAACGTGCTAAGTGTCCCAGGGTATGTCTACACTACAAAGTTAATTCGAACTAACAGATGTTAGTTCGAAGTAACTTTGATAGGCGCTACACATGCAAACCGCTAGTTCGAACTTAATTCGAACTAGCGGAGCGCTTAATTCGAACTAGGTAAACCTCATTCTACGAGGACTAAGCCTTGTTCGACTTAACTAGTTCAAATTAAGGGCTGTGTAGCCACTTAATTCGAACTAGTGGGAGCCTAGCCCTCCCCAGCTTTCCCTGGTGGCCACTCTGGGCACCACCAGGGAAACTCTTCTGCCCCCCTCCCGGCCCCGGACCCCTTAAAGGGGCATGGGCTGGCTACGGTGCCCGTACCAGGTGCAAGCCTGCCAGCACCCAGCCAGCAGACCCTGCACCTGGCATGGCTTGAGCCAGCCACCCGCTGCCACCCAGCCCTCCGCCTCTTCCTGGGACCAGGCTGGTGGCTCCCGGGAGCCTGCCCGGGTCCGCAACAGGCGGGCACCCGCCTGGTCTAGTGCGGACATCATGGACCTCGTCCACGACCTCCACACTAGGCACAGGAAAGTGGCCGTCTAGGGCAGGAGAGCTGCCAGCCTGGCCAACCAGGAGCAGGTGTGCATGAAAATCAAGGTGGTCCACTGAGATCTCCGACCCTGAGCCCTGAGCTTAGAATGGCCGTACTGGGTCAGACCAAAGGTCCATCTAGCCCAGTAGCCTGTCTGCTGACAGCGGCCAACACTAGGTACCCCGGAGGGGATGGACCAAAGACAATGACCAAGCCATTTGTCTCGTGCCATCCATTACCAGCCTTCCACAAACTTTGGGCACGGACACCACTCCTACCCCCTGGCTAATACCACTCCATGGACCCAACCTCCATCACTTTATCTCACTTCTCTTTAAACTCTGATAAAGTTCTAGCCTTCATAGCATCCTGCAGCAAGGAGTTCCACAGGTTGACTATTTGCTTTGTGAAGAACAACTTTCTGTTATTAGTTCGAAGCCTGCTACCCATTCATTTCATTTGGTGTCCTCTAGTCCTTCTATTATGGGAACTAATGAAGAACTTTTCTTTATGCACCCTCTCCACACCACTCATGTTTTTATAGATCTCTATCATATCCCCCCTCCGTCTCCTCTTTTCTAAGCTGAAAAGACCCAGTCTCTTTAGCCTCTCTACATATGGGACCGGTTCCAAACCCCTGATCATTTTAGTTGCCTTTACCTCTCCCACCCTTTCTCTTCCCCTCTCCCACCTCCTTTTCCCAGTCTCCCCCAGTTTTGTTCAATAAAGAGAGTTTCTATTTTTGAACCCACGTGTCCTTTATTTTGTACATCAGGAAGGGAGGCTAGGGAGGGGTAAGTAGAAGGAGGTGAGGGAGGAATGGGGTACGAGCCCCTGATGGGGAGGACTGGGCTGGCTCTGCGGGCTCCTCGGGGTAGAAGCTCTCCTGAAGCCCCTTGATTGACCCCCCCCTCTGGATGGCAGCCTGCAGCAAGTGCAGCCGGGCTGATGGCCGAGTGCTGTGATGTGCCGAGTGTGGGCACTCCAAGACAGGACTGCTTTGCAAGCGAGAACCCCTGAGAACTGTCTGTCCGGGGTGGGGGTCGGGACCCTTTAAGCACAGCCCTTGGCTAGCCTGAGACAGCAGCTCCATGCTCTAAGTCCTAGCCTGATGCCCTGCCGGCACTGCTTCCGGCCAGCCTTAACCTCGGTTCAGGGTCCACTCAGTGTGGACATGCTAGTTAGAATTAGCAAAACGCTAATTCGAACTAGTTTTTAAGTCTAGATGCGCTAATTCGAATTACCTTAGTTCGAATTAACTAATTCGAACTAAGTTAGTTCGAATTTGTGCTGTAGTGTAGACATACCCGCAGTGATGTGAAAATGTAAGGGAGATACTTTGGGTATATATCCCACAATGCAGTTTTATAGGACCATGGAGCTGATTCCTGTGTAGCTTGAGATTCCATCTGAGTTCTCTCCCTTGGAGCAGTATCATGAGCAACTCTGTGAGCTCTCAGTGCTGAAGCACCTCAAAGCAGCACAGCATCTTTTCTCCTCCTACAGCAGCAGTCTGCCTGCCGCTGTGTTCCTAGTACAGGGCAGAACAGGAGCATCCCAATGGATTGCTCTTTGTTTGTTCTCCGAATGGGGCAGCTCACTCCGATGTCAAACTTCATGGCACTTTAAAAGGAGAGTGGGTGCATGCTTGCAGTACATCAGAGATTGAAACGCTGAGCAGAGCCATCAGAGCAGCCATTGTGGGGTATTGGAAGAAGCTAGGTCTGTTAACAAAACAAACAGCAGTATCTATCCTGACTCTTTAGCCACAATAAAGGGAGGGGAAAAGAGAAAAATCTCTTAGAGGTAGAAGTTTTTTGTTACTGAAACTGTGTGGGTTTTTTCCTGACAAGTTGCATTGCAGTGTGTATGTTCTCACTGTTTCGTCGCCAAAGGGCAGTTTTGGACAACAGATTTTTTACTATGGACAAAGCCTTCATCCTTGGCCAATTCCACCATCAGCAGAGCAAATCCACATATGTGACTTCTCCTTTTTAATCAGTTCAGAATGAATACAAATTGGTACTGTGCTGCAGCCAAATATTAAGAGTCTTTTGGTTGTTTTTTTATTCTAATTAGTTGCATACATTGTGATGCAGCAGAGGTGCTCATTCTATTTGTGCCATAAATAAGAGCAGCTGAGCTGCCAAGCGGGAACGATCCCACCATCTTTGCTAGGGATGTAAGTGATTAGTCAGCTATCTAATAAGCAAAAGCTTATCGGATAGTCGACTAGTCCTTTGACTAGTCACTTCTCCCACCTCCGCTGCCTCTATCAGAGGCAAACAGCAAAGTGGGGGGAAACGAACAGGTGCTGGGGGGAAATGGCTTAAAAGCTGGTTTCTCCCTAGTGCACCGTCTCCGCAGGGGCAGGGGAGGCAGAGGTGCACCAGGCACCAGGCACAAGCCCAGAATCAACTGATTTCTGGCTTGCACACAGTCCCAGAGGCTGCACCTCTGCCTTTTAAATGTATTATCAGCCAGCAGGCTCTTACTACATTTAAAAGGCTGAAGTACAGCGGAGGGGAGGGGACCCAGCCCAAGCCAAGACAGCTGATTCCCAGCTTGCACAAGGGTGGGAGCTCACTCTGCTGCGGCTCCCCGCTTATTGACTAGTCAATGGAAAATCCACCGACTGATAGATTAGTTAATTAAATTTAACATCCCTGGTTTTTGCTGCTTTCATTTACTGTGCTCATAACGCACTAGAGACCTTTTTAATCTATTAGGCTCAGATCCAATACTTTGGCTTCCATTAGCTTACTGACCTTTCATCTGGAAGGATGCTGCTGTATTTTGTAAATTTCCTTTTACCAGAGTTTTACATTGATAGTACATTTTCCAAAAATAGCCCCATGCACTCTTTGATTATTTGTTATTTAACTTTTTTATGGAGTCTAAGAGGTGTAGCCATATTAGTCTATAGCTTTAAAAATGAGCAGTCGTGTGGCACCTTAGAGTAACAAATATGTATAATCTCATGATCTTCTGTGGGTAAAACCCACTTCATCAGATGAATTGGAGATTTTTTTATGTGAGACTTGGTGACCAGGGATGAATATATTGAAATGAGGTTCCAATTTTAGCAAATACTAGTAATAATAATCCTTCATGAAAAAAAATGCTTCATTTTAAAGAGTATCTCCTACTTTTACTGAGGCCAGAGGCACACTACAGCCAAAGGTAATCTTAAGGTATGTAATTCCAGCTACATAAAAATCATAGCTGGAGTCAATGTACCTTATGCTGAGCTTTGGCACCATTCTCTCAGTGGGAGGCCTCCAGGAGAAATGCTCCCATGGACTTCCATTTCTTCTCATGAGTAGGTGTTTCGGTACCGATGGGGGGGGGGGCCTTAGCTTTTAATGTAGCAGGTCTTTACATGAACACATATGTATGAAAACACTGAGTGGAGCAATTGGCTGATGCTGGCAGCATTCAATCCTCTTGACACAGTGGGATGCTGGTTCTGGTGTCGCGAGATAAGTATAAACTGGTGGGACTGCATAGTTATGTAGCTATGGCTATGATCAGCAGTAGGTGCAAAACTTTTGCATGCATAAGGCCACTTTCGTGGAAGCTCACAAATGGCTTAACCTGTTGCATAAAAGCCTCTGCTCAAGCAATTACCTGATTTTACACATGGATTTTCTGGAAGTACACTAAACTGTAAGATCCTGCCAACACATGATTTAGGGTACGTCTAAACTATGTTTTATTTTTGAAAGAGGATATGCAAATTATGCAGGAATTTGCATGTCTCCTTCTGATCACTTTTTTGAAAGTGGGTCTTTTGAAAGTGAAAGTAGTCTGGATGTGTTTTTTCTGGAAAAAACCCTTTTTTGAAAAACCGCGTAAACCTCCTTTTTTTAAGGAAGAGCAGTTTTTCGAAAAAGGGATTTTTTTCTGAAAAAATGCATCCAGACTATTTTCACTTTCAAAAGACCTGCTTTCGAAAAAGCAATCAGAAGAAGATATGCAAATTCTCACAGATATGCATATCCTCTTTTGAAAAAAACCCGTAGTTTAGACATATCCTTAGAGACTGACAAAGACCTCCTGCTGACTGCATTGCTGGGGTGGGGGCAGTTGTCTTCTGAGTCACTTCATTACCAATGATTCCTAAATAATTCTCCAAAGCTTTGTAAGTGTTCCAGCTGCATTGCCTTTTAAACTCTGCAATTTGTTGTAATCTTAAACCTTGCAACTCTGTAATCTTTGTAAAATCCTTGAAACTTTATAACTCTCAGCAACTTTGCTTTAAGTTCAGAAATTTACTGTAAGCTTGGTGATTGTTGAGCCGTGCAACTTTGTAATCTTTGTAACTCTTGGCCACTTTGCTTGTAACTTGCTCTAAACTGCATTCTCCCCTGAGATATGAATATGTGTGTGTGAGAGAGAGAGAGAGAGAGTGGAGACAATTGTGTGTGTCTGAGATTAGAAGCTGCAAGGCTGAGCACCTTGGAACCAGGTGATGAGTCATCAGATCAATTAAGGAGAGTGCTGCTCTGCTGGATTCAGGGGCTTCTGGGCATGCTCGCTGGTGACAAATGTGGATGAGTCACAGGGGTTGTACAGAGGCAAGAAAAGGAGAGGTCACGTGGCAGAAACTTTCTCTTTCTGAGAAGCTCCTCTTCTTGCAGCCATTTTCTTTCCTGACCAGCTCCCCAGCCATAATCAGCAGACAGACCCTCCAGAACCAACATGCCGTGGTTCCTTCTGCAGCCCATATGCCTGTGTGAATGCCTGAGGGCAGGAATGAATTAATGTGTGTGGATGAACGAAGGGAAGTGTGTGAGTGAGAGAGCTAGTTCCCCTTTATTTTAAACCTTTAGCGGCAGCTTTATCCTCTTTAGTTTAACCTTGTAGTGCATATAGTGGAGTGTTAATTCCTCGATCAATAAACCCATGCTAGTGTAACCCTGGGTGGTTTCCAGTGGTCTGGTTGTTTTGGGGGTAACATACCCCTCCGCCTCCTACAAAGCACAAGAATACCAAATTGAGACCCTCTCTGATAGTTCAGAACCAAGTAGCCATTGCCCTGTGGAAGCATGCAACACCAAACAGCTACCCATAGCTAGGAATCAGTTTGGAGTGGATACATTTGCAGTGGGGGATGCTGTGCCCTAAGTAGTTAGGGCAATCAATACCCTTCTGCTAGGAAGGATAGTGACTTTGGGAAATGTGCAGGACATAGTGGATAGTTTTGTCACAATGGGGTTCCCTAACCATGCTGGGGCGATAGACACAAGGCACATCTTATTTTGGCAGCTGACCACCTTACCAAGTGTACTTGAACGGCAAGGGGTACTTCTTGATGGTGGGGTTGGTGGATCATAAGGGCCATTTCATGGGCATCAACTTGGTGGAGCATTCTGCCATTTACAGGGCACTGGGTTGGGGTCTGGTGAAATAGGTTGGGCCCATGCCCCCTTACTCGGGCTACTGCCACAAACTACTGCCTAGCCATTAGGCTGTACTACCTTGAACTGAGGGCTATAGTTACTGACTAGCCATTAGGCAGTACTGCCCTGAGCTGAGGGCTGTTGCTACGGACACTAGCCATAAGGCTCTGCTGCCCTGAACTGAAGGCTGTTGTGAAGGACTGACGGAGATTGCTGATGACCCAGCAGCCGACCTGGCAGCATCCCCATCTCTTGGTACCTGCACCTCAGAGGAGGGAGCGTGCATAAGCTGTGATAATCATACTTTTTTATTTTTTCACATTAACATACTGCAAATACAAGCTTTCATTTAGACTAGTTCTTAAGCTGTGGTTTAAGAACTCCATTCATGTAGACTGGGGAAAGTTTACTTTTTGTTTTATAAACGCTCCTATCCAAAGCATTTACAAGAGTTAGCTAATGGTACAAACAATATTTAGAATGATCATTAAGTAATCTGCCAAGACCCTCAGCAATTTTCAAGTGGCCTGGGGGGAGAAGATGGTTAGAAAACAGTCAAGGTACTTCACTTTATTTTTGCTTATTTGTTATTACTCAGAAGACTGAAGGAGGAAAATATGTTCTTTTCCTTGGCTGATTCCTGAGGGCAAAATGAAGTTGAGCAGAGGATCCCACTAACTCTAAATCTTCCACTGACATCCACACCATTTTGTTATGGTACTTTTCATTATTAAGCAGTGTGCCAACACAGCTCGGTGTTAATTTAAATTGACCATTCTGGGCACAAATCCCATAGTGCATTGCGCTGCTGCTGTTTTTTGTATGACGCTTACTGGAAATGTATGGATTGTGGAATGTGGGGCCATGTTGCCTGTAAGCTGTGCATTTGTGTGACACGCAAATACTGCCTAGCTGATTAGCAGAGTGCCCAAGGTAGGTTTTGTTTTTTATTAGTGGTGCATATTCACATATGCCTCAGTGCACATAAAAATATTCTGCATACAATGGACAAAATCCACAGATGGATAGAAAAGATCAGAGGGAACATTGATGTGGGTCTAACAAACTGCTATGATTTCTCTTGACTTCCATTCACTTAGCAAGTGCCACTTTTTTGAAGAGCCAGCCATCAGTACTGCAGGCCCAATGCTGAGCTTCATGATCAAGGTAGTCATTAATACAAACCTGATGATGACTCCTGAGCAATAAAGGGCACAAAACTACCCCTACACATTGATCCAGGTGTGAATCAATGCTGTGTGGGATACTAATATTGCAATCATTAAGAATTGGTCCACAGAAATCTTAGAGCAAACAAACTCACTGCAGCGTGAAGTTACTCCTATTGCAAGGATAGCTACTTACTGTGATCTAAGATGCCAGATAAACTACTTTGAGCACAGATTTTATGTGAACACAAGGCACTCTAAAGCAAACTGACTACAGTTAGTGTGATGTAACATCCCCAAATTGTTCATTTCCTTATTTGTTCACTGAACCTCTAAATATTAGGCTACTAATAATACATTGTATTTCTATTAAGCTTTCTTTTAGGGGGTTACCGAGGAACCCATTGCCCCTTCTCTCCACCCCTCCACCTCCCAGATGCCAGCAATCATTTTTGTATTTGCTTCTGTAGCTCAGCAGTGGGATGGCTGAAGGAAATTGGTACTTGTTCTTTGAGAAGCTGTTGTTTCGGAGAGGCCTGATTGTCAGAGCTGTCAATTAATTACTAGGTCCATGATTCTGGCTGGGCTTGCTCAACTGAAGTGACCCACGCTTGCTCCAAACATAGGAAACAGATTGCAGGCTGGCAGGCACTTTGTGATATTATCTGAGTGAATCAGCAAGTGTGTCCGCACTTGTAGGAAGGCTATTTACCAGCTAGTTTTGATTGGACAAGGTGTCAGACTTGTGGTGAAGGGCGCGTAGATGAGATTCTCTGGACTTAATTGACTGACCCCATCATGAATGACTGATACATAAACAAAATTAAATAACTCTGTTTATAGTTTTTTCTTTCTAATCTCTCACAGGTTTGGAATTGATATGCTTGTCCTTGCATTTGTTTAGAACTGTGTGAAGCTACATGAAATATACCGTATTAAAAACAGTAGCCAGATCCTTAGCTGACTGGCATATCTAGACTGGCATGATTTTCCACAAATGCTTTTAACGGAAAAGTTTTCCGTTAAAAGCATTTGCGGAAAAGAGCATCTAGATTGGCACGGACACTTTTCCGCAAAAGCACTTTTTGCGGAAAAGCATCCATGCCAATCTAGGCGCTTTTGTGCAAAAAAGCCCCAATCGCCATTTTCGCAATCGGGGCTTTTTTGCGGAAAACAAATCTGAGCTGTCTACACTGGCCCTTTTGTGCAAAAGGAATTTTGCCCAAATGGGAGCAGCATAGTATTTCCGCAAGAAGCGCTGATTTCTTACATGAGATTGTCAGTGTTCTTGCGGAAATTCAAGCGGCCACTGTAGACAGCTGGCAAGTTTTTCCGCAAAAGCAGGTGATTTTGCAGAAAAAACTTGCCAGTCTAGACACAGCCATATAGCTTTAGTGAAGTCAATCAAGCAATATTGGTTTACACCAAATCCTGTTATGACCCTGAAATGTATAAACTGGGATACACGGCATAAAGAGGAACTTGTCAGTATTGCCAACAACAGCCAGGGAAACCAGATTTTCTTTTTCCACAAAAGTTTTAAAAATCCCTTAACCCATTTACAGAAGTTGTTTTTATTTCTCAGAGATAAGTAGGTTATCTTAAGTTACTAACTTATCTTCAGAATGTGAAGATCGATAACCCCGTCCTGAAATAACAATTTGAAGACGGATTTTGTGAATCTTGTCAGATAATTCAATCAAACAAAGCTAGGAAATTATTGCTGCAATATAGGATTCTCTCTGAGAGTGAGTCACTTGCTTTTGAAGCACTCTTTCAATGAAGTGAACTTTGAGCAGAAATGCTAAATTATTGCCAAACAATATAGATCTCTAGTGACCTTTTCACAAAGTGAAAAACTAAATGGGCTGGCTACTCTCCAAGCTTCAGCTTTCACTGTGGCCTTCCTTGAAAATGGAATTAAGTAATAGAGGTCAGAGCCTCAGCTGGTGTCACTGGGATTTGTGGCAATGCACCAATGTACAAAAGCTCAGGATCTGGTCTTTCAGCCCTTCTAGGCCACTCGTTGCCATTTTTATAAAAATGTTTTTCCGATGCCACTCAGTCAGATACTGATGAAAGGACAGCAAATGCACTTCTCAGTGAGTGAAAAACAGAGGCTGCAATTTTGAACTGAATTCATTTTGTTGTGTCAATTGGCAGTTCCCATGGGCCTTTCACATCCTAATTTCCTCTTTATGCTCTGACCACCAATGAGACATGATCCTTGAAAGACACCTCCCAAATCACACCATCCAGGGAGGGAGACAGTGGTTTGTGGTGTCTCTAACTTTCTTTATTAGCTATGATTATTTGAGTGCTACTATTTGGCTGTGTCTAGCCTGGCCAGTTTTTCCGGAAAAACTTGCCAGCTGTCTACACTGGCCGCTTGAATTTCTGCATAAGCACTGACTTCCTACTGTAAGAAATCAGTGCTTCTTGTGGAAATACTATTCTGCTCCCGTTCAGGCAAAAGTTCCTTTTGCACAAAGCTTTTGTACAAAAAGGCCAGTGTAGACAGCTCAGATTTGTTTTCCGCAAAAGGGCCAGTGTAGACAGCTCAGACTATGCCCTTATGCCCAAACGGGAGCAGCATAGTATTTCCTCAAAAGCACTGACAATCTTACATGAGATCGTCAGTGCTTTTGCGGAAATTCAAGCGGCCAGTGTAGACAGCTGGCAAGTTTTTCCACAAAATCAGTCTAGACACAGCCATAGAGTTATCTCATTGCCAGCCAGGGGACAAACTGCCCAAAAAGAGCACTATCCCATTTAAACCTAGAGGAATGGCACCCCTCGACATAGAATTTGTTTTAGATTATATTAGTCAGCAAGACAAGGCAGTAATCTCAGCACAACAGCAGACTAACAATTGCTAAGCAAATTTGTAGGCATTGGGAGAGTTTTGAGGAGGGATTAAGATGTGGATAATGGGGTAGTTTTGTGGATATTTATTGGCAACTTAGTTATGTACAACATACACACAGTTTCTGTACTAAGGAAATAATTCACTGTATATATCCTGTGGCACCTTAGCCCTGGTTGACATTAGGGGGTTATTTCAAAATAATTCCCCTTATTTCGAAATAACAGAGTGTCCACACTACCAAGCCTGTTATTTTGAAATAACTCCTGCTTTCCATGTGGAATAACACTTATTTTTAAATGTTTATTTTGAAATAGCAGTAGTGTAGACACTCCCCTGCTGCTACTTTGAAATAACTACTCCCCAGAGCCTTTCAAAGAAATGACTCCCTAGTGCTTTCTGGGGCATCCACATGAAGGGAGCCTGCCTCAGATTAATTGTGATGCTTCCCTGTGGTGTGGGGACACTATTTTGAAATGGTTATTTTGGGAGTTGTTATTTCAAATTAAGTTGTTTCGAAATAATTTCCTAGTGTAAACATGCCCTTAGAGACTAACAGATTTATTAGGGCAGAAGTTTTCATGGGTAAAACCATCTTCATCTGAGGAATTGGAGTGGAAATTAGAGGCAGGGGTGTGGGTGGGTGTATGTATAGAAGGAAGTTATATGTAGGATAGGGATCTAAGGGAGTAGTCTACTACCTGATATGCCCATGCTTATTGGGTAGTTGAGTCAACTACTTGCATTCCCCTCCCCCTGTTGCCTCTGTATCAGAAGCAGGAAGTGGGGGGAGGGAAGCAGGAGCTGGTGCTGTGGAGAGCTGGCTTAAAAGCTGGTTTTCCTCCCCCCCGGCACCATCTCCATGGTGCTGCCTATCACCCCCCTCGCTGCTGCCTCTGGGGATGCTGCCATGAAGCAGCCCCTGAATGAGGGGAGATCCCAGTGTGGAGTTGGGGACCCCCCCCCCCGCAGTCACGGGCTACTTTGGGACAGCAGCCCATATGCACGGGAGGTCCCAACTCCCTGCTGGGAGCCTGGCGCACAGGGACTGCTGCCAGTCCAGGCTCAGGCTGGGTGCAGGACCAAACCCCACTGCAGCTCTGCAATTTAAATGGCAGTAGGAGGCTGGGCAGCCTGCCGCTGGCTCCTGCTGCATTTTCAATTGCAGAGCCGTAGCAGGGTTTGGTCCCGCACCTGGCGCGAGCCGGGACTGAGCTGGGCTGCCTATTGACTAATTAAATATCCACCTCTTAACATCCCTAGTGTAGGACCAGTATTAATGAGGCCAATTCAGTCAGTGTGGATGTGGCTGGCTTACAGCAGTTGATAAGGAGGGATGAATACCGAGAGTGGGGAAATTGCCTTTGTAGTGATGTAACCAATTGAAATCCTCACTTAGTCCTGAATATACACCATTCCGTGCCTCTGTGATTTTTGTCCTTGGTGCACAACAGAAATGCAGATTGAAACTACATGCTAATCTAGGACTGGAGCCAGAACAAGGCACTTATAAAATTAAAAACTATTCTCATTTATTTTTCTGCAACGGGTCACAGAGGCCTGATGCTTACTGCATTGGCGGTGATTTGGAGACAGTATATCACTGCCCACTTAGTAGATGGAGCTGAACCTATCACCAGCACAGACACTTCCATCTTCCCGCTGCCTCTTACCCTCCAGATCCTTCATGGGGCTAGGTCTTTCTACAAACACGAAGCATGGGCTCTTACAGGGCAAACTAGGCTGTCCTGCTAAACTTTGAAACATCCTTGCAGGCATCTTTAAAGCCACATTGTTTTTTCTTAACGCATTCATTTATTTTAAGGAGCACAAACAAAGAGGAGAATTAAAAAGAAGGGAAGTGTTGCTGACCTGAACAAATACCTCCCATTATATCCAGCTCTGCTTTATTACAGATCAGATACAAATAACACCATCTCCTGGCTAGCCAAGGACTTTGATGAAATCAGCAACTGGATGAAGAGCTGATGACTGAAGGATAGGCAGGGAAAAAAGAGAGGAGGTATTGTCTTGTATATTAAAAATGTATACACTTAGACTGAGGTTGAGATGGACATAAGAGACAATTGAGAGTTGAGAGTGTTTGCATAAAGGTAAAGGGAGTATAATAGCTAAGGGTGATGTCATGGTAGAGGTCTATTACAGACTACCTAACCAGGAAGAAAAGGTCAATGAGGCTTTTTAAAAACATCTGTTGGGAAAATAACACAGCAGGGTACAGATTATCCATCAAGTTCTTGGAACATATTGGAAACCATTTTTTATTTCAGAAGGTAGAGAAAGCTACTGGGGGGAGGAGGCTGTTCTGGATTTGATTTTAACAAATAGGGAGGAACGGGTTGAGAATTTGAAAGTGGAAGGCAGGTTAGGTGAAAGTCACCATGAAATAATAGAGTTCGTGATTCTAAAGAATTGTAGAAGGGAGAACAACAACATAAAGAAAATGGATTTCAAGGCAGACTTTTGTAAACTTAGGGAGCTGATAGCTAAGGTCCCATGGGAAACGAAATGAAGTCAGTTGGCAAGTTTTCAAAGGGACACTATTAAGGGCACAAGAGCACATATTCCATTGCATAGAAAATATAGGCAATATGACAAGAGGACTGACACCCCTCCCCCATCTTCAATCAGGAGATCTTAAATAATTGCAAAGGATTCCTACAAATATGGAGACTAGATCAAAGTACAAAAGATGACTATTAACAAATGACACAAGTATGTAGAGGCACAATTAGAAAGGCAAAGGCACAAAATGAGTTCAGTCTAGCTAGAGACATAGAGGGTAACAAGAAAACATTCTACAAATATATTAGAAGAATGAGGAAGACCAACGACCGAGTAGGTCCCTTGCTCAATGGAGAGAAAAACAAAACAGAAAATGTGGAAATGGCAGAGGTGCTTAATAACATCTTTGTCTCAGTCTTCACCAACAAAGATGGTGGCAATTGGATGCCTAACATAGTGAATGCCAGTGAAATAGGGTAGGTTTAGAAATTGAAATAGGAAAACAAGTTAAAATTACTTAGACAAATTAGAAGTCTTCAAGTCACTGGGGCCTGATGAAATGCATTCTAGAATACTCAAGGACTGTGTCTACACTGGCATGAATTTCCGGAAATGCTTAAAACGGAATACTATTCCGTTTTCAGTTTTTCCGGAAAAGGAGCATCTACATTGGCAGGCTGCTTTTCCGGAAAAGCCCTTTTTCCGGAAAAGTGTCTGTGGCCAATGTAGACGCGCTTTTCCGGAAAAGAGCCCCGATCGCCATTTTCGCGATCGGGGCTTTTTTCCGGAAAAGACTACTGGGCTGTCTACACTGGCCCTTTTCCGGAACAGTGTTCCGGAATAAGGACTTATGCCCGAGCGGGAGCAGAATAGTTTTTCCGGAATAGCGGCTGATTTTGTACAGTAGAGCATCGTTGCTTTTCCGGAAATTCAAGGGCCAGTGTAGACAGCTCGCAGCTTATTCCGGAAAAGCGGCTGATTTTCCAGAATAAGTGGCCCAGTGTAGACACAGCCAAGGAGTTGACTGAGGAGATATGAGCCATTAACTATCATCTTTGAAAAGTCATGGAAGACGAGAGATTCCAGAAGACTGGAAAAGGGCAAATATAGTGCCCATCTATGGAAAGGGAAATAACGGCAACCCAGGAAACTATGGACTAGTCAGCTTAACTTCTGTGCCAGGAAAGATAATGGCACAAATAATTAAGGAATCCATTTGGAAGATAAGATATAAGTAACAGCCAGTATGGATTTTTAAAGAACAAATCATGTCAAACCAACCTGACAGCTTTCTTCGATAGGATAACAAGCCTTGCAGATAAGAGGGAAGTGGCAGATGTGATATACCTAGACTTTAGTAAAGCATTTGATATAGTTTTGCATGATGTTCTCAGGGGCAGCCCGTGAGCCTAGGCAGACTAGGCAGTTGCCTAGGGCGCTGCCGGCCTGGGCGCCCGACGATGACATCACGGGGCACTGGGGCACCCCATGATTACATCACGGCCATTGATGGCCGAGCAGGCGGGGGCGCCGATTGCGCCTTCCACCTAGGGCACCAGCTGCCGCAGCCGGCCTTAGGCCACTCCTGGATGTTCTTATAGATAAACTAGAGAAATACAATTAAATAGGACTACCGTAAGATGGGTGCATAACTCCTCTCAGAATAGTTATACAATAGGTTATCAATGGTTCACAGTAATTCTGGAAGGGCATAACAAGTGGAGTTCTGCAGGGCTCGGTTTTGGGACTGCTTCTGTGGAATATCTTCATCAGCGATTCAGGTAATAATAGAGAGAGTGCACTCTTAAGTTTGCAAATGATACCGGTTTGGGAGGGGTTGCAAGTGCTTTGAAGGATAGGGTCATAATTCAGAATGATCTGGAGAAATGGTCTGAGGTATATAATGTGACAAGGCAGGATAGAGGGCTAGATTAGAGAGAGAGAAAGGGTTACCTCAGGGCAACCAGGAGCAGCTGACCTGGGGCTAGTAAGTGCAGAATGGAAGCAGCTGCAACGAATCAATTAAGGGCCATCTGACTGCAGGCAGCCACTGGGCCTTTTAAAAAGCCTTCCCTGATGGTGGCGTGGGGGGCAGTAGAGAGAGTGGAAGAGGAGTTTGGAGGAGAGGAGCTAAAACCGACAAGAAAAGAATCAGAGAAGCAGATACAGCAAACAACAGTGTTGCCAGAGACAACAGGGGAGGTGAGGGGCTCTGACCAGGAACCCAGCCAGTAGCTAGGGGAGGACTGGTTACCCAGCCTAGGCTGATCAGGGGCATTGGCCCAAACTCTGACAAGGACAAGCTGGACCTATGCTGCAGCACTTAGACTGTGAGTTTGTGGACTGAACAGAGGTTTGGGGCCCAGAAGTGGGATTGACCCTGCTACATAAGATGAAGTCCAATAAGGATGAAGGCAAAGTGTTCCTTCCTATGTGAAATAATCAATTTTATACAAACAAAATGGGAAGTGACTGTTTAGGAAGGAGTACTACAGAAACAGATCTAGGAGTCATTGTGGACCCAAGCTAAATGAGAGTCAACAGTGTGACACAGTTGCAAAAAAAGCAAGCGTCATTCTGGGATGCTTTAATGGGAGTGTGGTGAGCAAGACACGAGAGGTCAGTCTTCCTCTCTACTCTCCGCTGATTAAACTTCAACTGGAGTTTTGTGTCCAATTCTGAGCACCATATTTCTAGAAAGATGCTGTCAAGACTGATTCCCCACTCTGGCACGATGAATGCAGAAGTGAGGGTCTGCAAAAGAACCCCAAAACCTTATCTTTCCAGGCTTTGGTATAACACTTCCCTCCCTTGCCCCAAAATCCTAAAACCCTAGACTTTGGGGATAAAAATCTGCCACCACCAAGTGCTTTTGAACCCACAAACAGGGGTGGACACTTGAAACCAACCCCAGGGCACCCCCATGCTCTTTTCTCCGAAGAGCTTGAAAAAGAGAGAGAAAAGACAAACTGCAGTGTGTGGCTGCTATCCCCTAGTCAGAGGCCTGCAGATCCCACAGACAGATTTCCCAGGACATAGAACTGAATCAATACCAGGTTAATAAAAAAGAAATAACTTTTATTATCACAATAATACTCCTGTTACAAGCATTGTTGGACTGGCTAGATGGTAAGAGCCACCAATTAATAAACTCATGGGGAATTTTCCCATGGGAACAAAACTTAGGGTATGTCTACACTACCCTCTTAGTTCGAACTAGGAGGGTAATGTAGGCATACCGCACTTGCAAATGAAGCCCGGGATTTGAATTTCCCAGGCTTCATTTGCATAAACTGGGTGCCGCCATTTTTAAATCCCTGCTCGTTCGAACCCCGTGCCGCGCGGCTACACGCGGCACGAACTAGGTAGTTCAGACTAGGCTTCCTAGTCCGAACTACCGTTACTCCTCGTGGAATGAGGAGTAATGGTAGTTCGGACTAGGAAGAAATAGAGGGAACACTGCATGCAACCAGCATGAGTAGCCTCAATTACATCTGGTGCATCCACTCCTCTCTCTCCATCGACAAAAGAGTGAACAGGCCAAATCTGAGGGTGAAATGAATGGAGATGCCTATCTCCTAGAACTAGAAGGGACCTTGAAAGGTCATTGAGTCTAGTCCCCTGCCTTCACAGCAGGACCAAGTACCATCCCTGACAGATTTTGCCCCAGATCCCTAAATGGCCTTTTCAAGGATTGAATTCACAACCCGGGGTTTAGTAAGTCAGTGCTCAAACCACCGAACTATCCCTCCACAATGCTGCAATTTACTTTAGCCACATGAAATGTTGGATGGTGTCCCCTTTCAGATCATGCTATAGCTAAAGCAGCTCCACTCCCTCATGCCTTCTCCCTGTCTCCTCCAGTGCAGATTCAGTTAGACCAGTAAAAAGGTGCTTATAAAGGGATAGTTTATTCCCATACAGGGAATACGTATGATTACACTGGTATAAAAAAAATCAGCCCCCCAATTGACATAGTCATACTGATACAAAAACTGCACACAGACCAAGGCTCAGACAGATGGGAGCTAGATCTTTCACTTAATCTCCAACAAACTGTCTTACTTCTACCATCTCATAATTTGTCAGGCTCCGAACACTAAAATTCTCCTTCGCTCCCTGTACTTTCCTACTGGTTCATATGCCTGATGGTCTTTGAAGTAAATGTGTGAACTCCTTCACTGTTTGTTCTCAGCATGAAGTCATGATTTGTTCTATTGCCCAGAAAATATTTTCTCCATTTCAACACCTTGGGAATCAATTTGAGCAAGCTGATTCCTCTTTGGCACAAACTACCATTTACAGAGAAGAAACACCTGACAAAAACATAGCAGCTATGTAGGGTGCAGGACTACTTGTAAGGTTTTTTTTAATTGAGTTCAGATGGTCAAAATACCTCTGGAAATCCTGGAAGATTTATAGATTGGGCTGCAAACTAGCTTCAATATTCTCTGCTTGATGGCAGACAAGTTCTTTGTTGTTTTGATGGGAGGGCCTCCCAGAAGTCCTCATTAAGCCTCCACTGGCCTTTAGACCACAATTTCAGAACCACTATATTCTCACAAGCCCTAAGTGATTGCCCTCACTTTAGCCAAGCAAGCACTGGATGTTCCTTCTGCATTTAATTATTCACTGAATCTAGGAATCTTCCTATCCTGGTTAAGATAGAAATGTTCTCCCTAAAGTATTCTCCTCTGACTTGTCTTGAAGTAAGCACCAACTATATCGTTCATCAGCTGGCTTGTTATTTTTATTGTCTCCAATATGTAAACACTACACACAGAGAAACACTTATTATCCCTTCATTTCTGTGCATACATTGAATTAACAGATCAGTAGGGTGGTTCACTCTAATAAAATAGGCCAGATTCTCTCCTGAAATCTCTCCTTTATGTAACTCAGGTAACATAATGGAGATGGATTTTGACTGCAAGTGGCTAGCAGGAAATTTCCCTCTTGTGGAAGAACTCTTCCTCCTTCCCCTTCCCCTTCCCTTTCCCTTCCCTTCCCCTCCTCCCCCTCCCCCAGCAGTCACAGTTTTGAACACTGGTTTAATGTTTCATCACTGTTTTTCATAATGCTAATCTGGTTGCTAAGGTATTTAAATGCGAGGGTGTAATATGTGACAGGGAACACTGAGAACAGTGTTTTTCCGTTAAAAGTATTGCGCAAGAGAGTGTCTATATTGGAATGTGCCTTTGCACAAAAGATTTGCTTTTGCGCAAAAGCATCTGTGCCAGTGTAGACACTCTCTTGCGCAAGAAAACGCCGATGGCCATTTTAGCCATCGGGCTTTCTTGCGCAAGTAATTGATGTTACCTGTTTACACTGGCCTCTTGCACAAGAACGCTTGCGCAAGAGGACTTATCCCTGAGTGGGAGCATCAGAGTATTTGCGCAAGAAGCACTGATTTTGTACATTACAACGTCAGTGTTCTTGCACAAATACTCGTGGCCAGTGTAGACAGATGGCAAGATTTTGCGCAAAAGCAATTGCTTTTGCGCAAAATCTTGCCAATGTAGACACAACCAAAGAGGCTATAATCTATCAAGGTTTATCTAGACAGTGCTTGGTCTTGCTAGGAGAGCAGTGGACTTGACTCGATGACCTCTCGAGGTCCTTTCCAGTTCTAGGATTCTGTGGTCCAACTAGTCTCCTTAGTTTCAGAATGATGCTGCCAGTCCCAGGCATTCCAAAATCATAAGATTCCCTTAACAATAATACTTCGGAAGTTGTCTATATTTGCCTGCAGATGTTGAAGTCTTTTGTGCTCACACTTTCAAGCTTTTCTTCATAACCAAGAGGGCTAGAAAATTGCTTGGAGATAGGGTTGTGGGGGAGGAGGGTAGAGATTGGGATTCTCTTGCATTCACATGTAGCCCAGAGGTAGCGTTTAAGAGGGAGGAAGCACCATGAATACCTTGAAATTTTCAGTAAAATGTCAGTTGCCGGCACTGTGCGCACACACTTTCTCTCTCTCTCTCTTGAACTGAAACTGCTCTCCCAAATCGAAGGTTTAACAACATACACCAGAAAGGAGTACTTGGAAACTTACAGGTGCAGAACTGACAAGAGAGTCAAACAGGCAGGAACTAACTAATACCTTCTGAGTGGTCTGCATTTAAATTATGGCCAAAAATACCTGTCAGGAAGGATATCTCAGGTACTCAGATATTATAATAGTTCTCTAGATTAAATATTCTAGTTCTAATATTGTGGGATTTAGGAAGTTTTCCTTTTATTTTTACATTTTAACTAATCAGTGTTTAAAAACACCTGGTATAGAAGTTTTTGACACTTTTTTTTGACAAAAGCTTCCTGGAATGTAAAAGTATAGTATAGTTGGTGACAAACGTAAAATAATGTATAGTCCTGTGGCATCTTAGAGACTAACAAAATATAAATAATCATGAGCGTTCCTGGGTAAAAACGAATACCTATCGTTCTGGTGAAGTGGCTTTTACCCACGAAAGCTCATGATTCTATATGTTTTTCTTAGTCTCTAAGGGCATGTCTATACTAGGAAATTATTTCAAAATAACTAAATTTGAAAAAACTCCCGAAATAACAAAATCGAAATAATGTGTCCGCACTACGCAGAAGCCTTGAAATTAGCCTGAGGCAGGCTCTGTTATTGTAGATGTGCAACCTCAACTTAGAGCCCCAGGAAGCATGGGCGTAATTACTTTGAATGACTCTGGGAAGTAGTTATTTTGAAACAGCAGCAGTGGAGCCTCCATACTACCGCTATTTTAAAATAACTATTTCAAAGTAAGTGTTATTCCTTGTGGAAAGTTGGAGTCATTATTTTAAAATAACCAGTCCACTTGTTGTTTCAAATTAACTCCCTAGTGTAGACCAGGGCTTAGGTGCCATAGAACTACTCATTTTAAAGTTACAGACTAACATGGCTACACCTCTGAAACTTTTTTAAAAATAAACTAGTCATCAAGAAATATCAACATTCCCACCTACAGTCTATACTAGCAACTTTTGCCAGTTGTTGGTTAAGGGTGTGACTTTTTTGTTATTTGTTTAGTAACATTTTCTGGTGTGGCTTATTTTGCTTGGGGAGCTGGTATAAACTATTATACCGTCAAAAAAAATGTCAGGGATAAATGGGATTTAACTAGAAAACAATACTAGCAAACCTTTTCTAATGCAGATAAGGCCTCTTTGAATGCTGTTCAGTTTGTCCTATGGAAACAGTGATACTCTTGAAATATCTGATAGGAAACCGAGCCGATGACATTAACAGAAACTGCAGATAAAACCCATTGCTAGATTAATAGCTCATTGCTTAAAGGGCGAGTCTTACTGATAACAATATGCAACACTAGTGATGGGGAGTTAGCAACCAAAACTCAAGTCTATGTAATAAAAACTTTGGGCTCAATTCATCACTATTGTAATTCTGAGATCCACTGAGTCGTATATCAAGGATGAAGTTGGCCTATAGTACTGAAGAGGGAAGAATGCTGAATCCTACTTTGCTTTCTTTGTGTTGTAGAGAACATAAGAACAGCCATATTGGGCTAGACCAAAAGTCCATCTAGCCCAGTATTCTCTGACAGTGACCAGTGCCGAGTGCCCCAGAGGGAATGAACAGAACAGGTAATCAGAGGGATGCATTCCTTGTTGTCCACTCCCAGCTTCTGGCAAACAGAGAATTGAGACAACTCATTTACCCAGCGCTATGGGCAGAATATGTCTAACATTTCATCAAAGGCAAGGCAGCCTTTATCAACCTAGCTGTAGAAATGTCTTCACTTAAATTTAGCTCCCGATATGTGATTACATGACTATTCAATTACACACAAGCTAATATCCTTAATGCCATCCTCAGAAGACATCTCACCACCATCCCCAAGAGCACCATCAATATTTTTGAGAAGCCTGATGCCACTTCTATATTTACGCACTGGAGACTCATGTTCTGGCATTCAATTGAGTGGGTCTAATTAAGACCCGCTAAATCGAACACTGAGTGTGCCTCCAGTCAGCGCCAGTACTCATCACAGTTGCTTTCCACTTTCGATCTTCCACTGTAAAGATGGTGCCAAGCTCAGTGTAGAGTATGCCCACTCCAGCTATTTCAGAAGCCAGTACCTGTTTTGTTTTGTTTTTTTAATTCCAGTCAGGTCATAGATGAGCATGGGAGGGCGGGGGGAGCCTGATATGCAGTTTACTTTGAAATGACATGGATGGAACCCTCACAGTAGTGGGCACATCTGTTGGTTTGCTCATTTTTATTTTGTGCTAGAAGAGGTAGTGGTACAACCTATCAGGTTTTCATCCCTGTGACCGAGCATCTGCCCCTCACTGGTTCTAAAAGGGTTAAAATAGCCCTGGGAGAGGGCTGGGACGGCGGAGCAACCAGCTATGGCAGACATTAACCAATTCGGGCCCAACTGAGGGCAGTATAAATAAAGGCTCCTGGAGGGGAGGAGAGACTCTGACTCACTCTTGTTCCAGCTGTGGAGCAGGAGGGACCTGGCTCCCGGGGAAGCTAGAGGCATCCTGACACAGAGCAGGGCTGGGGAAAGGCAGGCAGAGCTGGGAAGCTGTGACTAGACAAGCTCCCAGGCTGCAGGTCCTGAGGCTACTGGGGCTGTGGGGAGGCATCCAGGGTAGCAGAAGGCAGCAGATCCACACCTCTTGCCCATGATGAGTGGCCATTTCAGACTGCAGTTTGCCCCTGCCTCAGGGGCTAGCTGAAGACTGGCAGTAGGATCACTGAGGCAAGGTGGCCTTAGGGGCTTGGGAGTTCTCTGAGGGGGAGGACTCCAGAGTGCAGGGGTCCTGCAGCAGGGCAGTCCCCAGAGGGAAGGGTGCCACAGTCTAGGAGGGATGTGAGTCCTAACACACACAGGTGGAGAAAAAAGGTAACAGCAGGCATGACACCAGCCAAAAAGGCGGCACTCCAGGGTTGAAGAGCTGATTCCTCAAGTGACCAGCAGGAGGAATTGTGGCAGTGAGTCGTGCCCTGTTGCAATCCCCCTCTGGAGTCAGGCAGTGGAGGCCACACAGAGAAGTTTACGTATGTGCACCAATGTATCCCGTGAGTCCTCTGTAGAGATCTTGATGAAAGTTTCATTGAGATATTCTGCAGACTTCTGCCAAAGATTTCTGGGAAGGGTTCCACTGCAACAGACTTTCCTACAGCACTCCGGAAGTATGATATTTGCCCCCGTCATAAGTTCCGCTTCCTTTAAGTCTTTGCAGTAGCCTGGTTTATGTTATAGAATACAATTCTTCTGTCCCTCCTCCCCTTCCCCCCCAAAAAGTAATCTTTATTAGTTGACTTCTATGTGCTGGCTGGTGATGGGCCAGTCTGAGTGTGACCAACTTCCTGTTACTGTTCAGTATCATACAACTCCTAACATCATTCACAAACAGTATCAATGAGTATATTGATATATTACTACGTACAGTAAAAGCTCTGTCATTCATGGGGAAGTGGGGGCTGCTGGTTAATCAAATATTCTGGTTAACTGAGAGTTGTAGATTACCACTAGAATCCCTAATTTCAAAGAATTAGAATACAATACAATGAATAAAGTATAAAATAGCATACAAGTAGTCACCAATCAGTTAATAGTGCTGCACAGCAGAGTGGTTGGTCTCTTGAAGCACTTAAGTATATACATTGATTTTCTATACAGTCGATTGTTTTAGGACACTACATACTACTATAGACAGTCCATGGCTTCTACATCCAGATCACTAAAAATACACTTAAAGCTAACCCTATACTGAACATAATTTAATCTTTGATTCAGAAGGCACTTCAGGACTTACATTGCAGTGCCTCAGAGTCATCATTGTTAACATCGATTATTGGTGTAAGAGATTGGGCTGAATCTGTAATGACCCTATGATATGCCCTGGAAGCTGCTTTTTTGATTAAATCCCTGATTTCAGCTTGCTTACTTGTCTTCTGCCTCTTTTGCATAAAAGTAGAGTGCAGAATATGCCGTTGTATGTTGCGCCGGGCAATGTACTAGTCCCAGGTACTAGACTGAAGATTTGTATTGGGAGATATCAGAAATGCCAGTTACTTGACCTTTCTGGTTAACTGAGTGCTGGGTTACAGAGCTTTTAGTGTACTCAGCAAACCCTACAAGAATCACACTGGGCCACAAGAGCAAGACCAGGTAGAGCACACTCAACATTCCCTACTCTGCCTCAGTACTATAATGGTCTTTCACAGTCTTCCACAGCTGTATAGCTCTGTATTAAGCTTTTCTAATAGCCCTTCTGTCTGCCTATTCAGCAGACAGCTATGCCTCCCCTGCCTCCTCCCTCCCCTCAGCAGACATTTTAATTTAATCTTTGATTCAGAAGGCACTTCAGGTTCTTGCAGTGCCGCAGGGCCATCATTATCAATGGAGTTGAATCTGTAATAAATCCTTTTGCTGCAGATATTCAGAACACAAAAGACCGTTATAGTTACTTGAACATTTTGCTCACTGAAATCCAATCTTGTAAGTAAACAACACCAATTACCCTGAAAACAACCAAAAGCACGTTTACTTGTCCATTATGCATCTGCTCAGCCTACAGCTGAAGCACACCTTGGTGCCGCTGAGGTAGTTGAAGCACAGCATAGACAAGGATTCTTGTTTGAATGCTGGAAAAAACTATGGCATAAACTTGTTCAGAACATCAGCACCAGCCTCTAATGCTGCAGGTGGAAATGGAGGCACCGAATGTCATGCTGAAAGTCAGAGCAGAATTTCAGTCTTGTACAGTGTCTAAAGTGACAGCATATAGAGCCTCAGGGCTAGGTTACACTGAGCATCCTAGAGCAGCAGAGGACTGTGAGGGAAGAAATGTGGTCTCTGGACACTGTAATTTGGGACCTCCTACTATATTAGAAAAGGAAGTAAATAGTAATTCTTTTTTAAAAAAATGTATTGAAAACCAGAACATTATGTAGTGATAATAGAAAAAGGCTTATGTGTATTCTGCTAATAAAAAAAAAATGCTTTCTGGGTCTGAAAGCAGCAGTCATAAATGATATCTGAAAATTTATGCCCTGAAGCACATTGCGCCCCCCTTCAGCTGACCCAATTTGCTCATGTGTTAAGACATTAACTTTATTTTTTAGTTTCTAAAATGCCAGAAGACTACTTGTTTTTAGCCAGAAGACTACTTGTTTTTAAAGTTACAGACAAACACGGTTACCCCCGCTGAGACTTTTATACATGAGCTGAATTTTCCCTGAAATGTAATATAATACCCAAAAGGAAACTTTCACAGTTTGGTAAAAAAAAGTGGCAAGTGGTTCTAATGACTCTATTGTATCTAAAAAGATAAGGCAAATAACTTAAGGCAGTAACAATGCATATATCTAGTCCCATTGCAGACAATGACCTCAATAAAATTTCCCATGTTACCAGACATCGTGGCATCATCTTAAATAGATATAGGCAAGAGAACAGATTATCCTGTTAGGTAAAGCTAGCACATACATGCATAAATATGATGTATTTCAATGATCCAAATGAGAAATGCAAGTGACAGTCACCCTGCCTTGTTAGAAACAGGTATGGCAGCAGACATTCATGAATTCAAATAGCTATCATTTGCTATATGCAGTGTAATTGTAGCCACATCAGTCCCAGGATATTAGTGAGAAGGTGGATGACATGGTAACATTTACTGGAAGAACTTCTTATAGAACTTCCTACATAAAACTCTTTGTCCCCAGGCCTCGAAATTGCACTGGGTGGCTCAAAAATTTCTCTCTCACACCACAGAAGCTGATGCAATAAAAGACATTATCTCCCAATTTATCATTTGCGGAGCAGATTGTAAGCCTGACAGCTACACAACCTCTGCATACCTGCTCTCCCAGCATGAGTGGGAGAATCGTCACACATTCCGCTGCTGAGGTCTCCTGGCAAAAAATCTGATGAACCTTTTAACATGAGGAGACAACTGCATCCCACAAACCACATAATGTTCAACACTAATTGGTATTCTTGTTGACAGTCTCAGCAGAGGGCTAGGTCTTATTTGGCAGATAAGAAAAACTTCTCTTAAGTCAGGGGTGAGGAATGTTGGAAAGGGAGGGTGGAGGAGGCTTATCTCTGTTTTGCCTGTGGTGTACTTGTTCCAGGGCAAAAGGATTCCAGTGCGTCTTCAAGACAGTCAAGCTCACACCTTTCACAAATACTATATTCATTAAAATAAGGAGCCTCTTCTCTATCACTGCCTTTTGTGGCTCTTCTCTATCACTGCTCCACATTTTGCTTATCTTTTTCCGATACTTTTGTCAGATGACTGGGCCAAATTTGGGAAAAAAACTCTTTTTTGGAAGCCACCTTCTTCCTTGTGGAATGAGGAATACAGGAGCTTCCGAAAGAGCACATTTGCTCTTCTGCAAAAAAAAAAAAAAAAAAAAAAAGCAGAAGAGCAAATGTGTTTCCTGGACGTGGTGGAGTTTTTTCAGGATATCAGAGGTATCACGAACCCCCCCCCCCCCCCCCCCGCAGTCCAGCCGTACCCTAAATGAAGAGATAGCAGACTTTGTATCTGTTTCTTAGTATTAGATGTAAGGGGAGAAAAGCAAAAAGGTTTACACCCTTGTAAGCTCATTAAAGTATGCACATATGCCACAAAGAAAGAACTGTTTATTTAGAGTACAGTATACAGCTTCTCCTTAGCCCATACTCCACTAATCCTTACCATGCCATGCTCATTAGAAACTTACAGCCCTCAAAGGATATTTCCTTATCTTCTTTACTTTAATTATGAACTCAGCAAGCAAAACAAAGCAGCCTGAGGTTTCAGAACACCAGCACTATTTCATGTGTTTTAAACTGAAATACCCCAGATTTTCTATCAAATCGAAGTTCAGAATCCTGGTCAATGATATTTAGAAACACACATAATGGATAATCATAATGGCATCTTTATTTAAATTGGGAAAAGGGTCTATGCGTGTGTCACCTCTGTGTTTAATGTTTAACATAGCTATCTCGCAAACATCTTTAGAGAGTCTACTTCAATAAAATCTATCAATATGCCATACATCATGCTAGCATCACAGCGAGGCAGTCAGTGTAAAATCCACTATGACACTGAAAGAGACATGCACGTATTGAGCCCTGGGTCAGATAGATGGCTTATTAGAGCTTCACATTTTAGGTGATTCTTTGATGCTGGAAGGGTTCACACTACAGGAAAAAACTATTCCGCCACAAGACTGTGATTGTTTAATATTATAATGTGTGCATCATGATAGCTCAGAGATCCCCAGTCAGGATCAGAACCCATTGTGCTAGATGGGCAGTATACAAACAAGACAAGACTTTCAATGCCCCAAAGAGCTTGCAGTCTACATGGAACAGATACAAGTGCTTGTAATCCCATTGCCTGACCCAACCGCTCCTAACAAAAAATGGGGGTTGTGGGGAAGTCTAACCTAGGACCAGCAGATCCCACTGGAAACATCAACACAAGGTCCTGCTGGCCACTTCTTGAACTGGCCCATCAAGAGTAGACCTCTCAACCCATATTATAGCCACAGCAGCAGAAGCTAAAGTGGGAAGTAGAAATGAGTGCTGGGCTGCCGGGAGTCCCCTACCCCTATTCTGCACTCCCAAGGTTGCAGCCCTGAGAACATAGTCTATGGAAGGAGTCTGGCAAGTTCCCTGTCATCATAGAGGCATCCTATTTAAAGGATCCTATCCAGAAGATTTGCCTCTGATCTCCCACATCACAACAGTTTTAATCATAACACATTTTTTGCCCGATGTTCATGCAGCCAGTTGCAAAACTACATATTACTGAAATTGTCCCTTTAAATTAAGTCTCTTGCTTGGAATACTCTCTAGTAATCATGATACTGTATTGTCTTTTCTCGCCGGGGTAAGTGTAATAATGAAGTTTTTACTAACTACTAATATATAGTTGTTTATGATTTCAGCTAGGAATAGTTTGCATTTCTATAGTATCTTCTATCCCGGGATTATAAAATAATTTGCACACATTACCTATTTCACTGGTGGTTGCATTGAAACATTAGTATACCCATTTTACAGATGAGGAAAGGATTTCATAATGTAACAGAATTGGCCCAGGTTATACAGGGCTGACAGAATTCAGATTTTTCTAATTCTCATTTCCAAGATTTATGCACAAGACCATTATTCCCACACAGGAAGAATATTAATTATGCATCTGTTTTTCGGGTGTTTTGAAAAGTTTGCTGTTGGCCACTAGCATGTGGGAATGTAATTTGTACAGTAGAATTTGTCAGTTTTTATTACTTTTATTTTGAGACTCACGGGATTATGCCAGCAGTTCTCAGCCCACAGCCCGTGAGACTTATGTGGTCCAATTAACACACAGCATCAGCTAGTGGTCCTGATAACATTGTGATAACTAGGACATTATTCACTGTTGGTATGTCTCCTCCCAGCCATTACTCCCATCTGGACTTCGGTCTAAAAGGAAAGATTGATTTGGGTGGGTTTGGTTTTTGTTTTTTCATATCATCTGAATTATCCCATGTAGTCAGCAGGAACAATATTCACTCTGTAACCAAAACACTAGGTTGATTGATATCTTTTAGATATCAATTGGCACAGATGCATATACATTTCTTATTTTTTTTAATCCTTGCATTTGGTTTTCATTATCCTGCATCTCAGGTGGTGCTTTTGTTTCAATAAACACTGATCTAGCATGTTGTCAAGCATTCTGTATGAACCATAACCTTTAGTGCCCTAGAAATGTAGAAACAGCATCCATCATTATTTTGTTAAATTGTCTATATCGCCCTATGACTCTTTCATATTACTGTAATTGTGCCACAAATTTCCAAGTGCCTTTGAGAATGGAGAGTCACTGGAAACAATCCAGTCCACAGGTGGCCTTACATCTGTCCTTCTTCTACAACAGAAATCGGCCCTGCTGTGGGGACTGTAGTGGTGTTAAAAGCTTTAGCCAGGCTTATTTTGAGAATATCCATGGTTATGACTCATTGACTGGTTCATACTTAACATAAAGTTAGGCTTCTTTAAATGTACACTTAATCCAATAGGTGGGACAGCTGTGGCAATTCCCAATCACTTTGTTGGTGTGTATGTGTTATTAAGTGAAACAAGGTAGCTATTGTTTGTTAGCATTTTGCGTGGAATGGGGTTAATATAGTAATGGGAACTTCCACTTATTTCCTTGGTGCTCTATCTGAAAATGTGTTTTCCTGACCTTCTTAGGCTTCAGAGGCCATTGGCTAGAGTTTTGGAGCTACATGAGTCAGATTTTGATCTCAGTTACAATGGGGTAAACCCATTGATTTGGTGTAAAATAAATCAGGATCTGACCCACTATCAAAAAAGACTAAAGAGAAATCAAAGGTCTCCCCTTGCCTCTTTGTGTTCTCCAATGTTGGTCAAATCTCTTCAGACATCTAGAAAGCATGATGGATTCTTAAGGGTCTCGAGACATGGGGAGGTGTTTCTGGGATTTATAGTAAGCTGTTCCAATTTATGTAATGAGGGATAGGATTGAAGGGAGCATTTTACATTGCCAGGGCCATGCACAATGATCTTACACCATATACACTATTCCATCCCCTCAGCAGTATCTGTTTAAAAATTAACATATCAACATTCCTGCATGGCATTTCATTCTGTAGTCTAAGTAAAGTGTCACAGTATGCATTGCTTTGCTGATAACATGGCAAGTGCCTTAGAGAAAATGACAATTTTAAATAACACCGCAGCATGACAGACACACTGACAGCTGGCTTAAAACGTTCTGTACTGGTAGCTAACTAAGGCCCAGTCTACCCTTAAAACTTGGGTTGACTTACTTGTGATGCTCAGGAGTGTGAAAAATCCATAACTCTGCTGACCTAATCCCCAATGTAGATGTAGCGAGGTCAATAGAGAAACACTTCCATTGATGAAGCTACCATTGGTCAGGAGATAGTGTGGCCAGAGTGATGGAAAAAGCCCTTTCTGACTCTGCAGTGTATGTCTGCACTATGGTGTTACAGTGGCATAACCACTATGTGGGCACATCTACACAGCAGGGCTAAAGCTGAAATAAACTATGCAACTTCAGCTACGTCTTTGTGATGGAGGTAGCAAGGGGGAGAAGCGACGAGTCGATTAGTCATTTACATCCCTACCCTCATGCCACTTAGGCCAGGTCAATGTGAGGGCTTTTGCTGGTGTAATAATATTGGTTGGGGAGTGACTATTTTTCATAACATTTCCATACAGATTTAAGCCCTAACGATGTGCCAGTATAGCTTATTTCACTCAATGAACTATCTAAAGGCTGGTCTGCAGTACAGACCTACATCAGTATAACTACAGTGCTCAGGGATATGAAAAAACCACTCCTGTCAGCTTCCAATGTCTTCATTAAAGCACAGCTGTGGCACTGCTGCAACTACACCAACGCAGCATTTTAAGAATTGAGTTTGCCCTAAGCTATATTGGGAAAACCATTCTTGCCAGTATGAGGTGCATCAATTGGAGGGTTTGCCAGTTCAGCCATACTGGTGTCCCTGCAAAACTGTGTCGTAGGTAGTGCAAATGGACCAGATTCTAGCTGGAAAGTTTAGTAGGAAGCTTATGGCAGGTGGGGGTATTTTACCTGGCAAGGTCCTTGCCTCTTAGGATCCAGAATGGTAAAAAGAACCCTGTTTCCTTTTACAGGCAGCTTTTATCTGAAAACTTTGCTATGCAACTGTTCTGACCCCAGGGCTCTCAGATGCAAAAGGTGATGGAGTGGAAGAAGTCCATGAGGTAATTCTTCAGTAAAGTTATCCTGTGTGACTCATCCCTGGGGGAGAGTTTTCCCTTCTGCATTATCACGTAGACTGGTTTTTACCTAATTTATTGAAAATCCAGGCATTTCTTCTGCACTCATTGCTTTTAATGGGTATCAATTGACCATTCTCTCCCCAGAGAGGTGTATCTGTTATTGCTATGGGTGAAACTCAGCTACGATTAATCACACTTGTGGTCTGACCCATCCATATGAGAGTTCTATAATACACATGTAAAGAGATGCAAAGATTAGCCTAGAACTATTAGTCTTCCATTCAACTGCTTTTAGGAAAGTCCAAACACTACATATTTTACTGGAATTTTAACAACTTAATGATAACAGCATTTCACCAGCATTAAGCCTGACAGACTCTCTCACTTGATACATAGGCCCAGTATTGACCTAAGTCTCCAGCCCCATATCTGCCACATTGAATAGATTAATTTTTTCTTCTAAGCCAAGGTGGAAACTGGTGGAGAAAAAGCAGTGCAAGATACACAACTCCAGCTATGTGAATTGCGTACCTGGAGTCAGTGTACCTTGCATCGATTTTTCTGGAGTGGCCCCGCAATGGGAAGTCAACAGGATAAACTCTCCTGTCAACTTCCATTACTACAGCGAGGTGTACTGCAGTTGATGGGGGTGTTCGCAGCATTTGATTTAGTGGGTCTTTACTAGACTCACTAAATCATACCTGGGAAGATTGATCGCTGGAGTGTCGATCCTCCAGTAAGTGGAGACAAGGTCTCAGATTGCATTGACACTGGATGCTGTTGTGGGAAGGAATGGTCTCATTTTGTTCCATGTCAGTACAGTGCTTAGTACCACAGGCACCAGCTTCTAATTTTCCCCAAGGGTGCTCAACCCCCTCTCCCTCATCCCACCTGCCTCTTCCTGCCCCTGCTCTGCTCCATCCCTTGAGCACACTCCATCCCCACTCCTCTGCCTCCATTCCAAAGCCTCATAGAATACTAGGACTGGAAGGGACCTCGAGAGGTCATCGAGTCCAGTCCCCTGCCCTCATGGCAGGACCCAGTACTGTCTAGACCAGGGGTCTCCAAACTACGGCCCGGGGGCCGGATGCGGCCCGCGAGGCCCTCTCATCCGGCCCGTGGAGACCTTTTTGGATTCAAAGGCAGAAGAAGTGAGATTGTTTCAAAACCCATTTGAAGCAGATGTGGCCAGTTGCCCAGATGAACTGCAGCTGGAAGTCATTGAGTTGCAAGCAAATGACCTCCTTAGGGACAAGTTCAAAATAGGACTGGTGGGTTTTTACCAGTTTTTGCCCAAGGAAGACTTTCCTAATGTCAAAACTTTTGCATCAAGGTACCTTTCAATCTTTGGAACAACATACCTGTGTGAACAAACATTTTCAAGAATGAAATACGTGAAGAACAATTTGAGAACAAACTTGTCCGATGATAATCTCAGGTCACTGTTGATGTTAGGGACAACAAATCTAAAGCCAGAAATGTCTGCTATTTTGGCATCCAGGAAACAATTTCACCATTCACACTAATACAGGTGTTCATGTGTAGTGTATGAATGTGTTATTAAATAATAACTGAATAAAATAATATTAAATAAATAATTAAAAACAACATCCATGTTTTGATTGTTTTTTATTTGGACCTCAAGTGTGTAGTCGGCCCCCGAACTGCTGTTTGATAGTTAATGCAGCCCTCGGGCTGAAAAGTTTGGAGACCCCTGGTCTAGACCATCCCTGATAGACATTTAGCTAACCTACTCTTAAATATCTCCACAGATGGAGATTCCACAACCTCCCTGGGCAATTTATTCCAGTTTTTAACCACCCTGACAGTTAGGAACTTTTTCCTAACGTCCAACCTAAACTTCCCGTGCTGCAGTTTAAGCCCATTGCTTCTTGTTCTGTCCTCAGAGGCCAAGATGAACAATTTTTCTCCCTCCTCCTTATGACACCCTTTTAGATACCTGAAAACTGCTATCATGTCCCCCCTCAATCTTCTCTTTTCCAAACTAAACAAACCCAGTTCTTTCAGCCTTCCTTCACAGGTCATGTTCTTTAGATCTTCAGTTATTCTTGTTGCTCTTCTCTGGACCCTCTCCAGTTTCTCCCCATCTTTCTTGAAATGCGGTGCCCAGAACTGGACACAATACTCCAACTGAGGCCTAACTAGCACAGAGTAGAGCGGAAGAATGACTTCTCGTGTCTTGCTCACAACATACCTGTTAATGCATCCCAGAATCATGTTTGCTTTTTTTGCAACAGCATCGCACTGCTGACTCATATTCAGCTTGTGGTTCACTATAACCCCTAGGTCCCTTTCTGCCGTACTCCTTCCTAGACAGTCACTTCCCATTCTGAATGTGTGAAACTGATTGTTCCTTCCTAAGTGGAGCACTTTACATTTGTCTTTATTAAACTTCATACTGTTTACCTCAGACCATTTCTCTAATTTGTCCAGATCATTTTGAATTATGACCCTAGTCTCCAAAGCAGTTGCTACCCCTCCCAGCTTGGTACCATCTGCAAACTTAATAAGCGTACTTTCAATGCCAATATCTAAATTGTTGATGAAGATATTGAACAGAGCTGGTCCCAAAACAGACACCTGCAGAACCCCACTTGTTATACCTTTCCAGTAGGATTAAGAACCATTAATAACTACTCTCTGAGCACGGTTATCCAGCCAGTTATGTACCCACCTTATAGTAGCCCCATCTAAGTTGTATTTGCCTAGTTTATTGATAAGAATATCATGCGAGATCGTATCAAATGCCTTACTAAAGTCTAGGTATATGACATCCACAGCTTCTCCCTTATCCACAAGACTCGTTATCCTATCAAAGAAAGCTACCAGATTGGTGTGACACGATTTGTTCTTTACAAATCCATGCTGGCTGTTCCCTATCACCTTACCACCTTCCAAGTGTTTGCAGATGATTTCCTTAATTACTTGCTCCATTATCTTTCCTGGCACAGAAGTTAAACTAACTGGTCTGTAGTTTCCTGGGTTGTTCTTATTTCCCTTTTTATAGATGGGCACTATATTTGCCCTTTTCCAGTCTTCTGAAATCTCTCCTGTCTCCCATGATTTTCCAAAGATGATAGCTAGAGGCTCAGATACCTCCTCTATCAGCTCCTTGAGTATTCTAGGTTGCATTTCATCAGGCCCTGGTGACTTGCAGGCATCTAACTTTTCTAAGTGATTTTTAACTTATTCTTTTTTTAAATGTTATCTTCTAAACCTACTCCCTTCCCACTAGCATTCACTATGTTATACATTCCTTCATCAGACTTCTCGGTGAAGACCGAAACAAAGAAGTCATTATGCATCTCTGCCATTTCCAAGTTTCCTGTTACTGTTTCTTCCGCCTCACTGAGCAGTGGGCCTACCCTGTCCTTGGACTTCCTCTTGCTTCTAATGTATTTATAAAATGTCTTCTTGTTTCCCTTTATTCCTGAAGCTAGTTTGATCTCATTTTGTGCCTTTGCCTTTCTAATCTTGCCCCTGCATTCCTGTGTTGTTTGCCTATATTCATCCTTTGTAATTTGTCCTAGTTTCCATTTTTTATAGGACTCCTTTTCCATTTTTAGTTCATGCAAGATCTCGTGGTTAAGCCAAGGTGGTCTTTTGACATATTTTCTATCTTTCCAACACAGCGTAATAGCTTGCTTTTGGGCCCTTAACAATGTCCCTTTGAAAAACTGCCAACTCTCCTCAATTGTTTTTCCCCCTCAGTCTTGATTCCCATGGGACCTTACCTATCAGCTCTCTGAGCTTATCAAAATCCGCCTTCCTGAAATCCATTGTCTCTATTTTGCTGAAGAGCTGTTATGTGGTGTGCAGGAGGCACTGAATAGAAGGGGGAGGAGTTGATCAGTAGGCTTGTACAATGGGTCCTGGTCTATGATGGGGGTACCTATGTGCTAAGTTAATACAAACAATTAATAATCATCATCTCATATTTAGAGCCTTACATGGATACAAAATTTGTATCCACATCCATATCTCCAAAAATGAGCAGTGGATATCTGCAGATATGCAAGACTCTACTCGTATTGCAAACCAAGTTCTAAAGTTCTCAGGGGTGTACATGTTGTCTTAGAAATAAGTGGGCCTGAAGAAAAGCTATGTTTGCATGTGATGGGGCATCTGCCCTGCACTGGCCCTTTAAGGCTAAAACCCAGCCCTGGGAAAGTGCTGAGAGCAAAGCCCACAGCTAAGGCTGATATTGCTGATTAGGTCCCAGCTGGGGACTGTATAAATAAGGGTTCCAGGAAGAAGGGAGGGAGGACACTTTTGCTGTAGCTCAGGACCGGGACTGGGATGCCAGGGAAGCTGGAGGCTTCCTGAGACACAGCAGTGCTGGGAAAAGGCAGGCAGGGCTGGGGAGCTCTGGCCTGACTCTCACTCCCAGGCTGCAAGTCCTGAGGCAAGACCTGAGTGTACTAAGGCTGCAGTGTCACAGCCAGAGACAGGAGAAGGCAGCAGGGCCACACCCCCTTGCCAATGAAGAGTGGCCATTGCAGACTGCAGTTTGCCCCTGAGGTGAGGGACTAGAGCTAGATGATGACTGGCAGTGGGTCACTGAGGCAAGGTGGGTACCAGGGGATAGAGGGTTCCCTGGGAGGAGAAGACCCCCAGAGTGCAGAGACATAGGACTGTTGATACCCCCTCCCCCCTCAAAGGGGGACTGAGAGACAGCTGTAATGGATACTGCTGAAGGGTGGTATCCTGAAAGGGACGCCGTGTTCTGGGAGTGACGTGGGTCTGGAACAGGAACATGGAGTGAAAACAGGGTGAGACACCAGCCAGCCAGAGGAGCCTTGGTGATGAGCTAATTCCCAGTGCTACCAGCAGGAAGGGCCAAGGCAGTGAGTCCTGCCCCGTGACAATGTGCAAAAACTTGTCTCTTACCAGCAATAAAGCGTATACCTCTCCCACCCTGTCTTTCTCTTATGTAGGAGAGACAGGCAGAGATGTGGGAAAGGTTTTTGCTCAACATTCAGAGAGGCAAATGTAACATGCTAAGAGGTCTGTGTTTCTTTGGTAACAACCTAGCCACCAGCAACTCCTGAGCTCCAAGTTTTACACTAAATTAGGACCCTTCTGAAATAGGTCTCCCTTTCTGCAGACTTTCACTGACATTATTGTGCCTTGCTGGTGCTAGTTATAGTAGAGAGATTGTTGTCATTTAGCTCATGTTCTTAAATCATTTAAAACCTTAATTTGATACTAATAACTCTTCTGAAAGTTGATACACAAATCTCTTTTCTAATCAAATGTCATTCTCCAGTTACGTAATTTGTTTGTTTTCATTAATGAACACAGAGGCCTCATTTCCGTATTAGTTCTAATTCCTTAGCATACTAATGAACTGCTTTCCTTGCACTCCTTAAAGGAACAGAGTTTGATATGGAAGAATTGCTCATGTTTCTCAAGGAGTGTGTACAGATTAATACATGTCTAATAATACCATTATTAGCACAATAAATGTGTGTGCATCCTTTTTTATTTTAAGTTGTGCTTAAGTTGTGTTACTCGGTGAATGGGATTCTTAGCTGGTGTAAATCAGCATAGCTTTTTAGAAGTTATGACAAGATGATTCAGCCTCCAAGTCTATTAATTGCTTTTCTCTCTGCAGAGATTGCCAGCTAGAGTCCCAATGTGAAATGTGGTTTTTCTGATGTGGAAACCTACCTAGTGGGAACTGAAAGGAGACTAATCAGCCATCCAATGATAATGACTATTTCACTGCATTACCTAACCTCCATAAGGTTTGTGCTTATTAGTTTGTGTCTTTTGCCAGATAGAACAGTCTTTGATAAACATTTTGCATTGTATGCAATGTCGATTTTGCATTGTGTTGTTCATAATATGGTTTTTCTAACTGATGTGTCAAGTCAGGAAATGTAACATTTTCCTCACAGACTAAAATTTGTCACCTCTGTCAGGGATTTTCATGAGACTGTTACGATGAAGATGGGGCTTTACATCCGGTTGCCCTACTAGCTTATTTGAGACGCAGCAATATTTGCAACTGTGCATGAAAGAGTCAAATTGCTCACCAGCTGACAAATCCCAACAAGCTCTAAGCAGCTCTTCATAGAGCTATTTTTCTATTTATGGCAGTGTAAGTAGCAACCTAGTTGTGGGAAATGGTTGTACTTGTTACAAATCTCTGTGTGAACTTGCTCTGAAGTGCAGTATGCTTTTTAGTTTGATGGTGACCAGTCCTTTTAGCATCACCACTCTTTGCCAATGTAGATGACGCTGCATACTCTGCTGTTTCTTGCCTTGCCATCAGGCAGCCAGAGATCAATGAGGCGCACCAAAATTGAATGCCACACGAGAGAAGAAGGGGAGAAGGTGGTGATGATTCATAAGAAGATAGAAAAAATGTCAGGGACAGCATAGCCAAACAGAAGCTACTAAAACCTCAGCCAGCTTAGAATGTTTACTCAGCCAGAACCAAAAACCATAAGGATGAACTCCAATATAGGGTCCCAGATCATACTTTGCCCTCCTCCCCAAATTCAGTTGGTTTGTACCTGACTCTGCTTTTTTGTGTCATTGCTATTAACTTTTTGTTGTTGTTTATTATAGTAGCATTTAAAAGACCCAATTAAGGATTGGGTCCCACGATGCTAGGTGTAGTACAGGAATGTAATAAAGGAAGAGTGTCTGTGACCTGATCCTGGCTTTGCCCTGGTTTGCTGTGTGGCTTTGGCCAGGTCTCTTAGCGTGGGATCCAGAAAGTGCATTGGGCATTGCATGGCTGAGCATCACAGTGCCTAACTTCAGACAGCTAGAAAATCACAGGAAAAGCACCATGATTCCCAAAGCAAAGGGAGATACTCTGTTCCCCATACATGTGCTGGGAGAGGTGCCACTAATATGCCAGCCAGCACCCACCTAAATTAGCAATGGGAACATGCCAACCAGAGAGACTCTCCTCTCTGAGATAGGCATCTCCTCCCAGGAGCCTGGGCGAACAGGAAAGACGGAGGGAGTCTCACATCAGGCTGATAGCTCCATGTTCAGAGCCCTCTCCTGAGAGATAGAAGGGCCCTCTTGCTAACCCTTCTCCCCATCTGACAGGGGTGCGGGAATTGAATATGATTCTACTGCATCCTAGGTGGGTGCTCTAATTATAAGGTTGAAAATTATCGGGTGAACACCACTACTTCCCTCTGAGGCTGGATTTTGAATTGGGCCGATTTTGTAGGTGGCTTCTGAGCATGCCCACCACACTGGGCCCTGCACGTGACTTAGATGGCCAAACGCCTGTTGTTTTCTGCTTCTTGTGTTGCTCTTGGTCTGTGTTGGAAAAGTGTCTAGGCATGTGCCCAGAGACAGGAGCATGGGCACTGATTTTTTACCCTGAAGGTGATGAGTAAGTTTAGGTACCTACAAGGTTCAGTGGAAGCTTGAGGATCACAGTGGATTTAGGCACTTAGCCCAACGTTTGCATACTTAAATCTGGGGTTTAGATGGCTAACTACCATCAGGGCCCATCATTAAACTCTGTATGCTTCAATTCCTCTATATATGAAGTAGGGAAAATGCTTTCCTACCTCATAGGGCTGTTGCAAAGTCATACTCTAGTAAGCACTAAGTAGTTTATCTTTCCAGATGATTCACCTCTGCTTACAGTGCTGGAATTTCATCCCTTCTCTGCCTTTTGCTCTGTAGATTACACAGGCTAATAGAAGTTCTTTCATTCAGGTACCCTGCTTCAGCAAAATATTGATGCATACGCTTAAAGCCAATTTATCTGAATGAGACAGAAGCACTTGTTTAAGGGCATAGCCAAGTAAGGGCCTGTCCCATGTGTGAATTGAGTCTTTAAAAGGGGCTCAGGTCTCACATTCCAGCTGCATTGGGTGTTCCTCCCAGATCAGGAGCGTGATACTTTATACATGAGGAGAGTGCACTGTAACCCCCATATTCCTCATCTATATATAATCATGGAACTGCATATAAAGAATGCCATGTGCGGAATCAGGGGAAAGGTTATGATCTGTTGAAACCCATTGGTCCATCTTACAATTTTATATGCATTAATGATGTACATAGTTAGAACTGTAGTGTAAGGTTTTCACTAAAATATGCTGTGGGTTTGGGAAGGACAACGACAAGGGAGGTAACCAATTTTGGGGTGGGTGCAGAACTGATATTACCAGCAATTGTCCAGCAGAGGAGTGACTCATTCACAGGAGACACACCAGGAATATTGCTTCACCTTGTGACTCAGCAATGCCCACCAGACAAGCCTGGACTCCTGTTCTCCAAGCTCATGTACTAGGGGTATAAAACAGAACACACCATGATTGCCTATCTCTCCTCCCTATGCTTCAAGCAACAAGGACACTCAGATGACTTAAGACACCAATAGAGGAGGCTGGCCCAGATTTCAAGGATAAAATGAACTGCAATATCCAGTGGAGTAAAAAACTGCTTAATCTTGTTATTGTCCAGTCTAATAGGGATGAGAGTTTAGAGTGCGTTCCTATATTTTCTTCCTTTTTCAGACAACAGCTCTGACTCTTTTCCCATCACTAATAATTACTTAGATTCTATCTTTTATAGTTAATAAAACTTGTTTTACTATTTAGGCAAATTCAACAGTAAAGATAAAGTGCTTGGTAAATCTACCCAGTTTTACATAGGCTACTATACACCCATTTTCCATTGATGAAGTGGAGAACCAATTATTAAACTTGCATTACTTGAGAGAGGCTCTTGAGCAGTACAAGATGGCATATACCTGAGGTACAAGGCTGATCTGGAGGGATTTGACTGGTACCTTTCTCCTTGTGGTTCTTGGAATGTTGATGCAATCTAGCTGAGTGTGGAGTTTCACATGCTGTTGTGCTGAGTGATAACAGCACCTGCAGGGGTTTGCTACTTGTCACTAGCAAAATATTGTAACCATTAGGGAAAGAATCGCCTGTGGATCTTGGCACTAACGGGAGAAGATCTGACTTCACCTTCTCAATTGGTTTGCTTTGTGGGCCCAGCCTCTGACTCCTGGGGTATGTCTACACTACCCCGCTAGTTCGAACTAGCGGGGTAGTGTAGGCATACCGCACTTGCAAATGAAGCCCGGGATTTGAATTTCCCGGGCTTCATTTGCATAAGCGGGGAGCCGCCATTTTTAAAACCCCGCTGGTTTGAACCCCGTGCAACACGGCTACACGGGGCTCGAACTAGGTAGTTCGGACTAGGCTTCCTATTCCGAACTACCGGTACACCTCGTTCCACGAGTTCCACGTTCCACGTTCAGGAGTTCCACGAGGTGTACCGGTAGTTCGGAATAGGAAGCCTAGTCCGAACTACCTAGTTCAAGCCCCGTGTAGCCGCGCTGCACGGGGTTCGAACCAGCGGGGTTTTAAAAATGGCGGCTCCCCGCTTATGCAAATGAAGCCCGGGAAATTCAAATCCCGGGCTTCATTTGCAAGTGCGGTATGCCTACACTACCCCGCTAGTTCGAACTAGCGGGGTAGTGTAGACATACCCCTGTATAGTAATGCTTATAGGCATACCTAAGAACTGAGGCGGAGTGCTCTAGACCAGTGGTCCCCAACGCAGTGCCTGCAGGTGCCATGTCACCCGCCGGGACATTTATGTGCGCCGGCTGAGTGATCAGTACCGGCCCTGTCCCGGGTGCATGGCTCATGTGCGGTGCTGTCCCCGGGCACGTGGAGCATGGGCGGCCCCACCCCCAGGTGTGCGGCGCATGGGCGGCCCCTCGCTGGGCACACAACGCATGCACAGTACCAGCCCCAGGTGTGAGGTGCATGGGCGGCCCCGCCCCCAGGCATGTAGAGCATGGGCAGCCCCGCTCCCGGGCACGTGGTACATGGGCAGCCCCGACCCCGTGTGCACAACACATGAGCAGCCCCACCCCTGGGCACGCGGCATGTGCGTGGCCCCGCCCCTGGGTGCCCGGCAGCCCCAAAGGTTTGGGACCACTGCTCTAGACTATTAGTAGGTGACCTATTAGCAAACCCCTTGGGAAATTATTTCCCCCTCATCCTTGCTGTATTTGCAACCAAATGCATACACATTCAGCGAAACATGCTCAAGGATTTTTAAAATTCAACAGGTGTATTAAAAATAATTCAGCTGCTGGGCTTGAAGGATTCTAGGTAAATGTGATCAGCTGCCAGGGGAAATGAGAAAAAAATGGGAAAAAATTGTTATAGTAGTAGGGATATATTTTGATCTATACTTGGATGCCTCCAAATATAGTGCAGTCAGAGAAGCAGCCCACCAAAGGGTCTAGGATCGCATGTATTTATGTCATACATCATGACCTGGTGCATAGGGTTTATCTATGTGCATCTGGGATGGTCATAATACTGAAGCATGGCAAAGTCACAAATGAGTTGTGCAGGTTGTCTTAAACAGGTTTCAATAAAAATCCTACTATGCACCCTCTATTATCCTGCATTCTGTGCAAGCATTTGTTATATTTAAGAAATGCTCTAGAATTCTAAAAACAATTTTTGGAACTGGGTGCCAGCATGTACTAGGTCCGGAGGCCCCCTGATAGAGGCCCCAGGAGCCTGCCACACCTGTCCCAGGAAAAGATTAGCGGAGCTAAGACCTCCAAGCAGTCCTAGAGAAACTGCACAGGAAGCAGTTAATCAGGAGGGAGGATATAAGGGCTAGCCGCTCAGAGGGTTGCCAACTAATATAAAAGGCACTACAGTGCAGCCCAGAGTCAGTTGCTTGCTGAAGCCAGATGAGTTCAGACTGAGATCTTGGTGGAGCAAAGGGAACTGCATCGCCATGGACTGTTCAGTGCGGGCAGGGGCAGGGAAGTGAGAGAGCATGCTTCTGGCTGGCTGCTGCTGTATCTGAGCATAAAAGAGCCCCGAGGTAAGGATGAAATACTGGTGAAGGGTGGGGCTACAGGGAGCTGACCCAGAGAACTAGAAGTGGTTTAGTTAAAGGGACACAGTGTCACATGGCTGCTACTCCTATGATCATTGGGCTAGGGCCCTGAGTAGTGGACGGTCTGGATTCCTCCTTCCCCCAAGATATTGGGGTATGTCTACACTGCACAGTTATTTGAAAATAAGCTATTCCGGAATAGTTATTCTGAAATAGCTTATTTCGAAACAGCATATCCACACTACAAGGAATCCTCAAAATTAGTAGGAGGCAGGCTCCCCTAATGTGGACATGCTATCTCAATTTAGAGCCCCAGGAAGCATTGAGGAGAAATTACTTAGAATGGCCCTCATGAGGAGCTATTTCGAAATAGCACCAGTGGAGCATCCACACTGCAGCTATTTCAAAATAGCTATTCTGGAAGAGGCGTTATTCCTCATGAAATGAGGTTTACAGAAGTTGGAATAAGCCACCTGTTATTTCAATATTATATGGTGTAGACGCTCGCATTGTTATTTTGGAATAACGTTAGTCACTAGAAACTGCCAGAAGGGATCACCATAAACTGAGAGAAGTGCCCAACTGCAAGGAGGTGCCATACCATTAGAGACTAGCTTGTTGTGGGCAATGAACAAGTGAAATATAGGGTGCCTCCCCCAAAACAACTAGATAGGGAAGGTGGAAATATGTCTCTGGCAAGTGACAGGAGCTGCTCAAAATTTGGATTTGAATGGGCAGGTGGTAGGTGAATCGTAGAATCACAGAATACTAGATCTCTAAGGGACCTTGAGAGGTCATCGAATCCAGTCCCTTGCCCTCACGGCAGGACCCAGTACCGTCGAATTCATGTTTGTCTAACCTGCTCTTAAATATCTCCAGAGATGAAGATTCTATAACATCCCTAGGCAACTTATTCCAGTGTTTAACCAAGTTTTTCCTAATGTCCAACCTAAACCTCTCTTGCTGTAGCTTAAGTCCATTGCTTCTTGTCGTATCCTCAGAGGCCAAGGAGGACATTTTTTCTCCCTTCTTCTTGTGACACCTTTTTAGATACTTGAAAACCGTTATCATATCCCCTCTCAGTCTTCTCTTTTCCAAACTAAACAAGCCCAATTCCTTCAGCCTTGCTTCATAACTCATGTTTTCCTTAATCATTCTTGTAGCTCTTCTCTGGACCTTCTCCAATTTCTCTACATCTTTCTTGAAATGCGGTGCCCAGAACTGGACACAATACTTCAATTGAGGCCTAATCAGATGAAATACTCAACATGATACAATAAACACATATTACCTTAATCTCCAACTTGTCACATGAATATCTGTAGCAAGTAGCGATAATAGATAAAATGAAAGATCTCTTGTGTGCAGAAAGAGTACTCACTGTTTTTCTTCTGAACTGTTGCTCTGCTGTCTACCTTAGAAATAGCCTGAAATGTCATTGTCAAAATCCTGAGGTGCAAACTGAAAAACATCTTCTCTTTGACTTCTCTTTTAAGTCAAAAGTCAAATGTCTTCTACTGTTTATTCCTTACCACTGCTTACTTGTGAGGAAAGGTATAGCCTAATGGAATGAGAATACTTCTCCACAACTGTCCTTTCCAATGTCTTTAAACAGAACTTGTATTCTTTAAATATATACATTATTTTAAAAAACAAACAAACCTCAGTCTATGCAGTAACCTAATAGGTCTATCATCTTCAGAACTGAAGAGACTGGCAGAAGTCTTTCCCCTTTCTTTCTAGCCTAGTTCATGTAGTCTGATTCTCTGGATACATGGAGACTCTTTTGTGACTCAAATTACTGTTGCATAATGTGAGAACGGGCTCATCCCATGCAATAATTCTCTGGTAAATATTGAACTAGCACAAGGAAATCCTTTATCCAGAATGGCATTTGCTACTGCAGGCAGCTGGAGTTCACATCTCTTAATTTTTCATAGGAACTTCTGTGTTCATGCAAGGTACTAGACTATTTGACACGTCAGAGATCTAAAAATCTATCCATAAAATAGATAAATACAGTGTGTCCCACTGAAGCAAAAATTTCTCAATACTGTATTTTGCTATTAAGCTTCAACTGACCTGGAGGGACCTTCTCCAAGAGCATTAGTTTGGTCTGGTCACAAAGATAAGGCTTAACCCATTTCAGAACTTCATTTTAGGCTTTCTAGCATTGTGTTATTGGAATGTGATGTGATTGCATCATAATGTGTTCTTGCACACTGAAGCAATATTGTGACATGAAAAAATAAATATTGTGATTTTGGGCTGTGGCATTGTGATGCATTTTTGGGAAGGAATTTAGTACCTCATCTTTAAAGATGATTTATTAGTATTTCAGTGGCACCTACAAGCCTCAGTTTGAGACCAAAACCCCCATTGCATTATGCGTGACACACACAATAATAAAGGTAATCCTTGGTCCTATGTACTCACAATCTTAGTCTATGATCACAGATAATAGGCAGATACAACAAATCAAAGGGGGTGTGTGCAGAGTGGAAGGAATAGGTAATTGTAAAATGATCACTTTATACTAAAAAGTAGCCATTTCAGTGCAGCAGTCCACCCGCCTGCTCTCAAAAAAAGTAACTGGCACAGGTTTTGGGAAAAGTCATTCTGCTTGTTGTTCGTTTTTTTTTTAATTTAAAACTATATAGCATATCCTCCGAGGGAATGAATGTCTTGTCAGCTCTCTCTCTGAACAAAGACAGTCACTGTGCTTTAGCCGTAGTGATTGAATAACATCCAAACGTGGTGTGTGATTGAATGTACATCAGAGAGATTATTTAGTAGGCCTGTCTTTGGATGGTGTGATTGACTCCCTCCCAGTGAGTTAGTGATACTAATCCCATCCTAGCTTGCCCTACCACTGTACACTGCTGGAGATGTCTCTGCCAGCTCTCTTTAGCACACAAGGGCTCCTGTTTGTAACAGTGTTGGTCTTTCTATCTTTTGCTCCCAAAGGAAGATGAACAGACTGCTTTTTCTGCCCTCTATATAGCTTTGTGTAGATAATACCATAGCCAAAAGCAGTAGAAATGGGGAAAGTCTTTGTGTCTCGTTTCATAACTCAAACAGGATGCCCTGATTTACCAGCATTGCCCTGGTTTAAAGAGGACTTCCGTAATATCTTGGCTTGTTCTCGTGAAACTGGGACAAGGCTCCGGTTGAATCAGAATCCTGAAGTACCAAATGTGACTTCCAGCAATGCTGGTAAGAGACAACCACTTTAGTTCCAAGCTGCCATCATTTGATCTGGCTAAATTGGCAAAAGCCTATACTCGGTCACATGACAATCAGTGCCCACTAATTCCAGTAATGGCTGCATACATGAGGTATTAGGTAACTTGCTATTTGCCTTTCTTGGCCCACAATAACACTTCTGCTTCATCACTATACCTAGTGACTCTTGCCTGATTACCGGCTTCACCTCTTGGAGCAGCTGAGGATGAGAGGACAACGGCTACACAGATCTCTGGGCTGCATGGTCGCTCCCCCTGGGAAAAGCACGTGCCAGGCCCCCGTGCTAGGAATCACAGGAGAGGAGCAGTAGGGCAAGAAATAAAGTTGGTCATGAAATTAGTCATGAGGACTGTCACAGGGTGGCACTCACTTCTCATGAGCATCCCCAGCCAGGTGAATGTGCCTGTACTGCTAATGTATGGCGACCCCAGTTGGGGTTCCTCAGGTGGGTTTTCAGTGGCTCAGTTCTCCAGCTGAGTCTCGCACACTATCTGTACATGAAACAGACCAAAACCCTTCCAGGTTTTTAACTTATTAACTGTCTGTAACTTGTCCTAGCTCTAGGGCCACACACGCAGGGATGTTTCCCTGGAGACTCGATTCCTGTGGCTTGGCTTATTCCAGGGGTTCCCTAACTTTTTGACACGGGGACCAGTAAATCCATTCATGAGCTTTTGGAGGACGGGTAACATTCATTTGCGTATTTATTAAGCAAATGATGAATATTCAAATAAGTTGTTTCTGGTCCTCCCAGAGCCCCCGAGTGCCAGCGTTAGCAAAGCTTTTGATACAGTGACCCACAATATTCTTGCCAGCAAGTTAAGGGAATATGGATTGGATGAATGGACTGTAAGATGGATAGAAAGCTGCCTAGATAAGGATTCCCAAACTTTTTACTTTAGTTGGAACCTGTTTATTTTCAGTACTGTCTTTTGCAGCCTGAAAATATGAACGCATATAAAAAATAATTAAAAATGAATAAATTTTCAGTGTTTCACCCAGCTGCATCCTCTTCCCAGGCTGGGCCAGGGCTTGGTGGACCCGGCACTGCATGGGCACTCCAGGAGGCGGGAGCGGGAGCAGATTGGGGGTAGGGTATTTGTCTACGAGGGAGGGTGCAAGGAGGGGTAGAGTTGCCAGGTGTCCGGTTTTGTACCGGACAGTCCGGTATTTGAGTGGTCTGTCTGGGAAACAAATTGAGAAAATACCAGACATATAAAATGTCTGGTATTTTCTAATTAGGTAAGTTTTATTATAATTAGGTGTGTCAGTCCTTAGCTGTGAACTGCCTGACTGGTAGATGTGCTCACGCTGCCTGAGTGTGTCTACCAGCCAGGCAGTTTCTTAACTACTCAAGAGAGGGTATGGGGGGGGGGAACAAAATGGAATTCCCGGGGCCGGACTCACTCGTGTGCCCAGGTCTGCATGTGCCCAGGTCAGTCCCGCTTGCCTCCCAATCTCCCAGTCCAGCCCTGCTGCCCCAGTCCAGCCCTCCACTGATCTCCCCCGGTCAGCCCCGCTCTCCCGACGGCCCCCCGACCAGCCCTCTGCCCCCATCCAGCCCTGCTTCCAGCAGCTGGTTCTCCCGTCCTCCTCCTCCCAATCTCCCCTGTCCAGCCCACCTGCCCCCCGTCTAGCCCTGGTTCTGCCGCCCGCCCTCCCCAGTCTCCGCTGGACAGCCCCGCTGCCCCCAACCCTGCTTCCGCTGCCCACCCGCCCACTTGCCCGATCTCCGCTGGACAGCCCCACTAACCCCAACCCTGCTTCCGCCGGCCACCAGAAGGTGTGTGTGTGGGAAAAACTGGCCCCTCTCTGCGGGACAGCCCTGCTGCCCCCAACCCTGCTTCCCGGTGGCCAGTTTCCCCCTCACACACCTCCTCCCAGCCCGCCCCGCTCTGCTCCCCTCCTGGCAGCCACGCTGAGGCCCGGTATTTTTTTCCTGCAGCCGATATCGGACCGCGGCCCATAGAATAAGCCAGCGTTTCCCAAACTATCTGAACTGCCAGCCAAAAGTCCTTTCTTTGCCCCCTCCCCAGCAACAGTCCCAGCACCCAGCCAGGTGCTTTCTCTTGCTCCCCTGGTCCCTGCCCACACTGAGCTGTCCATGGTCCCGCTGCCCTTTCCGCCATCCAGGAACACCGTCCTATCTCCTCCAGCTCCAGGCAGCAACTCTTTCTCTGAGGTTACATCTACACTGCAGGCTTCTTGTGCAAGAATCTTTTTGCGGAGGCACTTACCCTTGGTGGTTCCTGGCCAGCAGGCTAGTGGGACCCACAGGCAGGCTCCCTGCTTGCCATGTCCCACGTTCTGCTCAAAGCAGCCAGCTGCCGGGGCCATGTGTATCTCTGTACAGGGCGGCATTAGAGAGGCACCTCCACAAGCTGTTTGTGCCCACAAGCACAGCCCAAGCAGCTCTTATTGCCCAGTTTGTGCAGGGTCTCAGATGCCATCCCACACTGAGGATGCCCTTGTCCCTGTCTACATCCCCTCCTTTAGACACAACCCAGCTCTGGGGAACAGGTGGGTGGCCCAGACAGTAAGGCGAGTGAGGTAGAAGGTTTGGATGACTTCCAGATCCCTCACTGTGTATATAAAAAAACTTCCCAAACCTCTGTGGACAGGTATGTCACAGTACAGTTCCGTGTGCAAGCCTGTTTTATTCTTAAAGTAACAGCACTTCAGAGAAAACATTAAAAGAATAAAAACCTACAGACGTGCTAATGAGCTTACCGAACACCATCCCTCATGAATTCTTGCCGGAGCAATCAAATCCTCACCCAAGAGTATATATGAACCTCTCAGGGAAGGGGGTGTTGATGGAGGGATATAGCTTCACACGACTAACACCAAAAATACATTAGCATCCTCCCCCCTACTACAGAAGTTACATACCATGCTGTGATAACACACAAACAGCTGCATTTTTACTAGAATGCGCTTCCAATGGTATTAACTATAATTTAATAGAAGTTAATAATGTTTATCTTAATCCAATAAAGTTTGTTCAAGATACTGCTGGCCTGTCACAGCATGCTCAGAGGCAGAAATGAAAGGAGCTCTCTTACTGAAGAAATTAAGGCACCAAGCAATAATAAGAGCCTACTGGGCTTGGGAGCAACTGAGAAGGGGTTTTGTAAATCCCAGCGGGACCTGATTTGGGGTTTAAGTGTGAATCCAGAAATTAGTGTGTGTGTGTGTGTGTGTGTATATATATATATATATATATATATATATATTTTTTAAAGCAGCAAACCCTCTCCAACTTTCCTCTTGGGTCAGAGTAGGCAGGTAAATGCAATATGATGGTTCCTGACCTAGCAAACTTTTGTTTTAGCATAGCATACGTTATATTTTTCCAGTTAAGGAACTGTCAATTAACTTTGAAAATTAAAAGTGATTCATTGTCATATGCAGACCCAAAATGTAATATAGAACATCCCTCTCTGTCTGTCATCAGGCATAGGAACACCAGTTTAATAGTACTGCATAGGGTCCCAAAAGTACTAAGGATGGCTCTTCAGCTAGGTCAACACAGTAATTCTGTTGATCTAGCTGTGGCTTCTTGGCATCGCTGCAGGAAATATTTGCATGGTAGCATAGCTGCAGCACTATATGTCTCCTAGCATATGCAGCGCCCGCTTCTTATTACACTTTTACACATTCATGGCAAGACCCATTTATGCTGCCAGAGATTGTAAAAGCATCTCTCTGAATTAAGCCTGCAATGTCTAGTGAAAATTGCATTGGTAGTTTTCAATCTTGTAGGAAGCGTAACACTAAACAAGATGTCTTATTCTGAGCAATAAGAACAATCCTGTTTGTCTCCAGTGAAACTGTTTATTACCACAAAGCAAAGAGATGATGATCTAATTCAAATCTACCATATTTTTTTTTAAATAAAGATACCAGAGGCTTCTGGTTTTATTTTAAATTCCTGCTCCTCCCATTACCAGGTGAGGGTGGAGAAATTTAAAGAGGAAGTAATTCTGTATAGTCACATTTCTAAAGAGTCTTACCTGTATAAAGACTCATGATTTATTTGCCATACTCGGTGTTGTACAGAGCCCATAGAACATGGTACTATTTTTTAATTCTGGGTGACTTCTGACATCTCAGAGAGGTGGCCATGTTAGTCTGTAACTGCAAAAACAATGAGGAGTCCTCTGGCACCTTAAACACTAACTCATTTATTTGGACATAAGCTTTCGTCATAAAAACCATACATCTGACTAAGTGGTTTTTTACTTGTGGAAGTTTGTGTCCAAATAAATTTGTTAGTCTTTAAGGTGCCACAGGACTCCTCTTTGTTTCTGTCTATTGTGTACAGCTCCCGATCCATGTCCTGTTATGCACACACACTTTACTTCACATTAACCATACCTCCTTTGAGGTTAGCATGCTCTTTATTGTAAGAAACTCCCTCCCAGTCCTCGTTCCCTCCCTACCAAGGATAAAAGGTTTACAGCGAACAATGAATGTTGACTGTGAACTGTCAATATTGATGCTGCAGTAATATTCTTCTTGCTGCCCTTCCGCAAGGAAGTCGCCTCATGAATAATTGCAGTGGGAACCAAGCCTTGCTGTCCTGGATGTAATCCGCTGGTAGCGGGGTGCACTAGCCTACCTGAAACACAAAGTCTACTGACTGGCGTGCCCTCCCCCCAGCTGTTAGTGCTTCCTGGAGCGCGTGGAACAGTGCTCCAGAGTAGGGTTGCCAGGTGTCCGGTTTTGAACCGGACAGTCCAGTATTTGAGCTTTCTGTTCGGAAAACAAATTGAGAAAATAGAAATGAGAAAATATAAATGTCCAGTATTTTCTAAATAAGATGTAATGTAGATTGTGATGTAATGTCAGGTGTGTCCAGTATTTCTGTTGAAACCATCTGGCAACCCTATTCCAGAGGCAATTTAAAGGGTCTGGGGCACCAGCCGCTGCCATAATAGCAGCAGCCAGGAGCCTTGGACCCCTTTGAATTGCTGGGTCCCAGGGCAGTTGCCCCATTTGTACACATCACAGTGGGCCTGCATCTTCGCTCGCTGCTTGCTTTGCCAATGCTACCACTTGTTGCACTGCTGAATCTTGTTTCTCTCCTAATAGTCTTCCTTCCAATCCACTGCCATTCCAGGCCTTCTTGTGTACCATTACCTATTTGACTAAGTTCACAGTATCAGCCAAACTATCTAGTGACTTGTTGGCAACTTTTCCTAGAGACAGAGCCCTTGCTCAGCTAGTGTGTGAGTATGGTCTAGTGTCTCCCTTCATGCTTGTAAAGGCCCTCACAAGGTTTCCAAGTCATAAGCAAATGCTTCCAACCTTCCTTTAGGTATGTAATGGTGTTACGTGAACTCAGTCGCCCCGATTTCCCTTTCAGCTTTGCAGAATTCTTTGCCCCGATAGAGGCAACAAACACAGCTTGTTTTCACTGTCCATTTCCCTGCGAGCCATTTTATACGAAATAAGTTCTGGGTCCGTTAATAACTTTGGTAGGCAACTATTTCTGTTCCAAAGCTGTTTTTTCCTTGGCAAAGAGTTCAAAATCTTTCCCGACAGCTTGTCATATTCATCATATATTCAGCTTGTCATATTCGTAAAGGGATTATATTTCTCTGAGTGACTCACAGCACCTCACTTTGTGCAATTAGTAGTATGCAAATCCTGATCCAGTGCTAAATGCCGTTTGATTTCTCCTGGTTATGTACAGCTCCCCACGACCCGCTGAAGTGTTCCACACTTCCATTCAAGGTTATTGTTTTCCACACCACTTACGTTGTCATTTTGTATCGCTAGTTTTGAGCTATTCACATCAATTGCTAGGAACAACTGCTTGGATCTTTTATTTAATGTCATTTACCTCCGCACTCTTTATTACATGCTGAATTTTTCCATTGTGGCATTTTTTAAATTCCATACTCTACCATTAGTAGACATATATACGTGCCAAGTAAACTGTAAATATAAGTGTAAATCTTGCCTACCTCTATGACTACGCCCTTGACGTGCGTAGGGCTCTGACTACCCTAAAACTAGTACAGCTCTGCTTTGAGAGAAGTGGAGGGAATGGGCTAGATGCCAAGGTATCTGCATCCTCTGTGTCACTCTTTGGGTCCTTCCATAAAACCATGGATGGGGACATGGGGGCAAAGAGGGGACATGCTAGGAAAGGCCAGTTCTGCTCTACTCACCCTCCTGGTCTAGCTGCTATGATATCCTTATGTCTGAGAGGGAGTCCCCATGGCCTAAGGACTCCTCTTTCCCTTCTCTAAACTGTTTTATGATTTTTTTCCCCCAAGCACGTTTAACTATGGATGATGGAGTATTTGCCCCACAGAGCAACGATGGCTGGAAGGGGGACGACACAGCAGCCAGGAGTTTAAAATCATTCTAGTAAAAGAAACATTAATCTTCCTTTCACTTGGGCCTGCGCGACCTTGAGCCTCTCTGTTCTCCTTCAGCTTTCTATTTTCTGCTGGAAAAGTGGAGGAAACTAAGTTCTGAAAAGTGGTGAAGGAAAACAAATGTTGCAATGATGCCTTGGTCCTGCGACGTCCCATCCATTGGACAGTTCAGGGTGGCTGCCCCAGGCGCAGTGCTGGACCCATGGGATTAGCTGGGGCCTGGTGGAGTGGCAGCAGGGGGGTCGCCCCCCCCCCCCCCCCGCCAGTCACTGCGGTGGTGGGAGTTAGAGTGGCCCGGCAGCGTGCTCTGCTTCACCGCTCTCTGTTGGCCTGCTGAGCTCGACTCCTCGGCAGTAGTGGAAAGCAGAGTGTCCCAGCCCCAGAATGCTCTTCCTGCAACCATGAAGTGGGGTGCAGCAAGCTGGAAGGGCGCTCAGTAGGGTGGGGTGGAGCAGGCTGCTGGGCCACTCTGTTTTGTGCAAAAAAAACCTTTTGCGCAAGATCCCTTATGCCTCAGAAAATGAGGTTTAGAGGATCTTGTGCAAAAGGGGTTTTTTTTTGCGCAAAACAGACCCGTCTACGCTTTTTTTTTGCGCAAAAACGTCTTCCGCAAAAAGGATCGGAAGACACTATGCAAATGACAGTGCGAGAAATGCTAATGAGCACTTCATTTGCATTGCCTCTGCTGACAAATGCCTGCAGTGTAGACATAGCCTCAGTGCTCCTGCGGAGGTCACACTTTCACTTGAAAGTTACTGTGGCTGTGCTTTAATTTTAGAAGTGTAGAGAAAGCCTGTGACTTTTCTAGTCCAATTCTCCACAGCAATTTTTTCCCCTCAACTAAATGCTATTTTGTCCCCTTTCTAGAAGATGGATTACTTATACATTGCACCAGAAAGTCTTTGCTTTAATTCACCATAGAGGTAACTTAAAATTTTACCTTTTTAGTTTAAGGTAAAACCTTAAACTTTACATTTTAAAGGTACCTGGGGAGCCCCATGGAGTGGCACTTTCATGGTACTCAAGCTATGACCCTGCCAACCCAACCACCTCCCTTGAGTTCCTTCTTATCGTCCATGGTAACCTTGAAACTGCATCTTGCTTGCCTCTCAAGTACTCCCTTAGCCCAGTTACTTGGTCTCCCTTTTTAGCCCCCAGTAGTTGTAATTGTTGTTATTGAGGGAGTGAGTGGGATTTTTCCCATCCTTTTGGAGCTTTGGGGCATGCTGCAAGACCAGGGCTTTGAGTCATGACACACGCGCGAAAAGCCTGTGCCTGACAGTGCCCCCCACAACTCCTGTCTGAGTTGTCAGCGGGGAGTACATCAGTTCCAGCACTGCATGATCTGTAGGGTGTCTAAACCCAGGACCAAGAAAGAGCAGGATTTCCATTTGAAATGCTTGCTTATGGAATCTGCACTTTCCCTCACTGCCAGCGGACTGCCAGGGCTTAGAACCGAGTGCCTCCATATGGAGCACGCTGGTGTCAGTTCACAATCTGATGCTACGGGAAGTATTTACTGTGGGAGACCCGCAGCACCATTTTCTGGACAGAGAAGACTGGACTCACATCCAAGATTGGATGGTGAAGGTCGTTTAACCTTCAGTCTTGAAGTGTTAGAATCACATTTTGATGAACATTAGGAAACCCACCTTACCCCCCAGGGGAAGTGTTTATCAGACGCTATTGACTTCCGAAGCTGCTCTACCATTCTGACTTAGGAGACCATGATCCGTTCTATAACTACAGGATAGAATGGGCCTGATTCTCCCCAGCCCTGCACCAGGTATAGTCATTTAACAAAGTGGGTAAGAAACACACTCGGTTATTCAAGGTGCAAAGAAGGGGAGAATAGGGCCATTTTGTATTGTATTAAACAGTTGTGTGTTTCCACATATCAAGCATGTTAAGCAAAACAAAACCACCTTGTGTTTTCTAGGGATCTGCTATGTCCCCTTTGTTGTGCCAGCATTTGATTAATGCAGCAGCAGCACAATACATGGTACTGGAAGGGAGTACTGCATAAGGCACATGGAAGTGCTGTAGTGGCATTATGCAGCAAACAAATATAAATAATGGTGGCAACCTCCCAGAAAGGGGGATTCAAATGATCTTTATAGAGTGGATCTCATGGAATGCAACCCTGTATGCTATTGCTCAAAATCTGAATTACTTGTAAAGATGTATGTGACTCCTTAGATTGGGAAGAGGGAGAGGAGTGTCCTACCCACAGTCATGCTCTCTATATAGCAGATCCCTTCCTTCAGCTTTGGAAATGTTCCGCCTTTTTGCTGAATCATTTAGTCTGCCATGGGGCTGGGATAAATTCTGTTGGTTTTGAGACTGACAGATGTGAGATGCAGGGAGGGGTGAGGAAGGCTTATTCAGGAGGATGAGCCCACCAGTCAGTAGCATTTTAAGAAAATGCTATAGCAGCCAATCTTTACTGTGCTGGTGAACTACATTCTGAAGTGCTCTTCTTCTTACAGGCTACGTCTACACTGCAGGCTTCTTGCACAAGAAGCTTTTTGCAGAAGAGATCTTCTTCAAAAACTTCTTGCGCAAGAGCGCGTCCACACTGCAAAAGCACATCGAAAAGCAATGCACTTTTGCTCATGAGAGCGTCCAGACTGCATGGACGCACGCTCGAAAGGAAACTCTGATCACTATTTACACAAAAATCCCATGTTCCCCGTCCCCACACACCTTTTTGCGCAAGAACTCTTGCACGAAAAGGAGTTATTCCTCGTAGAAGGAGGAATACCTATACTGGAAAACCCCCTCTGTTCTTTTGTTTTATTTACGCACTTGAGGTGTGGATGCTCTGTGAGCTTTTGCACAAAACCAACTGTTTTTGCACAAAAACTCTGTAGTGTAGACCTAGCTTTAAAGCTGATATCAATGGATTTTCTATTCCATTTCAAGCTGCTTTGCAGAGAGCATGATGCAAACAGCATGCAAGTTTGAACTGTCTGGATCTCTTCCAATCTCTATTCCCAGAAGGCTTGTTCTCACAAATACTGCAGAATACAAGCACAATACAAGGGGGGAAGTGAAGGGAGATTCATAAGAGGTAGGGAGCTGTATACAGTGTCACTAACCATAGTTTATAAAGCAATATGGTCAAGCAGCCTGCATTAAATCATTTAACTTGAGCAGGGGAGAACACTTATTTTTGGAACTGTGCTAATTAGGAATAGGTAACATGACTGGTTTAATCAGCCTTTTGGGAGCTTTGGAGCCCAGGAAGTAAATATATTATAGTCCTTTTATTCTGAATGTGCCTATGAATTTCAAGATGGGTCTGAGCAGGACTATCAAGCCTGTCTCATCTCTGTACCTGTTGGTGTTTCCTCTAAATAACATCTTTACTTACATATACCCCAAATCAACAATTACTTTGGCAAGAAATTTCTCCAGGATTTGGGGCAGGCATGAACATGAATAACTTCTTAGATAATACATCTACCAGTTCAAAGTGAAGCTAAATGGGCAAAACATGCTGCTACCCACAAGCCCATCACTGTGGTACAACACTTTCAACATTCTAGCTGTTTTATAACCTCACCAAACTGGATGGGGCTTTTATGAATCTGAATAGGACATACTCACACGCTTCTGAATGGTGAATGGTCAGGAAAGGGAAATGTGATTCTTGCCCTTTGACCTCTCTTTTTGTTTTTGTGAGCTGTTTGCCAGCTCTTTGGGAAGGAGACATTCCCATAATCGTGGGGGGTGGGGAAAGAGATAATCTGGGGCAGAATTGTCCCCGGCCACACCAAATCCAAGTAGTGGTGGTTGACACAGGGAGTTTTGCAGTCCATAGAGTAGCACGCTGCTCTTTGCTTCTTTTAAAACCCAATTCATTTGAAGGCTAGTGGGTCCAAAGTGGTGGATTCACCAGCTCCAGTACCTTTGCTTTCCATATACCCAAATTCCCAGAGCATGAAGGTACAAAAGGGCACTACAGCGCAATAAGAGTATGGAGTTTGAACATGTGCATCTCAAATCCTGCTTTGCTCCCCACAGGGAAAGATGCCAATTCTGCTTTAGGTAGTGCCCCAACTAAGAAGTGGGGAGGGAGCAGGATCTACTTTGTCAGACTTTGGGAACAAAAACAAATATCACTTAGGATTAGGGCAAAAGCAATCAGCAGTCCTATGGCTGTTGTTTTTCACAGTTACAGACAAATACAGCTACCACTCTGAGACTCTTTAAGATTAGGGATCCACCTTGATAAATAAGCAAATTGGAAAGATAAACCAGAGCAAATGAAAATAACAGGGAAAAGAACAGCTTGAATGTCATAAGTAATCTCTTTACTACTTTCTGATCCTAAAATACTTTGTGTCCTGAAATAGAAATTTCATAGTTTGGGTTCTGTGGATTTAACAATTTAAAAATAAATAAGATAAGGAAGATGTTAGCTAAGAATGCAGCTGGTGAATAAGGCTGGGTCTACACTGAGAAATAAGGTCATATTTATTAAGGTCGATTTTGTAAAGATGAAGTGCATGTTCCCATTGTGCACAAGAGTTCGATGTAGTGCGTCCCCAGTGGAGTGGCTACCATATGCACTGTGGGTAGCTCTCCCACAGTTCCTGACTCCCCTTTGCATTCTTGGTTATGTTCCGAGTTGACAATGGGACTAAAACTGTGCAGTGAGTGGTCCTGGGTACATGTCGTCAGAGTGCCCTAATGCACTCATCTTCTCCCCTCCTCTCCTGCCCCTCTTGAAAGTAATGGCAAACAATCTTTTTGCACCCTTCTTTCCCTGGTTATCCATGCAGATGCCATAGCAGGGTAAGCATGAAGCTGTTCAGCAGCAAAGTATTATGACAATCATATTAGCTGTCCTGCACCTTTATGCTGCAGTATATCCAGGGCCCACCAGAGTGAGGAAGACTCTAAAGAAGCCATGAACATACTCTTCTGTGAAGCATGTGAGATAAGCAATTGGCAGAGGCCACCGGCATTTGAGCCTATTGACACAATGGAATGCCAGTTCTGGTGCCGTGAGACAAGCACTTTCTGGTGGGACTGCATTGTGATGCAGCTATGGGACAGTGACCAGTGGCTGCAAAACTTTCACATGCATAAGGCCACTTTCATGGAAGTTTGTGAATTGCTTTCTCCTGCCTTGAAGCACAGCAATATCAAAATGAGACTCGCTCTGACAGTTGAGAAGTAAGTGGCAATAACCCTGTGGAAGCTTGCAACTCCAGACAGCTACCAGTCAGTTAGAAATCAATTTGGAGTGGGGAAATCTACAGTGGGGGCTGCTGTGATCCAAGTAGTCAGGGCAATCAATACTCTTCTACTACAAAGGATAGTGACTCTGGGAAACATACAGGATATAGTGGACGGTTTTGCCGTAATGAGTTCCCTAACTGGTGGTGCTATAGGGAATGTGTGTTCCATCTATCTTGGCATCTGACCACCTTGCCAAAGAGTACGTAAACTGCAAGGGGTACTTCTCAATGGTGTTGCTGGTGCTGGTGGATCACAAGGGACATTTCACTGACATCAACATGGGATGGTTGGGAAAAGTGCATGATATCCACATCTTTAAGAACTCCTGCCTCTTTTGAAAGCTGCAAGCTGGAACTTTCTTCCCAGATTGTAAAATTAATATTGGAGGCATTGAAATGCCAATAGTGATCCTTCAGGACCTACCTACCCTTTGTTCCTGTGACTCAGGAAGCTGCACATAAGCAGCCTACACTGCAGTCAGGAGCAGTTCAATTACAGGCTGAGCAAGTTCAGAATAGTAGTAGAATGTGCAAGGTTGAATTTACTGCACCTCCTCATGAAAAGCAGAGGCACAGCGGTCCAGGACCCAGCATGAGCTGGGTCTGCTCAGTCCCAGATCATGCCAGGGCCCGGACCTACCCGTGTGGCTCTGCCTTTTAAAGGTAGTAAGAGCCATCCAGCTCTTACTACCTTTAAAAGACAGAGCTGCAGCATCCCAGAGCCAGCACAAGCCAGCTCCAGGAACTATCCCTGTTGCAGCACTGCAGAGAGCCTCCCCTTATCGACTAATCGTGTAGTCGATACAAATTATATTGACTACACAATTAGCCAAACATCCTTAGCATTTCACTGACAGTTGTGGACAGAAGGTCCACTGAAGTGGAACAAAAATGATTAAAGGTCTAGAAAAAACTACCTGTGAGGGAAGATTGAAAGAACTGGACTTGTTTAGTTTAGAGAAGAGAAGACAGAGAGGGGACATGATAGCAGCTTTCAAGTGCCTGAAAGGTTGTTACAAGGAGGAGGAAGAAAAATTATTCTCCTTAACCTCTGATGATAGGAGAAGAAGCAATGGGTTTAAACTGCATCAAGAGTGGTTTCGGTTGGACGTTAGGAAAAACTTGATGGTTAAGCACTGGAATAAATTGCCTAGGGAGATTGTGGGATCTCCATCATTGGAAATTTATAAGAGAAGGTTAGACAAACCATTTCAGTTATAAGATCAAGAACACATATTCCTGCTCATCCAGAAATATAATGTATGCCATCATGTGCCAACAGTGTCCATCTGCTATGTATATTGGACAACTTCTCAGACACTTCGCCAAAGAATCAATGCACACAAAACAGATATCAGACAGTTTCACAAGTTAAAAACAGTTTTTTGCCATTTCAACCAGACTGGGCATTGTCTCAATAACCTGACTACATGCATCCTGCTTCAAAGAGACTGTAACACAAGACTTCAAAGAGAAGCCTCTGAACAATCATTCATGCTTAAATTTGACACTTTACGAATGGGCCTTAACAAAAATGCTAATTATCTTACCCATTACAAAGATAGCTTCCCCAATTATCACCTCTATATCATTATCTCATAGACACCAACCTCTCCTTCTCATTCCCCCTCTGTTCTAAAATCTGATTTGTCTATTTTATATGTGTTCACTTTTTTTGATTGTATCCCTTTGGTATATATGGTTGTGCCAATTTTCTTCCACAATTTGATCTGAGGAAGTGGGTCTGGCCCACGAAAGCTCATCACCTAATAAACCATCTTGTTAGTCTTTAAAGTGCTGCATAGTCCTGTCTTTTGTTTCAGCAAGACCAGACTAACACGGCTACATCTCTATTACTTGTCAGGGAAGAGCTAGATGGTGCTTGGTCCTGACATGAGGGCAGAGAACTGGACTTGATGATCTCTCAAGGTCCATTCTAGTTCTAGTGTTCTATGACAGTGGTTCCCAACCTTTTTATACTGCGGACTGGCAAACCCATTGTGATGGGGTGAGGTCACAGAAGAACCCTTAGGGATGCCTCCCAGCGTGCTGACACAGCTACTGCCACTTGCCTTCCTGCTCTCTGGGGCTCCTCACCACCCAGTCCTGCTGGGCCAGCTCCCTGGTCTCCCTCAGCCAGCCACCAAGCTGAGATCACTGCCCCCTCCGAGAGGCAGCACGGATAGTGAACCTCTTCATGTTCAAGGAGAGTGCAGTTTTGGGCCCAGCTTCCTGGGATACAATTCCCCACATGGGATCAAATCCCCCACTGAATTATTTGGGTAAGCCCCCTTTAGCAGTGAAAGGGGGAATATACACATGGGTTGCCCCTCCAGCTAATAATTATTTACATTATTTACAATTATTTGATAGAAAATAAAAGTGATTTTATGAAGTACAAGCAGTAGGATTTAAGTGGTAGTAAGTGAGAACAGGCAGAGCAAAGCAGATTACAAACTCAAAAGTATCAGAAAACGCTTTGCTAATTCTAACACTAAAATCCTCAGGACAAACTTATTATAAACTCACCCTAAAACTGTTTCTGCTCCAGCGGCACCTTCAAAACAAGGGAAATTTCCACTTCCCCTGTGGTCTCTGGGCCAGCCAGCCCAAAGACCAAAGACTCCTACCTTCATATTCTTTTTAAAGAATTCCCTTATTGCATGGGGAGTCACCTGGCCACTCCCTACCAACCATTGCTAAGACTTAAGAACAAAGAGCTATTTGCATATGATTACCCAGACATTGAGGCCTCCCTTGATGACTTTCATTCACACATTTAAAAAACATAAAGCATTCCACACTAATTTTACACACACACATGATACCTATGCCAAAATAAGATAAACAGACCCAGCGGATTAAGACATGAAGATTGATAGGTTACATGAAGTAATTTGCTCAAAACATCCATAAAGCATGGGAGGGGGGGATGTGAACTGCCACACTCATTCACAAACTTTTGGCAGACTGGCAAAATTTTATTTGCATATTTGTATGTTCATTATACAAATAATTAAAATGCAAATATGCAAATACAATTTTACCGGTCTGCCGAAAACTCTGGCCCCCAGAGCTGTTGCGAACAGCTGGCTTCAGCTTCAGCAGTTGCCGCATGATGGGTGGCTGCCACAGGTAAATGCAGCTGTTGGTGGCAGCTCTGGAGAGCCCTCCACCCCCCCCAGCTACAGCCACTGATCCCAGAGTCCCCTGCACCCAATCCCCCACCCCGTGCCAGCTCCCACCCTCAAAGCCCCCCAGTGCCAGCCCTCAACCCCTTGCAGCTGCACCCACCAGACCCCCTCAGTGCCAGACCCTCCCCCAGAGTCCCCCAGCATTAGCCCCACCCCTAGAGCCCCCCAAAGCCTGCCCCTCTCCCCTCACCTAGTCCTGTTCTGCCTCGAGGCCCCAGCTGAGCACTGCTGCCTGGGTTGCAGCTACTCTAAGGCTGCCGTGCTGGCTTCCACACCGTCCTCCCACTGTGCAGCAAACTGCTCTTCTGCATCCAGGAGGAGACCTTGCCCAGCATTGGTTGACTGAGAGGTGAGGCAGGACATATCTCATTGGACAGCCGTGGCAGGAGGAGAGGCGCTGGGCAGTGTACCCCAACCCCGGCCTCCAGATCCGCTGTGTCCCAGCAGCCAGTAATTTGTAGTCCGGCACTGGGCTGTGGATTAGTGGTTGGGAACCACTGTTCTGTGATACTATCTCTTAGGAATATTCTACACAACTTTTGTGCCACCACTTTGATGTTCTAGTTTCTTGCAACATGGGTCTGCAAATCCCTGCTAGGAGATGAGCTGAGACTAAAGAAATGGTAGCCTTTGAAATGCTTTTTATGTACGTATTAATTAGAATTCTAATAAAAACATGTTACTTATAGATTAATGCCCTGTATTTGGTGTATCTGAGCCCACAACTGCGATCAAATGGAGAAAATTTACTGATGCCTTGAAAAGTATTAAGTGTGTATTTTTGAGATGTGTTGTTTGCAACAGTACTTCTGATATCAGAATTCATAATGTGGAAGCAGGGAAAGGAAAAAGGGGATTTGTGTGCAGCCATCTTAGGGTTGTTAGCAATAGAGCAAGAGACAGGCTAACCCTGAGGCCTAACCATGGGAGAGCGAGAATTGTAATTGACGCTTCGCTCTAAAGATAAGGATGGAATGCTGACTCCAGCAGTAACCTTGAAATAAGGTAGCACCTGAAGAGAACTGTGTAGGCAGTTGTTGCTGTATGTAACGGGAAGGTATATATACTTGTCTTCTACTGCTTGTACTTTGAAGATCTGGTTAGGAAGGGGGATCCGTCCCCCCCCATCCGACCGCAGTCTTCCCTTGCAATTGCTCGAAAACAAACTGTTTCTGACTTGTTGCTTACCAAACAAGTGAGTGATAGAAATGTGATTTGTCCTTTTCATATTTGTTCACTTTTTTTTAATTGTATCCTTTGGTATATATGGTTGTGACTACTTTCTTCCACTATTTGATCTGAGGAAGTGGGTCTGGCCCACGAAAGCTCATCATCTAATAAACCATCTTGTTAGTCTTTAAAGTGCTACATTGTCCTGTATTTTGCTTCAAACAAGTGAGGACCTTGTTTTCTTCCACAATACATTGAAAATACTTTTGTGCTAATAACATTATAGTAATTTAAAATGTACTGAGCTGTATACACTGGCTATTAAGGGGAAATGATCGGTAACATTTTAAATTGAAATGGCACTTCTAACTGTGCTGGGTTTGGTCACAGAGATCTCTTCAGAGTGTCACTTGATGTTCTGAGAATACCACTGAGTACACCTCCCTGTCCTCTGGGGTACCCCACCTCCCAATACTGCTGAAGCAGAGCCTCTGGTCTTGCGCAGCAATGACACCAACTCTGTGCCACAGCAAAGCAACACAGACAATGAGAACACTTCTTGGAAGGCTCAGTCAAAGGGACCTGACACAGTCCCCAGGTGCACAGCCCCAGTGGGATTAGAACCCCTGATAAATCTGTCTTCCTCTTTACAAAGTTTATACAGAGCAAGCTCAGAACTTGTTTGCCTGTCTCTATCAATGAGAGACATGCACAGATATTCCTCCCCCGTCCTGTAACAATTGTTTATACTGAGTTTGATAATAAACAGAAGTGATTTTATTAAGCATAAAAGTAGGATTTAAGTGGTTGCAAGTGATAGCAGACAGATCAAAGTAAGTTACTAAGCAAAATAAACCAGCCAAACCTAATATATTAAGAGAATTTGTTACAAATCATAGGCTGTGTCTACACTACATGCCTCTGTCGGCAGAGGCATGTAGATTAGGGTTGTAGGCAAAGGGAAACGAAGCCGCGATTTAAATGATTGCGGCTTCATTTACATTTACATGGCTGCCGCGCTGAGCCGACAAACAGCTGATCAGCTGTTTGTCGGCTCGTGCGCTAGTCTGGACGTTCCCCCTGTCGACATCAAAGCCCTTTGTCGGCAGCCCCGTTATTCCTCGTGGAATGAGGTTTACCGGGGCTGCCGACAATGGGCTTTGATGTCGACAGGGGGAACGTCCAGACTAGCGCACGAGCCAACAAACAGCTGATCAGCTGTTTGTCGGCTCAGCGCGGCAGCCATGTAAATGTAAATGAAGCCGCGATCATTTAAATCGCGGCTTCATTTCCCTTTTCCAAAACAACAAATCTACATGGCTCCGTCGACGGAGCCATGTAGTCTAGACGTACCCATAATGTCTCACCCTAGTTCTTAATTCAGGTAAAGTCCTTCTCAGGCTAGAGATGTCCTTTCTGATCTGGGACCAGCAGTTCCCCTCCACCCCTATTGTTACAGTCCTTTGTTTCCAGGTGTTTTCATGTACCTTCTCTGGGTAGGGAGGCAGTCTGCCAAGCCAGCTGAGGGCAATCATTGTTTATTTCCCTTGCCTTATATTTAATTTCCCTAAGGCAGGAAGCCTTTGGGTATGTCTACATTTGCACCCTCTTTCGAGAGAAGGATGCAAATGCAGCTGAGCGAAATTGCAAATGAAGCACGGATTTGAATTTCCCGTGCTTCATTTGCATATTCTCGTTATGGTGCTATTTTGAAAAAATAAACGCTGTCTAGACGTGGTTATTTAGAAAGAAAACCCTTCTTCTGAAATAACTGGTAAACCTCGTTGTAGGAGGAATAAGGGTTATTTCAGAAGAAGGGTTTTCTTTCTAAATAACTGTGTCGAGACAGCGTTTCTTTTTGATATTTAAATCCCGGCTTCATTTGCAATTTCGAATGTCTATATTTGCATCCCTCTCTCAAAGGAGGGTGCAAGTATAGATATACCCTTTGTTTGGTTCCCTAACCCAGGGCCATTCTTAGGCATAGCACCACACTGGTGCCCCAAATTCAGTGGTGCCCTATGCTGCCTATGGCTAGGGACGGGATTTGAGGCAGTGCAGGCTCCGGCACTGGCTGCCTCTCCCCCCACAGCCTCAGCACCGGGGCTCCGGCAGTGCTCAGCCCCATCCTCTGGCTGCCCTCATCCCTATGTGCTGCACTCAGCCCCTGCTCCCCCAGCAGTGGCGAGTGTGGGACTGAGGACTTGGCTAGAGCAGGGGACAGCCAAGTGCTGCCAGCAGCTAGAGAGAAGCTGTGTTTTCCCCTTGAAAGCACCATTTCTTTCCAACTACTGACTGCACAGCTTCCCCCTGTTCCTCCTGCCACCCACCTTTGCCCACACCTCCCCCGTGCTGCCCTGAGGCTGCAGATGAGCCTCCCTCCTTGCCCGGCTCCAGCCTTGCCAAGTCTCCCAGACCCAACAGACCAGACACCATTTGATACAATAACAAATAATGAGATGCATGCTTGGGTTACCCTTCATTGCCATTGGGTTAGTATCAGCAAGAGGTTGCAGGAAAAATCTTCACAGCTCCTAATGGAGCTTTACACTGACTTATACCAGTTGAGGATCCGGGCCCTGTGTTTGACAGGAGCTATGAAAAAGGGGATCACAGGACCAAATTTTTCAGTTGGGTATGTGCATAAGACTGATGTCAGAGTGCGGTGCTTGGAAAAATCTCTTGTAGGTCATACCCATCTGCTCCTTCCCTTGTGGAGCCCATGCAAGTGTTCCCTACAGTGTATCTTGTGCATTGTCCAATCCAATTTTAAATAACGGATGGGGCTTCCCCCACTTCCCTGGGGATGCTACCCCACAATTTAATACAGCTCGGTGTTAGCAAGATTTGCTGATAGCTTAATTTTTCCTTTGTGGGACTGAACGCTAGAGCATGATTGAGACATGAAGGAAGACTGGCAGTTGCAAGGCTAGAGCTATTTAGCCACTTTCTAGCTATGCTTTTTAATATTAGCAAGTCAGAAATCCTCCCTTAATAGGGTGCTTGTTTCTAGTCCTGGTGGGTGGCAAAAAATTGGACCTCTTTTTTTTTGTTTGTTTGTTTGTTTTTTGCTTTTGCAGAATAGTGCGAGTTATTGGAGGTAAATGTCAGCCATTTCCAAGATTTGCTGACTATGACCTTTTCTTTCCCTTTGAGGCTTGCACAGCCAGACTCCATAACGCACATGTCATAAAAAATGGCAGTACAAACATTTGGGAAGATGTGCACAACTCAATTGTGGCATTTGCAATTTTAGAAATATACTTACTCTAAACTTATGCCAATTTAAACTTTTATACCACACCGTGTAGCCACTCTTCCTAGATACTTACACATGCAGTACAGACAAGCTGTGAGATTCTTCTTTTAAATGCTAAGCATCTTACATTTCAGCTGAAACAACATCTGCACTACATACGCTCTTTTTCCACACACACACACCCCATCCCTTATTATACTTGCCCAAATACTGCTGTTTATGTCACACTCAAAGTGCAAGCTCTCGCAAACTAATCCATGCCATAGTTGGTGTGGCTCCTTGCAAACGTATGCTCCTCACATCCATTCATACCTCCCTGGGATGTGCTCCAGTCACTTTCTAGGTCTCCACAGAGATGAGCTCTGTCTGCACAGAGGGGATCTTGTTTTTATTTCATTCTGCAGCTGAGGAAATATACAGTAGTGACAGGGAGTCTTGGGAAGCTGAATACAAAGATTCATTTTTGCAAGCTGCTCATTACCATGCAGTATTGGTAAAATTCCTCTCAAAGAGCGGCTGTTCAAATTAAACATGAAGCAGTCTGCCAGAGGAACAGAAGCTGAGTTGGCTCCTCTGGTGAGGTAAAGCAGTGTAGCTCCATTGAAGGTGAGAGGTTTTGCTGACTTACACCAGCTGAGGTTTTGGCCCTCAATCTGTTTCAGTAGCCTGATGATGACAATGGATAACATTCAGACCTCCCTGAGGAGAACCCCAGTATTTTCATTTCAGTTCTGAACTAAATTAGCTAAGATTAAAAGAGTGTCATTGCGGTCAGTCTGCAGCTGCTCACGTGGTGGTTTAGATGGAAATTGCAATGTAATGCATATAGACATTTCTAATCAACATCACAATAACTTAATGCAACAAGTGGACAGCAGTAACTGGAAGTTTGTTTATAAACATTGTGCAGTCCTGACTCACGGTTGAAGCCTTGGGTGGAAAAGGGGCACAGAGCACTGGCTCCAGTCTGGGATGAAGCCATGAGGGGAAAGAGGGGCACACACAGGGGAAAAATATATAGTTCCAGTTCCTCCTGCAGCTGAAAAAGAGATGCAGAGCCCCAGTTGCGACCAAAACCACAAGTTGGGGACGCAGAGCCCCAGGTCTGCCCCTGCCAGCTGACACAAGTCACAAAATGCATGACTTCCCTGACCTCCTTAGTGATAGAAATGTAGCCGTTCTTGCCATTTTAACCAGAAAGGACACTCTCTCAATGACTTAACCACCTGCATTCTGCTACAAAGACCTTTTACATCTGCACTTGAAAGGGAATCCTCTGAACTGTCATTCATGTTAAAATTCAACACTTTCCAAAAAGGACTCAACAAACACTTGAACTATCTCACCCATTACCAAGATAGTTTCCCCAATTATCACCTCTAATACCATTAACTCACAAACATCCCACTCTCCCTACCTCTAATATCATCAATTCACAGACACTTACCTTCCTTCCTCCCCCCCCCCCCCTGCATCCCCCTCCTGTTCTGCAATGTGATTTGTCCTTTTCATATTTGTTCATTTTTTTAATTGTATCCTTTGGTATATATGGTTGTGACTACTTTCTTCCACTATTTGATCTGAGGAAGTGGGTCTGGCCCACGAAAGCTCATCATCTAATAAACCATCTTGTTAGTCTTTAAAGTGCTACATTGTCCTGACCTCCTTAGTGATCACACGCTACTTCTTCTCAGGACCCCTGCTTCATTAGTGCACAAGATGGACCTGCTGTAAGGATGAATTCAGACTGTATGTGAAGGAGACTGTTGTCCACAGTAACCCATTTTATTTGTTACCAGAGTTGGAAAGTGTGCAGTGAATGAAGCAGGGAATGGGAGAAAGAGAAAAGATGGTCTCATGATTAAAGCAGTTCAGTTCTGCTCTAGATAACAGGATTCCATGCCTGCCTCTGCCACAGAGTTCCTCTGTGATGCAGGGCAAGTCTCTTCACAGGCGGCCACTAATTGTTTTCTGGGCTCGTGACTTGAGATCTGGGTGTCTGATTTACAGGGGTGCTCAGTACTCTCCATTGCATCTGAAGACAATGGGGCTGTGCTGTGAACAGATGAAGAGTTTTATATAATGGTAAGTATTCTGCAAAAACAACCTACTCTTCTTTCCCAGCTCCCCTCATCCCAGCCACTTGTCTAATATGTATCTCCCATTTTTCTCCCTGCCCTCATTCCCATGGGCTTCTCTCCCTTTCCTGCTCTGCCTCTCCAAGCTCCTCATCCAATCTGTCTTCCAAGTGCTCCACCACACCCCCGAAACATTAGAGACACCACCTAACCATCAGCTTCACCATCAAAGGCTTGTTCACTTGTAGATCTATTGTGATATATGCCAGCAATGCCCCTCTGCCATGTAGATTGGACAAAACTGATAGTCTGTATGCAACAGAATACATGGACACAAATCGGACATCTAGAATGGTAACACAAAAACCAGTGCAAGAACTTTGTAACCTCCCTGGACACAGTTACAGACTTCACAGTTGCCATCCTCAGGCAAAAAAACCTTCAAAAATAGGTTGCCACATGAAACTGCTGAGCTGTAATTTATATGCAAATTTAAAATTATCAGAATGAGTCTGGATAGGGCCTGGAAATGGCTTGCTTATTACCATAAGTAATTTTCCACATTAGTATCAGAGAGGTAGCCATGTTAGTCTGAATCTGCAAAAGTGGCGAGGAGTCCTGTGGCACCTTATAGACTAACAGAAGTGTTGGAGCATAAGCTTATGTATATGACGAAGTGGAACTTTGCCCACAAAAGCTTATGCTCCAACACTTCTGTTAGTCTATAAGGTGCCACAGGACTCCTCGCCACTTTTCCACATTAAGTATTTTCCTCCTCTTATCCACATCCACCCTGATTGAATTAGCTCTGATGTAACACTCCCATCTCTGTACCTCTACCATCTATTTCTTTTTCTTTCACTTTGCAACTCACTTCATCACATGCGCAATACACAAAAGCTTGTGCCATAATAAAATTGTTAGTCTTCAAGGTGCTGCCAGACTCTCTGTTGTTTTAGTTTACACTGTCAATCGGCCAGATTTTCAGAGTTGACCAGAACACCAAGCAGTACTAAGGTGGTATACGGCCACGTTTTTCTCTTCCTCATCCATCCCTTTATTCCTGCATGAAGTGCGCCTCTGCTGCAGTGAAAAACTTGGCTCCTTGGATACAGCCCTGATTTTGATACATATCCACTGTGTGACTTAGCCCCCGGAATCTCTTTCCTGTTGTGTAAGTTAGTTATATGGCTACATCTTGCTACTACTGCAATAGGAACTTTAGAAATGCTAATAGGTTAGCTAACAAAGACACATCTCACATTCCCAACTAATCTTTGTAGAAATGTTACACTGAATGTCTCCTGCTGGGTGGTTTCAGATTATTAGCCTGAAACTCCTAGATGGAGAATGCAATATTTTCTGCTTCATTCTCTTGTAGTCTTATAGAGGACTGGGGGAACCAGCATGAGACTGTAGCATAGAAGCTTTGAGCTCTATTTAAAGTCAAATGAGAAGAGAACATGCTTTATAAAATGGCAATAAAAAGCCAAAAATAAATACAGGAGAATTAATGGGTTGCAGTGATTTACAAGTAAATTGTTCCAATGAGGATTTGGTCTCCATAGGGTGCTGGGTACATACTTCCCATGTACTACCCTTGTGTTTGTCCTTGGCAATGGAAAGAGGAGAATAACTACTTCCCCATCTCCCCTACATATGCAAATTTGGATTCAGTCTGCCAGATTCTGTTGATACTTTGTACTAGCCAGGAATGACTGGGGGCTTTTAACCACAGAATTATTGTCTAGAGTGCTGGTAACCTCTGGGACTGTAGATACCAACTCCTGCTGGGTGGTAGAGAGAGAAAGATGTGGTAGTGGCAAGGGAGGAAGGGTGGTTGTTTTTCGATAATTCTGGTCAGGGGACTGAATCAGGATTAAAGTAGAGTCTCTTAAGAGTAGTGCATATCATAACTTTATTACAGTGTGGAATGTCATTATGGTGCTTTGTTCTCCCAAAAGATTTCACAGCTCCTCATTCCTCATTACATGCAGCAGTACAATACATCCTGCAAACTGCCAAGGACACAAATAGTGCTTTAGAAACAATTAGAAGTGTGTAGCTCTTCCTTTCTGCTGAAACTGCCAGCTGTGGTTGAAGTGTACTGGAAGACAGAAGTTAGCTCTATCCACCAACAGGCCCTATCGGGGGGGGGGGGGGGGAGCATTTGGCCCTGGCCTCAGGAGACAAAGAGGCCTCAAATTTTGACATTTTTCTACCAAGCCATTTTCATTTATTATACACCTTGCAGTTATATCAGAGACAACAAAAGAATTTTATTAGAGGAATTTAGTAACGGGAACATGTTAGCAGACAAAATGTCAAGACATTGAAATAAAACTATCAGGGCTGTAGTAAATAACACCACCAAACCATTATTATATAATATTAGTTGTGAAGTGTATATACAATTAAAATTGTATATAACCAATAGCTTTTAGCTATTTTGCTAAAGGGGTTTAAAAGAACCCCTTTGTAAAAATGAAGCAAAGATTTGTAAGTGGTGCAAGTAAGAGATGTGTACCTTTAGTGTGGTATCAGTAGTACCAGTACATGAATAAGTTTGCCCTCTAGGATTCTGTCAATTGGCATCTATCCTCCTCCACTAAATTGGAATGGCAAAGCCGGCATCATTGTTCTACTGGTTAGAATAAAACCACAACCAGGTGATGCAACCCACAGTGTAACCATTACTCATGCCTGTTGCTGCTGGTCACATGTAAATGATGTAATAGTTGGGTCCGTTGACAATGAACTGCTCTTAGAACTGACTTGAGGTCTTAGGCAAGGAGCATCATAATGAGTCAGAATCATAATTATAAGGTAAAAGCCCAATTCCTCTGCTTGTATAACTCCTTTTAAATGAATGGAGTTACATCAGTAGATGATATAACTAGAAGTGATTCCTTTCCAGTGGGCACCTGACTTCAGAACATCAAGTGAGATAGTCAGAAAAGAGACCTCTTACGCAACAAGATCTGATTCCTGTTTGTGTTTATACGGTCTCCTGAGTTAATAGCAAAGTGACTTAGTAGAAATAGGAAAGAGGGAGCTAAAATTCTACCCAGGGTTACTCCAGTGTAGCACTGTGAAAAACCAGTTGCAACTGAGGTAAAACTTTAGTCTAGCAAAATCTTTTTTGATGCTGCTGGTGCATGAGCTAGTAAGAACCTAGGCTGACTACATATTGCTGGGAGATAGCCATATAAATGTGCGTGTGTTTGCTTTTAAACTGAACAAAATAGGTCTGGATGTTAGAAGGTTATTACAACCCAATCCTCCTTCCTAATTTTGTTAACAGACTTGAATTTTTTTTTAAGGGTAGCAAGTTTAATTTGCTTTTCTCCATTAAATCTCGATCAGCCTCAGCAAGCCTTATAATTATTCCTTTTTACTGGGGTGTTTGAAATAATTATGTAATACTCCTTAATTTAAAGGTGTTTTTTGTTAAAAGTATGGGAATAAAAATTATTCTAACTAAACGGCAGTTATTAATGATTAATTCTGCTGGAGCATGGTTCTCTTTGAAGTAGCACTCTGGGGACTTATTGATTAGCAATAACACAAAGTGCCTGAGTTTTCTATTTGAAATGTAAAAAAAAAAAAATTGCAAAGGTTGCTGGTATAGCATGAAAACCTCACTGATTGAACAATTTTCCCAGCAGGAGACTGTAAGGACAGAAGAGTAAAAATAATTATTATATGAAGGCCTAGTTGTTTTCATATTGACTTTATATTTAAAATAAAATAGGGATTGTAAATAGAAAAATTCATTGACCTAATGTTATGGAATCCAAATATCAGCTGTTAGGCAATGTGAAATTTAACAGGACCACTAGACTAGAGATCATGCATAACAGAGCTGCCTGTCCCTTTATAGTATGCTGATGTTGCTGACCATTCCTTGTTTATGAATAAAAACTATTAACACTGTTAATTCAAAACAGCTGTCTATTCCAGTACAATGGTAGCATCTTGAAACATTGCTGTTTTGTGCCGCCTGGAGATCCAACACGTGCTGTCTTGTAGCAGTAGACAGCTGAGAAATCTATTTACAAAACTATATTCAAAGCCAAATCCTTTAAACCAAATGAATGCAGTTGGGAGGGGGGGAGGCGGAGTGTGTGTGTGGTGGTTGGTGGTTGGTGGTTGTGGTTGTTGGTGGTTGTGGGTGGTTGTGTGTTTGTACAGTGTCTGCTTCAATGAGTCCTGACCCTAATTGGGATCTGTAGGTGCTACCAGAATATTAATAATATAAGGTGTGATATGCCCAGGAACTATTTGTATAGTAGGCCAGTAGTTTCAAGCCTGAGTTCCTAAAATTAGAATCTTAAATGAAAATGGGTTAATCTTCAAAGATGCTGAGCTCTGGCAACTCCCAGTGATTTCAATGAGAATAAGTTCTCTGTGTTTATGAAAATCAAGCCAGTTTTAATTCAGTTAACTTAATGTGGATTTAGGAACATAAGAATTGTCATACTGGACTGGACCCAGTGTTCCTTTAATCCAGCATCCTATCTTTCCTACAGCAGCTGCTTAAAAGGAAGGTGTAAGAGCCCTGCAGTAGATAAGTGTAAGACAATCTGCCCTTCATATAAATCTCATCCCAATCTCTAATAGTCAGATTTTCTTAAGCTCTGAAACTCACAGTTGAAACTCTGAAACTAACAGTATCCTGTTAAAAATGTGATAGTTATATGTTATGTTATTCCACTTCAGCTCATCTGATGAAGTAGGTTGTGCCACAGAAGCTCATGATACTAAATATTTTTGTTAGTCTCTAAGGTGCCACATTATAACTCTAGATATTCTTTTTAGCTAATTATAATTAGCCAGTCTTTCTTGAATCTTGTTAAACTCTTGACATCCTGAGGCAATGAGTTCCACAGTCTGTCTATACAGTATATTGAGTTCCATTGTCTACACATGGTAATGAGTTCTACAGTCTGTCTATACATTCTGCCCTGCCATGGCCAGTGCTTCCTTTTATCAGTCTTGAATTACCTATCTTTTAACTTCATTGGAAGTCCCCTTGTTTTTTCATTACAAATCATGAAGAATAATGGCTCATGTTTTGCTTTCTTTATGCCATTCCTTATTTCATATATTTTTCTCATGTTCCCTCTTATTACTCTCCTTTCTAAGGTGAACAATCCCAATCCCAGTCTGTCTCCGTAGAGTTTTTTTCCCCAGGCCTTTGATCATTAATTTTGCCCATCTCTAATTTTGCAACATCCTGTTTTGAAATGGAGAGAGCAGGACTGCAGGCACTATTCCAGATGAGGCTGTACCATTAATTTATACTAGAATTTCCAAATTAGTCTCCATCCTTTTTCCTCTTGTTTGCTTTCTAGACTGCAGCTACACATTGAACCGAGTTCTTCACTGAGTTGCATAAGCATGCAAGTTTGAAAACTCAGGCCTCAATTTTCACTGTATGACAACGTAAGTAATAACTAGTGCTGGGGAAATTAGGATTCCATCCCTTATCTTTACTGTCCCTGTGCCATCTTCCCTTGCCCCAAAAAGGCCCAATGTTTAGTGTGTGGGGAACAGATTGTACTTTTTTGCATTGGCTCTCTCACCAGGAGGCTTATTTAAAGCACCACATTATAACTTGAACTGCTTTAAGGTTCCTCTGGAATTTTACTGACTGTCTCAGCAGAATGTTTAAGCCATTCTTTACTGCATCATGAAAACATAGCACCATGTTTTGTCTTCACTTGCCATCCTGCAGCCCCACTGATGCCACTGGGGTTGCATATAGTGTAGGCTGAAGGAGGGTCTGAAGGAATGCTTCCTTGACAGGTAGCTGGGAGGGGGAAAGATTTGGGGTATCTTTTATGTTATCCTCTTGCTCTGCTTACATATTCAACAGAGAGTGGTTTCAAAGTGATCAGCTTCAGCTGGTGTTGGGTACAAATCACTTTAGTGCTGAATGCAGGGGTAGGGGGCTATGGTTAGCAATGTTGTAATTATTGTGGGAATATGGAGAAGAAGGACTGTATTAACCTGGCCCAAATGAGGGTGACACCCTCAGTTGAAAGAACCTCTCTAACTTGAATGTCAGAGCCCTGTGAAATAAGAGAGGTGGGGACAGGTGTCCCAGCCAGGAGGCTACAAATCCTCCCCAAGGGTCCTCCCTGGACTGGTTTAACCTGTTCTCTTCTCCCTCCCCTTCCCCTTCCCACACCCCCAATCGAAGACAAAAATTAAATAGGCTTCATTCGGAATATCTTGATGTTAAATACTCAAATCACAGCTGAGCTCTGTGTAGGTAGGACTGTGTTTTTGCCTGGCCTAAGGGCAAAAAATCACTGGGAGCTGAAATCACTTGAGATGGGGCAGTGTTTCTGCCCAGCCTGCAAAGAACTGAAAATTACTAAGTGACTGACATGCAGAGATCAAGCAACAAGAGTGGTGATCAGGTGGCCAGCACGGTGGCAGTGATGAGGCATAGTGAATGGCCAGCAGGGTGGCTGATGGAGAGATGCAGTGAGCAGGCGGCCAGCAAGAGCAGTGAGCAGATGGCTGGCAGGAGTGGCTGGTGAGCAGCTGGCAGCATGGTGGCAGACAGGAGTGGCAAATGAATGCCTGAGCAGTGGAGCAAGTAAGATGCCTCTTTACCTCCCCTCCACCCAGGGTGGGAGGTGGACTCTGCAGCCGCACCTCTAAACACTGGGTCTGCACTGACCACGGACAGCAACTATATGTGGAATGCTGAGATGGGTCGGACTCCTGAAAGGGACATTTGGGTTGCTGGACTTAAGAACCTAAGGCAAAAAGGAACACTGCCCAGCTTACTTGGGGGTGGATCTTTTACTCACACTTCATGTATGAACCTGATTGCAGTGTTCTCTCAAATTAATGCCGAGTTACTTCCCTCCTTTTATTAAAAGTTCCTTTTCTACACTCAGACTCTGTGCTTTGTCTGGGGGAAGTATTGCTTTTCAGAGGTGCCCAGGATCACGTGTAAATTTCCTAGGTTACTGGGTGGAAGTTTGAGACAATTCTGTGTTGTAGGGTTACCATATTTGAACTTTCAAAAAAGAGGACACTCCCGAGAGGGAGGGTATCTGTATCAGTATCTACCAATGCACGTTGTATTAACTCACGTTGTATAACACATTAATACAACGTGAGTTGGTAGATACTGATACAGATACCCTCCCTCTCGGGAGTGTCCTCTTTTTCGAAAGTTCAGATATGGTAACCCTACAACACAGAACTGTCTCAAACTCCCACCCAGTAACCTAGGGTGTGTCTAAACTACATGCCTCCGTCGACGGAGGCATGTAGATTAGACAGATCGGCAGAGGGAAATGAATCGTGAAACCAGGTTTACCTGTGCCGATCAAGAAAGGCTTCTTTGTCGGCGCGGCGCGTCCAGACTGCCCCGATCTGCCGACAAACAGCTGATCGGCAGAGCGGGGCAGCCATTTAAATTTAAATGAAGCCGCGATTATTTTAATCGCGGCTTCATTTCCCTCTGCCGATCTGTCTAATCTACATGCCTCCGTCGACAGAGGCATGTAGTTTAGACACACCCCTAGTGTTGTATCCATGGAAGGAGCTCCTAGATATTAAACATGGCTCTGGTTGCTGCTGGCTCCACCTGGCAGAAGGGTTACATAACTAAGGATAGTTTTAGATCCCTTGAGTCCCTGGAGGGTCTTATTTGAAAATTAAACATCTGATGTGCCAGGAAGTTCTAATCAAAATCTATTTTCATAACCTCCCTTCATTGATTTTTGCTTAAACAAGCTTACAGTGTTGCTGTAAGATGGACATTGCATCTTCTTAGAATTTGATGAGATAACATGATCTTGGTAACTAATTGACCAATCATTATCAGTGGTAAATAGGTCAATGGAGGGATGATAGGAGTTACTATAGAGAACTTTCTGGGTGTCTGGCTGGTGAGTCTTGCCCACATGCTCAGGGTGAGTCTTGCCCACATGCCATATTTGGGATCAGGAAGGAATTTTCCTCCAGGGTAGATTGGCAGAGGCCCTGGAGGTTTTTCGCCTTCCTCTGTAGCATGGGGTACAGATCACAGCTGGAGGATTCTCTGCATCGTGGAGTCTTCAAAGTATTTGAAGGCTTCAATATCTGAGATATAGGTAAGAGGATTATTCTAAGAGGGGGTGGGTGAGATTCTGTGACTTGCACTGTGCAGGGGGTTCAGTCTAGATGATCATAATGGTCCCTTCTGACCTTAAAGTCTATGAGTCTATGAGCATTTACAAATATTTGTATGAAACCATAGTTTTATCACCATCCAGTAAATAACTAGAGTTCCAACAACCTTTTGCATTCTGACATGCATTCTGATTGAGAGACCCAAGATTATTACTTGGTCTGTGCCTATATAAGTATCCCCTAACCATCCCTGTCTTGTTTCTTAGTGCTGGTATGATTAACATTTGTTAATAATGAACTTACACAAAAAATCTGCATCAGCAGCGAAGAGCAATATTGCCCTCTCAGTATCATCACAACAGCTTCCTGTGCAACACAGTACAAATCTGCCTCAGAGGAGAGGCAAGCTCATCTGGTATTCAGGACACAATGCAGCTGAAAAATTGTATGTGTGACATGTTCACTGCTTTGCCTGAGTTCCGCACAGCCGGGCTCAACTCATGCAAGCCGTGCCTGACGTGTGATTTAGTAAGGCTGTGAGCAGAGTGAATGAGTAGTGCAGTTCTCGCCTAGGCCAGCTTAGAATTCTGAGCTTGTACTGGTCTGCGGGTTTTCACAAAGCAGAGTTTTGGCTCAGGCCAATCAAAAAGCTTGTTTCTTTGTGGGTTGCCAGGTAGCATAAGCCACTCAAAGTCTTTCTAATCAGAATGAGAGAAGGGGTGGGGGAATGACTACTATTTGACTGGCCAAGAAAGGTTAGACTGCAGTGGTTTGTTTTGCCACAATAATTTGGCAGTCTTTGCCATACTACTCATAGAAATTATTCTCTGAAAAAGTCAGGCTAAGCCTTTTATAAGAGTGGCATCTTGATTTTACACGGGTCTTAGGGGAACCCCAAAGCTTTAAATTCTAGTGAAATTGCAGGAAGTCTTCAAAAGCTTGAGGGAGCTCTAATCATACCTATTTGAAATGTTCACTCGCCTACATTATTTGAGTCCATGCATCATTTTCCTCATGGAGCTAACTCTGTGGCCCAAACAGACAACAAAATTAGGGTAAATTGACACGGACTAACGCTGACTTACAAAACTCAGTGGCTGTGTCTAGACTGACAAGTTTTTTCTGCAAAATCATCTGCTTTTGCGGAAAAACTTGCCAGCTGTCTACACTGGCTGCTTGAAATTCCGCAAAAGCACTTACGATCTAATGTAAGATTGTCAGTGCTTTTGCGAAAAAACTATGCTGCTCCCATTCGGGCAAAAGTCTTTTTTCGAAAGACTTTTGCACAAAAGGCCAGTGTAGACAGCAGAGATTTCTTTTCCGCAAAAAAGCCCCGATCGCAAAAATGGCAATTGGGGCTTTTTTGCGGAAACGCGTGTCTAGATTGGCCACGGACCCTTTTCTGCAAATGTGCTTTTGCGGAAAAGCGTCCTGCCAATCTAGACGCTCTTTTCCAAAAATGCGTTTAACAGAAAAGTTTTCCGTTAAAAGCATTTTCGGAAAATCATGCCAGTGTAGACGTAGCCAGTGAGTCATTTGTGGGGTCTGAAGATTTGGGACAAGGCTATCCATGAGCACAACCACAACTCCCGTGGCCATGGTAAGTGCTGTTCCCTTTCCTATCTGCCTGGTAACCTTTGCACATCATAGTAAGCTGATTTCTAACGTTCTCCTAAGGGTTTCAGTGGAAGGGTGGTCTTATGGTTAAATTAAGGGACTGGCATCTGTGACAGACTTCTCTTGGGACTGTGACCAAATTGCTCTGTCTCCCTGTGCCTCAGCTTCCTATAGGAACCATCTCAATACACAAAGGAGGCGAGACAGGGAGCAGTATCATCCCCATTTTAAGCTCTATCTCTTTTTAAATACATACACAACATAATGCCTCTAGGTGACATTGTAATACAAGTAATATGTGTATATTGTCATGACCTCAGCAATGATTACTGGCAAGAGTTGTATGTGCGGGGGCAGCCAAAGTTGGAACTTAGATCCCATCTAGAACTAATACTCATTTAGAAGACCCAGATATAAGGCTGTCCCTTGACCTAGTTATACTGCAGTTTAAAAAAGCAGTGTTGAGGGAACCAGACCATTCTCTTTTATCTGTTCAAGGCTTTATTCTAGTTACAGGGTCATCAACAGTGCTGACGGCAAGTCTTCAAAAATCATGAGTCATCCCTCAATATCCTGAAATCATCTTAAAACCCCTGAGACTATAAAATAAATTTTGGAGTAGTTCTTATTTGCTTTCCAGTTTTTGAGCCTTTAGGGTACACTTGGGTCAGCTTTTCTCTGCTGCCATGAGGTCTAGGAACGTACTTTTATAAAACCAAAAGCTGAGATTCTCACCTAATAACAGGACTCCAGAAGATGGGGTTTAAAAAAATATATAACTGATGTGAGGCAGGGGAGACGTGGGAGGGGCATACATAGCCATAAGCCCCTTCCTAACATGCTGAGTGGGAACAACGGGCCAGTGGCAGAGCTGGAAGGGAAAAGGTGAAATTAGAGCTTTTATTTTTCCAGTTCTGGACACACTGCCTGCTGGGTATTAAGAGGGCTTATCCCTTCATCCTCCTCCTGCCTTCCTGGTCCTTCTCATGTGAACAGAGAACTGCAATACCCAAAGTCCAGTGACACAAACAATTCACTACTTATTGGGGCTAGCTTCCAGCAAGCATGCATCCAGTTTCCTTGCCTTTTTTCCCTTTTTCCAAACTTACTTCCTGTTTGTCCCCAATGTATGAAGTAAATAATTTCAGGTCCTTAACCAGTCATTCTACGGAAATTTAACTAACCAATCCTAACACATTGTAATATGATTATCTAACCAGTCATATATCACTGCCTTAAGAGGTTTACAGCCAGCGTAATTAATTATACAGCAGACAGAAATGATCCAAGAACCAGACAGAGACCATAAAGAAACAATAGAAAGGTGGGGAGGATAATAACAAAACAATAAAGAAATAAGAATTTCACAAGCCCAACTGCTGATAGGTGGGTCCTTGACTGACAAAGTTAGCAACCCAAGTTTTCTTAAAATCTTCTAGGCTGTTCCCTTTATCTGGAGGCGATAGATTGGACTGCCTTTCTAACAGCCCTAAATTACTTTATTTCGATGTGACTGGTTTGAAATGTCAGGACATGACTGTACTTCTCCCAATTTATGGATGCTCCTGCTGCTTAGCCAAAAGCCTTAGCTTAAGAACAAGGCCTCAGATTATCATATGTAGATGGATTGAGATTTTGATTTTGTTTTTGTATTCCTGTAATTAGCAAAATGGTAACAATGCACCTACATTCTTAAAATATAGGCCTTCAGTGCAGCAGTGCAGTGGCTGCATTCTTCCAGGCAGTTGCTGTGTCACACCAGGCAGCGTCCCTGGCAGGCAGCATAACTAAAGGCTATGAGAAGACAGAGTGGTAATGTGACATTGGGAGGGGATAGGGAGAGTGTGAGAGAGAGGGAGGGGGAACTGGGCTGGGGATGGAAACAAGTCATGTAGGGGAGTTGCTTATTATGGGCCTAAGCCATGGATGTGGTTGTTAAACTAAGCTGCCTGTTCTCAAAATGTTATATCTCAGGCTCTCTTCTCCCATTCATGTGAATGTCACCATGGGTAAAAGCACATGGAACATTTAAGTCCAATGCCAGCTGAAGGTATCTATTTTATGTTCAAATTCCAGACTCTCACACTGGGATACAAACACCTAGAATACTGCTGGACTCGTACACAAAAAGTGTTACTGTGAGAGGAACAAAACATTTTTAAAGGGATGGAGAAAACAGGTTTGAACTAGGGATGTAATGGTGTAGTCAATTAACCAATTAACTGATAAGCAAAAGTTTATAGGTTAAAGCTATAAACTACATCCATCCCTCCCCTCCCCTCCACCCAGTAAATTTTTTAGCAGGATGGCCAGTAATCTAGCTTAGTCCTGGCTTGCGATGAGTCTGGGACCTACTCCTGCTGCAGCTTTGCATTTAAAGTGTATCAGAAGCTAGGCTGGCAGGAAGCCCGGCTCAGTTCTGGCTCATGCCAGGTCCGGGAGCACAAACCCTGTCCCCCTGCCCCAGAGGGACTGCTGCCACCTTTCGCTGCTGCCTCTGTATCAGGCAGCCAGTCTGCGAGGGGAGCTAGTTTTTAAACTGGCTCTCCTCGCAGACCAGCTCACGCCTGGCACCCCACACTGTATCAAAGGCATCAGCAAGGAGTGGCAGGGGACTCTTTGGAAGTGAGGCTGGAGCGCACTGGCTGCTGGCCCCACCTCCCAGATACTATAGAGTAGCCGACTAACTGATAAGAATTCATGAGGTTACTCGACTATTCAATTAACCGATATTTAACATCCTTAGTTTGAACTCTCTACATTTTGTAAATCAAATATAATTTTTTTTATTGGGCAAGCTGTGTGTTGAGTTGTTTCATTCCCTTCTCTTTGACATGATGAATCTTATATTTGTTAGTTGTTTAACAAAGGGAATCATGGTCAGTGTATCGAGGGAGAGGGGGAGCTTTATTAAAGTGTCTGCTATTCAGGTATGTGTTGATGTAGTGGGGCGGAGTGGCTGCCCACTGACCCAAAGAGGGAGGAGCCCCTCCCTGAGCCCCAGCTCCTGACCCCAGCAGGCCACCTGACCAGAAGCAAAGGGGCAGGGCTAGGGATATAAAAGGCCTGCTGGAGCGGCCAGTTGGAGGGAAGTCGCCAGAAGAGCCAAAAGCCTCCCCTGCACCCTAAGCAAGGAGCTGGGCCTGGGACAAGCTGAAGATTGGCCTGGACTCCTAGGGTCCCAGCTGGATGACGAACTGGAAGGGCTGCTTACCTGGCCGAAGGTTCCAGAGCACTGAAGTCCAGAGGACCTGCACTGGACACAGGTACCTCCCAAGGGAGAGAGTGGATAAAGCCCAGGGGTAGCCGATCATCATTTGGCTGAGCCAGAACTGGGTCAGTGTGGTGCAGTCCGGATCCCCGTTGACCCAGCAGCAGTTTACAAAAATAAATGTAACTTTCTAAAACATTTGGGAAGGGACGTTCAAAGTGAGCACTTTGCTGTAAAGATACATCTGCTTCTAAATTAGTGTCCGGCTAATGTCTAAGAGTGTACTAAATCTTCCTGGGTTGAAGAATAAATATAAATCTCTTCCAATTGTCACTAGAAAACAAACACTTCAGAGGCTTTCCTATCTTGTTTGGAGAGAAGAGGACCCTATGACTGTGAACTACATTGACAAGTAGAGAGAACTTCTTGAGTTCTGTATCCAGCCAGGCCACTGACTTGCCATGTGGCTGTGGATATGACTGGAAAGCTTTGCCTCTATTTTCCCAGTTGAAACTGGCTCAAAGGAGCACAGGAAGAATCAGTGATTGTATAACGCTGTGCAGTGCTTATTGTGTCTATGCTTACAGTGCTATAAAAACTATGGTTTTAAAGATAACAAAATATAGGCCAAAGGTATTACTTGCACAACGGTCAGTTAGTGAAATCCATTCGCTACACTAATATAAATTCAGAGATGTTCCACATCTATGACAAACCTGAAAATGAGTCACTAAAACTGTACTCCAAAGTTGCACACAGGACACTAGCCAGCACATGCCATAAATGTCTAACTCTGCAGCTGCAACACTGTGTGCTGTATATTTTATCTACACCTAGAATGCAAAGGAATGTTAGAAACTGCATTTCTTAGCCCCCCCAACAATGCCATATGTTCTCTTGTTTTAAATAGTGACAATGAACCTACTCTGGGCTCTAGCAAGCTTCTAGGTTTATGTGACTCTATAGTATGTGCAATGAAGGACGTTCTTTTTGTACATTTATATTTCTAGGCATATATAATTGGATGTCTTGGAATTGTTCCTATTGTTTTACTGAGCTGGTATATGCAGGGGATTTCATTTAGCATGTATTTTGGCTTTAATTAATAGCCCATCTTCCACAGATTAGAAGATTGATCTAAAAGCAGATGCCATACTAAATGTGTCCCACCTCCCCTTAATTTAACAGATGTCTTTGAATTGTGATAAAGCTTCTGTGATTGAGACTCTGTCCCGTGGGGGAAATGAGAGAGGCCTGGGAAAATCTACTCATGTACATAAGAGTGCGGCAAGCCCTGAGCCACAGCATGATTGTGTGAAATCAATAACCTTGGAAACTATGTTCTAGCTGAGACGTATCGTGTTTCAATAAAAAACACTGAATCATGTGTCTTGTGGTCCAGGAGACCGTCCCTGGCAAAGTAACAAACATGCCTTACCAATGCTGCTTTGTGAATAACAGTGCTATTAAAACAAATGTTATCCTGTCAGTATACTGTTATGTATTCTAAGCCTAAAATTCAGGACTGGTATGGTGTCCTAACAGGTTGTGCTCTTCATGGTCTTGTGGAAGACCTGGTTTGATTCCCATTTCTGTTCTCTGACTCACTGAGGCTATGTCTACACAACTGGTTTTTTTGTTTTGTTTTTGTTTTTGCATAAGATGCAATGCAAATGAAGCGCTCATTAGCAACTTTTTGCGCTTCATTTGCATAGTCTCTTCCGATCCTTTTTGCGGAAGAGGTTTTTGCGCAAAAACAGTGTAGATGGGTCTGTTTTGCGCAAAAAAGCCCTTTTGCACAAGATCCTTATGCCTTTAAAAAGGAGGTATACAGGATCTTGCGCAAAAGGGTTTTGGTTTTTTTTGCACAAAACAGACCTGTCGACACTGGGGGTTTTTTGCGCAAAAACCTCTTCCACTAAAAGGATTGGAAGAGATTATGAAAATGAAGCATGAAAAGTTGCTAATGAGTGCTTAATTTGCATTGCCTCTTCCACAAAAAAAAGTAGTGTAGAAATAGCCTAAGTCCCTGAGCCTTACACCTTAATCATCTTCAGTAGCACCTTAGTCAGTGGGGGTATGTCTACACTACAGAGTTAGTTCGAACTAACTTAGTTCGAATTAGTTAATTCGAACTAAGCTAATTCGAACTAACGCATCTAAAACTAAAAACTAGTTCGAATTAGCGTTTTGCTAATTCGAACTAGCATGTCCACATTGAGTGGACCCTGAACAGGGCTTAAGGATGGCCGGAAGCAGTGCCGGCAGGGCATCAGATGAGGACTTAGAGCATGGAGATGCTGTCTCAGGCTAGCCGAGGGCTGCGCTTAAAGGGACCCGACCCCCACCCCGGACAGACAGTTCTCAGGGGTGCCCCGCTTGCAAACCAGTCCTGGCTTGGAGTGCCCTGAGTGCCCACACTGGGCACATCACAGCACTCGGCCATCAGACCGGCTGCACTTGCCGCAGGCTGCCATCTGGGGAGAGGGGGTAATTGGGGGGCTGCAGGAGAGCTTCCACCCCCAGAAGCCTGAAGAGCCAGCCCAGTCCTCCCCATCGGGGGCTCGTACCCCATTCCTCCCTCACCTTCTTCCACTTACCCTTCCCTAGCCCCCCTTCTTATTGATGTACAAAATAAAGATAACGTTTCTTCCAACATTGACTCTGTCTTTATTGAACAAAACTGGGAGAGACTGGGAAAAGGAGGTGGGAGAGGGGAAGAGAAAGGCTGGGAGAAGGGAGGGCAACTAACATGATCAGGGGTTGGGAACAGGTCCCAGATGAAGAAAGGCTACAGAGACTGGGACTTTTCAGCTTAGAAAAGAGGAGACGGAGGGGGGACAGGATAGAGGTCTCTAAAAGCAGGGGTTGGGTGGAGAGGGTGCATTCGGAAAAGTTCTTCCTGAGTTCCCATAAAGAAGGACTAGAGGACACCAAAGGAAAGGAATGGGTAGCAGGCTTCAAACTAGTAAGAGAAAGTTCTTCTTGACAAAGCAAATAGTTAACCTGTGGAACTCCTTGCTGCAGGAGGCTGTGAAGGCTACAACTAGAACAGAGTTTAAAGGGAAGTGAGATCAAGTCATGGAGGTTGGGTCCATGGAGTAGTCTTAGCCAGGGGGTAGGAGTGGTGTCCCTGCCCAAAGTTTGTGGAAGGCTGGAGAGGGATGGCACGAGACAAATGGCTTGGTCACTGTCTTCGGTGCATCCCCTCCAGGGTCCCTAGGGTTGGCCGCTGTCGGCAGACAGGCTACTGGGCTAGATGGACCTTTGGTCTGACCCAGGACGGCCATTGTAAGCTCAGGGCTCAGGGTCGGGGGTCTCAGTGGACCCCCTTGATTTTCATGCCAACCTGCTCCTGGGTGGCCAGGCTGGCAGCTCTCCTGCCCTAGACGGCCACTTTCCTGTGCCTAGTGCGGAGATCGTGGACGAGGTCCACGATGTCTGCACTAGCCAGGAAGGTGCCCGCCTCTTGCGGTCCCGGGCAAGCTCCCGGAAGCCGCCAGCCTGGTCCCGGGAAGAGGGGGTGGGCAGGGGGACATCGGGTGGGTGGCTCTGTGCCATGCCAGGTGCAGGGTCTGCTGGCTGGGTGCTGGCAGGCTTGCACCTGGCATGGGCACCGTAACCAGCCCGTGCCCCTTTAAGCGGTCCGGGGCCGGGAGGGGGGCAATAGAGTTTCCCTGGTGTTGGCCAGAGTGGCCACCAGGGAAACCTGGGGAGGGCTAGCCTCCCACTAGTTCAAATTAAGGGGCTACACAGCCCTTAATTCGAACTAGTAAGTTCGAACTAGGCTTAATCCTCGTAAAATGAGGTTTACCTAGTTCGAACTAAGCGCTCCGCTAGTTCGATTTAAATTCGAACTAGCGGAGCGCTAGTGTAGCGCCTATGAATGTTAGTTCGAACTAACGTCCGTTAGTTCGAACTAACATTGTAGTGTAGACATACCCTGGGACTGGATAATAGGGTAAAAGTATTGGGCATAAGAAAAGGCAGCAGAACTTGACCTAATGCTGGAAATGCTTCAGAGAAAGCATGTTAACTATTTAAGGAGAAAGCAGATCATGATGCTCCCCAGTGACCTTCCAGTCAGTTAAGTAGAGAGATACACTGTGGGTAGTTGATACCTTTTATTGGACCAATTTCTGTTGGTGAAGGTACCAGTTCAAGAAATACAGAGAGCTCTTCTTCAGATCGAGGGAAGGATATATTAGGGTATGTCTATCCTGCAAAAACAAACAGACCCAAAATAGTGAGACTCAGAGCTTGGGTCAGCTGACTCAGGAGCATGTTATGGGGCTAAAAATAGCACCAGAGGTATTTGGGATTGGGCTGGAGCCCAAGCTCAGAAAAATAAGTGAAATCTTCAACAGTCATTACATCTACCACTGACAGGATATCTACACAATCCCTGATATCTAACTACAAGGTAACAATCAAATCATATGACAAAAAGGTTGCTGTCATAGTTCTTAATTCTTTGCTATGTCAATGAGGCGAACTGCATCTCTTAGACACACCCTCCTGTGAAGAACTCAAACAAGACCCTATACAACAATTTGCACAGGAATTTAAAGATAGCATCAAATCCTTCCCCAGATAACTAAAAGAAAAACTCTACAGCCTCATTCCCAATGAACCCACCCCAGGGACCTTCTACCTATTTTACAAGAGACAGAAATAAGGGAATCAGGATGGCCACATCATGTCTGCCTCTGGCACTCATCCTGAAGGAATAATACACCTTCTAGAAATTATCCTCAAGTCCCCAAAGGGCCAGCTTCTTCTAAGACATACTGACTTCTCCAGAAACTCCACAACATAACAATCTCCCCCAGAACACCATCCTTGCTGCCATGAATGTTACCTCCCTATACCAACATCCCTCACAAAGATAGAATTGCTGCCTGCCTCAAATCACTATAAGATAATATACAACATGTGGAAAGCCACCCAAAACACATTGCAATCAATGAGTTTGGCGTTCTCACCCATAATAACTTCACACTTAACAACAAACATTCTGTCCTAACCATGGTAACAGCCACAGGCTACTCGGATGACTCCCCAATATGCCAACTTTTCCATGGACCACCTCAAGGAAAAATGTGGCCTAATAAACAATATCACCTCACCAGCTTCTCCTTTCCATAGCCTGCTAGGACCAACTTGGCTACAACAACACTACAAACATCCTGAAGGAAACACCAATTCTCTTCGGCACAACCGTGACTGAATACTTGCATTGTAGGAATTATAAAGTAAGAGAAAATGAATGCTTCTTAGGGCTCTAGTGAGGACACAGAGGACCCATAGGATAAGCAAAAGCAGAAATTAATCAGATTCAATTTCCTAACCGTAATGCTTTTGGGGCCTGGTTTATTGCTGGCTGTTGATTCAGTCAGTATTCAACCTCAGTATTCAACCAGTCATCAAACCAGGCAGCATTTAAAAGTTGGAATTTATTGGCTGTCTTTTTGAGACTCATTATTGTGCTTACAAAAGTTAATATCACAGCACAGTCTGAATTCTCAGTGTATTGTACTAGAATTTCACTTCTATACATTATTTACAGCTGCTGCAGCTATTCCAAAACTCACCAAACCTCCTGTTTTAACTGCATTAAAAAGCCCCTAGAGACAACTTTGTTTAAACAGAAAAATGAATAGGAAGTTGTGGTGGTGGGAAAGAAGATCTGCTAAGGGAAGCTTGACTGACACAACCTTGACATTAAAGAAAGATGTGAAATTGCCTGGCTTGTGTGTGTTGGGCAGTACATGTCTCCCTAGCCCTCTGCCATAGACTAATTAGTAAAGAAAGCTCTGTTGATGCTTAAACATCATGAAAAGAGGACATGGCAGAAGAGCCAGTGGCCTGCGCTACAGTTAGGATCCCTGTTATAATAGCTTCTGCATTGTAAGTGACACCAGCCAAAATTCAGTTGAAGAACACAGATCAGTACTGATCAATTTGCAGAGGAGTTCAACTCGTAAGGGTAGGTCTACCTGGAAAATTCCATCCAGAGCCATCCTGCCTATAGGACGGGTCAGTAGCCCTAGGCCCATTGCTTTTGGGAGCCCCCAAGCGGCTGCCTTGATCATCCGATGGACTGAACCCAGGGGGCCCAACGCAGCCTGGGAGGATTGTGGGGGGGGGGGGGGGTGTCTGGCATGGGGTGGCATAAAGGCTCAAGGGAAGGTGTCCAGTGGGGTGGGACAGAGTAGGCTGCAGGGTTACTCTGGCTCCCACCGCTGCCGTGAGTGTGTGTTGAGGGGGAGGCAACTATTGCTGCTGCTCCTACGATTCACATCACTCTGGGCAGGGGTCTTTGGTCAAATGGTGCAGGAGGGCAGGAAAGGGCAGAGTAGCGGTGGGGCTTGGAGCAAGAAGTGGGCTGGGGCAGGGATGGAGAAGAGGTGGGGTGGGGCCTGCGGGTGGAGATTTGTCCCTGGGCCCTATGCCTAGGCCCTAGGGCACTAGCGGGATGGTTGTCCCAGACCAGCCTCCTCCTTTGGGATGGCCCTGCCTCCATCAGTATAGTTATGTCTCTCGAGGATGTGAACAATTCTTTCATTGACCTAGCTACCGCTCTAGGGGCAGTGGATTACCTCTGATGATGGGAGAACACCTCCCGTCGGCTGAGACAGTCTCTACAGTGAAGTGCTATAGCAGTACAGATGCAATAGTAGTTTGTGTAGATATAACCTCAGTATTGTGTAGTATTTTGGTGCTGAAATTTAACCTGGAAAAGCCAACGATACTATTCAACAGCACAAATGGCCTGTGACCTTCTCTTTCCTACTCTAACTCAAACTGAATGAACTTATAGCTCTACTCCAAAAAATGACCCTATGAAAATGTTCTTACTCAACAGATTACGTTAACAAGTAATTATCAAAGACAAAGGAACCGGCAGAAGGCAGAATAAAGGGTGCTCTGATGATGAGGTGGTGGGGTGGGTTCTGGCATGGGCTAGGGGATCACTTGGGGAGGGCAGCATGGCAGGTTCTAGTCCATCCTCCACCCCATTCTGACAGCAGAGGGTTAGCCTATACACAGTCTGCCCCAGCAGAATAAAGGGAGCTCTGAAAGTGAGGTGATGGGACAAATCGAACATCTGTGTGCCACATAAGTACAGTTAAACCTGTACAGTACCTGTGCATGCTCATTCACTTGCACAAGTCATGTATCAATTACTTCACTTAGCCTGTCATGGGGGAGGAGGAACCATTAAAAGGGAGCCTGCAGAACTGGTGGAAGCAATTTCTTTGTCTTCTCACTACTTCCTTTTGATCTTCTCTTGTTTGGCTACTGTCTTTACTGCATGTAAGGGGTACGTTTTTCTACCTATCTTCCACTATAAAATCCTAGGGGAGACAAGATAAAGCACGTACCCAGGGAGGACAGGCTTGTGAGTTGGAGTCTCCACCCAGCAGCCCAAGCCCCACCCACCCTGGGAGCAACCAGACAGCCAACAAAGGATACAGAACCCACTAGAGGTGGGGTAGGGTTGGGCTGGGCTCAGCTCTGGAGCAGCCTAGGGGATAGCACACTTACCTGAAGAGCACAGGGTCATGTGGGTTCAAGTTCTGGGAGCTGCTGGACAGCCAACACAGCCAATTGAAATTGGATGACTTGAGAGACATTCACCACCGTGCAGTGGACAGCCATGTAGCCTATGCAACACTAAAACCCTCATAATATGTTTTAAGTCATGCATAGGCCTTGGGCTAACCCTTATATCCAGGCATGAGTTTCACCTTGGCTGTGTCTACACTGGTGCGATCTTGCGCAAAAGCAGCTATTCTTGCGCAAAAACTTGCTGCCTGTCTACACTGGCCACGTGTTCTTGCGCAAGTACACTAACGTTCTCATGTATGAAATCAGGGCTTCTTGCACCAGAACTCTGATGCTCCCGCTCAGGAATAAGCCCTTTTGCGCAACTGTTCTTGCGCAAGAGGCCAGTGTTGACAGGCAACATGAATTTCTTGCGCAAGAAAGCCCTATGGTTAAAATGGCCATCGGAGCTTTCTTGCGCAAGAGAGCGTCTAGCAAGACATCTCTTGCGCAAAAGCACATGCCAGTATAGGCACTCTCTTCTGGAAGAGTTTGTGCACAAGAACTCTTCTGCAAAAGAGTTCTTGCGCAAGAAGCTGCCAGTTTAGACGTAGCCAAGCTTCTGTCTGAGCAGTAAAATCAGGCTCTAAATTATGTTTTATCTCTACTAGCCTCAGGGTATGTCTACACTACAAAGTTAATTCGAACGAACGGACGTTAGTTCGAATTAACTTTCATAGGCGCTACACTAGCACTCCGCTAGTTCGAACTTAATTCGAACTAGCGGAGCGCTTAGTTCGAACTAGGTAAACCTCATTTTACGAGGACTAAGCCTAGTTCGAACTTACTAGTGTGTAGCCCCTTAATTCGAACTAGTGGGAGGCTAGCCCTCCCCAGCTTTCCCTGGTGGCCACTCTGGCCAACACCAGGAAAACTCTACTGCCTCCCTCCCGGCCCCAGACTCCTTAAAGGGGCACGGGCTGGCTACGGTGCCCGTGCCAGGTGCAAGCCTTCCAGCACCTAGGCAGCAGACCCCCGACCCTGAGCCCTGAGCTTAGAATGGCCGTACTGGGTCATACCAAAGGTCCATCTAGCCCAGTAGCCTGTCTGCCGACAGAGGACCAACCCTAGGGACCCTGGAGCAGATGGACCGAAGACAGTGACCAAGCCATTTGTCTTGTGCCATCCCTCTCCAGCCTTCCACAAACTTTGGGCAGGGACACCACTCCTACCCGCTGGCTAATACCACTCCATGGACCCAACCTCCATGACTTGATCTCACTTCTCTTTAAACTCTGTTCTAGTTCTAGCCTTCACAGCCTACTGCATCAAGGAGTTCCACAGGTTGACTCTTTGCTTTGTGAAGAAGAACTTTCTGTTACTAGTTTGAAGCCTGCTACCCATTCCTTTCCTTTGGTGTCCCCTAGTCCTTCTTTATGGGAACTAATGAAGAACTTTTCTGTATGCACCCTCTCCATCCCACTCATGCTTTTATAGACCTCTATCCTATCCCCCCTCAGTCTCCTCTTTTCTAAACTGAAAAGTCCCAGTCTCTTTAGCCTCTCTTCATCTGGGACCTGTTCCAAACCTCTGATCATGTTAGTTGCCCTCCTCTCTCCCACCCTCTCTCTTCCCCTCTCCCACCTCCTTTTCCCAGTCTCCCCGAGTTTTGTTCAATAAAGAGAGATTCTATTTTTGAACACACGTTTTCTTTATTTTGTACATCAGGAAGGGGGTTTAGGGAAGGGTAAGTGGAAGGAGGTGAGGGAGGAATGGGGTACGAGCCCCCGATGGGGAAGACTGGGCTGGCTCTGCGGGCTTCTGGGTGTGGAAGCTCTCCTGCAGTCCCCCAATTGCTCCCTCTCCCCAGATGGCAGCCTGCGGCAAGTGCAGCCGGGCTGATGGCCAAGTGCTGTGATGTGCCCAGTGTGGGCACTCAGGGCAATCCAAGCCAGGACTGCTTTGCAAGCGGGGCACCCCTGAGAACTGTCTGTCCGGGGTGGGGGTCGGGTCCCTTTAAGCGCAGCCCTCGGCTAACCTGAGACAGCATCTCCATGCTCTAAGTCCTCATCTGATACCCTGCCGGCACTGCTTCCGGCCATCCTTAACCCCGCTTCAGGGTCCACTTAATGTGGACATGCTAGTTCGAATTAGCAAAACGCTAATTCGAATTAGTTTTTTAGTCTGGATCCGTTAGTTCGAATTACCTTAGTTCGAATTAACTAATTCGAACTAAGTTAGTTCGAATTAGCGCTGTAGTGTAGACGTACCCTCACAGACCTAGAGCCTAATCTAGATTCTATTTCTTCTCAAACCTCATCAACAGAACAGTTTATTAATTCCCAATCAATCACACCTATGCACATCTATCAATGATAATGGGACTCCACAGATGTCACTGAGGCTTGCAGAATCCTTATCGCTGCATGAGAAGGAAAGAGCCTAGTGTGAATGTGGGATCCCTTGCCTGGGGGTCCCTGGGCAAGGTGTCCCGGAGGCTTAGTTCATGCCCCCAGAAGTGGCAGAGCCTTTGGAGGAAGGGGGAAAGCTGGGGGGAACCAACCCTGAGCGCTCTATGCCAGCTCCTACACAGCACTCAGTGCCGCCGCTTGGAGCATGGCGCTGCCCCTCCTCCCCCTATCATTAGCACTGCCCAGAGTACATGGTGCAGTATTTCAACAGCAATTTAAAGGGCCCAGGGCTCCGACTGCTGCTGCAGCTGGCAGGGAGCCAGCCCCAGGCCTCCTTGGATGACCAGGCCCTGGGAAAGTTGCTCCATTTGCTCCCCCTGTCAGGCCTGGAGAAATAATTTTATTATTTTGACACTGCGTAAGCTGAATATGGAAACAACAGAGAAGCAATGCACACAGTCATACCGGAACAGAACTCCCCTTTCAATTACAATCCCTGCTGCAAAGAGTTTATTTTTTCCAGTCCAAGTCCCGATGGACACATTTCCACCTGGCTCAACATAAAATGTCACTACCGGAACTGGAATCCCTGCTGACAGCTTCATTAGAAAATCCAGTGACTGAATGGGCTTAGAGATGGAACCATCTTCTATATTTTAAATTGGCTAGTTCTTCTAGGTTGGGTTTGATGTTTAGGGCAGAGCTGTATGAGGTAGCTTACACTACCATTGTCTGCTGGATAGCTAACAGAAGATTCCACTTAAGAGGTCTGTGAAGCCAGCACATTAGTAGGTACTCCTGAAAATTCTCAAGATTGTTTTAAAGTGACACATAAGATGCATTATTTGAAGAAGCAATGGCAAGAGACATTTCTTTATTCAGTATTTATGCCCACTAATTCTTCTAAATTTAGCACCTGTGTCCACTAATCTCCAAGCCATCTGGAAGACATTATAGCAAAAGGAAAATGAAACTAATTGCTTTGGCTCTGGGGAATTAAACATTGGATTTGTGGTGAAGGAGAAGGAGGAAAAGAGTCAATGGATTTCTTTCAGAACACCCCCAAATCTGGCTGCAACTGTGTAGCAAGCACATGCTGAATCAAATATCTGTGTGCCACATAAGCACAGCTAAACCTGTACAGTCCCTGTGCACACTCATTCACTTGCACAAGTCACGTGCCAATTACTTCACTTAGCCTGTTTTGGGGGAGGAGGAACCATTAAAAGGGAGTCTGCAGAACCAGCGGAAACAATTTCTTTGTCTTCTCACTACTTTCTTTTGATCTTCTCTTGGGCTGTGTCTAGACTGCAGGGTTTTTTCGAAAAAGTAGCCTTTTTTCGAAAAAACTTCACCTGCATCTAGACTACAGCCGCGTTCTTTCGAAATTAAATCGAAAGAACGTGGCTTTTCTTTCGACGGCAGTACTCCTCATTTCACGAGGAAGAACGCCTTTTTTCGAAAGTGCTCTTTTGAAAAAAGGCGTTCTTGAATGCAAACAGGGCTTTTTTGAAAGAGAGCATCCAGACTTCCCGGGTGCTCTCTTTCGAAAAAGCGGCTTGCTTTTTCAAAAGTACTGCTTGCAGTCTAGACGCTCTTTTTCAAAAGAGGCTTGCAGTCTAGACGTAGCCTTGTTTGGCTACTGTCTTTACTGCATGTACCCCTTTTCTATCCTATCTTCCACTATAAAATCCTAGGGGAGACAAGGCACATGTATTTTTTAGCATGAGGTAGCTGTACTGTCACATGTGGTTGACCTCACCTATTTAGTTTCTATTAAATCTACAGGTGCCTTGATTCCAGCAGAATTTTACAGGGGAATGGTTAATGCACATTAGTTATCCCATGGTAAAAACACTTGGTAATGAATACAAAGCCTTTCTCTCGGTCTCCTCTTTCAGGCAGTGGATCTGGACTGACCGGCTGCGTCTAGACTGGCATGATTTTGCAGAAATACTTTTAACTGAAAAGTTTTTCCGTTAAAAGTATTTCTGCAAAAGTGCATCTAGATTGGCACGGATGCTTTTGCGCAAAAAGTACTTTTGCGCAAAAGCATCCATGGCCAGTCTAGACGCGATTTTGCACAAAAAAGCCTCGATTGCCATTTTAGCCATCGGGGCTTTTTTGCGCAAAACAGTTCTTCCCTGTCTACACTGGCCCTCTTGAGCAAGTATTCTTGCGCAAGAGGGCTTTTTCCTTCTCTAATATGGATGTGCCACCTCGATTTAAAGCCCCAGGAGGTACTGGGAGCAATTACTTTGAATGGCCCTGGGGAGGAGCTATTTTGAAATAGCAGCAGTGGAGCATCCACACTATTGCTATTTTGGAATAGGCCTTATTCCTCGTGGAATGAATTTTACAGATTTGGAAATAAGCCGTCCGTTATTTCGAAATTATTTTGAAATAACGGAATTGCTATGTAGAGGGTCATATTGTTATTTCCAATTAACGTCAGTTATTTCAAAATAACTGTGCTGTGTAGATGCACCCGTACATGTGAAGAGCAACCTAGTCATTCAAATAGGCCAAGAGCCAGCATTGCCCTTCCCCATTATCATCGACTAAGCTTGTTCCTCTTAATAAAAGGATTTTGTTTAGTTTCCTATGTAGTTTCCTCTACTTCCCCTTAGCTCCTCCATGACATCTCTTCCTTTCTCCAAGAAGTCCTGTGTTGCATTTTGTGTGCTCCTCTGAAGTATGTGAATAACTCATGTGTAGCTTCCCCCTCTCCTCAGACTGCTGATGGCTGCATTCCTCTGCAGTCAGAATGTCTCTAGAGTCTAGTTAGATTCTTGCAGCTGGAGAGCCATTCTAGGAACTTACATTTCCTGGCTACCTACTTAGTTTTCAGATCCCTCTGATGTATAGCTTCACTGTTCAGCAAAGACAGAAAACTGTATGTAAGGTAACCTAATGCAGCATTTTTTGGCGAGGCTGATGATTCACACTTGCCCTCATATGCATTGAGTGCATACTGTGAACACAGTGACTGCGTTTATACACTGCGGGCCCAATCCTTCTCCAGTTGAAGTTAACTGGATTTTTGCAATTTATTTCAGAGGGAGCAGAAGCAGGTGCCAGGGGTCAACCCCTGTGACACGCTAAGCACCTACAAGCAGCTTAATGGCCTGCTCTCCCATTGACTTCAAAAGGAGCTGATCTAAAGGGAGTGGGACCATTCCTATTGACTTCAGTGAGCTTGGAATTAGGCCCATAAACCTCATGAAGAAGGTAGTGGGCACCTTTCCAGGATTGGACCCTATAGATGAGGCAACTTTAGAGTGTATTGGAACGAAGGCATGATACTTTATATGGCTGAGGTGTAGAAGAGTGGTTACATCTAGAATCAGAAATCTGCAAGGCCTGATGGTACCATATATTTATGGTTACTTGGTTGCCTGGCTTCTAGAAGACTGAAAAATGTTAAACTGTTAGTGCAAATCTTTTAACTTTAACTGAAAAAAAGCCTTTGAAAAAGAAATAACACATTATTAGATAAAGCAAAAAACAGGACTATGTAGCACTGTAAAGACTAACAAGATGGTTTATTAGGTGATGAGCTTTCGTGGGCCAGACCCACTTCCTCAGAGGAGGGGAGGTAAATGTCTGTGAGCTAATGATATTAGAGTTGATAATTGGGGAAGCTATCTTTGTAATGGGTAAGATAATTAATGTCTTTGTTTAGACCTAGGTGATAAGTGTTGAATTTAAGTATGAATGACAGTTCAGAGGATTCTCTTTCAAGTCTGGTGTGAAAAGGTCTTTGAAGCGGGATGCAGGTAATCAAGGGATGCAGGTAATCAAGTCGTTGAGACAATGCCCTTTCTGGTTGAAATGGCAAGACACTGTTTTTTCTTTGTGATCCTAATATCTGTTTTGTGGGCATTGATTCTTTGGCAAGTATCTGAGACGTTTGTCCAATGTACATAGCAGACGGACACTTTCGGCACATGATAGCATAAATTATATTTCTGGATGAGCAGGAATATGTGTTCTTGATCTTATAACTCAGTTGGTTAGGTCCAATAATGGTATCAGCAGAATGAATATGTGGACAAAGCTGGCAATGGGGTTTGTTGCAAGGGAAGGTTCCAGGGTTGGTATTAGTGTGGTATGTCCTGTGGTTGTTGGTAAGAATCATCTTGAGGTTAGGTGGTTGTCTATAGGAGACTATGGGTCTGTTTACCAGAGCCTCTCGGAGTTTAGTATCGTGTTCCAGTATAGATTGTAGTTTACTGATAATGTGTTGGACAGGTTTAAGTTGGGGGCTGTAGGTGATGACAAGTGGTGTTCTGTTGTTGGTTTTCTTGGGTCTGTCTTGAAGTAGATGGTTTCTAGGTATTCGTCTGGCTCTTTCAATTTGTTTTTTATTTCTCAGGGTGGGTAGTTGAGGTTTATAAATGCTTGGTAGAGATCCTGGTTTCTGGTCTCTGTCATTATTAGATAGCATTATTTCCCTCCTGACAGTGCATGTATTTACCAATTTGTGGTATAATCATTTGGTTAATCGCAATTTTATTAAGGAAAAGAAACACAAAATACTGTGCCAAAGCCCAGTACATTCTTTCTCTTTAACCTGAACCAGTTGATAGTCTGTTTCCCTGTGCAGGCTTGCCTATATTATTCTCATTTTGTATTGCAGTGAGGGGACAATATACATTCCCATCTGAATATTTTGAAAATATCCACTTAGGAGACAAGCCCAAATCTGGAACTGAGCTGTGCTCTGTTGGCATTGTCAGCGTTAAGAGTAAGGGGATTGTTGGGTGGGGACAGAGTAAGGGGAATGTAGGCTGGGACAGAGCAGCTGCTATACACCAGTTGAGTCTATCTGGGAATATTTAGAAGATATGTGTTCCCTGGGTAAAGAAAAAAGGAAAAAGTGTCAAGTGTAAGCAGAGCAAGAAGAAGCTGCAGGGCCTAGTTGCAAGAATGAAACTTCAAAAGGAAAACTGTTTATTGGGAGAAAAAGATATAGATGAAGATATGGCTATGGCAGAATGGAACAACTGGTAAGCAACTTAAATAATTCAGTTTGCAATGCATCTTCTTCAAAATCCTCTTCATGTTTTTTAGTATGTGTGATTTGACAAGTAAATTCCCAAGCTGTTTGACATGTTGCTAGAGAAAAAAAGTTACTAGCCCTAAGACCCCAGAAGAGTTAATCTGGCCTGTGGGAAGCCTTGAACTACTGTCCTCACTTCTCTCCCCACCCCCAATAGGGCTGAAGTGCCAAGAGAGTTAGGTGTCTCAGTCAGGGGTCACATTAGTGTGGGGTTTTTTTGTTTGTTTGTTTGTTTTTTGCTTTTGTTTTGCTTCTGTTGTGCTTAATCTGTTTAATGATTTTGATTAATAATAATTCCTTTCTTACAAGTTATATAGGTTCCCTTTTTCAGGTATCTAAAAGGGTGTCACAAGGAGGAGGGAGAAAAATTGTTCTTCCTGGCTTCTGAGGATGGAACAAGAAGCAATGGGCTTAAACTGCAGCAAGGGAAGTTTAGGTTGGACATTAGGGAAAAGTTCCTAACTGTCAGGGTGGTTAAACACTGGAATAAATTGCCTAGGGAGGTTGTGGAATCTCCATCTGTGGAGATATTTAAGAGTAGGTTAGCTAAATGTCTATCAGGGATGGTCTAGACAGTACTGGGTCCTGCCATGAGGGCAGGGGACTGGACTCGGTGACCTCTCGAGGTCCCGTCCAGTCCTAGTATTCTATGATTCTATGATTCTATGTTACAGCTACATATTTATGTTTTATGCTCCAGTAGCCTTATATGAATCATTTAGTATTTAAGGTATTTAGAGATAAGCAATGGCATTTTGTTATCATGGGTGGTTGGCTGGTGGAAAATTTTGTGTTGTTTTGGGTGGGCACAGACCTAAAAGTTTGTACTAATGCTGCTCAGGCTGTATTTGTGCTGAGGGTGGCATTTCAGAGCTGTCAATTTCACACACTTCTCCCATAGTAAATTCACTCTAAAAATTGCTTCATAAGCCAGAATCCTCTGCAAAATGCCCTTGACCTGTGTTTGGGATGTGTCATGGAGTTGCAGCTGGGAAGTTGCCTCCCCCCAGGCTATTTACTTTGTGGCTGATTCCACATGGTAATGGCTGGAGAAGATTTTGGCATCAGAGCTTCCTTTGCAAGACTGGAAGAGCTTTATGACAGCAGATCCTGTGAACTCACCACTCCCTCATCCCCAGCCTCCTCATTCCACAGTACTGAGGGTGCTCCTACAGAGCTGTTGGTGCTCACTGCCTATGCCCCCCCCCCAACTCCTGTCGTGCACTCTTGTTATGTAGAGTTGTATCGGGGCTTCCTGCATGAGCAGTTATTGGGGAACAAGATTTGCCCCTTACTGATATTTTTAAATAAGTTTAGTGCTACTGAAATGGATAGTTCTGGTTTCTAGCACCAGGTACAATTGCTTCATTATCGTTTTACTGGTTGCAACTTTTGGCTGGATTAAGCCACTTTCCCTTTATAGCTACAGAGCAGTATGAATAACAAAGGCTTCCACTATATTGGGAAATTCTCTCCTTGGCATGTCTCCTATTGGAAGATGTAACAAAAACCTGGAGAAAGCGCAGGAAAATATTTCATGAGCAAAAAGTTCTTGATTAAAGGCTCTATTTTTATTAAATATGCCAGTTTGGTCCTGTGAGATTGGAATATGGTAATTAATACATTTGAGGCAATTAGGCTTTAAGTCACAGTCCTTCCATTTGTTTGGTTACTTTCTGTAGCATGTATACACACTAGCCCAGTTAGACTGCACAAAGGGTGTAATTTATCTGCCTATATTCTGAATAAGTGAGTTCCCTCAGGGCACCTCTGACTATTTTACTCTCATAACCCTCAAGGGACAAACTAGGTGTAGTTTGTGTTTTCCTTCCTCTAGAAATCAAGTTACAGAGTAAAACTGATTGTAACCTTCAAAATCTAGCAGCCAGCAGTTCCTAATGCAAGTAACAGGACACCTTTCTAGCCCTGAACTGGTAATTCATATTCTATAGCATTTTCACAGTTCCTCAATTAGAAGACAGTCACCAGGCTGCAGTTTCACAGTCATTTTACTGAAAAAAATATTTGTATTTTTGTTACTACTAGAAGATTGGAGATAGTCCCCATTTGAAAGGCCCCCTCAAACCATGAGAAAATCTGAAAGCATGAAGTTTCTGAAGAGAGAGACCAGCTCAAACTCTGTGCCATTTAATTGGAAACATCTGAGGATTTTTTTTAAAAGCACTGAATTGACTTTCTTCCAGCTTGGTTTGATTTATACATTTCATTAAGACTCACAAACCTAACCAGGTCTAAAGACTGTATGTCCTGTTCAGTGACTTACTGTGTTGTTGTTTGAGAAATCCATTTTTCCATTGTGCCGTTTGACAAGTAATTTATAATTACACACAAAAAATGACATTAGAAGAACATTATTACGGTTTCAAAGCAAAACACACAAAAGCAGGAAACTCCTAAATTAATGATGACCTGCTTCATTTGTTGCACGAGCTGGAAGATATGTACTATTTGTAGTCCTGGGGCAGGCTGCTTTAGGCATTCCGATAACTGTAGGACCTCTCCTTCTGGTAAAGGGGTGGAACCCTTGAGCTCAGACTACAATTGATTCTGGGCCTATTTGAAATCATGGGATGGTGGGCGGGCAAAGCCCGCCCACCTTCTAAAAGCCCCTCCCCAACCTTATGGGAGGGACACTGAACCCATGTCCAACTGATTGCTTGGGACAAATAATGACTAAAGGATCAAGAAGTGCAGGCTAGAGGTTCAAAATAAGGGAGCCGGATGGGGACACCGAGCAGAGAACCCCGGACAGCGCCCACTGCTCCTCAAAGCTGTCCATGGAGCCAGTGGACGCCGCCCAGAGGAACTCTGCCCGGATTCGTGACACGAGGGAAGAGCGGAAATAGGCCCCACAGTCGCAGAGAACCCCCTCGTCTAACCTCCTCCTCCTGCTATTATAGATGGCAGCTTTCGCTAAGGCCAGGAGGAGGTTGACGAGGAGGTCTCGCGACTTTGTGGGGCCACGGATAGGGTGTGCGTAAATAAAAAGGTGAGGGGAAAAGTGCAGCCAGAACCTCAATAAGAGGTTCTGGAAGAGCCGGAATAGGGGCTGCAACCTGGCGCATTCGAGGTAGGCGTGTGCCAGGTTCTCCCTCACGCAGCAAAAGGGGCAGGTGTCTGGGATTGGGGTGAACCGCGCCAAGTACACGCCCGTGAAGGAACCGCCAACTGATGTCCCCGACGGGCCGCGGAATTAAGGTGGAATAAACGCTGGCCCATCGGGGTTCCCCACCCTCTATAGGTCTGAGATAGTCCCGCCACTTTGTCTCGGGGCGGGACACGAGGGTGGGGAAATGCAAAGCGTGGAGCACGAGCGTGTACAGCTGTTCCCTGGGCGCGGTCCTGAAACAGACCGGCTGCAGATTTTGCAGCCGGCTGGGGGTCCAAGGGTGGGAAGGCCGGGGGGGCCCGCGGGACAGGGGCCCAATAAAGAGGGACGGAGGCTTTGCAGGAGGGGAGGGGCGGGACGTTCCCTCTCGCAGGGCTCTCTGTAGGAGATCGCGAGCGGGCTGCGACAAAGCCGCCTTCACCTCCTGGAGTAGGCGCAGGGGGATTCCTGGAGTAGGCGCAGGGTGTGGAGAGCCCCATGCGTTGAGCGAGTGCTCGGGGATCCACCCAGTCCCCCCTGTCGTAGTCCAGGAGGTCCCCGACCATGGTGGTTTCTGCCAGGATCAGCCTCACAATTGATTCTGGGAGCAGCAAATGACAAAACAGGCACCCGAGTGAGATCAGAGATAAAGAATGAGAGATCCAGAGGTGAAAAAGGAGCAGAGAACCCCAGACAACACCAACTGCTCCTCAAAGGGGGGCAGAGAAGTCCAGAAGAGCAGACAGATTTGCTGGGCCCCTGGGTAAGGATGGGGACAGCTCCATGCTCCTGGAAGGGAAGGGCTGGCACCTGGTGTGGAAGAGATGAGGCTGGGGCAGCCAGCTCTCAGCACTGCCCAGAGTGTGCCCTGCTGTGGCCCTTCCCCTGCCAGCCCTTTGAGTCACCCAGAGTGTCCTGTGCAGCATTCCAGTGGCAATTGAAAGGACCTGGGGCTCTGTCCACTGCTGCCATCACTGCAGTAGCAGCGGTGGGAAGCCCCGCTCCCTTTTGAATTGCTGGGCACTGGTGCAGTTGCCCCCTTTCTCTGCCCCTCTTGGAGACCTGAAGAATTTAGTGGACAAAGATAAGAGGAACTCCACTGAGACACATGATTGGACAATGGAACAAAAATAGGCCACATAGTGATGCAGCACCTCCCATTGAATTTCCCCCTCCTGGTGTGAAGGATGGCCATCTTGACCAGTGTCAGGAGGCGGTTCTGTGGCATTGTGGGGCCACGACTGGGCTATGCATAAATCAGGAGATGTGAGGGAAAATGCAGCCAGAACCTCTGTAAGAGTTTCAGGAGAAGCTGGAAAAGGGGCTGCAACCTGATGCATGCAATGTAGGTTTTCCCTCTCACTGCAAAAGGGGCATGTGTTGGGGAAGTCCTTGAACTACATTAGGTTCTTGCCCAGGCTCACAACTCAGGTTGCCAGGTGTCCGGTTTTGAACCGGACAGTCCAGTATTTGAACTTGCTGTTCAGGAAACAAATTGAGACAATATAAATGTCTGGTATTTTCTAAATAAGATGTAATATAGATTGTGATGTAATGTCAAGTGTGTCCAGTATTGCTGTTGAAATTATCAGGCAACGCTACTCACAATACCCAGGATGAATCACCAACTAGCCTCCCCAGTGGTGAATGGCATGATAGAGGAGTCAAGAATGGCCTGCTGAGGTTCCTCATGCTCTGCTGCTTGGGAGATGGGTAACGAATGAGGCAGGGAATTGCAGGTAGGGTTGCCAGGTGTCTGGTATTGAACCGAACAGTCCGTTCTTTTCGCCTCCTGTCCGGCAAAAAAAATTCAGAGACTATTGAATACCTAAAATGTCCGGTACTTTCTGATTTTTTTTCCGGGCCAGGAGGTGAAAATCCCGGGCTGTCCGGCTCAATACGGAGGCAACCTGGCAACCCTAGTGCTTACCGGGCAGTTGTCTGGCCTGGCGCAAGGAGGCAAGATGGCGGGCAGCCGCCAGCAGCTTATTAGGGTCAAAAAGTCTCACCACATGGTGGGGGTTTTTTCTTAAACTTTTTCCTGGCGTGTTTTTTTTTCTTGTTCGGTATTTTTTCTGAAACCATCTAGCAACCGTAATTGCAGGAAGAAAAAGAGTGGTCTCAGGGTCAAGGATGCCTAGGAGAAGTGGATTCTATCTGTATTTCTGCCACAGAAGTCTAGACTCTGAAAGGTATTGAGGCAACTATTTCTCATTGATATCACTGGCCAGTAAATGTACTAGCAATAGTCCCAATCTTTCACTTTTACAAGTGAAGTAACTTTATATACTGAACTCAGGCTCATGCATCATTTTTAGCAGAATCACTATTTTTATTATTTCCATGAATTTGAAATTTCTGCAGTTCTCAAAGGCATCTTGGGGATAAATATCTCTTGCATTAAATAATAATTTTTAATTCATCATGGCAGACCCTTGCATCAGAGCAAGGGTGAAACTGACTGTAAACAAAAAATTCATTAACCTTTCTCGTAGCCTAGAGAAATGCAAAAGAAAATAAATCAGCATTTATTGCGAAAAGCAAATTATATTTATAGATATTTTAGCTATTAGATTCTATTGATAAATGTTGGTGAATGTCAGTTTCAGCATACACTCCCAAACATAAAAATATATTTCCATTGACAATGGAAATTTACAGATGGGCAAAGAAGGAAAAAGGTTGCTTGAGAATTTGTTAGATTTAAGGATACTTACTTAACATATATAGATTGTGATGCTGGCAATTTGTGTTTAATGGTTGTACAGTTTTAACATTTTGAATATCAACATCTACTATCATGGAACAATTACCTGACCTCCTCCATTGTCTGATTCTCTTATTTTTGTGAAAAATAAATCACATAGTTCTGCATAACTGTGAACATTTGTATACACAATACAAAAATACTTAATAAACATTAATAATTCCATTTAAATAATTACAATGAGGCATGGCAGAGTTCAGTTTTTATCATCTTATGTTAACATGGAGAATTATTATTTTGTAATTTTTCGCCAGACCCTCTCTTTGAAATTGCGCACATACATTTTCTAAGTACCAAGTATTTTCTGTCTGTCTAGGTTTCAGAGACAGGAAGTTGTGGTTCAGCCTCTGATCTTCCCTTTGACCCCTGTGGTCCTCCCCATCAGTTATTCCTGGTTATCTAATCTCCCTTCTTCACTCACAGGGTGGTTTTGTAATTTGGCTTCTCATAGGCTGCGTCTAGACTGGCATTATTTTGCAGAAATACTTTGAACGGAAAAGTTTTTCCGTTAAAAGTATTTCCGCAAAAGCGCATCTAGATTGGCACAGATGCTTTTGCGCAAAAAGTGCTTTTGCGCAAAAAGTGCTTTTGCGCAAAAGCATCCATGGCCAGTCTAGACGCGATTTTGCACGAGAAAGCCCCGATCGCCATTTTAGCCATCGGGGCTTTTTTGTGCAAAACAGTATTCTTGCGCAAGAGGGCTTTTTCCCAAGCGGGAATGTGAAAGTATTTGCGCAAGAAGCACTGATTTTGTACATTACAAAGTCAGTGCTCTTGCGCAAATTCAAGCGGCCAGTGTAGACAGCTGGCAAGTTTCTGCGCAAAAGCGGCTGCTTTTGTGCAAAATCTTACCAGTCTAGACGTACCCATAGTTTTTCTGAACCAGGAGGCTGCTGGACTCTTATGTTACTGAATAGACATAAGAGAGTAAATTAACCTAGAAATAACCCACACTACTCTAGATCAAGATTGTGTAACAGCTACTGCCCCTCTTTTAATTAGAAAGGAACAAAGAATAACCTTGTTAACTGTTTTTCATGGTCAAGCCCATCTTGCTCTTATCACTAATAAATGAGTTAATTGTGAAGGGCTTTGCATATTTTGCTGAAAAGTGTTGTGGTGTAAATATGTTCACAGAACTCATTTACAAGGACATATGCCAAATGTAACAACTGTTATCCAACACCTTTGCAGTGCATTTCCATCCTACCCCAGAGCTGGCTGCATTCCAGTGGTGGGTGAAAGAAGTTATAATTTATAAAGGGTGCTGGTGATCTTCCCGGATGATATACATGATGTAAACTACAGCACTACCTTTGCTGCAGTAGTGTGACTAGCCTGACAGGTTGAATGGAGTGTTATTAGACTGCATTCATTTTAACTCTACCCTTTTGTAGCCTTACAATAACAAACGTCATATTCAATTCATAGGGGATAAAGGCATCTCTTTTATCAAATCGCAGCAAACAAACCACTGGCTTATGTACATTTAATTTGCTTTAAGAGATCAGCCTGATATCTTAATCCTAGGCAAACCGAATACTCTCTCGGGTCCGCTCAAGTGAAAGGTCTGGAGAAGGCAGTCTAGCACGAAGACCCACTCCGATTTCTTTAAGCTGGGGATAACTGGAGAGGAACCAAAGCGGTCGGGGGGAGAGTCATCGATCTTTCGGTCGCTGAACCTCAATCCCCAGCTCCCTCCCCCCCACCCTGCAGCCTCCCCAGCCACCCTGCTGCTGCTGCTGTTGGCTGACACCATATCCACCGCCTCCTGCCTGAGCCAAACCCTGCTGCAGTTTAGCGCAGGCTCTTAAACCCTCCACTTTCCTAGCGGCCGCGGGAGACTGGCCCCCTTGGCCGGAGCCGCTGCAGGAGGCGGACGAGCTCACGGGATCAGGCCGGGTGCCCAGGGAGCGCGCAGGCTCTCCCCGCCCCCTCTGCCGAGCAGGGCTTGAGCTCGCTCGGCTGCCGGCGGCGCCCGGGGTGGGGGAAGGGCTGGGTCCGCCGGCTCCCTGCAGGGGGCGCCCGGCTGCTGCTGAGAGCGCGGCGGCGAGCGCAGGTGCTGCCGCTGTTACCTGGGCCGGGGCGGGTTTGCAGGTCGGGGCTGCTGAGCCGGGCGCGCTGCCCGCCCCCTTCCTTGGGTACGTGCGGCGGGAGCTGCAGGCGCGGGAGAGGCGCCGCCAGGCACAGGAGCGAGCTGTTCCCGGGGCTTCTCCCGCAGGCCGGCGGGCCCGGGGCTGGGCGAGTCGCCCCCGTGGCGCGGAGCCAGATGCGCGGGGCGAGGGGCGGGCAGGAGCCAGCCAGGCGGTGCCGGGAGCTCTGCCCGGCCGAGCCGCTGCCCCGGTGCTGCCCGCGGGACCTGTAGCGGCTGCGGGGGCAGGGGAGGCGCAGCGGGGGCGGCTTTTCGCAGCGCGCCGCGGCTGCGGGGGGGGTGTGGGCCGCGCGCGGCTTGGCGCAGGGGGTCCGGGAGCGCCCTGCCCCGCGGGGCCGCGCTAGCTGTGGGGCGCCTCCCCCGCGCCGTGCCGCCCCCCGCCGCTCTATGTGAGGCTCCCGCATGGCGATAGACCGGCGACGCGACGCGGCTGGCGGAGGCCGGCAGCTGCCGGAGGAGAACGGGTCCCTGCCGGCCGGGGAGGCGGGCTCGGCGGCGGCGGCTCCCCCACCGGCCGCGGAGATCCAGCCCTTGCCGCCGCCGGCAGCCGCCGGCTCCTGCAGCCCCCTGCTGCTGGACTACGATGGCTCGGTGCTGCCTTTCCTCGGGGGGCTGGGCGGCGGGTACCAGCGGACCCTGGTGCTGCTCACTTGGATCCCGGCCCTTTTCATCGGCTTCAGCCAGTTCTCGGACTCCTTCCTGCTGGACCAGCCGGACTTCTGGTGCCGGGAGGCGGACGGGCAGGGGAACGGGACTAGCCCCTTGACCCGGGGCTTCGCTAACCACAGCCACAGCGGCGGGATGCTGGGGCCCCCGGCGCTGCCCACCCCGCCGCCGGGGGACAACGTCAGCCAGTGCCACTGCCACGAGTGGCAGTACCGGATCAGAGCCGGGCTCGCCCACAACGTCGTGAGCAAGGTAAGGGGAGGGGGTGTCTGCCCCCGGGCACCGCCTGCTCCCTTCTCCCCTCTGCATTTCTGGTGGCTACTTCCTGGGGCCTCTGGCTTATTTGCAGTCGTTGATGTTGTGCCCCGGCTGAGCAGCCCCGCAGCTCTCGGCTTGGCAATTCATAGACCCGGCACCTCCGGGCTTGTTGCTTCAGCTCTCAAAGTAAGAAATATGGTTTGAGACTGGGCCACCCCCTTCCATTGCTCATCTGCCCCTTTCCAAGCCGGGCCCTGGGCAGTGAGGGTGCTGAGTGCTATGAGCTGTAAAACCCTGTATATGATGGCAGCCACTTCAAGCCACCCGGTGCCTGGCCACCCCTAGTTCCAGCACTTGCTCTTCCACCCTCAGTACTGTAAGCCCACCTCACCAACTGCGTAGGTTGAGCTGAGGGGCTGCACAAGCTGGGGGATAAAATATGCAAAGTGGGTTTGACCAAGGAATCCTTTCCTCCGGAGGAGGACGGTCGCCTCCCTTAAACTTATGCTCAGATATTCAAGAGGGAAAGGCCAGGTAGCAAGTAGCCTGTGTGTGGGTCACATGCTTCTGAACCCTTATCTACTTCCTGATTGCCAGATTCTTTGTTTGTTTTTCTAATTCATCATATAATGGGACTGGCACGAAGGAGGTGTATTACTGGCAGGTATTGGTTGAAAGTTACACCCAGCTGTGTCATTGAACCTGAATCCTTAACTCATAACCTCCCTTGTTCAAGTAATTCCGGGCCCCTCCTATACTCAGTGGGCAGTATTGCTAATTTTGATGACCGTTTTGAATATGCATACACTGGACACAGTTCATGGAAAAATAGGTTGGCGCCATTAGATCTGTCATGAAGCATTTGAACCCACACATCCAGAAGCAAAAGCAATCAATAACCCATTAGCTACCAACCCTTGAATAAATCCCATGCTTCCTGTCCTGATGTACTCTTTGAATTAATGTCTTGAAAACCTGAACCCTTTTTCCTTTCTTCCTCATCCCTGCCTACTTCAATACATATTTTTATCTCAGGTTTGTATTTGAATACATTTTAAGTTACAAAGTCACAAGGGTCAAGAAATAGGACACAGGGTCTACACGCTGCTGATTTACTATACTAATCTACACAGTTTTCACCGCTAGCACTAATCTCTCAAGCATTATGCGTCCAGTGGGCTAATGAAAAGACATAAAATCTTTCCAGAATTAGTTTGTGGTTGTCACCAAACAGTAGAAAGAAAATTCTCGATTTAGTACTGAGTGGAGCACAGGAGCTGGTCCAGGAGGTAACTATTACAGGACCGCTTAGGAATAGTGAGCATAATATAAATAACATTTAACATTCCTGTGGTGGGAAGAACACCTCAGCAATCCAACACTCTGTCATTTAATTTAAAAAGGGGAATTATGCAAAAATGAGGAGGTTAGTTAAACAGAAATTAAAAGGTACAGTGACTAGAGTAAAATCCCTGCAAGCTGCATGGAAACTTTTCAAAGACACCATAATAGATGCCCAACTTAAATGAATACCCCAAATTAAAAAACAAAGTAAGAGATCTAAAAAAGAGCCACCGTGGCTTGGCTAAACCATGTAAAAGAAGCAATGAGAGATACAAAGGCATATTTTAAAAAGTGGAAGTCCAGTCCCAGTGAGGTTAATAGAAAGGAACATAAACACCGTCAAATCAAGTGTAAAAATGTAATAAGAAAAGCCAAAAAAGATTTTGAGGAACAGCTAGCCAAAAACTCAAAAAGTAATAGCAAAATGTTTAAGTACATTAGAAGCAGGAAGCTTGCTAAAAAAACAGTGGGGCCCCTGAACGATCGAGATACAAAAGGAGCAATCAAGGGACGATAAAGCCATTGCGGAGAGACTAAATGATTTCTTTGCTTCAGTCTTCACGGCTGAGGATGTTAGGGAGATTCCCAAACATGCACTGTCCTTTGTGGATGATGAATCTGAGGAACTGTCCCGGATTGAAGTGTCATTAGAGGAGGTTTTGGAACAAATTGAAAAACGTAACAGTAACAAATCACCGGGACCGGATGGCATTCACCCAAGGGTTCTGAAAGAATTCAAACATGACATTGCAGAACTATTAACTGTGGCTTGTAACCTATCCTTTAAATCAGCTTCTGTACCCGAGGACTGGAAGACTGCTAACATAACGCCAATATTTAAAAAGGGGTCTACAGGCGATCCTAGCAATTACGACCAGTAAGTCTAACATCAGTACTGGGAAAACTCGTTGAAACAACAGTAAAGAATAAAATTGTCAGACACATAGAAGAACATAATTTGTTGGGCAAAAGTCAACATGGTTTCTGTGAAGGGAAATTATGTCTTACTAATCTATTAGAGTTCTTTGAAGGGGTTAACAAACATGCAGATAAGGGGGATCCAGTAGATACAGTATACTTAGATTTCCTGAAAGCCTTTGACAAGGTCTCTCACCAAAGGCTCTTATGTAAATTAAGTTGTCATGAGATAAGACGGAAGATTGTTTCATGGATTGAGAACTGGTTAAAAGACAGGAAACAAAGGGTAGGAATAAATGGTAAATCTTCAGAATGGGGAGGTGTAACTAGTGGTGTTCCCCAAGAGTCAGTCCTAGGACCAATCCTATTCAACTTATTCATAAATGATCTAGAGAAAGGGGTAAGCAGTGAGGTGGCAAAGTTCACGGACGATACTAACCTGTTCAAAGTAATCAAGACCAAAGCAGACTGTGAAGAACTTCAAAAAGATCTCACCAAACTGAGTGGTTGGGCAACAAAATGGCAAATGAAATTTCATGTGGATAAGTGTAAAGTAATGCACATTGGAAAAAATAACCCTAACTATACATACAATATGACGGGCTAATTTAGCTACAACTAATCAGGAAAGACATCTTGGGGTTACTGTAGTTCCCTGAAAACGTCCACGCAGTGTGCAGCGGCTGTCAGAAAAGCAATTAGGATGCTAGGAATTATTTACAAAGGGATAGAAAATAGGATGAGGAATATCTTACTGCCCCTATATAAAACTATAGTACGCCCACATCTGAAATACTGTGTACAGATGTGGTCTCCTCACCTCAAAAAAGATATTTTGGCATTAGAAAAGGTTCAGAAAAGAGCAACTAAAATGATTAGGGGTTTGGAACGGGTCCCATATGAGGAGCGGATAAAGAGACTGGGACTTTGCAGTTTAGAAAAGAGGAGACTGAGGAGGGATATGATAGAGGTACATAAAATCATGAGTGGTGTGGAGAGGGTGAATAAAGAAAAGTTATTTATTTGTTCCCATAATACAAGAACTGGAGGACACCAAATGAAATTAATGGGTAGCAGGTTTAAAACTAATAAAAGAATGTTCTTTTTCACACAGCGCACAGTCAATCCGTGGAACTCCTTGCCAGAGGAGGCTGTGAAGGCTAGGACTATAACAGTTTAAAGAAGAGCTAGATAAACTCATAGGCTACGTCAACACTGGCATGATTTTCCGGAAATGCTTTTAACGGAAAAGTTTTCCATTAAAAGCATTTTCGGAAAAGCGCGTCTAAATTGGCAGGATGGTTTTCTGCAAAAGCACTTTTTGCGGAAAAGCGTCCATGGCTAATCTAGACGTGCTTTTCCGCAGAAAAGCCCCAATCGCCATTTTCGCGATCGGGGCTTTTTTGTGGAAAACAAATCTCTGCTGTCTACACTGGCCCTTTTGCGCAAAAGTTTTTCGGAAAAAGACTTTTGCCTGAACGGGAGCAGCATAGTATTTCCGCAAAAGCACTGACAATCTTACATGAGATCGTCAATGCTTTTGCGGAAATTCAAGCGGCCAGTGTAGACAGCTGGCAAGTTTTTCCGGAAAAGCGGTCAGTCTAGACACAGCCATGGAGGTTAGGTCCATAAAAGGTTATTAGCCAGGGGATAAGGAATGGTGCCCTTGGTCTCTGTTTGTCAAAGGCTGGAGGTGAATGGCTGGAGACAATTTGCTTGATCATTGTCTTCGGTCCACCCTCTCTGGGAAACCTGGCAGTGGCCATTGTCAGCAGACCGGATACTGGGCTAGATGGACCTTTGGTCTGACCCACTATGGCTGTTCTTATGTTCTTACAACACTTTTAAACAGAGAATCTCAAGTTATGACTGCCTCTGTACCAATGCAGCATACTAAGTAGATCAGTTTTAGATTACACAACAAGCTACTTTTCTGCAAAAGTTGTTGAGGGTGGCAATGAGTAATGTAGATTTGAAAGTCACACAACTGGTATGCACTGTGATAAATTTATTTCTAGCTATGTATTTAATGAAGGAATAAAAGAAGACTTGCATTTTAGGTATAGAAATCATCCTAGTCAAAAGGAAAATTGCATACTTCTTGCTCTGTATTACATAGTCATCCTGTAAAATATAAATATGACTTATAGTTAAAACTACAATGAATTCTGATGTGGAAGTATTTCCATATATTCTAATTAGCAAATGTACAGGATCACTTTGCCTTTTCACGTGATATATTTTTAATATATTAGTGGTGCAAAACTCTTTTGTGCCATCTCTGTACAATTCTCATTGATACTAGTAAACAACTGTAGCTTATGAGATATAAAACAAAAATGTTACATCATGATAGCAGTTCCCTTAATCTCAAACCCCCAAAGCTGAGCAAAAAATAGTTCTCACATGGGAACTCTGTTTGGATTAACTGTGCTGCATTACTTTCCTCAACTAGACATGCACTCATCAAGCATGGTTGCTCTTGCTCATGTCAGTTATTGGAAATCATTTAAGTTTTTCAGCATGTATCTCAAAGTGATATATGAAAAAAGCAACCAGATACAGGACAAGCAAATAAACCCCAGAAAAATTCACAAGCATAATGGTTCAAAAATGTCTTCCCTCACACACACTGTCTAGTGTGATGTGATATAAAACTGCAGATCTGAGGTTGTGTTTGGGCCAGATTTGCTTCTGCTCTGACCGAGGACTGAGCTATGTATATGTTTTATGGGGCAATGTTTTTTAGTCTGTGGTTTGTGAACCCACAGAGGTCCGCTTTGGAGTTGGTGGCTCTGGTTCCCAAAAGGGTTCACACTTCCATTTGCAATTTTTAGGGGTCCACAAATAAAAAAGGTTGCAAACCACTGCTCTGGAGCAGTGGTTTGCATTCAGGGAAGTATGAAACCTTTGGGGGTACACAGGTATTCTAGGGGGCACCTAAGCTCATTTAGATATTTGCTTAATTTTACAACAGACTTTGTAAAAAGTACCTAGCAAAGTCAGTACATACGAAAATTTTAATGCAGATAACTTGTTTATACTGCTCTAAGTATTATACACTGAAATGCAAGTACAATAGTTATATTCCAATTAATTTATTTCATAATTGTATGGTAAAAATGAGAAAATAAGCAAATTTCAGTAATGTGTGCTGTAATACTTTTGGGGTTTGTTTTTATGTCTGATTATATAACCAGTTTAACTCAGGTTAAACTTGAGCAGTATGCAGAACCAATCAAACACCTGAAAGGGATACAGTGGTCTAGAAAGGTTGAGAGCCAATGTTCTAGACAAAACTCTTCTACCTAAAGCAGAGCTATAGCAATCTTGAAATACATTTTGTATGGGGGAGAGGAGGGGAGAGGAGAGGAGAGAGAGACTGACCGACCATATTGAAATTCTGAGAATCTTTTGAAACTTATTGTGAAGTTGATAATAGAGCGATAGAGCGGAGAGCATTATTCCTTTATCACTGTGGGCTATCACAACATTTAAAAAAATGTGTTCTTTGGAACAATTTAGCACGTAGGGCAAATTGATTTTAATGGATAAACAAACAGCTGTGGTCCTTGCTCTCTTGTTTAATAAAAAAAAACTTTTAATAGACTTCAGAGGGTGTTTTTAAAGTATAATTTGTTTTGTTGGTGTGTGTTTGCTTGGCAAATATTTCCCATTAAGCTGTAATACCATATAATTACAATTCTGGAGTTTTTTAAGAATTGAGATACCTCTTGAGTTTTGGTTTATTACAAAGGAATGGGAAAAACAAAGCATTATTTCATCCTATCTCAATCTTTATCTCAGGTGAATCCATGGGAGTTTTGTCATTGGCTTAACTGGGAGAAGGTTTGGGCCATAACAGCTAATTCCCATATAGGTGTCCCAACTTCCTTTGTTAAATAGGGCTGCGCTGACTTATTCTGAAAGTTGGATGCTGAGATCTCCCTCTTCCCCCCCCACTAAATAAACTTGCTCTTGTTACATAGTGTTCCGATCTATCTAAATAGAGTTTTAGGGAATGTATCTTGGACTAATACACTCTCAGCTGTGTGGCAGCCAGGGGTTATATTGAAACAGCACACATCGAGCCAAAAAAGTGTAAATCAAAAAGATAGTTGGCCAGAAAATCCCCTATTCTGAATCTGTGTTGCTCACAAGTAATACAGGAAGAAAAGTGAGCTTTGGTACATTTACTTATATCTTAGCTGCACAACTACTTGTGGTTTTTGATAAAAAGCGTATTTTGAACTCTTCTTGTTTTGTTCTTTACATATTTTGTATGTGAGTTTAGAATGTCACCTTCATTTGTTCCTCTTTAGCAAACAGTTGTCCATTAATAAAATGGGTCACTTTAATTAATTAGCTAGCAACTCTTTTCCTTTGCATTATCTTTCAATAGATTGTAGCCTCTTGCCTCGTGTTATGCCTGGGACTTGCAGGGTTGAGGTTTGTCACTTTCAGCACAGCTTTTCAGGGTACCCATTTCTGCCTCTTCTTGGGTCTTTGTTGGTTGTTGTGTTGAGTTAGCTAGTTGCTTGATCTGCAGCAGAATGTGTTTTTTGGTGGTTTTCTGGAGCCCTGCATCATTCCTTTTCTTTCTGATATTTTTGAAGAAAGGCAAAGCTGTTCCAGGCATGAACAAAGCACTGAACTCTTGACTGAGTTGCAGGGGGGGAGGGAGAGAGGAAGGGAGGAGCTGCTTTTGAAAGTGCTGTCAGTCATGAGGGGCTGGAAACAGTAATAAAGTACCACACAGTTTATTTAATATTGTTTAAATTATTACAAAGAAGCAGCTAACAACATAATTCAACCACAAGGCTCTCAATGGCCACATTAAATCACAGACCTGGGTTAATGTCCTGATTCAGGGCATAAATCATGGACTTCAACATGGTACTTAAATTTATCTTCTCCTCTAGATTTATTTATATATTAGTACAGTTGTTAAATGCTACTCTGAGAACTTGGACTTGTTTGTTTCTCACACTATTCAATTGTATTGCCTAGATATCAGATGCAAGTGTAAATGAGGGTGCTTACTGTTCATATATGTCCTGCGCTGAATAAGTTCGAGACAAAAAAAATCCATAATGATAATCGTTAGGAAGTTGGGCACCTTCGTATCCTCTGTGATACGGTGTATCCTTTATAGTCACCTAGATGTGGACTGATACTCTTCATCCATACAGTCAATTTATTTATAAATTGGGCAAACTTTCTCCTAGACCCTTGTGTTGTGGAGGATGTACTTACCTGCTGGGGAAGCTGCTTTTGCCAGTCCAGTATTCTGAGCTTCAGTCTGTGAGCTTCCACCTGCCTCATCTCTGCCCTGTCCTCAATTTCCAGTCAATACATGAGTTTTTGGTCTGCTTTATGTTGAACTTCTTTGTTGGTCTTGTGACTTTGGTAGACTCTCTCTTCCTTATTGGTCTTGCAGTGTCTGGGGCTTGTGTTGATCTGTGGCATATGATCCTGCCAGGGCTATGCCAGTGTCAGTCTGTCTGGAATGGGTTAGGAGCCTGAGTACCAATCTCAGAACAAACTGTTATGATTGGCGTACACTCCAAATTGCTTGTGAGGTCTAGAATTAGCTTTCATCCACCAGATATCAAGTGTGAATTCCTTAGGTATTATAACAGCCTCAGCATGGAATCACAGACAGTTCCCTTGGGCAGTCCTCGCCATCTTGTCCAGGCAAGGTTGCCTTTGTGATGGATGGTCCCTTACACCAAAAAGCGCAACAATATTTAAGTTACTCCCAGTCAAAAGGACAGGCCACATACTCATTTCACTTTACTCCCAGAAGAATTCTGCATCTAAAAATTCTCTGACAAAATTTTTTCAAAATTCTGCACATTATTTTAAATTTCTGCAATTTTTGTCAAAATAACACAATATAATCACAACAGTTCCAATAATTTGGTAATTTATTTCAAAATATTTGTCAGCAATTGTGTCTATAACAATACAGACACACACACAACTTCCTCCAGGAATAGAAAGTTGAAGAAACCCCCCCCCCCCCCGGGACAATCCAATTCCTGTTTCTTTGCCTCTGCCCCCACCCTGAGCCCAGCCAGGGGGCCGGACACCCACAATCCCTTCCCCACTTGGAGTCAAGCTGTGGGCCCCCCCAACCTAGATCAGTGTTCCCTTTAAGCTGAGCACTTGAGCATTCACCCAGGAGAGATTTAAACGCCACCCAGCTAATTAGCAGAGCATCCACAGTTGCCCCACGTGTTTCTACTGGTGGTGCACAATGCACTTGTCTTGATGCACATAACAAAATGTATTCCACACACAAATGTAAAAATTAGAGGTGCCACTGGGCCCTGACAGTACATACTGCAGCTTTCAAGAAACAGCTGCTAGGTTCCTGAAGCCTCTAAATGAATGCATAGGCATCCAGGAAGGCTGCACTCGCTGCCCTTGCACCCACAGGTGTATCCCCAGCAGCTCCCATTGGTCATGCTTCCCTGCCAGTGGGCGCTGCGGAGCCAGCACTTGGGCAGGATCATCCTTCGGAGCCTCGGTTGTCCTTGCACTTAGAGACCACAGACACTTGGTTCCCATTTCTGGGAGCCATATGGAACCAGGGCACTTGCCTTAGTGCTCAGTTTTGGGCCCAGGAGGCACTGGGAGGGAGGAATTGATCAGTAAAGCCCGCGGACTCCCAGGTAGCCATTCATGGACCTCAGTTTGAGAAACAGTAAACTAAGGAAAAGAAATGAGTTGTTTACAAGATTATAGCAGGTTATACCCTAGGGATGTTGAAATGTAACTGCTGCAAATTTCAGTAGTTATACATGGGGGTAGGCTGCTCAAGCCTCTTTAAGCCAGCTCCCTGCACATATGGGCTTTACCTGTCCCTCTGTGCAGCTGCCTCTGATACAGAGGTGGTAGCGCGGAGTGGAGTTGGGGCTGTATGGAACCATGCAGCCCGGGCTGGTTGGTTAACCGTGCACATGGTTACACTTCCACATCCCTAATACAAACACACACAAACCATCCTGGGTAATAGAGGCTGTTGTAATATGCAAGCTCTATATGTCCTATAGGACTAACCCAATCTAGAGGTTCTCATGCCTAGGCATAGAAATCTAGCCCTCCTAACCAGCACAGAAATCTATTTTGTTTTTGTTGGGGAGTTTTATTCCCTTCCTCCAGAATTCAAGCTGATGGAATGAGTCCTTGTGCACATCTCCTCTTCACGGGTGTGGGAGAAACAGTCAACCAAGTCTTTGTCTTCTGATGTTCCACAATAATTTCTCTGGTGTCTTTTATGGGGGCCATCTTTCAATGGGCAGGAGATAACACGTCCTGTGGCAAACTCGTATTTGGTAGTGCTTTTCTCCTGGGAGGTAAGGAAGACTTACAGTTTGAGCAAACACTTTTACAATTACAGAGCAAACCCTTAAATATTTACCTTAAACACAGGATATGCCTTTGTAAATGTTCAAATGATGCTTTAGGCCCTTAGCATGAGCTAGCACCTGGTCTGCCAGCTTCACTTTATATATATATATATACACACACACACACACACACACACACACACACACACACACACACACACTTTACAAATGGGGAAACCATGACATGCTTATGGTCACCATTACATTAAGGAAAACTGTAGTGGCAAATAAGCAGTGGCAAATTTTTAAAGTGCTTGTACACAAATGCTAGGAGTCTGACTAATAAGATGGGTGAACTAGAGTACCTCGTATTAAATGAGGAGATTGACATAATAGGCATCACTGAAACCTGGTGGAATGAGGAAAATCTGTGGGACACAATCATATCGGGATATAAAATATATAGAAAGGATAGAGCAGGCCAGGTGGGTGGCGGAGTGGCACTGTATGTGAAAGATAATGTAGAATCAAATGAAATAAAAATATTAAGTGAATCAACATGTTCCATAGAATCGCTATGGATAGTAATTCCATGCTCCAATAATAAGAAATTAGCAGTAGGGATATATTACCGACCACCTGACCAGGACAGTGATACTGACATTGAAATGCTGAGGGAGCTTAGAGAGGCTACCAAAATAGAGAACTCTATAATAATGGGGGGATTTTAATTACCCCCATATTGACTGGATACATGTCACCTCAGGAAGAGAAGCGGAGATAAAATTTCTCAATGGCTTAAATGTCTGCTTCTTGGAGCAGCTGGTACAGAAACCCACAAGGGGAGAGGCAATTCTCGATTTAGTCCTGAGTGGAGTGCAGGATCAGGTCCAGGAAATAACCGTTACAGGACCGCTTGGGAATAGTGACCATAATATAATAACATTCAACATTCCTGTGGTGGGAAGAACACCTCAGCAGTCCAGCACCCTGGCATTTAATTTCAAAAAGGGGAATTACACAAAAATGAGGAGGTTAGTTAAACAGAAATTAAAAGGCACAGTGACTAGAGCCAAATCCCTGAAAGCTGCATGGAAACTTTTTAAAGACACCATAATAGAGGCCCAACTTAAATGTATACCCCAAATTAAAAAACATAGCAAGAGACCTAAAAAAGTGTCACCGTGGCTTAACCGCCATGTAAAAGAAACAGTGAGGGACAAAAAGATATCTTTTAAGAAGTGGAAGTCCAATCCTAGTGAGATAAATAGAAAGGAACATAAACACTGTCAAATCAAGTGTAAAAATGTAATAAGAAAAGCAAAAAAAGATTTTGAGGAAGAGCTAGCCAAAAACTCTCAAAGAAATAACAAAATGTTTTTTAAGTACATTAGAAGCAGGAAGCCTGCTAAAAAACCTGTGGGTCCCCTAGATGATTGAGCTATAAAAGGAGCAATCAAGGACGATAAAGCCATTGCGGAGTAACTCAATGATTTCTTTGCTTCAGTCTTCACGGCTGAGGACGTTGGGGAGATTCCCGAATCTGCACCGTCCTTTGTGGGTGAGGAATCTGAGGAACTGTCCTGGATTGGAGTGTCATTAGAGGAGGTTTTGGAACAAATAGAAAAACTTAATGTTAACAAATCTCCGGGACCGGATGGCATTCATCCAAGGGTTCTAAAAGAACTCAAATGGGAAATTGCTGAGCTGTTATCTGTGGTTTGTAACCTATCCTTTAAATCGGCTTCTGTACCTAATGACTGGAAGGTAGCCAACGTGACACCAATATTTTAAAAGGGATCTAGAGGTGATCCTGGCAATTACAGACCGGTAAGTCTAACTTCAGTACCGGGCAAATAGTCGAAACAATAGTAAAGAATAAAATTGTGAAGCATGTAGAAGAACATAATTTGTTGGACAAAAGTCATCATGGTTTCTGTAAAGGGAAATCCTGTTTTACTAATCTGTTAGAGTTCTTTGAAGGGGTTAACAAACATGCAGATAAGGGGGATCCAGTAGATATAGTATACTTGGCTTTTCAGAAAGCCTTTGACAAGGTCCCTCACCAAAGGCTCTTGTGTAAATTACATGGCCATGGGATAAGAGGGAAGGTCCTTTCTTGGACTGAGAACTGGTTAATAGACAGGAAACAAAGGGTAGGAATAAATGGTAAATTTTCAGATTGGAGAGGGGTAACTAGTGGTGTCCCCTAGTGGTGTCCCCCAAGGGTCAGTCCGGGGACCAATCCTTTTCAACTTATTCATAAATGATCTGGAGAAAGGGGTAAGCAGTGAGGTGGTAAAGTTTGCAGATGATACAAAACTGTTTAGGATAGTCAAGACAGAAGCAGACTGTGAGGGACTCCAAGAAGATCTCACCAAACTGAGTGATTGGGCAACAAAATGGCAAATGAAATTTAATGTGGATAAGTGTAAAGTAATGCACATTGGGAAAAATAACCCCAACTATACGTACAGTATGATGGGGGCTAATTTGGCTACGACAAATCAGGAAAGAGATCTTGGAGTTATCGTGGACAGTTCTCTGAAAACTTCCACGCAGTGTGCAGTGGCGATCAAAAAGGCAAATAGGATGTTAGGTATTATTAAGAAAGGGATAGAAAATAAGACCCAGAATATCTTACTGCCCCTGTATAAAACTATGGTACGCCCACATCTTGAATACTGTGTACAGATGTGGTCTCCTCACCTCACCTCAAAAAAGATATTTTGGCCTTGGAAAGGGTTTAGAAAAGGGCAACTAAAATGATTAGGGGTTTGGAACAGGTCCCATATGAGGAGAGGTTAAAGCGACTGGGACTTTTCAGTTTAGAAAAGAGGAGAATGAAGGGGGATATGATAGAGGTCTATAAAATTATGAGTGGTCTGGAGAGGGTGGATAAAGAAAAGTTATTTATTAGTTCCCTAAATAGAAGAACTAGAGGACACCAAATGAAATTAATGGGTAGTAGGTTTAAAACTAATAAAAGAAAGTTCTTCTTCATGCAGCGTGTAGTCAACCTGTGGAACTCCTTGCCAGAGGAGGCTGTGAAGGCTAGGACTATAACAGAGTTTAAAGAGAAGCTAGATAATTTCATGGAGGTTAGGTCCCTAAAAGGCTATTAGCCAGGGGATAAAATGGTGTCCTTGGCCTCTGTTTGTCAGGGGCTGGAGAGAGATGGCAGGAGACAAATCGCTTGATCATTGTCTTTGGTCCACCCGGTGCTGGCCACTGTCGGCAGACAGGATACTGGGCTAGAAGGACCTTTGGTCTGACCCAGTACGGCCGTTCTTATGTTCTACAGTGAAATGAAATCTTTTTGAGATGGTGACTTTTCCCCCGGTGGTAAGTACATGAAATAAGTTGAAGCTGGAATGTTTGTGAGCATATTGTGGATGTTTAGTTCCATGGACAGTAGCAAATCATGCCAGGGATTTAGATGGTGTATAGCTACTGAGACCATTGTGCCAATAAAAAGAGGGAGGTGTAGAATTTCGGGAGCTGCGAAGGGAGTTTGGAATTTGCTGTCTTGTCTTTAAAACCTGGATCTGTTAACCTGGATGCTCTGCAAAGCCCATCTTTAACCCACAGTTTTGGTGGAAGAATTGAGTGAACCTGAAGGTTTTACTATATGTTGTTAATTTTTAGAAGTATATTTGTTAGAATGCTCCACTGTAATTGATTGCATTATATTGTGTGATGATTTGTATCATGAATGCTAATTTGTGTAATGGGAACCCAGAGCAGAGGGTAGACAACTACTGAGATGTTAATGCATTGAAATAAATAATGGCACAGATCACAGGAGTGCTAGCTTAGACTATTACATTTCTTTTAGAAAACAATAGTAGAATCATAGAATATTAGAACTGGAAGGGACCTCGAGAAGTCATCAAGTCCTGTCCCCTGCCCTCATGGCAGGGCCAAGCACGATCATCCCTGACAGGTGTCCGTCTAACTTGCTTTTATATATTTCCAATGATGAACATTACACAGCTTCGCTAGGCAATTTATTCCAGTATTTAACCACCCTGACAGTTTGAACATTAGGAGAAACTTCCTACCTAAATCTCCCTTCTTCAATTTAAGCCCGTTGCTGCTTATCCTATCAATGACTAGTTGAGAGGTTGATTTCAAGTAACTTCTTTAGCTTAAAGCAGGCCAATTATTAAATACTGCTTCATGGCTAGTCACCAGTGGATCCAGATGTTCACTCATGCTGCAGCACTGTTTCCTGAACCTGTGGCTATTAATTTTCTTTGGGCTCGTGTTTTCAGTTTTCCTGTGTAATAGTGCATTATTTTCGTAGCAGAATTTTATTTAGTTTTCCCTTGTCTTATTTGGTTTGGCTGTCATTATGTTGTCCCCTTCCCACCTTGCAAAAAGGGAACTCAACCTGGGCTATCTCCTGTGTCTTGCTTCTGGGAACTGGGGTGGGGGGTGTTTACGTGGAAAGAGCTGACTTTTCAGTCTCTCTAGTGCAGATCTTATTCACACCAAGTACTCTACTAAAAAATGACACTATTTAAATATTACTGTAATCCAAGGTACTTCTAGAACTATGCTTATGACAATGAATAAGGAGCTTAAGTAATGGCCACCCAAGAACAGGCCACTGTATCTCTTATATACGGCTGCAGAAGGGCTCAATCTGCAATGTGCCAAATGGTCATGAGAGGTGCTGTTTTCCCACTTGCTTCCATAGAAGTTTGTCACATTTCTGGGGTGGACCAGTGAGCGGTTGTAATCCTGTGTGCCTTGAAATGCTTTGCAGCAGCAGCTCCCTGTCTGGATCTCCCAGCCAGCACGTGTAGTATGAGTTGTTAATGTGATAAACAGCCTTGGCTTGGCAACTTTGATGCTGACAGTCTGTTTGTTACACCACAGCCACAGTCTGGGCAATTGTGTGATCCATCCTTTGACATCCAGTCCAAGATTTTGGCAGTCAGTGGTTTAGGGACACCCGGAGCATTGGGTTGCATCCCTGATCATCTTAACAAATAGACATTGATGTATGTATTTTCTGTTAACTAGTCTAACTCTTTTTTTAACCTAGTTATACTTCTGGCCTTCACAGCATCTTCTGGCAATGAGTTCTATGGGCTGACTATGTGGAGAAGCATTTTCTTCCATTTGTTTTAAACCTATTGCCTAATAATTTCACTGGGCGACTCGTTGTTGTTGTTGCTTGAAAGCATAATTAACACTTCCTTATTCACTCCCTCCTTACTCTTCAAGATTTTATAGAGCTCTCTTTTATCCCACCTTATCCAAAGATAATTTTAAGCTGAACAGTCCCAGTATTTTAAATTTGCACACACAAGTTGGTCCATATACCTAATAATTTTTGTTGCCTTTCTCTGTACATTTTCTAATTCGAATAAATATCTATCTTAAGGTGGGCTGATCAGAGCTGCAACTAGTATTCAAGGTTTAGGTGTACCAGGGGGTTTATGTAGTGGCATAATGATATTTTGTCCCCCCCCCGCCTCACAGGGGTTCCCCATATTCTATTAGTTTTTTGACTGCAGCTGCACATTCATAGAACTGGAAGGAACCTAGAGAGGTCATCCAGTCCAGAGTCCTTTGCACTCTCGGCAGGATCAAGCACCATCTAGATCAGGAGTAGGGAACCTTTTTTGGGTTGGGGGCTGCTGACCCATAGAAAAATCAGTTGGGCCAGGGGTATTGGGGTATGGAGTGCCAGTGCAGGCTTCCCAATGCTGGGAGGGGAGGAGCTCTGAGCCCCAGGGGCTGGATCCAGGCAAGCTAGGGACTGCATCTGGCCCCTGGGCCTTAGATTCCCTACCCCTGATCTAGACCATCCCTGAAAAGTGTGTCCAAATTGCTCATCAAAACCTCCAATGATGGAGGTTCTGCAGTTTCCCAGGCAATTTATTCCAGTGCTTAACCACCCTGACAACTAGGTAGATTTTCCTCATGTGCAACCTAACCCTCCTTCACTGCAGTTTAAGCCCATTGTTTCTTGTAGTATCATCAGAGGTTAAGGAGAATAAATTTTCTCCTTTCTCCTTGCAACACCCTTTTAGGTACATGAAGGCTGTTGTCATGTCCCTTCTCAGTCTTCTCTTTTCCAAACTAAATTAATTATTTTAATCTTCCCTTATAGGTCATGTTTTCTAGACCTTTAATCACTTTTGTTGCTCTTCTCAGGGCCTTCTCCAGTTTGTCTACATCTTTCCTGAAATGTGGTGTCCTGAACTGAACACAATACTCCAGTTGCAGCCTAATCAGTGCAGAGTAGAGCAGAAGAATTATTTCTCATATCTTGCTTACAACACTCCTGCTAATACATCCCAGGATGTGTTGTTTTTTTTCCCCCCAACAGTGTTGTATTTCCCTAGTTTATTAACAAGAAGGTCATGCAAGCCTGTCTCAAATGTCTTACTAAAGTGTAGGTATATCACATCTATCACTTCCTCCTTGTCTACAAGACCTGTTACCCTGTCAAAGAAAGTGATCAGGTTGGTTTGACATCATTGCTCTTTACAAATCCATCCTGACTGTTTATCACCTTATTAACTTCTAGATGTTTATAAATGGATTCCTTAATTATTTGCTCCATTATCTTTCTAGGTACAGAAGTTAAGCTGACTGGTCTGTAGTTTCCTGGGTTGTCCTTATTTCCCTTTTTATAGATGTGCACTCTGGCCATGTCTACACTGCAGGGCAAAAGTTGAATTAAGATACGCAACTTCAGCTACGTCAGTTACGTACCTGAAGTCGAAATGGCTTAATTCAGCCTTTGTCACTGTGTTCAGAGTAGGAAGTTGAAGGAAGAACCCTCTGCCAGCATGTCCTTCCAAGGGTAGTTGCCACAGCCATCTCTGCTACTCTCAGTTGCACTAGTTTCACATTAGGTGAGCCTTTATGTAATAAATCACTTAATGGCTTTATAGAATTTAACACCTTGCTCTCCACCGAGAATCTTGTCGTTGGCACACTTGTGAAGTACAGGTGTCATGTGTGCTGTCTGTATGATACACTGTCCTGCACCTACATAGTATCTCAATGGTTTGTGTTTAGCCCCATATACAGTTATAAAATTGACCACTTTCTGGCTGCGTTCCTCAAATTGCCAATGTTATCTCAAGTCTTGTCAGGTCAACTCTGACACCTAACCCTTATCCAGCCTCCAGGAGCTGGATTAGAACTGATACAAATGAACAATAATTTCCATTCCTGCCTACTCCTTCACATAGCACAAGAACATGAAATTAATAGGCAGCAGATTTAAAACAAAAGGAAGTACTAATTCAGTTGTTTGTCACTCAGTGGAACTTGATGCCAGGGGATGTTGCGAAGGCCAAAATTATAACGTGGGTCAAAAAAGAACTAGATAAGTTCATGTAGAATATATTTGTCAATGGCTATTAGCAAGATGGTCCGGAATGCAAAACCATGCTCTGGGTTATCCCTGGCCTAGCCTGTTTGTCAGAAGCTTAGAGTGGACAACAGGGGGATGGATCATTCCACGATTACCTGTTCTGTTCATTCCCATTAGGGTACCTGGCATTGGCCACTGTCAAGACGGAACACTGGCCTAGATGGACCATTAGTATGACCCAATATGGCTGTTCTTGTGTTGGCATGTTTGGTAAATATGTGGAACTGTCTTACTAGCTCAACAGCCTCACATGCGCATTAAGTAGGAAGAGTGACAAAACAAGCTTCTCGGGTACACAGGATGAGATCCAAAATTACTTTGAGACCCTGAGGAAATTATAGGGTGACTAGATGCCCCAATTTTATAGGTTCAGCCCTGATATTTGAGGCATTGTGTTATGTAGGCTTCTATTCCAACTCTTCTCCCCCTCCCCCCCCCCCCCCCCCCCGCTCCTAATTTTTCATACTTGATTCTGGCCATCCTAGGAAAGTAAAAATTACCATTGGCAGGGGGGAGGGGAGGGAGAGGAGAGGAGAAGGAGGAACTGCAGATGTGTCAACAAAACCTTAAGCTTAGAGTGAGCCAAAACAGTTTGACAGATTGAGAAGAATTGGTAGGGATGCTTCTTTGTGCAGTTTAACTCCGATTTTAAATATAATAGTTGAATTCTGACCAGTTCTTTCTATGTTTATATATAAACAGTTTTTGTAGCAATTACTGCCATGGAGCAAAGGCTTAAAACTATAAATTATACACATTAATTTTAAAACCACAAACCACTGTGCATGCTCTGAGAAATTTCAAGCCATTGTGAGCAATTCCCACAAAGAAATAATGTCTTAAATGTGTTTCATCTGGAGGGCATGTGAAGAGTCAAGGACCAGGATAAATCCACAAATCTCCTTTTTTTTTTTTTGAAATTTCAAGAGATGAAACAATTGCATGATCCATTGCAGATTTTCTGGAATTACTGCTGGACATTAAATGTATTGTTGGCCATCAAGATACTAATATATGAAATACTCAAAAAACAATAGTGATTTGTAATAACGGCTCAAATTAAAGTGTGGGATTTGACCAAATGAAGCAAAACATGTAGGAGGTTATTTTGTATATCCAGAAATTTCAGAATTACGAAGATGTTAAATCTGTATGAACATAACGAATTATTTTGTGTTTGGTGTTTGAAATTGTGCATAAATATCTGGTTGAACTACAAACACTTGTTGGTGGGCTAATGTGCAATATTTGTGTTTTTTACTTTGGCTGGTTTGAGTCAAAATACTTTTAATGTGTTTTTTGGGAAATACAGAATTCAACTTTTAAACTCTCTCCTGTATTTTTGCAGTGCAACTTGTACACTCTGGGTGATTTATATAATTAATTAAGCTTACTGGGTTCCTGACCTATGAAAGCTTTCAATAGTGGAACATGATCTAGTGATTTGGAAAAGAACAGTGATGGCTGACCCTATATCAAAATAAATTAAAGTTTTAAAAATGCATTGCTTCAAAGTCATGGCATCGGTTTTTCAATTTGTACACTGGATTCCAACAGTTTGGCTTTTTAGGCAATAAAACACCCATGGCTGGCCCATGCCAGCTCTGAGACCAAAGTGTAATTGTCTAAATTGCAATTTTTTGCAAGCCAAAGTCAGCTGACCTGGCCGGCGGCAGGTGTTTCTTTGTAGCATAGACAAGGCTTTAACAAACGAACGCCCCCATTGACTTGGAAAAGGGTTAACAGCCTACACCATATATATATTCTGAATATCTTTGACACCTCTTTCTAATGAAGTTTTCTAAGCAGGCTTCTGTATCCCCTTGTTCGATTTACCGTTTTTTCTGTTAATGTCAAAGGGCGGAAAAGAGATTGAATCAAAAATAAAATTGGGGTCAAACCATATCAGATTATGCCCATAGAATACATAGCATAGTATTTTATATGGGGGTGAAATTTATCTTGTGCAGAGTGTTCGGGAAGAACACTTTAAAAATATTGATGTCCATTTTTGGTTCTGTCTTTGGGGGTCCTAGATAGTTACCCCCACTTTCTTTCTCTAGTCTCCTTCATTGCAAAAGCTGTAATATGCCAAGTACAATAGAGCTGTCAGTTCTTTGGGTCATAGTAGTGACACACATTTGAAGGATGAAATACAAGGTAACAGTTGGACAGTCTGACCTTCAAAAGGTCAGGTGCTTCTCATCATGAATGTTAAATGTGAAAACAGTTCAAAACCTTACATTATAATTGACACTGCCAACCTTCCTGCTGCTATTCCTCCTCTTTCTTTTGAAAGGAGAGCATGTTTTTGAGAGCCTACTCTAAGAGTAAACCATTTTCGATTTCACCCTTTCTAAGGAACAGTATTCTCTCTAATTTTTCCCACCCCTGAGCAGTTGTTCTCATATCTCCATGTTGGTGTGAATAAAAATATTCATGGAGGGGCAGGCACGCAAAGGGTTCATAATATAGGAGGCGGCTCATCTAAGGGGCAGAGGATTGTGGTGCAAGGCTGTGAGGGCTCCAGCTAGGAGTATAGACCAATTATGGGATGGGGCTGGGTTTAGGAGAGATTTGGGGTGAAGGACTGTGCTCCAGGGCTACTGTCAGGAGAGAGGCCTTGTAGCAGCACTGGGGCTAGTGGGGAAACTGTTGCAGCTTTGGGGCCAGTCCTTCCCATCTGCAGCAAGTTGGAGGACAGGCTAGGTGCACATTGGGGTGCCAGAGGGGGTTCTAGGTACAGACTCTGGGAGGGTGTTTGGATGCAGAGCTGCTCAGGGCTAGAGCAGGAGCTTGAGGTGCAGTAGGGGGTTCATATCTGGGGTGAGGTTTTGGGATCTGTGTTGACTTCTCCAGGATGCTGCAGGTTTCTGCCCTGTGCAGCTTCCCTGCGGGCCTGTGCTAGGCTAAATAGGTAGATCATCACTTACAGTGAACTTAAGTTGTGAATATATGGATTATCCAAGCATTCACTTGTCTGAAAAATTCACAGGGTTAAAAACTTGTTCAGTAATCCATTGAAAAGATATTGTTAATATTTAACTAAAATGTTTGCACTGTGAATGTTAAGGCTCTCTTTATGATTGGTAAACTGGTATTAAAACAGGTCTGAAAACTAGTTTAACTTTTTACCCAGTTGTCACTGATCCAGTACCACAAAAATGCTTTGTTTAGAACACTGGTTATCAGCAACTAAAAACTGAGAAATGACAATTGTAAAATACTTTCTAGTATGATTCCTGGTGATATGTGCTTTTGCTCCCAGAAAATTCACAGTGCTGGGATGTTGGAATTGGCTGCAATTGTCTAAAAAAACCTATTCAAGGATAAATCAGTTTTGTGACATTAATGTCGTGTTCTTCTGAAAAAAGAAAAAAAACAACCCTAACATTAAAGATGCAGGATTACAGCACAAAAAGACAGGGTTTCTTCTCTTGGAAGAATACGCTAAGGGTTGAAGGTACATTTCCCATGTTTTTTCAAGTGCTTCCTATGGCATGAGGAGAAATAGCTGAAGAGGAAATAGAGATTCAGTGTTCAATATTTGTGCAACACAATTTGCATGCTTTTTTTTTTTTTTTTTTTTTTTTTTGTAACTGTCATAGAAAGACTCACACAGAAGTCACATAAATGAAGAATTCCATTGAGCTTTAAAGAGCACCGCAGCCTCTGGCCTATTGACAAAGGAGCAATGTTCAGTGCTGTTGGGTAGAAGGAGCTCTGGGTGCAGGAAGTACAGTAAATTGATCTGTATATACAGATCACAAAGAAAATGGCAAACTTGTGTCTTGATCATGCTTAGGGTTTAGGCTTGCATGTGAGTGTTTCCAGGATTAAGGGAGTGGTGTGGGAGAAGTACACAGTATTGCTGACCTTAAATTTTCAAAAATCATGAGTTGGGCTCTAAACTATTATGAAAATAGCTTAGAAGACATGATTTTAAAAGAATTTTGGATTGCTTTTATTTGCCATTTGGAGTTCTCAGGTTTTGTCTGGAAATATGTGGACTAGAGAAGTATTTTTTTTAAGCAAGTAATTTCTCATCTCCACAAAGTCACAGCTTGGACTTGGAAAAAAAATATTGCAAAACTTGGATTGAAATGGCAAAATACTCAGTACTTTTGAGGAATTGGAACACAGGTTTCTGATGTTCATGGAGACTTAAGGCGAAATTATTTTTAAGTGCCTGTTGTCATCATGATAGATCTCCAAGGACTTTGATGTTACCCCAAGTACATCAGTGTTGACTTTATTGAGGTGAAAGAGAACCTGATCCACTTCTGGACTACGTGCCCTTCAGTCAGTGGGAAGTCACTTATTTTTGGGATGTGTGAATTCTGAGATGGTTGGAGGTAAAGAGATATCCCTCCAAAAATAAAGGGAGATGAAAGAGAAATTAGAGGTTGATTAATGCTGCTATGATTAATTTAATCCTTTTGAGTATTTAGAACACTGTATATAGGATGTGATTAGCAAATCAGTATTAGCAATGATTGAGTAATTTAAACATGCCAAATCTGATCTGTGTTTACTTCTTACTGGGACTGGGGAGCAACAAAGCTGCTATTAATGTTAGCTGTTCCTGATAAAAGTGAAACCAAAGAGTAGCTGGTCTTCTTTAGTGTCACAGTACTAGAATTTCAGAAATTTTTTCATGCTTGAGATCTTGCTGGGATGACTCATGGATTGTTTGAGGATTTTTGTTAATTTTTATAAACTTTCCAGTTGAATTGGAGCTAAGGTGGTATTCCCAAAGGCTCAAAAGAAAAACAGTTACTAAATTAAAGTATAGACAGGAATCCCACTTCTGTTGCTAGCTGTTACTCATAAAACTGTGTGTAGAACTTGTATGGAATGTAGGGGAATGCTGCACACCTGAATGTGCTAGGTTTGGGGATCCCTGGGAAATATAACATGTTTTTTTCCCCTGAACAAGGAAATCCTATCTTAGGGCAGTTCTACAACTGAGTCTGAAACCACAAGATCAAATACAATTGTAGTAATGCAATTGACAAATCACAGAATCTAACAAGAACCATAAAATCAATAAATGGCTTGGAATTGCACTATTTTTCCATCTCTAGCCATAATAGAGAGCAGATAATAATAGCTTTTCTCAAAGGAAGCCTGCAGTACTTCTAGCTCGCTGAAGGTGAGCTGAGACTGCTGATTTATTTATTAAGCTTGAGGATGGGGGCTCAGTCTTTAGAGCCTACAATAATCTGTTTTAAAAGATTGACTTTTATTTCTTATGTTGGTTAGTGATGGGAACAGACACACCCACCCAGCCTTTATTTAAGCCTCTTTCATAGTAACCGAGGGCCACCGAACTATTTAAGCCTCTTTCATAGTAACCTAGGGCAAGTAATATTGAGCTATGTGCCTGCTTTTCCCCATACAATGGGGGAGAGGAGACTTGCATCAAAATAATCTTTATAAAAGTGTTAGAATGTCAGATGGACAGTCTCTCTCTCACACTCACACACACAGAGTAAATGTTAACATTGAAATATCAAGACCTTTCGGAAGTTGATGTGGAACATTCAAAGGGTGACTTTTTGGACAAGCATCTAAAAATGATTAGAGGATTTTCTGGGGGGGGAGGCAGGGCAGAACTCAGCGATGGCTCTTGCTAGCAGGGGCAACTGGTGAGGAAGGACTGGGGGGGGTACAAGCCAGGTGACATGACTCAGCCACCTGTGTGTAGGGTTCCCTGGTGTCCGGTATTCACCCGGACAGTCTGTTATTTTCGGCTCCTGTCCGGTAAAAAAATTCACAGAACACCGGACACCTAAAATGTCCGGTATTTTCTGAATTTTTCCCTGGCCAGGAGGCGAAAATGCCAGGCATCTGGCAACCCTACACACGCTCAGTGCCTGGCCTCCCTATTAACTCCCCATCCCTGGTCCCCAACACCTCCGACCCCAGCCTCAGAGTTGTTGACTTGAGTCCCACGACTTGAACCCGAGTCTGACTTAAGTCGCCTAGGTGACTCGACTTGAGACTCGACTCGGGTTCTTTGTTTGTGACTTGAGACTCGACTTGAGACTTGCTAATTTTGTTAAATTGACTTGGTGAAAAAATTGTCAGAAAATGCCGATATTGATGGCTTGTACAAAAGTGACTTGACATTTTTAAAATTAAGACTTGAGACTCAATTTGGGACTTTACTCGAAAGTGACTTTAGGGGCTCGAGACTCGACTTGAGACTTGAACTGTAGTGACTTGAGACTCGACTTGGACTTGACAATGATGACTTGAAGACAACACTGCCCAGCCCCCATGCTTGCCTGGTTCCCCAAGGCTGCCAGCACAAAATGGCTGACAGCCAAAAGACCTAGGGGAAGCAATGCTTTCCCCTGGGTCTTAGTGCTCAGCCGCTCCCCTTCACTCACTTTTAAAGGGGACTTGCTGTTCAGTATCTTTGTTTTAGCCATCTGGCAACCCTATTCACGACCCATAACATAAATAAAGCCTTAATATACATCTTATCTACTTTCTTCCACCATGAGTTCCTCCTCTGGGTTCATCTGGGGTAGGCTTGGCTGACTTTTGAAAAACTAGCTCTCTGAAGGGGCTGCATTCTCTGTGTCCCCCTTCTTAATGAACTTTTTGTCAATATGCACTTCTGGGGCTCTTTCCTCTGGATTTCCTGAGGTGTCCACAATTGCTCATGTCATGGTTGTGGGGTCCCTACCTAGTACAACTCCAGCTCCACATAGAAGCAGCAAGTATAGGGTGGGGAGAGGAGTAGTTCCGGATTTTCTTTACGTCTCCATTGCCTTTTGGTATGACTGCTGCAGTTCTTTCCCCTTTGAGCAACATAGCTACTTGTCAGCTCCAGCTTCTGCTTTCATTCTGCATGTTTATTTCTGTTTTAACCTGAAGCTGGGCTTGCACTGTTCCTTTTCCCACTGGCTGAGGAAATCCAGGACTTCTTTCCTGGACCAAGAAGCTTTACATGGAAGAAAAGGAAGACTTGCCAAGGAGGGATAGTAGAAAGTGAAGCATTCCCAAAACACACTGCGTGTATTGCTTTATTTATAGGGTTGCCAGGTGTCTGGTTTTGAACTGGCCAGGCCAGTATTTGAGCTTTCTGTTTGGGAAACAAATTGAGAAAATATAAATGTCCAGTATTTTCTAAATAAGATTTAATATAGATTGTGATGTAATGTCAAGTGTGTCCGGCATTTTTGTTGAAACCATCTCGCAACCCTACCTGTGTGGGAGGTGGGGAAGCCAGCTGGGGGGAGGGAAGCCAGGGAGACACGATTCTCTGTTGGGCAATCTGTGTGTGGCAGCTTGGTGAGGGTTGTGGGTGTGATGGGAATCTGGATGCACAGGGACTTGGTGTGTGTTGGGTGGGGGGAGGGTATTTCCTGGTGCAGTGGCACTGGGTGTCTGCAGGGAGGTTCAGGTGAAAGTGATTGGGGCTCAGTGCAGGGAGTCTAGGTGTGGAGGCTACATCTGGAGGTGCTGCTGGAAGGTAGAGTTGGTGGGGTGGGAGTCTCAGTGCAGTTGGCTGCTGTGGCTTAATGGGGTGGGAGTCCAGATGCAGGAGGCTAGTGGGGGGCGTTTCTGTGGGGGTGGTCTGGGTGCAGAGTGAGGATTCAGATGCAGGGTAGTAGTGCAGGGGGTGGGTTACAGCTCTCATCTTGGAGTCTACATGCACGGATGTTGGGTGAATGGGAGAGCAGCTCCCCATGTAGTGAGTGACAGGAAGGGAGGAACCCTTATCGATACACAAGTCATCTTTAATAATTAGCGAACGTTGGACCACGTTCTGAGGTAAGACTTCCACTGAAATGAATTGGCAAACACTGAGTAAGACCTGTATGGATTTGGGGTGTGATGAGGAGGTTATCAAATAGTTACTCTTTAGAAGTTTTAGGTTTTGTCAGATACATAATAAAAGGAAGCATCAAAGGAATCTATTTTGGTTTTAGTCTATGGTGTCAGGGCTCATCTACAGCTGACAAATGTCAGGATCCTAGGTTTTGCCAAAAATGCTGCGACAGTATAGAAACACTTGCAACATGTTGCCAACAGTGTGTCAACATATGGCAAAAATTTTAAATTGGTGTGTTACCAAACTTGGTATTGCTGAATTCTTTAGGATTTCTTCAATAATTTTGAAATACACGTTAGACATGACAATTGTAAGCTATTGTCTCAAATTGTCATTCCATCTGATCTGTCAAACTGGGCAGGATTGGATGGGAGACATCCAAGGCAGGTCCGAAGAACTCTTGGAAAAGATGTAAAATTAGCAGCTAACCCTCTTCCCTGTAGGTCGGTATTGTACTAACTCCCCATTGTAATGTTGGGACAGATGCACTAAGTACCTGCTCTGGGACAGATGCTCTCTGATGTAAAATTAAAGTGAAGTCTTTTGAGGTTAATGATTTCAGGCATTATTTGCAAGAGCAGAAGTGTTATGTTTGGTATTCTGGCCAAATTTCAGTTTGAGTATAAAAAAATCTCCCAGTGTAAATTCGCTTGGAGTTTCAATTAAATGTAATAGCCTTCACATTTCGTAAGGCTTCATCCTGCAAACATTTAAACACAGATACCTTTTCTCCCCTTCCCCCCCCAATACATTTGTTATGTAGTGACAGTGTTATTGCTGTTAAATAGCTTCTGTTATATTGTGCATGTATGTAACTTGTACATTTGTGTGTGGAAAATGTGATAGCACAGATGGAATGGCAGCAATATCTATTACAAATGTTCTTTATTACTTACAGCTCCCTGTTTAGATGTTTATAGCTTTATTGGAAGGTTTTGAGCTTAATTTTTCCATGTTTGGTTTATGAGTTGGGTTGAATTGGAATGCTTTGTGTGTCTATATAGTAAAAACTTCTAATATGAAAGTCTGGAGATGTCAGATTCGAAATAAAACTGACAAGTTCCTTATTGTTTCTATTTCTCTGTGCAGCAGGGTGACAAAAAGAGAATGCTAATTTCTGTAACTTGTTTGAGAGCAAAGAATAGAAAACATTGTATGTGTATAGCAGCCTTTTATTTGAGCATACTATTGAGCATGCCATCAGTTTTCATGTGGAACTCCACAGTAAAACCAAAAAGGAGTTCAGCCTAAAAAAGTCAGTGGTGCTATATAGCCCTATAAAATTATTACATCACTGTGTACATACTAGTTGTAGATAATCTCTGTACTGTTCAGTATAATTTAGCTCAAGTTTGTAGAAGTTGTCATGGAGGAAGCTGGGTAAACTTGGGCACTACGCAGTTTATGATTGTGATCCACAAGCTGCAAGTTTCTGCTAACATGGTAAGCAGTGAAATAGTTTTAAAATGGTGACGTTTTAAATGGTCATCTATAATTTTTAGATAGACAATTTATTGGGAGTTATGGATCTGATCACAGGTCTTAGAATTCTTGTTACAAGCAATCTCAGACCTAGGAAGTCTATGCTGCATTGTTTTACATTAGATATCCTGGTGCAGAGTATCCACTGGCAACCAAGCAACGCCCCTTCTACCTTCCAGCCTGCTGCTGCTTGCCTGACCAGCTTCTCCTCCGCCCTCCCAGCACTTCCGGAGCACCATGAACAAACAGCTAATTCAAAGTATTCAGGGAAGCCCCTGAAGGGCAGGAGAGGAGCAAGGATGGGATGTGCTTGGGGAAGGGGTGAGGTGTAGCTGAAAGCTTGCAGGAAGGGGGTGGAATGGGGGCTGGGATGGGAAGAGACTGAGCAGGGGTGGGGCTTGGGGAAAGGAGTGAAGTGGGGGTGGGACCCGGAATGGAGGGGCAGGGTGCTGAGTACTCCCCAGCTAGAGTATTCTATGGTAGACACTCTCTTGGTGTAAACTGTTGCCAGTGGGCTATGATGACTTATCAGTTGAGGATCTGGCTCATAATTTTAAATTTTTGAAATCTTCGGTTCTGATTGATAATTCAGAGACAAAGGGTGGATTCTGATGGGTACATTAGGGGCTGGTGATAGGCTTAAGGTTCTAAAGAGGAGGAGTTATTGCGGCATGTAATAGAGCAGCTGAATTTGTCGTATTTCCTTAATTTCCGCCTGAAGTATTATAATGAACAACTAATGACACTTCAGCACTTTTCAGTCTTGAACCCTCACCTTTATGTAATCTTTCCGAATGTCCATTATGTTCAGTTTACATTATGGCCAGGTATCTTTGTTGACTAGCAATACAGATCAAAATGCACTGCGGTATCTGCTGTTTTCATTTTGGATAACATTACCATTTCTCTCATAACAAAATGAAAATGGCAGGCTTGAATACCTGGCTTTTATATTATTTTAAAATAGATTTTTTAATATAAGTATTTTGACATTACTTGAACTCAATTTGTAATGCGCCTTCTTCAAAAGTGATTTATCCTATTGCTGGGCATTATGCAATCTCAATTAGCAAAGTAATTTTGAAAATATTTCTGGAGGTCATATGTCTCTTCGTGCATCTAGTAGCCCTAAAATCTTGAAGTCTCGTTTGTATGTGCAAAATGGCATTAGTAACGTTTCCCTCCCTCTCCAAAAAAAGGGAGGGGGGAGGGCTTTTAAAATTTGGCCTTGCTCACTTGATTACAGTAAGTAGTTTGTAGACACTTGGTGAGAAATATTTACTCCTCCTATTAGCTTCTTGATATTAAGCCCTTTGCTGCCTTCAGACTTGCAGCATATAGCTTGCAAATGGCCTCACTGGTAGGTCTCCCACAGGTGTGAGTGTGCTTCAGTGACTGCACACTATAGGAGAGGAAAATAGGAATGGCTTCGAAAGACTGAATTCAGATGTTTCCAGAGGGATGGATCCATCTGCAAAGAGCTTATAGGATGTACTGACCATATATTTTTACATGACCAGCCATTTCTGTATGTAATTGGATGGTGTACTGCTGACATCATGTCTCTCTTGTAGAGATGGTGCTGATCAAACAGCTGTTATGCTTTCTGTCACATGGTATACTCCACTCACCATTTTGCAGGGAGCCCGTCTCATGCATTATTGGAACCAAATGAGTTTTAATCTAACCCTTTTTTGTGAGATTAATGAATCCTGTAAACTCCCCCCCCCCAAACCCCAGATTTTTCTAATCTAACATTGGCTTGGGATATTGGATCATAATACGTAATCACAAAGCAAATGACATGTTTGATTCTGTACATTTGACCTTGCAGTCATGTTCTGCAAGATGTTGATTGGTAGGACACCTCCCTTTCCTTGCAAATGAATTACAATGTACGCTTCACATTAGGGTTGAAACTAGATATATATGGCTCCCATTGCACTAGTATCTGAACACCTCATAAACCTTGAATTTATTCTTGTAACACTCCTGTGAGGTAAGGAATGCCCTTGCCCCAAAATGTTCCTATGTTGGGAAAATGAATGGAAATTAGAGCTAGGGTTGCCAAATGGTTTAACCAAAAATACCAAACACCCTTCCCCCCCTCCCTCCCCAAAAAAACCCCACCAGGAAAAACATTCTGGGGGGGGGGGAGGGGGAGGAGGGAGACCAAAGTTGTTGAGCCAAAAAAATCCAAAAAAACAGCATGGCCCCTTTCAGAGTGTCTGCAGTGTCAGAATAGGGAAGGGAACAGGGAAGTAGTTGAGCACCAAGACCCAGGGAAGGCATTGCTTCCCCTTGGTCTTTAGGCTTTTTGCCAATGGCCATTTGGTTTTATTGATCAAGCCAAAATGCAGCTTCCCTGTGGAACCAGGTAAGCAGGGGGCCCAGGGACGGGGGGGTGTCAAAGGCCGGGGACTGGGCCCAGTTGCTGAGTGTGTCGTAGGGTTGCCAGGTGTCTGATATTTTTGCCTCCTGGCTGGAAAAAAAATCAGAAAATACTGGACATTTTAGGTGTCTGGTATTTTCTGATTTTTTTAAAAAAAATTTTTACTGGACAGGAGGCGAAAATACCGGACTCTCCCGGTCAATACTGGACACCCGGCAAACCTTAATTAGAGCCGTTTTTGTGGATTTTTTTTTCTTCTGAGAGTTAGGGCTGGAGAGGGCTGAAGATGGGAGGAACATGAGAAGGAGGTGCCTACTGATACAAATCCAGAGCCAAAGGCTGAAGGAAGAGGAAAAGCCAAGGACATTTGCTGGCATCTCCTTGCCAGATAGCTAGATTCCAGAGGAAGCATGCGAGGTTTCCAGGAGAGAGGCACAGAGTTTTAGCTGGAAAGAGCAAGGTTGTACCTTAAAAGGAAGATTAGGCTGGTGATCCCAGCTGAGGGACAGAGGAGGACTATGAAAGAATTCAGGTCTGGCAGAAAACATCAGGATGTTGGGAAGGGAGCTGAGTTTTGAAGACCACATGTGCTCGGGTGATACAGGCTAGGTTGTAGGAATTTTGGTCATGGAATTTTGCACTGTTTTATTAGTAAACTTTAATGGACTTGAGGACATGTTTGTGTGTAAGTCACTTGGAACCAAGAAAGAAATTGAAGGGGGGTGGGCAATGCCTGGCTGCCCTAAGTCTGAGGGGGGGCATCCGGGAGGAGGTGACTCATTTATACACATCCCTTTGAATACTACAGTTTCAGCAATGGAAATTGTTTTAGAGCCCAGTTCCATTTTCCTCTTATCACTTCACCATAGAAGGGCACTGTGGAAATTGCTGAATCAGGCCAACAAAAAGTTACACACTTGATTCTCCTACTGCTCTTATCTCTAATGTGCCAATAAAACTTGAACTTTCGTAAGGAAAACAGCCTGCTCTTACATCATCAGCCCATCTTACTTTAGAGAAGGTAGAGTACTCTTGGGGGACTAGGGTTGCCAGGTGTCCGGTATTTACCCATCAATCTGGTATGTTCAGCTCCTGTCCGGTAAAAAAAATTCAGAGAATACTGGACACCTGAGATATTAACTCTGAGCACTAACTCTTAAAGGGGACATGATGTTTTAATGCTGTTTTATTTCAATTTTTTTTGGCTTATTTGGAGGCTTTTTTTTCCCCTCAAAAACTTTGGTCTCTTCCCCCTTCCATCCCCCCCCCCCCCAAACAAAAATTTTTCCCGGGTTTTTTTTTGGGGAGGCGGGGGTTAGGTATTTTTGTTTCAACCATCTGGCAGCCCTATGGGGGACACTGCATTGTGTTGCAAAAAACTTTCCATCAATTGATATGAAGTATCCTGAACGTGGTGACTCTGGAGCCTGTTACAGACACATCTTCCCAGACATTTGAAAACAGGACATTGGGGAAATGAGGGATTTGAAATTGCCTGACTTACTGGTCGTGGGGTATATGCAGAATTCTACTCCTGCACTTTAGACTTGTGGGGGTGATATTTGGAGATATTTTAAGTTACTTCAAGACTGCCCAGAATATTTGGCTAGATGCTCATTTTTATTAATCCAAATTAACTTGAGAACAAAGATTAAATGACCAAACTTATTAGTGTATAACTAAGCACCTGATCCAACTCATTGAAGCAAAGGAGACTTTTCACTCCCAGTAACATGAGGTGGATTTGGACTTGAACGATGAAGTAAGAACATGAAGTGTGAATGCTAAAATTGAAAAGAACACCTACAACAAAACAACATTATGTTTAAATGCACCAGAGAAGAACTAAGTATGTTTCAATGTACCTTGTCTCTTTTCTTCTTTCAGTGGGATCTTGTTTGTGACTCTTCCTGGAAAGTCCATATTGCTAAATTCTCTCTACTAGTAGGATTAATCTTTGGCTACTTGATAACAGGATGTATAGCTGACTGGTGAGTGAAACATCTGTTAATGCTATATCATTTAAATGAATAGAGATGTTCAGTATCTCTCAAACTTTTTTTAAAGTTGCTCTTCATGGAAAAATCTTTTAATAATTATATCTACAGACCTCTGAAAAATGTTGCATGAGTTGGCAGTACAAAATTGCATTTTAATTGCTTGGGCTGATTCATTTATAGCATGATAAATAACTTAAAAGGAAAATATTTAACCATTGACTTCTAATTATTTGCTGTTGACACACTTTTACTTCTGTCATGACAGAACTGAATTAAATATTTTATAATTATTTAAAAAATGAGCTTTTGTTTAGATAGCAATAGCCTCTAGTGTTCTGTCAAATACTCGTTACAGGCTCAAAATGCTTTTTAGCCATATTTGGTGATAAAAAGAGGCAAGGTCAACTCACATTTGGCCCAGAATGTTCCTCTTATTTTTAAAAGATCTTTACAAACCTTACCATTGTTTTGTTAATTTTTAAAATTGTTTTGAAACTTTCCTTGAAAGTTTGAAACCCAAATATTGTAGCATTAAGAACATATCTCCATATTATTCAAAGTGTGGGATACATCCCTCTGGATTACTGGGGAATGGGAGCATTCTGAGAACTGTCAATCACACTTCAGAGTCTGTTTTTACTTTTAAAAAAATTGCTATCTATTATGGTTACAAAGTAAAATTTTATACTGTGGCCAAAGTAATAACTTCCTGAGCTAGCAGAGAGCCTGAAACTCTAGTTTTGGGGTATGAAACTACCCCATTCATTCCAGTGGATGCTAACTCAGTTGTCAAAGATTAGCTACTAATTAAAGCAGGGAAGAGACTAGTGAATATGTGATATTATGAAGATTAACATGATTACTGCCCACTTTGGTACTATACCTCAAAGCTGTGAGGAGGAGAACCTTGCTGCATTTGAGGCAGCCTGGTCTGAATCTTTAGTTAAAATTGAAATTAAGATGCTGTAATCAAACCAATGTTTTTAATATACATAAATTAATGTCCAGTATTAAATATTCATTGCTACGTAAAATAAAAGTTTAAAAATATATTCAATAGAATACAGTTATGCTTATAAGAAGCACACAGGATCTTTTTCAGGGGAAAAGGCAATATGCTGCATTTGAGAATACAGTAGAGAAGCAGTTAACATATGCTTTACAAAGACACACCTATATAAATACACACACACACGCGCGCGCGCGCCTTGCAGATGGTGCACAGTTACCAGTCCGTCATGGGTCAAGTCAGTCTTACTGGCCAGGCCAGGCTGACTGAGCAAGTCAGGAGTCAGGATTCTTCTGAGGCGTGGCTTGTAGGACTGAATCCAGAGTTTAATGGCCAGAGCCCCCCTTCTTATACATGTAAGTCCCATTGGAGTCTGAAGGTATTGCAGTGTCATGCTGCAATCCTGCATCCTTAAGAGGTGTTAATCTGTGTGTTTCAGAGTTATCCTTTGATGGTGATTGTGAGGCTTTCCATTGATCTCTCTTTGTTGGTGCTGGGGGGGGGGGGGAGGGAGAGGAAAGAGGAAAGGGGGGGGAGGAGGAGGAGAAGGAGTCTCTGTCTGTCTCCAAAGTTGTCAATATTGCTGATTTAATTCAGCCTCAAGACAAAATGCATGTTTCTTATTATCTTCAAAGTTTCCATTTCTTATTCATCACCTGGGCATCTGTCACACTTACACACACATCTTCCCCTCACACCCCACAAGTGCAGAGTTTCAGACAAGATGAATAGTTACTAGAAGACACAGCTTAGTTTGTGATGCAGACATGAGGTACAACTTAATTTGTAATGCTAACTGGGAGCAAGGCCTTATAGTAAACATTGTCTAATAGTAAACATTGTCTAATCGTGAGAGACACACAGAGAAATAGAAGCTACAGAACTTATAAGCAAGTCATTATACATTAAATCATTATGTATCATACTTATAGTCTTATAAACAATACTAACTAATACTAAAATATACATTTTTGCTACACAGTTGAATTTTATTTAATTAGAATTATAAAGTTAGGGTAGCGCTTGAAAATCGTGACAGAGTTGGGGGGGATGGTGAGCGAGTCTGATTTGTTTTACTGACCTATAAAGAGGCAGCGGTGTCTTGCCTTAGGTTTCAAAAGTTTGGCAAACTCTGAGGAAGTGACCAGATTAACAAAAGGGAAATTGACTTTAATTTATTTTCATTGACTAAATTGAGAGAGCTTAAATAGTGAGACACATTGGATTTTGAAATCTCTCAATGTAATAATCTGAATTTGTGGTAATTATACAAGTAAAAAAATTGTTTGCAGCATACAGTTTTTAAGTTGATGACATTCCCTTTAAAAGAAAACTTCTCAAGCTGCTACTGGTTGTATAGGTGGAAGATTTATGGGATCCAGCATGTGGAGATTCCATTCAAACGTACGGCCAAATACTTATCCAACAACCAGGGCGTTATGGATGGCAGCACATGTTGTATGGGCATTTCAGAAAGCATCCTGTGTCAGTCAGGCAGTTTGTTGCTCTCTCTGGGCCACCACAATGTGCTTCCAAAAATTTGTTATTGTTGCCTTCTACAGAAGTAACATGATCACTGGAAATATGGCTGCCTAGAATTTTTCAGTGGTTGGCAACATTCATGCTTATGTACACATAGAGTACATCCCTCACACCCTCTCTTAGATCATTTTTCTTTTGATAGCATTGCTTATTTTATAGCATTAGATGCATGTATCTGCAAGTGCATCAGGATATCACATCTCATATGTTGCTAGTTGCATAAAGGTCCAGGACCTAAATTCCCTATAAGATGCGTGGCCACACAGCTGCCTATTTTTCGTAGAATCATAGAACTGGCAGGAACTTCAAGAGATCAATTCCAATCCCTGCAGTCATAGCAGAACTGAGAATCATGTAGCTCATCCCTGACAGGTGTTTATCTAATATGCTTTTATAAATCTCCAGTGATGGAGATTCCACATCCTCCCTGGGGAATTATTCCAGTGCTTAACCACCTTGACAGTTAGGAAGTTTTTCCTAATGTCCAACCTAAACCTCCCTTGCTGTAATTTAAGCCCATTGCTTCTCGTCCTATCAGAGGTCAAGGAGATCAATTTTTGTAGGATGACTCCTTGATTTTTAGATTATTGAAGATCATCTGGTCAAGTCAGGGTAGTCTCTTGCCTTACTACTCATCTTTCCTATGCAATGGAATAGTTTGCTCTTGAACCCTTAATAATGTCTTTCTGAAAAAATGGTAACTGTCTTCAGTTGTTTTCCTCTTAGACTTGTTCTCCCTGGGTTCTTACCTACTAATTCTTGAATTTGCTAATGACTGCTGCACAGGTGCTCAATGATCTAGCCTGGGGATCTGCTGTACCCCGTGAGGGCCTGGCTCCTGCTCCTGCCTAGCCGTCGCCTGAATCTTTTTTGGAGGGTGGGGGTACCTATCCTTCTACCCCAGCCCTGAAGCTGTCACAGCAGGGAAAGGTAGGGTTGGGGACTTGCTCTGCTCACCCAGTGCTCCTGAGAGGGAGCAGAGTTGGGGGGCTTGCAAGTCTCTGTGCCCTGACCTGGTTCCCCTGTTGAAGTGGCAGATCAGACCCCGGCTCTCTGACCCCACTCCCCATGGGAGCTCCAGGCGGGCAGAACAGGGCCAAGTCCATGCCTGACTTTTATTCCTGGCAGATGGTGTGAGGGGGGGCAGAATGTGGGGAGCATTCAGGACACACATTTTTATGGGGGGTCCCTGGCCAAAGCATCTATTTCTGCCCTTCTTCAAAGACTAGCTGGGGAAGAGGAGAGGCAACCCCATAGCTGCTATCCACCCACCTATCCTGTTCTGGCTATACCACTACCCAGGGATGGGAAAAATTAGAAGGAACATTGTCCAGAACCACTTGCATCCTTTGTGCTTGTTGTGTAACTATATACAGGATTCCACATAACCCAAAGTTCCTCATGGTTTGGATTCAAGATTTTTTTGGGGGGGGCTAAAACCTGAAAATATGAAATGTACATATTTTTTCAACACAAAAAGAGGTAATTACCATTTTGTTTTGAATATATGACAGTATTATGAATCCAACTCCTGGGGAAATAATGTTCTGTTCTCTTCCTGATTTAAAAAGCCACACACTAACCAAGAGTCCATCATCAATGTTTTATGAGGTTTGTAATACCGATTAAAGCAGCCTGCTTTGACCTTACTGTTGACCTGAATGTGCCCGATGGTGCTTTGTTTTAAAAATATCTGTTACATTCTGCAGATGAGTTAAAGCTCTTGGCATGAGGTGTCAACAGGGTGATGATGGAGTTAAAAATGCACTGTGCCCGTTCCCCTTGAAGAGGCCAATATGCTCTGTGTGTGTGAATTGACATTTAGAAAATGGGGTCAATCACATGTAAATTACGATACACATTCTTACACAGTCTTCCAATTCCCAAAAGCCTTAATAGCATTCAGAAAAATATGCTCTGCCACTCTCTCTCACATCTAGATAGGACTTTATTGCTCTTATTCCAGTGTAATTAAAGCAAACCCCCATAGTTTTAATAACTTATGTACATGCGCAGTACATTTTTATAGTTGCATTGTTAACCAGCAAAACCTAAGCAAATGCCCAAATCAGAGTACTAAGTATTGAGATTAAATTAAATTTATGACTTTGTAGAGAATGTGTCTGATGTAAACTTTTTTAAAAAGTCTGTTTTCTTGCATATGTTTTTTCCCCATATCTATACATGCCTTGGCACAATGGGATGACGGCAAACCCCTCTAAATTCTGTGGTAATGTTAATTTTATTCTCTCTTCAGTCCGACAAAAGCACACTCAACTGTGGCTCATAATTGACAACACTTACAGAAATATAGTCTGTACAGTCAGGCAACTCCCCCCTCCCCGCCCTATTCGTCAATATTTTTGAGTTTGCTGTATTCAGCCTGGCTTCATGGTTTTGGCAGTTAAAACATTGACCAGGTGGCCTAGTTCAGATGCTGTCCCTGAAAGAAAGTCAGGAAAGGGGCAGATTGTAGCTAACTTTGATGGCTCATCTGTGGGACTTCCTGACTCTTGTTTACTGCATTGTTCTTCTATCAGTCCAGATGGCCATCCTAAACATCTGACTCTCTTCCCTCCTGGTTAGGAGCTCTACTCCAGTTCTAGCTTCATGGAAGATTGCTGATAGTCTGCTCTGTAATCTTGTTAATTCCTTCTTTGCAAAGGAAAGCTAGAGGATGAGGAAGCTATAGGCAGGCCTGGACAGGCAGACCAAACAAAATGGCAGGTGTCTGACTGCAAATAGTTAATCCTATGGCCCTTTGGAAATATTCTGAGTTTCATAGCTGGTGGATTGTGGAATCCAGGGAGGTGCTGCTGATTGAAATGAGTGAAGTTCACTCCTTATAGAGGTATTGCTTCAGGGTCTCTGAAGGCTGAGAAGGAGGGGTGATGCTTCATTTTTGAGGCTGTCTCCACAACCATAAGGACTAGAAACTTAGTTTTTAACCAAATGAAAGCTGAGATTTGTGGAGCTGAAGCATGTGGCAAGACGAGAATTCTCTAGTAAATTTAATGGTCATGGAAAATGTTTTTTCCTCTTGAGGGAAAACTTCTATTAATCAAATGACATGTCCAAGGTAGGGGCTTTTCCCCCAAAGTGCCTGCCATATCTTTTATTAATGGCTTGCACTTACTGCAATTTTTTAATGTTTATTTTTGATCACTTCAGGGTTTTGAATATGTCTCTAGGATTAAATAGTGATGCACTTAATGCCATTTGCTTTAATCTGTTCCTAAACAAATTTCTCCATGAAATCTTTGCGAGATTTACCAAAGTAATAATTGAATTTAATAAGCAGAAATATGAGAAGTGTGTGTGGAGGGAAGAGTATGTTAGTTGCTATTCAAAATTGCTAGCAGCATTTGTGAGGAACTGTGAGATTTTTTTCCCCATCTGTGCCTGTGTCTGTTCTCTGCAAGAGATAAGCATCTAGCATTGTGTCCACCTTGGATTTTAACCTCTTCTCCCCACTTCCTTCCCATTTGCAGGGTTGGTCGACGGCCAGTGCTACTCTCTTCAGTTATATTCATTCTGATCTTTGGACTCACTGTGGCTCTTTCAGTAAATGTGACAATGTTCAGCACACTCCGATTTTTTGAAGGGTTTTGCTTGGCTGGAATAATCCTATCCCTGTACGCACTACGTGAGTATTACATTCATAATTCAGTCAACTCCAGTTTTGCTTAAATACACAGTCTGTTCTATGTCATGCTTCCTGCTGAATGTATTTCAAGAGGCTTGTACAAAAAACAATTAAATCCCAGAGTTCTTTTTCGTATGCTGCATCAGTTTTGTTGTTTGGAAAGATCTTCTCTGCCCCCATTTTTTTCCTTGCATTGCCAGAGAATCAGCCTATGCAGTGGATGTGTTCATGAGTTTGCAAATGGAAGAAAGGATTAAACAATATTTATTCTTTTGAATGTCTTTAACCTGGGAGTTGCCTCCTTTTGTCATGGCAACATTCACGCAATAACAGGTGTCAACATGATTTCACAACAGCTCTTTCAGAGATTTGAATAATCCTCGTATCTCTTCGTACATACAGACACACAGAATTTTTACTGAAATGTCTTAGATATTAGTAGCTGGGCTTATTTCCTTCTATTGTCATTTAGGGAATTGTTAAATAGAGGGAAAATTGAAGGGAAAAATCTCTTGCTCTCTTTGAATTGTTCTTTGTACTGATTTGCTTTGTTTGCTGAGAGAAACTAGACAGAAATCTTGTCAGAAACTAATGCTTGCTCACTGTTGTCAGGAGCGGGAGGACTCCAGGCAGATTTGGTACACTTAAATGATGTCTATATTGCAGTTAGACATCCTCATACCATCTGACTCAGGCTTGTGGGCCTCAGGGTAAGAGGTTTGTTTTTATGTGGAGCAGACATTTGGGCTCAAGCATCAGTTCGAGTTTAGGTTCAGGAGCCTGAGCTGCAGCCCAAACCCGAATATCTATACTGGAGTCAAACAACCCCTTAAACCAAGCCCTGTGAGTCTGTGTCTGCAGGCACAAGATTAAAGTAGCAGGTTTTTAATTGCAGTTTAGACCTACTCTTACTAGCCATGATTTTCAAAAGCCACCCTCCTCCTTCTCCTTCCCGCTCCCTGAGATACTTGCTCAACACTGTCTGAAAATAAAGTGCCTTTAAGGCAAAGACAGGCAAAATATGGCCTGCTGGTCAGATCCAGCCCACTAAGGGCAGGCTCCCTGCGCGTCAGAGCAACCAGCTGTGGGGGCCATGTGCTTTTCTGTGTGCCACAAGCTGGAGGCGGGGGAGCAGGTGTGGAGAGACTGGCCAATGTTTGCAGCATAGACAGCTCGTAAAGTACCTCCCCAGTCCATGGGTGTTCAGGGAAGCACATGGCCCTTGCAGGGCGCCTGCTTGAGGGACTTGCTGGCTGGGAGCCGCTCTGGCCACGTGGCACTTACCTAGGCCTGCATCAGGCAACCCATTCCTCCCACATCCCAACTGTCTGCTTCCCCTCTTGCACTCCTACCCCAGGTAACAACCCAAACCCTCTGTACCCTGCTCACCTATATCTCTACCAGACCCTGCACCCCAATACGCTGCTTAACTCACAACTCCATCCTGCCCTAGCTCAAAACCGAAACCCCTGCACTAGTGTTCCCAATAAGCTGATTACTTGGGTGCTTTCCAGGAGAGATTCAGCTGCTGCCTATCTGATTGGCAGAGTGCCCACAGCTGACCATAGCCAGAGGCATGTGTTTCTATTTGTGGTACACATCCCTTGGTACACAACAAAATTCATTCCACACATAAATGGAAAATCTTAACGGGAACATTGCCCTGCACCACTGCTGCACCCCTAACCCAGATCACAGTCCCCTCCCAGACTCTGCAACCCTCCTACACACACCTCTCCTCCAAGTCAGAATCCTATCTTGCCTCCCTCACAGACCTTGCACCTCCTACTGGACCCCAATTTTCTGCTCCAGATCACAACCCTCTCTTTCATCCAAACTCCCTCACAGACCCAATACTCGCTTCTGTGCCCAACCTCCATCCCAGATCCCACTCCTCCATTAAAGAGAATGGCACTTGACCACTTTGTAATTCTTGGAGTAGCCTCCTATCAAAAATTACTGATCACTCCTGCACTAAGGCATCCCAGGTCAGAGATGCAAAAGACTAGTCACTTCTAAAATTGGCTGCTATTTTAATCATTAGAAAGTTTAAAACAATTTTAAGAGTAACTTCTGGCTAAATTAATAAACATACTTCAATGTCCAACTCCTCATAGCTTAGGTAGAGGACAGAGAAATGGCATAAAAGAAATTCTGACATCTGATATTTTCACAGGTCTCTTCCTCTTTCTCTCTCAACCACTCTGCATTATACAGTAATATAGATATTCCCTTACCAGGAGCTAGAGAAATCCATTTTGATTGGCAGCTGTACCTGGAGTGCTGCAGTAAATACAGTAGCATGACCATATGTATAATTAGCAGCTAGTATCTTATCAAGGTACCAATGTGTGGCGCTTTTTTCTTTTATTTCTGGTACTGGGAAAACAATTATCAATATATCCTGGAAACTTCTGTACAGTTCGTTTTATTTACTTCCTACTCCAATGTAGATGGGCTGAATGTCAATCGGATCTGTGGATTTAGTGCACCCTCTGTAACATGCACATATATGATCTTTCATAGTGCTGGATTCCTCCGTTTGGTTTTTTTAATCTTTAGGTTGTAGTGAGAGGGAAGAAGGTGATTAATATGTACAAGAATTTGTTCACTACTTCAGTGCATAAATTGCATAGTACCGGAGATCTATGCCCAAAGGAAGAGAAGAAAATCTAATTCAAATCTGGTCCTAGCTTTCAGTGTTACTGAGTAGAAGTAAACCGTACAGGTTGGATCTCTGTAATCTGGTACTCTCTAGTCCAGCAACATCCATGGTCTGGAATGATTTTCTTAGCCAGATGTCCACTTACCATGAATGTAGTCTAGTTTCCCACAGTCCCATCAAGTTTATCATCACTGGCCCTGATTCTGTGTGCTGTGCCATTATTTAGCTCCAATTTACCCCTAAATGTCTTTTATGAGCCCAGTAAACAGTGGAAGTGTTGGTAATGCTGCTAGACAATATTGACCTCCTGTGGTTCAGCAAATTCTCTGGTGCAGCACCGGTCAGATCCCGAGGGTGCCAGATTAGAGAGGTTCAACATGTACAGGCATTTACAGCTTAAAAAGGTGATTAGCTTGCTGCTTATGATTGGATTTAGTGCCCACCTAAGGGGAATTAATAAATAATCATCTTGGGTGCTTTAGGAATGGAAATAGTACCAAAGTAGCGTCTCATAGCTGAAATTGCATAAATTAGATTGATGGCCCTCGGTAGGGTTGACTTAAGCATTAAATGCATGAAGGTGTTGGGGAGGAAAGAACCTAGCAATGTAGCCAGGGCTGTGTAGTGCGCTATCTGTCCATACTACATACTTTATGTCTTGGCCAGGTACATACTGGGATGGCTAGCCTGCATTGCTGTGGCTATGCTTCTATTTTTAGCACACTAGTATGGTCAAAGGTAGAACACATCTCTGCTTGAGCTGAAAATTGCACCTTCCCACTCCTACCTGAGTACTGGAGAATTCACATTCTTCCAAAGACAATGATGAGATTGAATTGTGTTAGAGAGCGAAGCTATGAAAGCCTCAGAAGGATTTAAAGACACAGATTTTCTTCCAAGAGCTTAGATGGTTCAGGAAGAGATTGAAGCGGAGATTGCTGGAAATCAATCTTATCTCACCAAGATTGGAAGAGCTGAGTTTTTATTGTGTTAAAAATCCTTTTCTCTTGTTTTGCGGTGTTCCTATGTTTAATCTAAACAGTACTTTGTTTTTGCAAGGCAGACCTGGGTTACTGTATTAACCATGGATCACAACTCCCAAAGGAAGGAACTGCAGGTGGCTAAACACAGTCCGACCTGTTAGACAGTGCAACCTAGCACTCTGCCACAGAGTGGGAGAATGTCAGGATTCTCCTCCAAAGAGGGGCAATCAGACAGACAAGAAGAAGGGTTAGAAATGCAGTTAATCCTGAAACATGACACACATGCAGCAGCCAGAGGCATGCTTTCTTCCACTGCTGTTCTGAATTGATTTGCCTGTTGCCTCCCCCAGACGATTAGTCATATTGAACAGAGTGCACTCAGCAAACATGATAACTGCTGAGCATGAGCATGTGACGAGGAAGACACTGGCTTTTTTTTTTTTTTTTTTTTTTTTTTTAATTTCTGACACACAGGTAATTCCCGTATTAGCTCACTTAGTCCTGTAGGGCTATTGCTTATGCTAAGGCCCAGATCTAGCCATTGACCCTGCACAAATAGTACTGTTTGACACATTTTACTGCATTCACTTAATTAGGATTCTAGGTTAATTGGAATTCCATGCAAATGCAGGGGTCCTAGTGGGTAGAGTGCAGAATAGAAACCAGTGGCACTTGGCATGTGATTTTCTTACTGCTTTAAAATACTGTGACAGGTGCCATATTCATTAAGTCTTCCAAGCTAAAGATTTTGTGGGTATCCTTCCGGGGGTGTAGAACTGGCATAGTAACTGTGTTCTTACCTTTTATCATTTGATAATTGTGCTATTGCAAAGAAACAAATGCTAGTGCAAGGCATTTCTCTCAGTGTATTTGAATGAAGAGCAGAGCTGGAGCAGTGCCTTCCAAGGCGCAGCACAAAGCAAAGGGAACGGGACTAAAAATGGTATGGGACAGTTCAGAGTGCCCAATAGTCTTTTCCATTGTGATGTCTTGAGATAATTAATAAATTTTGGCTATGTCATTTTGATTCTTTCAAGCCATTTAAATGCAAGGAGTTGACAGAAGTTAAGCATGGGCCCATGGGGGTGAGGGGAAGAGGGAGAGGGAGATTGAAGATGAAGGCAGGAGCAAGACTTGTACAGAGCAGAGCAAATCCACCTACGAGGCTGTGGGATATCAGAGCCAGATTTGCAGAATTGTGCCGCCATTTAAGCAACAAAATAATTGGTCAGATTTTCAGCATGGTGAGCTTTTTAAAAAATCTTACTCTGGGGGAAGGGGAAATGGGTTTAAGGCAGGGGTTAGCAACCTATGGCAAGCTGGTTTTGAGCAGTATGTGGGGAGCTCAGCCTTCCTCTCCCCTCACACAGCAGGAAGCCCCCATTGCTGCAGGAGCCCTCCTCTTTCCCCAGCACCAGGTTAGGCTGCACCACGCCCATAGGCAGTGGGAGGAGGCAGTGCTGGGGCTGAGGCAGCCGCTCCTCCAGCATCCAGGGCTGGCCTGGGACCACGTGGCAAGCAAGGCCAAGGATCACACTAAACGGTAAGCTCTGCATCTTAATTTATATATTAATGAAGTGCTAAAATGTAAGTAGGACTATTATTGATTCTTTTTAAAGTCAATGGCATGCAGACCCATAAATAGAAGTGAATAAATTAAATCTTGGCATGACGCTTCTGAAAGGTTGCTGACCCCTGTTAAGCACTTTTGAGAATCTGACCTTGAAGGGGTGCAACCATTCCAGCATCCAGTCAAACCCTCGCTGCTCCATTTTCTTCCCCCAACCCTTCAATAACAAAATAAGCAAAATGTAGCCGAAGTGAGTTATGTTCAGTATTGAAAACCAGAAAAAGAGAGAGAGAAATAGTTCAGTGTGATCCAAACCCCAACAACTGAATGACTAAAGCTATGAAATGAATCTTTCAAGTGGGGAGGGGAACATTCAGTTGTCTAGCGGACTGATAGGAGGTTTGATTTTTGTATTGCTTTGATAAGATTCTGTTCTGATAAGAACCTGGACAAGATCAAGGTTTTAAAATTATTAACTTGTTTATATAATCAGTTTCTACTGAAACTGCACTTGAAAGGGAATCCTCTGAACTGGCATTCATGCTAAAATTCGACACTCTCTGCGGGGGGGGCTGAACAAAGACCCCAACTACCTTACCCATTACAAAGATAGCTTCCCCAATTATCACCTCTAATACCATTGGCTCACAGACATCTACCTTCCTTCTTCCCCCCCCTCCCCCCCCGCATCCCCCTTCTGTTCTGAAATGTGATTTGTCCTTTTCATATGTGTTCACTTTTTTTAATTGTATCCTTTGGTATATATGGTTGTGACAATTTTCTTCCACTATTTGATCTGAGGAAGTGGGTCTGGCCCACGAAAGCTCATCATCTAATAAACCATTTTGTTAGTCTTTAAAGTGCTACTTAGTCTTGTATTTTGTTTTTTCTACTCAACTAATTCTGTTCCGCTCCGGTGCAGCTGTAGCAAGAGCAATAGCAGAGAGATCCAGGGAGACTCTCTCAAAGCATCTCGTTTCAGTGTAAGGAATAGCATGGTACAGGTTGGACCTCGCTGGTCTGGCACCTTCGGGCCCTGACTTGGCCCATGCTTCCATCAGGTTTGGGCTCCAGCTTGCCTCCGCTGCTGCCCCGGAGCCGCTGCTGTGGGGTCTAGAGCACCACAGCCAGAGCTCTGCAGCCCCCTAGCTCCATGGCTGGAGCTAGAGCGGTGCAGTCAAGGGCCAAGGTGGAGGACCGGAGCCAGACTGGAGCTCCCTGGCTGCTGGAGCCAGAACCAGGGCTGGGGCAGAGCTCCACAGCTACTGCTGGGGCCAGAGCTCCCTGCTGTGCTGCTTGTCACCCTGCTCCCCCATATACACTGGCCTCCTGCCTGAGTTGCTGGTGTCCCCTACAGCACTCCTGCTGGACCATGGATGTTGCCAGACCAGGAAGTCCCAGTTAACCTATACTGAGTATTGCTTAAAAACAGCTGCAAATTCTGAAATATCTGATTGAGGCACGGGTTTCTATACATTGTATAAAGGTTGAATCTCCCTTGTCCAGCACCCTTGGGACCTATGGAGAGGTTAAGGCTGTGCCAGCCCTAACTGGCGCCACTGCGCCAGCCCCAGCCAGAACTGTGCTCCTGGCTGCTGACCTTGCTGCCTCGAACCCTGGCTGGGGATATGTTCCACACCACCAGTCCTGACGGGGCTGTGCTTCTGAGCCTGGCCAGCTGGGGCTTTCTGGTTCAGCAATATCTGTGGTCCTGCCAGACCACAGATGTTGCCGGACCAGAGAGTCCTGGATTTTAGAGGTTCAGCCTGTAACTTTGTAGTTGTAACTGTATCATAATTTTACTGCTACTTACTTGCTGCTGTGTAAGAAACATTAAGTAAAATAGTTTAATCAAGGGCTGTGTTGACAATCTGTCAATTACCCTCTGGGGATTATGCTTAACCTGTGCAAAATGAAACAGGATGCAGCCCATGAAACTACAGGTTCCCAACAGTCAATATTCCATTTAAAAAAAATCACCCTTGTGCCACATTCTGTCTTGCTCAGCAAAGCAAAATCTTGACCCCAAGCTTATCAGATTATCTTAGTCTTTTGTGTGGGGGGGGGGGGGGAGTGTTCCTCTTGGGTCTTTAATGCATGCATTCTCCCTTCAGAGCATTTGCTGACTGCTTGTTTGAATAATTTAAAAAATGGGATCAGGCTCTTATTTAATCTGAATCAATGTACTTATCCCAGTTACTGGAATATTTCAGATATTGGCTATATGGCAAAGAGAAATCCATAGTCAATCCCACAGAGGATGTAAAATCTGAACTTATTTATTTAATGTATTTTGAGTATAACTGGAAATGCAGCCTAACCATGCGCCACAGATAAATATTCCTGTACATGACGGTGTTGTTCAGTTAGGTGGGTCAGTTGAGAGAAAGTCACTTCCACCCTTTTTCCTGCTCAGGATACAGCCTGCTGTCTTTGTAAAGTATCCTTTTCTAACTCTTCCAAAAGAGCTTCATCAGATTGTTAATCTTGGCACGAGAGGTCTGGGCTATCTCACAAACATTGTATTTGCAGGACCACAGCTGTGAATTTCAGAACTATTTTTATCAACACAGACTCAAACAGGAAAATCAGACCTTTCTCTTAACTTAAATAGTGAAGGAACTTCTCGTTTACACTAGGGTCTTTTTATTAAAGCTGGTTGGGAAATAGCTTTTGTTTCATTGAAAAACCTTCACACATGCTAACAAGTTCTCCTTTTTGTTGACATTTTTCATTGGGTTTTTACACGCGCGCACGTGCAAACTTGAATTTTAGAGAATTGTTGAGGCTGGTGAGAGTGCTGCTTTATCAGCCACAGCATGAAAGCTTATGATACCAGCTATATGTTTTGTTCTTTCAGGTGCTACTAGATTCTTTGTTAAATTTTTTCCTGTTATAGACTAACTCGGCTACCCCTCTGAAGCTTTTGAACAAATTAGTTGTTAGCCCTTGGTTTGGGGCTCCGTTTATTGTCCAAATGACCACGTACTCACAAAGGGAAAACAAAGCTTTCATTTTGGGGCTTTCTTCCCAGTCACCACGTTACCTAGTTCTGACCATTAGAGCCTGCCTTCCTTAGGGACTGCTATAGGACACTGTCCTTTTCTGGAGCCTCCCACAACAGTCAGCAGATGAACCACTCCCGCTTGCTGGCTTTTGTAATTACATTGTACTCTGGATAATGTCACAGGGACTTTATGTTCCATTGAATAGCTGTGGCCCTCCATTCTCAACCTACGGTGCCCTTTATACTGCTTTGCTCTGAGAGCAGCCACTCCTGGCCTGTTCACGCTAGTATATAGACTCACCCCCAGCTAATTGATGTGAGTGCTGCTTCTAGTCAGATATTCCTGAGTTATATTGTGGAGCAACACCTGAAAAGTCTCAATCCTGGATTTGTCCCCAGAAATGAGCATCTTGTACTGCTCAGTTCTTTCCTTCTGGACAATACACACTCGGAGAGCCTATCATTCCATTAATAGAAATCCTGTTATCTCAAAAGGAGGTTTCCAAACACACGCACTATTAGCTAAAACAAGTCTATTAACTACAGACAAATTAAATATAATTTAAGTGATTAAAAGTAATGAGGCATAAAAAAGTCAGAATTGGCTATAAAGAAATAAAAGGTAAAGTGAAAGCTAAACTTAACAAGCGCATCTGATTAAGTGAGTTGCAGCTCAAGAAAGCTTATGCCATAATAAAATTGCTAGTCTTTAAAGTGCCACTGTTCTTTTTTCTGAAACACATGAAAACGGCTGCCTCTGAAACTTGAATCCAAGAGGTTTTTTTCTCTCCACTTGAGTCTGGCTGATCTTTCAGCCCTGAGTGCTCCCCGTTTCAGTAGTGCTCCTTTTGTCTTTCAAATGGGTTGTTGATGCCATGAGTGGAGTTGAGGTGATTTAGGACGTGTTCCTCACTTTTATCCCTTTTTCCTCTTCTTTGAGAATTGTCTCCAGTTGGGGTTCAGGTGACAACCATTCTGTTCCATTGCCAAAATTAAAGTTTCTTGCTCACACCCTTCTTCAAGCCAAAAAATAGCCAAGTAAACAGGTAGTAGTCTGCTGGCAAACGGGCAAGATGCCAGCCAGGCTTTTGCCTCTGAGGAACTGGTTTGAGCTGCTTCCCTCGATTTGGAAGATGCCTTAGTAATATACAGAAAAACCTTAACAGGGTGGTGAACCTAGGGGCCAGATGCGGCCTGTGGCTCACTTGGATCTGGCCTCTGAGGCTCAGAGGTCCCTCCCCTTCACCTGCCCAGCATTGGGGAGCCTGCACTGATGCTCTCCCCCCCCCCCTCCTTTACCATCCTACCGCAGGACTGGAGCGCACACAATCTACTAGCCTGGGGCCCCCTTGACTCTGATGTGTGAGGGGGATGCGGGGAGAGTCTTTCTCCTTCTCAGTCAGGGGACATGTCAGTAAGGGTTTATTGGGGTGTTTTCTCTCTTTTTCCTTTTCACTTGTGTGTGGCCCCCGACTGATTTTTTTTTTCTGTGGGTCAGCAGCCCCCAGCCCAAAAAAAGGTTCCCCACCCTGCCTTATAAATTAACATCTATAGTTGCCACACATTTTACCACTACAATAAAGATCAGCAAATGATGAGTTTCCTAATGATACCTCCAGGCATACTTTGTACAGAATTTACGATAGGTATGTGAAAGTAGTGAAGATAGGGTGTATTCTGTTTCTGTCCTTTCCCACATGGTTCTGACAATTCACCTTACCAAAGGGTTTAAGATGGATAGGAAAGAAATTTGCCATTTTCAAGTCAACTTGTATTTTTTCCTGTGCTTTCCCTCCTTGGCAGAAACTAAGCATTTCCTTGTTCTGTAAATCTGAAAACTTAACTGCTGGTATTTTTGGTACTTCTGTGTCTCAGAGGTATTGAGTCTAAAGTGGTGACCAGTGGAAAAACCAATGAAAAATACTTTTGATTTTTAATTCTGTTTCCACATACATGAAGTGTCCTAACCCCCTTAACTAATCGTGCAAGGATGTTTCTCCTGTTTTAAACTATAACTTCATTCTACAAAGTTATTTTCCCTTCTGCAGTGCATTAAACAAGTATTGCTTTTAATACTATATATAAAATATAAAGATAGCTGTCTGTATGTATGTTTAATGCAATATATAAGCTAATATTTTAAAAGTTTAGCAACATATAAATGAGAAATTATGGAAAAGAATTGTGATATATGAGCTGATATTTAAAATGACAAATGAGAAAAGTGAAGGGAGAGAGTAATGGGGCTATTTATTAGGATTATAAAAATAATTAAATACTATAAAGAGAACTTTACTGTCTGTCTCAGGGGCCAGAACACAGATATCAGTGTTTGAAAATAGCCATTGCTGAGTTTCTGTGCTCAGGATGCAATTTCAAAGCAAAATAATGCTTGGGGTGTAGATGGGGACGGGGAGCGGTAGCTTTTTTTTTTTTTTTTTTTAAGGAAACATTTGATTTAAAAGGAAACTGTATTCCATACTAACCATCTTGTCAGTCCTCAGAACTAGGGGTTTGTAACTGAGGAAATAGAAACTGTATTTCAGCAGAGAACACTAATATCAGTGCTACCCCCAGGAAGGTTTCCCTGTTTTTATGTAGATACAGGGTAACTTCTGAAGAGTCAGAGTGCTTCTGGCAGCAGTAGGGCTACCAGCTTGTCAGAGGGTGTGTTCTAGCCTTCCTGATGTAGCTTACACTCCCAAATTGATGTATGGAGGGGTGGTACTGCAGAGAGAGTGTCTTTCTAACAGGATGTTTGCTGCCTGCATCATAAACTCCATGTTAGCCTCTTGCCCAGAGATCCAACCCTCCATACTTTCCTGCACCACTGGGGAATTAACAGCTCTCTAATCTTTGCTATACAAACTATGGAGTTCGTTCAGTCTGTTAGTGAAACCTCATCTTTCTGTAATGCTAAGTTATTCAGTGGTTACTTCCATCTTTGTGGTCACAACTAAACAAGAAAGATTTTTATCATGGACTTATAATTAGCATCATACATCCATGGTCTTCTAAGAAATACACTTTCCAAGGAGAAATATAAATGGTTCAGTGATGGAGAAGTGAAAGGCTCCCCCTTTTCTGGGCAGGTTTCAATATCTTTCTCAAGTGAGGGGCTAAATCTGCTGTGTTAGAGTGGGCCTTACCAAAACCATTTGTGTCCAGCCTCTTCTGGTAGATCTGTTGGCTCATCAGGCTTCAGCTAATCTATGTCCCAAGACCTGATCAGCATCCTGACATCAGAACATAAGATTGTCAAATGAGGCATTTAGAGCTTAATAGTGCTGAGGCTGCCAGCAACCAATTTACACAGCTTCAGCTCTCTCATTTTGAGACTTTTGTGTGTGTTGTTCTGCTGCAAAACCATTCACATAAGGCAACTCGGCACAGCTACTGTTGTACTTCCTTTCCCTCTCAGCAGCACACCTTGACAGGAAAGTGCAAGCAAGGTTTAATGGGAGCTGAAGGGGAAATGCAAATGGACATAGAGAATATAAACTTTAAAAAAACTAGTTTAATGGTTTGAGTATTTAAAATAAACACACACAATATTAATAGTTTTTAAGAGTATTAAACATCATGCATTTCTTTATGCATCATTCAGGAGGAACAATGCAGAATTCCCCGGGGCAATTGCCTCCTTTGAGCTTTCCCCTGTCTGTGGGCCTGTGTGTTATCTTTGGTGCTTTCCTTAGCCTCTTGATACCCAAGACCTGTCAGGTGGTTTGTATTTATGGAGATTCCAGGTTGATGGTATTAAACTTCCAGTGACTGTTTCCTCATTTCTAAAATGGTTATTACATGTAGGGATGTCAACATGTACGATTAACTGATAAGCGTGGCCTCGTCTATCAGAGGCAGCTGTGTGGGGTAGCCAGCGGAGGCTGCTCTGTGGGATGCTAGCTACAATGTGATGCGGTTACATAATTCAGTTACTCGATATCGAACATCCCTTCAACACAAAACACACAGTAATTATGTGTCTTGAGATGAATGGTGCTTAAACACATTGGCAGGTTGTGTGTTGTAGGAAATGCCTTAAATTTGTCTTACATAAAGTTGCTGCGAGGAGGAAGAGAGAGTGGAATACTTGTGGAGCTCACATTGGTACCACATTAAGGCCTTTGTCCGGCAAAGGGAATAGTGTAGGCAGACAGCTGCTCTGTGTTTGGGGCCTAAGAGAAACTCTTCACCATGTTATGTACAGTGGCCTCTTTCCTGCCCTGCCTCTTCCCCCAAGCTCCATCCTCTGAGCCATGCAACCTGGGAGACTAGCAGGGCCAGGGATCTGGCACTGGCAGGAGGAGTCAGGCCCTCAGAATTACTGGTAGTGACTGGGGAAAGCAGAGCAAAGTGGCCCTAGCTTGCTCTGCTCCCCTGGTTCCTGGCAGTGTCACTCTGTTTCCCGTTGGTGAGTGCGAGGATGGTTCCTCCTCTGAGCAAAGCACTTGGAGCCGGGGGAGCAAAGTGAGCTAGGACAATGTTGCTCCACTTTCCCCCGCCACTTCTGGTGAAGGCAGGGGATAATGGCCCCTGCTCCAGGCCTCCCCACTAGTGCCCTAGACCATCCAGAGGCTCTGACTCTGCTGGCTGCTGGTCCCTTGCCCCTTCCTGCCTAGGGTGATTGTGGTGGGGGGGGAAGTCATGTGTCCCCACACATTGCACCTCACCCCTGATAAGAGAGAGTATGATTAAAAGCCATTTCACTTGAGCTAGAATTAAAACGACTAGTTATTTTAGGTTGCAAGGACAAAAATAAAATAAACTTAGGAGTATTTACCATAAAATCAGTCAGGGCCTCATGACTGCTAGTATATGAGAGGTACTGTTGTGTGATGTTATATCACAGTGGTCCCATCATTGGGTTTCAAATGGCTGGGGAAACTTTCAATGAGCTGTTAGTGTCTTTACCAATTAGGCCCCATTTGCAGTGAGACAGACTGTCTGTTATGATTATGAAATACTCTCATTTCCCTCTATTTTTACATTCCTTCTATTCAGGCATTCTATTCATGGAAGTTTACACATGGAATTTGTAATCTGATGTCTCTGTACATAAAAATTTTTACTTTTTTCCATTTTTATGGGAGTTTGGTTGCTTCAGAAATAACTCTCCTGTCTGTTGTAAGGAGAATGGAGCTACTTAGCTTTCTTTCCTCCTTCCTCTTCCCTCTGCTCCGGAATTTCTAGATGCAATATAAAATGATAAAATACCTATTCATAAATCTAACAAAAGCTTGGAAAATTTCATACTCTTATCAAACAGGCCAGAAGCAGACCCAGGAGCACTTGTCTGCTGTAAATGCAGAATTAATATCATCATCATTGTTAACGTTATTTTTCAAGATTGTTTTGCATGTGAATGTAGTTAGTGCTTTGTTCTTCTTGGTAATAGGTTGGAAGGATAGAGTTTACAAAATATTGTTGCTTTGGTATCAGGAAATAAATGACAAAATCCTATCACAGAATATAGTAGGTGATATGATGTGGTGTAGTTTTATTTCACTTGCTAAAGATTATTGACGATGCAGGGTTTTTATAAGCAGTCTTTCTCTGCAAGTAGGCTAGATAGAAACAACTTTTTTTTTTTTAAATGGGACATTAAGTTATCTCTGTTTTCAAATAAAGTGGCCATCCTTAATTGAGAGGAATTTGTTGGTGGGGACACTGTTATGTACATACCTGCATTTTCACATCCTTGAGAAATTCCCAGTGTGGGCAATTTTAAAGCCTAGAGGACATTGAAAACATGTTAATTATAGGTGTTTATTAGCTCTTTTTATTATTGGTAATTTACATGCTTAATTTTTTTTATAAATTTGCATATGTTGGACAGGTAAACCTTTTCCCAAAGAAATCATCTACATTTGAATGATAGCCTTTATTCTTAGGACATCTCTGTTGCCAGGTTGTTAATTTTCCGTGACAGACAAGTGCTTCATGCAGATCCTTTAACGAAAATCATGTCCATTATCGGTATCTGTCTCTCTCTTAATTTAGCACCCTTCAGCTCTTGGAATGAGGAGGCTATATCGTTGGGCTCATTTAAAAAAAAATCCACTGAAACTTGGTTAGAGAACCAGATATGATCAGATTTCAATTACTACACTTCCTTCTTACTGGCAAGCTTTTGTTAGCACTGTGCAAGGAGTTTAGCAGAGAATAAATAGAAACCTACAGTCAGCAGATGACAATAAATAGTCTGTTGCTCAGAGTAAAACATTCTGTCCAGAGACTTGGCAGACACTAAGCCTTCAGGAGCAGAAATGCAGCACTGCAACATTACAGTACTGAAGGACCGTGTCTTACAAGGAAAAATGAGAATAAACAGCTTCGTTGTTTTTTTTTCTTTTGCTTCACTGAGCTTGTTCTTCGGGAGAAGGCTAATTTTTATAAAGGGGGTGAAGAAAGGAATAGTTGTTGTCTGTATCCAGGGAGTGAGAATTGAAAGATGGTTACTGGTCTGACTTGTTTTTCATTCTCCTGCTCGTATTTATTGAAAGAGAATCTTGAGATCTTTATTTGGAACTGCAGTGGCATGTTGACGCCATCCCCCGTTAAGGATGTTAAATTTAGATTAATCAGTTAATGAAATAGGGGATGTAATTTGAATTGACTATTCAATTAGTCGATAAGGGAGCCTCCACATTTGAAATGTACAAGAGCCCCAGCTGGGCTCTTGTACAATTTAAAAGCAAAATGCTGCAGGCAGCCTGAGGTGAGCAGGGGACTCAAACCGCTCCCCCGCTGGCCCCACGCTCCTGACTGCACTTTGCTTTTGAAATGTAGAAGAGCCTTCTCGGGGCTCTTGTACATTTCAAAAACAGGGAGCAGGGGTCAACGGAGGAGATGTTTGAGTCCCCCTGCTCGCCGCAGGCACCCCGCAGCACTTGGCTTTTGAATTTGTACAAGAGCCCTGTTCTTGCTACATTTCCCAGACGGAAGCACCGCCAGTTCCCTGCTGCGCCCCTGCCCCTTTTCCCCATGGAGTCGGTGCTGGGGGGAAACCAGCTTTTAAGCAGGCTCGCCCCCCCCCCCCAGCACCGGATCCTGCTGGCCCCTGCTACCTCTCTCTGATAGAGGCGGCAAGGGGGAGAGCAAAGCAATTAGTCAAGTCACTTACTGCCTCTATCTAATCTCAGTATTCCTTCCACTCTCCCGCAGGTACTTGTCTTAGTTTCTCTGCCCATCTCGTACCATTTCTCTCCTTGTGCCTTGGTTCTGTCAGATCTGTTTCCTCCAAGCCCTCACCTCCTCCTTCCTGCCCACTGGTTCCCAGTCCCACCCTCTCCTTTAGCTTCTCATTCTATGTTAACATTCCTCTTTCCTCCCTATCACTAGCTCCCAGTGTCCGTCCACCCATTTTCTTCCCTGGCTCCCATGCGCTCTGTTTTGAGCTTCAGCCAAGACCAGTGAGATGTTGCGTCCCCAACTGCCCTGTAACGCTTGCTGACTTAAAGGCATTCCTGCTGTGGCTCACAGAGATGACACCAACACCCAGCAGCCAAGTTTGTAGATTCTTGCGTGTCTATATGCTTACAGCTCTAGCTCAGTACAATTATCCTAGCAACCTGCTTCTCACACCCCCATTCCCAAATTTTCCCCAAGCTGTGTGCCCTGAAGTGTCCAGTCCTCTCTTGGCACACCTGGGGGAGGTGAGGTGGATAATATAGTATTTAGGACATTTAAAAAGATAAAAATACAGCTTACTACTTAAACTGGAGCTAACAATCATTTCAGTTCAAAAGCCAAAACTGAGCTGTATTATAGTACAGGCAGTCCCCGGGTTACGTACAAGATAGGGACTATAGGTTTGTTCTTAAGTTGAATTTGTATGTAAGTCGGAACTGGCTCCAGATTCAGCTGCTGCCACTGAAACTGACCAGGGGCTGACTACAGGAAGCTGGAGGCAGAGTTGCTCTGCCCCCAGCTTCCTGGAATCAGCCTGATCAGTTTCAACAGCTGCTGAATCTGGAGCCTGGGACAGAACAGCTGGGGCGCTGCCCGGTAGGTTCCCACAGGACCAACCTGGCAGCACCCCAGCTACTCTACCCGAGGCGTCCCGCAACAAAAGCCTGGTCTGCTGGGGGGGCGCACTAGCTGCGCCCCCTCCCCACCCCCAGCAGACCAGGGAGACCCGAGCAAAGCCGCCCAGGCGGCGGGACCCCCGCCGCCTGGACGGCTTTGCTCCTGTCTCCCTGGTCTGCTGGGGGGGTCCAGCACAGCCGCTGGACCCCCCCAGCAGACCAGGGACACCTGAGCAAAGCCGCCCAGGCAGCGGGGGTCCCGCTGCCTGGGTGGCTTTGTTTCCGGGCAAACGAGCAAAGCCGCCCAGGCGGCGGCTTTGCTCCGGTGTCCCTGGTCTGCTGGGGGTGTCCAGCGGCTTTGCTGGACCCCCCCAGCAGACCAGGGAGACCGGGAGAAGCTTTTCTCGCCCCGGAGGACACGAGTGGCGACCCGCCGCCCGTGAGTTCCGGGGCGAGAAAAGCCCCGTTCGTAAGTGCGGATCCGGCGTAAGTCGGGGACTGCCTGTATAAAGCAAGCGGGTTTATTAGCAATAGGACATAGATTAAATTTGGTAACAAGTAGAATGAATTGGAGATAGTACAGGTTACAAATAAACAGTAAAATACACTTTCTAGTAGCTAAGATTTAACCCAACAAGCTACAACCTTGGTTCAACATAGATTCCTTACCAATCTTTTTCTTTCCAGCTATGACTGACTTTTTCTCTCAGGAAGGATCTTACACAGAACTACAAGATGCTGGTTACCCTTGACTTCCTGGATGGAAGATCTATACGTTAGCATATTTCTCAAATATATTCACTTCCTAGAGATTTCAACCCTTACTGGCGAAGGACTCATCTTCCTCAATTTGTAGGAGCTCTAGTCCCATGTATATCCAGTGATGGATGCTACGATGCCTGCTCTTTTCGCTCTACATATTCCTACATATTCTTACTGTTTTGGCCTCTGACTCAGGGTATAAAACATGATTTGAGTTGAAATTTATAGAGTAATGACCCCACACTGTTTGGGGATTAAAAAAAAAATTACTCTGGATTATTTAGTTCCCTTTCCACACAGTTTTTGGGTGGTGACCTCATTTTGGTTATTTTGAAAGTAAATATTTGTAAGTGCATGATATCCCTCTCCAACCCCCAGAAAGACTGAACTGTAAACATGTGTTTAGTCATACCAGAAAGCTGGCAGTTATCAATAGTGCTATAGAAACCTTCCCAATGCTGTCTTGACCCCCAGAGAAATAATTCAGGCCACACCTGATAATTTTGTGCATAGTCACTAGACTGCTTAGCTAGATGTTTTTTTCTTTTCCCTAGAAGCAATCACCTTGAATTTGTTTAGGCTTAATGTGGAAATCATGCAGGAGTTTGTGGATATAGCTATATAGACCTATATAATATGAATGACTCATTAACCAGTCTTTCCTGCCTTCTTTCGTCTGTTTTGTTGTGTTCATTTTAAAATATTCATTTTACACATACTTGGAACATGGAATCCTATGTAACCCTGGTAGGTGTTTAGGTTTTGCGATTTACTGTACAGAACTAAAGAGGCAATGTTTCGGGTTTCTAGGGCTCTAGTGATAGTTCAGGTAGGGAATTTTCATCATCTGTTCAGGCAGTTGGGCTGTATTCCATGATGTCATTAATAGACTTTGTTCACCTCTGTCATGTTATCAAGTTGTACGTGAATGATTTTGCCCTCCAAATTGTATCCTTTTGTCAAGCAGTAAAATATCTGGTTCTACTTCAGCTGCTTGTTTGTTATGCAGACAAACTAATTACATCTGATAAATTCAGGAAGTTTATTATACACATAACTGTGAAACAAGTATGCCAAGTTCTTGCATAAAGGCTGAGTAGTGCATTTGTTTTGAGGACTTCATCAGTTGCTAAGGAAGAAAGGCAAAGATTATGGGATATGTGTGGCTGGCAAATTTACTTTTGATTCAGTCATTCTCACTGAGTTTTTTTTTTACTCTTCTTCAAACGAGTTATGTGGTGTGAGCATTTGCCTTTGTGTTGATTTCCATATAAAGTACTTACTGCTTTTCACCTCAAGTGTCTCTACAGTGTCCTCTTTCTTCCCTTGTGGAACACTTTCTCCTCAGGACTTATGTGCTCATGCTATTCCACAGCAGTGATTTGAATGCTGAAAGCATCATCAGGATTGCTCACTATTTAGTTTATTTATTGGCATAATTGTCCTAATAAAATATGTTTGTAGTGGTGTTGTGGCCCGAAGGAGGAGCTTTGTGTAGCTTGAAAGTATCTGGTTTTACTGAGGAAAATGGGTCCAATAAAAAGTATTACCTTGCCCATCTTGTGTGTCTAATAAAATAACTGACAGATCAATAACTTGGTTATTTACGGTCCTCTTGCCAAAGGTCAGAAAGAAGCTCTGTCCATGGCTAGGGAAGTTCAAACTGAAAAGAAAATTGGCGAAGTATGAGAAATTTTACTCTTGGTTTAATTTCATAATTTAACACCTGGAGGGGGTAACAAATCACAGATAAACTTGTGTAACTAGCAGAAAATGTGTGTGCCCCCCCCCCCCCGTTCTGTGGTGGACAGTTTTACACAGAAGGACTTTTGAGAGATGTATATTGAAATAGGTGTTATCTTTCTGCCCCATTAAACAAGAAATTGGTTTTCAGCATCATTTCACTGGTGAATCCAAAGCAGACTGAATAACTGGAGGACAGCCAATTTTGGGGCTGTCATCTCCTGTTTAATATTCACCATGTGCATTGATACATCAGAGAGTTAAAATTCCTTCTCTCTAGAGACATCAATATACAATACAGTAAATTAATGTGTTAAAAATAACTCTGTAAAGCCAAACATCCAGCTTGCCTGCAGACTTGTCCTTTTAACCAAGAGAAATATTGTTAGCTTGAATCTTTTAACTCGGAATTATTCACAACAAATGCTGCAAACCTTTCTTTGCTTTTTTTTTTTTTTTTTTTTTTTTTGCTTGATTTATAAATGTGTGGTCTGGAATACACCTAGGTTGAATATATTGAAGTGCTGTTTGTTTCTATAAGTTAATCGTAGATATTCCACATCCAAACATAGAATGTGTTCAGATATGTCACCTAGATTTCAGGACAGAAAACACACTTTTTAAAGTATTTTTTGTATCTCTGTGTTAGTGGGAAAGCGGGTTTTCCAAAATTACTATGATCAAGATTTGTCAAAATGTTGAAGGAAAATGAATATTTTGTGTAGCTTTTACTTCCTGTTTCCCAACATAAGAACAGTCATACTGGGTCCAACAATGGTCCGTCTAACCTAGTCTTCCTACAGTGGCCATGCCAGGTGCTTCAGAGGGAATGAACAGAACAGGCAGTCATTGAGTGTGACCCATTTCCTGTCACCCACTCACTGTTTCTGCTAGGGGCACTTGCGAGTATGGTGTTGCATTGTGCCCATCCTCACAAGTAGCCATTGTTGCACCTGTCCTCCATGAATTTATGTAGTTCTTCCTTGTACCCTGTTTATAGTTTTGACATTCACAATTTCCACTAGCAATGAGTTCTATAGGTTGACTGGGTGTTGTGTGAACGACTGTTTCCTTTTGTTTTAAACCTGGTGCCTATTAACCAGCTCTAGTCATTACATTCTTACCCGTATTAATTGGAGGAGATAGAACTCACTGGAGTTAACTGCCTATGGAAAAATAGAAAACTGTGAATCTGAATTGAAGAACAAGACTAATTCCCCTTTTGTAGATTCTTTCCCAATATCATAGAACACTAGAACTGGAAGGGACCTCAAGAGATCAAGTGCAGTCCCCTGCCCTCACGGCAGGACCAAGCACCGTTTAGATCATCCCTATATATACTAGGTCTCAGAGATACTACAGTAATTAAGTTCAATTGCTATGATTGTTTTAATAATTCATTTACCCTTTGATGGCTGCAGACTTTTTGTCTGGGATCAAATGTAGGATTAGTTTCATATCTCATATGTCTGCCTTCTAGGAGACGCTGCCCTGCAAATGCAGGACACAATTCTGACATGGAAAGTTTTTTTCCATCTCTGATTAATGTAATCCTATCTTTATGTAAGCAGCTGTTATGATCCCCACTGCATGTTTGGATGCAGGACTTCTACCACCATAGCACAAACCTCTAGTAGGTTGTAAGCTAGCTTCTAAAAGGCAGCAGGTGCACACACAGGGCTAGTAGTCTGAAAATTGTCAGCCAGAAAAAGTGGATCTTTATAGCTATATAAAAAGCGGTTTCCCATGAACTAAGTGTCCTTGGTCTGGATCCTCCCACAGTTCCCAAGAGCACTCCTGTTTGGCTAGGCATTGCTGGGACCTGCCAGCTTACACCTCTTGATTTTTGTGCATGTCTATTGTTACCTACAATTTCTGTAGGCTTGCTGCAGTGTTTAAGACCTACACAAGCAGCATATAGTGTTTTAGCTTCCTGGGGTATTCAGTGAAGGCTATCTGTTCAGTCAGTGTCCTCAGGTAGGAGTGTGCTGTATTTCCCATTCTTCCTCCCACTTTGCCCCATGGCTGTCAGTTACTGAAGGTGTGTAAAGTGGCATTCTCTTTTCAGTGAAGCTATTACCCCCCCATAATGACAGAAAGTTGAGAGAGAGAAATATTGTTTTGTTCATCCCAACCCTCTCCTTGTTTGACCTTTGAATATCCTGGACTGGCTGAGTATAATATCATACAGTAATGTATAACTTAAGAGGAGAATTTTAGAGGCAGCATGATGATATTCTCAAGAGAGGGCCAATATAAATCTTGTCATACAGCCTTGCTTTGTGGGCCCCTGACCGAAAAGCATCTGTTTGCAAAAGGCAGCAGAAGAGGAGGGGTTGGGAAGGCTGGCTGGCTGAGATTTGGAGTGTTGCAGAGGCGGTATGGTTACCCCTTGGGGAAGAGTTTGACTGGTGTCAACTAGTAGCAGTCACCTTGGTACAATTAAAGGTGGTTTGTAAAAGATTCCGGGGGGAACCACATCCAGCTGTTTGGCTAATGGGGGGGCCGCTGTGATTAGGGGGCTAAGAGCAATGAAAGAGAGGTAGTGGGGATTGATGAGGAGACTTGGAATGATGTCTGTTGCTGGAGAGAGGAATGGAAGGGGGGAAATGTCAGTACAGAGAGGCAGAATTATACTGATGCAAGGGTGTTAAGAGTGTAAATTTTAAATCCAAGAGGTGGGAAGCGACAGGAATGAGTACAAGTTATGCCTCCAAACCAGCATTCTCTGGTCCAGCAACATCCATTGTCTGGCAGGACCACGGATGAGCCGGGACCGTAAGGACAGGAGAGCCAGTAAGCTGGGGCAAGAGTCATCAGTCCGCCTGGGGGCAGGCCGAGACGTGAGCTGGAGCCCTGAGGCAGCCTTTAGCAGCCCACGACAATGCGGGATTGGGCCGGAGTCCCTCAGCAGCACAGGTCAGTGCAGGGCTGGAGCCCCATGGCAGTCCCCAAGAGCATGGGACTATGGCTGAAGCCCCGTGGCAACATGGGACTGGAGTTCCTCAGTAGCTTTCTAGAGGAAAGGGTAAGGGCACTGTGGCAGCCCCAGGGAATGTGGAGCTGGATTTGAGCCCCATGGCAAGGCCTCTGGACCCATGCTGCTGCGGTGCTTCACTCCAGCCCCATGCTCCTGGGAGCCACCGTGGTGCCCACTTCAGAAAGCTGCAATGACACTGGGCTGCGTGAGGCCAGGGCCCTGCAGCAATCCTCTGGAGCACAGGGGTGGGGCCAGAGCCCCATGACTGCCCCATGGTGCGTGGGGCTCTTGTCTCTGCTGCCCAGGAAGCTGGCAGCAGCTGGACAAGCAGCCCAGCCAGGTTGGAGGTGGAGGAGGGCGAGACAGTATCGTAAGGTTTACAGATAGTGGTTGAATGGATTTGTGGTCCATACAAACTCTGATTTAAATTAGGGATGTTAGCGAGTACTCAACTACTTGACTACCCAATAAACATAAGCTTATCAGGTAGTCAAGTGGAGTACTTGACTACTCGCTCCCCCCTTACTGCCTCTGTATGAGAGGCAGCAAGGTGGGGAGAACAGAAGCCGGTGCTGGGTGGAGCCGGCTTAAAAGCTGGCTTTCCCCCCAACACCGTCTCTGCGGTGCTGCCTGTCCCCCCTTCCCTGCTGCAGAGGCAGCGGGGGGAGGAGAGGGGATAGAAGAGGCTGCTGTGAAGCAGCTTTTGCCCACGGCAGGCCGAGGCTCGCCATGGGCAGAGACTTCTGCTGCTGAGCAATCTCTGTTGACAGCAGCTAGGTCTGGCTGCACGCAGGGGCTGCTCCGGCAGCAACCCCTGGCCACAGGCCACCCTGGCTGCCGCAAAGAGAGGCTGCTGGACTTGGCACGAGCTGGGACCTGTGTGTGGCTCCCAGAGCCACTGCTCAGTCCTGGCTCCGGGAGTAACCCCCACTGCATCTCTGCAGAGTGGCCCCTTAACTAATTGTGTAGTCGATACAAATTGTATAGACTACATGATTAGCCAGATAAGGATGCTAAATTGCAATTAACTTAAACCTCCCACTTTCTGCTCTACAGTCCCCTAACTTAAACTCTGTATGTGCATATGAGAGAATTCCCTGCATCACCACTGGAAACTAAATTTAAGCCCCTTCTGTTCTCAGATTTTTGTGTAATTGAGGAGGACGTGTGGCTTTGTGATATGGGGAAATGTTTAGGAGGAATGTGATAGGGACCATGAATCTGGGGTTGTGACTAGGAAACTGGGTTGAAATACGCATGAGAGATAAAATGCTGGTGTGATCACTCCTTACCCCCCACCTAATCTTTTTGAGTCAGGATATTGAATTTGTCTTGAACATCTGTAAATCAGTGTGTGCTAATTACATGCAATAGTGGAGTAATGCAGTTTCAGAGAAAGGTAGCTTACTTTTTTGGTGATACAATTGTCTGTCTAATCAAGTAATCTATTCACCCAATAACAGTCCATGCTGCACTATTCCCCAGGGCTGGTGGTGGTCATCACATATCTGAGAAGTCCTGGTCGGAATCAGTGACTAATAGAAAAACAATATAATGTTTTATTTACTTTTTCAGTCATTATTCCCAAGTATGTTGTTGGACAATATGTTTTAGCTGAAAGCCAAAGAAAGCACCAGTGCCCTTGCAGGGCAGATTATGCTGTCCTCAGAGAAAAGTGAACTCATGTATGCGTCGTTGTTTGCGCACACATCTGTTTTTTTAAATTGCTCTGACATACAAAATATTAATACAGTTGCACTCTGCCTCATATTTAAATCAGATCATTAAAGTAATGCTGTCTCAACACTGTGGACTACCTGCTCTTTGTTTATAAATCCATGTGAAATTTACTTCAGATCTCCTTTATAAATGTTAATTTTGTTTAAAATTCAGTGTTCTGTCACTGAGAAATATATACATTTAATTCTATCTCCCCTATAAATCTAGCAGTTGAGGTTTGAAGGTCACATTATAAACAATGAACATGAATAGTTTCATTAATCTCCGGTAGCAGTAACTTCTGAACAAAAATTATGATGCCAGTTTTCAAAGTTTGCTGTTCATGTTACAGAAGTCAATACATTGAGTGATGTCTCCTTTATAAGACATTGATAGTCCAGTTTGAGCGTCCCAGGCCCAGTCCAGTAATGTACTAACACATGTTAGCATTTTAAGCATTTAAGGCTCAAGGTTTAAGCACCAGGCCCACTGAAACCAGTGGGTATGTTGTCCTACACAGAAGACGCTTTCTTCCATCCCCCTGGGAAATGAGTAAAGTACACAGCAGTTTATGAGAATTCCTTTGCCTTGAGTATTTATGTTGCTGTAGTAGTGTGTCCTCTGGAAAATGACCGTCTCATGACATTGGTTATTATGCTGTAGTAAACTGCAGAACAAATATTAATTAATTGGATGTAAGGATAGGGAGGGTAATAAAATTAGTATGGAGAAAAGTGCTTCAAATGTTAGTCACTTCAAAAAGGAAATAAATCTATTTATGGAAAATAAGGCAGCCTCGTCCTAAGTAACTGAATGGCCAGATATAATTAACAAGCCTTTTGGAAAACTTGTATACTTTTGTCTTATGTCAAGAACGTCGCTGAATTGTGATTAGATTTCTCAGATATGTTAAATGCCCCAGTGCGCCCTGTGCTTGTAGTGCCAGTAGCACTGATGTTCACTAGTAGAGAAATGAGTCTGCTTATACAGGGCCAGTGTAGAATGGGAGCTCAGAATTATTTAATATGGATCTGACCTCTGAGCCTTTTGGTGTTCTTTTAGAGCTGACAGACTGAGAGGAAGAGAATCTTGGTGATCTGCTTGCAATTGGACAAAATGGGACTGCCAATTATGTTTGGGAAGCTCGCCTAGATTGTCATAAATATTTCTGTTCTCCTTTAAGACCAATTTTGTTTTAACAAAATGTAGGGATGTAATAGTATTGTCGATTAACTAATAAGCAAAAGCTTAAATGTTAATGCCATAGTCTACGCGCATTCTCCCTGCTTCTCTTTGCCAGTTAATTTTTTAAAAGGGTGGTCCAGCAGCCCGGCTCAGTCCTGACTTGCGCCGGTCCGGGACCTGCCACCACTGTGGCTCCTAATACATTGCAATGTAAGCGCAAGGTTAGTAGAATTTAAGTTAGCAGACCCTGGGTTTATTAGCAGCCGGGTGAGCAGGCAACCTGGCCCAGTTCCAACTTGAGCTGGATCTGGGCGCACAAACCCCCCAGATAGGGACTGTTGCCATACCGTGCTGCTGCCTCTGCATCAGAAGCAGCAGTGCGGGGTGACAGGTAACAGGTTCACGAGGGGAGCTGGTTTTTAAACTGTCTCCCTTTGTGGACCTGCTCCCGCCTGGCACCCCACGCTGTTGCCTCTGATACAGAGGTAGCAGTGCGAGTGGCAGGAGGTTCCTCAGGAGTGAGGCCGGAGCGCACTGGCTGCCAGCCCCACCCCTGGGGACTATAGACTAATCAAGTAACTGATAAAAATTCATGAGGTTAGTTGACTATTCAGTTGACCGATATTTAACATCCCTGACAAAATGTGAAAAGGGAAAACCATCCACAGTGACTGTCATTGTAGTTACTTACGTTACTTTCCCTCCTCCCAGCAGAGATCCCCTGTCCCTTAGAACAGGGGTAGGGAACCTAAGGCCTGAGGGCTAGATGTGGTCTCTGGCTTGCCTGGATCCGGCCCATGAGGCTCAGGGCAACTCCCAGCATTGGGGAGCCTGCACTGGCACTCCACGCCAACCCCCAGGGTGACTGGAGCACACAAAATCTTCTAGGCTCGGCCCCTCCTAGGCTTTAGTGTGTGTGGAGAGTGTCTTTCTCCTTAGTCAGTGGCCGCGACAATGAGATTTTTGTTGCTTCTCACTTGCATGTGGACCCTGACTGATTTTTCTGGTGGGTCAGTGGCCCTGGCCCAAAAAAGGTTCCCCACCCCTGCCTTAGAACCTGGCTTCCCTATGCATGGAATATAAATTAAATACTGAAGTTTCCTCTAAAGATAAGTTCCCTACAATTCAAAAGGTCAGGCCATGGCTACAACAACCCAATAGCAGGACAGGACAAGATTGTGACCTTGCTTAACTCTTGTGAAAGATGATGGAAAGTAATCTGTGTCTGGCTTTCTTCCCCCTCTGTTCCAGTTCTGCCAGATAGCATGCTGGGTAGCAGAAAAAAGGCTTCCCCCACTTCCCACCCTTGTGCACCCACCTACTTGGGCCTGGGAATAGACACCTAGTAGAGCTGGTACATCTACACAAACATACTGGCTCTGGCCATGTAGGTAACCTGCATAGGGAGAGCAAAGGATCTCCGTATGTTCCTGGCACTCCTTTGCACGTGTAACAGGACTTGTCACTGAGTGCTTGAAGAACAGAAAGGTGTCTTAGTCCCTCAGTTTATTTCTTTGTCATGCCTTTAATCTTTAAGAAATATAAATGGGCTGAAGGAAACAGTGCATTTTAGGAGCGTGTTCTACTCCTTCACTCAGGTTGAGGGAAATCTGCATAGATCTTGATTTCAAGCTGTTTACCTTATGACTTTTTTCCTCCTCCAACCTCAGGTCTACCTCCAGCGATCAACCAGCCTATCCAAGTACATGGCTTGGCTAGGATGTCTTCTGTTCATCCCTTATCAGTTGAATCCAGTCTCATACTGTACTAGAATGTGCTCTTCAGTATATTCCCTGATCTCCTTTCAGGCTGTGCAATAGCACAGCAGAGCCTTTGTTATGCTCGAGTGCTATTTATAGCCTGTGCCTTGCATGTAGAATAGTGATAGAAATGTAGCTGTGTTAGTCTGGGGTAGCTGAAGCAAAATGAAGGACAATGTAGCACTTTAAAGACTAACAAGATGGTTTATTAGATGATGAGCTTTCGTGGGCCAAACCCACTTCCTCAGATCAAATAGTGGAAGAAAGTAGTCACAACCATATGACTACTTTCTTCCACTATTTGATCTGAGGAAGTGGGTCTGGCCCACGAAAGCTCATCATCTAATAAACCATCTTGTTAGTCTTTAAAGTGCTACATTGTCCTGCATTTTGCTTCATTTATAGCCTGTGACGTGCATAATAACTGCTGCCTGTGTTTCAGCCCCTGTGTACTTTGTGACACATTAAAACCTAAATTGGGTGTCGGTGCAGTCTGATTTATGGGCCAGTGCTGCACTGAATCCTGGAATAAACTGGAAAAGGTGCGCCACAAAATTGAAGTATAGAACCACTGCATATTATTTACTTGCCACACAGGAGAGAAATGTCATTGCTGCGAATTTTAAGAGCTCAGCAAAAAGTGAATATGGGTGACAATCAGCTGTGTGGAACAGGGGTCAGATCTGAAAGTGACTGAATCAACTTGGGGAGGGAGAAGAGGAGGCTTATAGGAGGAAGCAGCACCTCTTCTGTGACAATTATGAATCCTACGTGAAATATCTGCCCCTGCTGCACAGCCCTATAGTCTTGCACGGCTTCTGCAACAAACTAGTCATTTGTATTGTTTGTATTACCTTGGTTTCTAGACACCCTAGTCATAGACTGGGACCCCACTGTGCTGGGTACTGTACAAATACACAATAGAAAACCTCATCCTTGCACCACAGTGGCCTCCCTAGAAGACCTGTTTGTGGCAGAGCATTATATACACCACCTCAAATGGATCTTGTTCAGACTATATGGTTTGCAACTGGATCAGGACGGTTGAGTCTAATGATGTAAAGAATATATAATTTTTCCTTGCTGTGACCTTTCTGGTATAGGTGGTGGAGTATATGTTACAGAAATATTCATGTTACACTAGATGGACTTCATTGGGGACTTGGTAAGTGTTCTCAGTAAGAGAGAAAAGAGGGAATTTTTCTGAAGGCGACTAACAGTGTGGTGAAATTAAAAAAAATATATACAGGCAACGGAGACCCTTTGGGCCATGAACTTAAAAAAAAAAAAAAGTGACCCAAACATTTATTACAATTCCAGAATGAGGGGACTATTCAGGTAAGAGTAAAATTCTTCCGATGGCAGGTAGGCTTTCAGAATACTAAACAAAAAATATCCCTAATCTCTGAAGGACACATTTAATCCTGGATGCCCTGTGGATACATGAGAGTTGAAGATTTGGCTTTATATAGGCTACAAATCTTGTTTAGTCATTATTGAAAGAGATGAAATATACATGTACGCTCCCTATCTCCTGTGGCCCAAATTATTGCTGGCCCTATTTAGGTGCACCAGAGGCAGATGAAGGTGCAGGGGAGATCCTTACAAAAAGAAGCACGCAGGTGACAGCTGAGGTGAGGACTGTAGCTGAGGAGGTCTGCAGCCTGACACCAGGAGCAATGGAGAAGAACAGGGTGCAACATTTCAAAGAAGTAACCTGACCTGCTACCCGCCCATGCTCCCTTCACCCAGCAACTCTGAAAGCTGTGTGCCTTGTGCAGGTAAAATTCTTCCAAGGCCTGTTGCTCACAGTGTACTGCCTCCCTGTCTCTGAGAGCCCTCCTGCCATGCAACCCGACTGCATGTACTGAAGGTGATCTTTTTCATTTGGACCTTCCTGCTGGCACATCATACAGCACTCCAACTGAATTATAATTGAATGCAGATTCTTTTTAGTTGACTTAAAACAGACATTTTTGTTTTTAAAACAATTAAAAAGGCAGGCACTGTGTAAAACATGGCCAAGACATACACCATCATGATATAGTGCAGCTGCCCGGGAGGGGGGGGGGGGGTTTGGTAATAGTTTGCTCCACAGCAGTGTGACTTCCTATGTTCTGAGCTATTCTTTTTATAAACAGGCAAGATGCAACGAAAAGACAGGGAGAAACATGGGTCGATAGAATTGCTTACGTTCCAGCTAATTCAGTACTTTGGTTCTGCGCAGTTGCTTGAGGGGAACCGTTTGAAGGAGACAAAAGGGCTTTATCAACTGAACTAAATTATTCAGCAGAATATTGAGAGGTGTATGCCAAAAGAGAAAAAAACAGAGAACCTTACACTCCCTACTGCAGCCTGTAATGATCTAAAAATAGAGCTTCAGTCTCTGGGACAGACCAGAGAATTTTAATTAGCTCATCGTGCTGAGCAGCTTCAGTGTGTGTCAGCATGTTCTGCACAAAGGTGTTGCCAGGCATTCTTTACTGTTATACTAATTTTTCAGTTTAAATAAAAATAGGTGTGTGTGAGGGTGGGCAGTCGGTTATGTCATTGACTTAACATCATAAATCTTGTGACTAGCAAAGGGCTACTGGTGAATGATCAGGAAGCCCTTTTTATTCCCCCCCCCCCACCCTTTTTCCTTCTCACTTTCCATTTTGTGTCAATTTTTTTTTAAGTCACTGATGTTTATTCTGTCCTTATCCATTTCAAATAAATTATTACCAGGTTCATAAGGTCACATTCCCTGGTAAGTTTTGTATCCTCCCCCTTTCCTTTTTGAATTTACCTTTCCATATAACCTTTGAATGTGTGTGGGGGCTTTTTTATTTCAATGTCATAATGTCAAAGCTTCTGAGATGCTTCTTTATTTGACTGACTTGAATTTCGGGAATCTGGAGTTGCTATAATGGTTTGCTGGCCTGTGTTAAAGGAGCTGGTGGTTTCAGTTCATTTCCTTGTGGACAGGCATCTGCCTCCTTACTTGTCAGCTTGTCAGAACAAAAATGAGTGAACCAGTGGGTGGCTGAGAGCTTCTGCTCTTCCTTTTTCCATTTCTTTTCCATATCATTTCTCCCCCCCCCCCCTTCTGTAGCTGCTGTTGCAGGAAGGCTAGGCTAAAGGACTGAATCTTTTACTGCACTCTGGACACATTGTGGTGGTTTTATATTCCCATATAGGAAACATAGTCATGGACCAAGACCCCATTGTGCTAGCTGCTGCACAAACACAGAACAAAAAGACTGTCCCTGCCTCCAAAAGCTTAATCTATCAGAAGTTTCAGGCAACTAGGCACCCAACATGGCTGGTCCCTATTTTTGAGTTTGCTCCTTCTCTATTTCTGGCCTTACTGGAAACAGGAGGTACCAGAAATCTAATGTACAGGCAGTCCCCAGGTTACATGGATCCAATTTACATCGGATCCCTACTTACAAACGGGGTGAGGCAACCCCGCACTAGCTGCTTCCTCCCAGCAGACCAGGGAGACGCAGAGCTAGCGTGCCCCGCCCCCCCCAGCAGACCAGGGAGACGCGGAGCGGCTTTTCTCAGCAGACACCTCAGCTTGAGAATAAAGGACTGAGGGAAGTGAGGTGTGGGAGAATAAAACTGAGCTCTGGAGAAATGTTTGGCTAGAGTTTCCCCTACAATATGTAACAGTTCCGACTTACATACAAATTCAACTTAAGAACAAACCTACAGTCCCTATCTTATACGTAACTGCCTGTATTACATGTATACAGTCCCTAGTAGGGAGGTAATAGTGTATTCAATTAACTGACTAACTGATAAGCAAAAGCTTATAGGTTAATGCTTTGGACCTCTGTCTCTGTCTCTGTCTCTGTCTCTCACACTCACACGCACACAATTTTTTAGCAGGCTGGCCAACAGCCTGGTTCATTCCTGGCTGGGTCTGGGACTTACCCCTGCTGCGGCTCTGTATTAGGAGTCAGGAGGGTGCGCAGCCTAGCTCAGTTCCAGCTAATGCTGGGTCCAGGAGCTCAGCCCCTAGCCTGGACAGGGGAGCTGGTTTTTAAACTGTCTCCGTTTGCGGACCAGCTCCCGCCTGGCACACTATGCTGCTGCTTCTGATAAAGGGCAGCAGCACAGAGTGGCAGGGGGCTCCTTGGGGGTGGGGCTGACGTGCACTGGCTTCCAGCCCCACCTCCGGGGACTATAGAATAGTCAAGTAACCGATAAGAATTCATGAGGTTAATCGACTATTCAGTTAACCGATATGTAACATCCCTAGTCCATTGTGGAATTGGCCAGAAATAAGATGCTAATAATTATTTCCAAATGAACTTTGTAGACCACATGGTCTCAGAGAAACATCTGAATATTTTGGATGGATATTTGAACAAAAATAGAAACCTGCGGAGGTTCATCTGTTGAACAGGGTCAGAAACTGTCACCTTTTTTGGTCATGCTAATTTTTGTGAAAAGACCCGGAAGAACTGAAAACAGAGAAAATTTCAGTTTTTCAGTGAAAACCTTGAGAAACGTTGACATATTTTGGTTGAAAATTTTGAACATGAAATTTCCTGGTCAGGTATATTGCCCTTCGTTAATGCTTATATCTCCTCATATCCCTGGGATGGAGAGGACCAGGGTTACAATACAGACAAGTAGCAGGAGGGGAAAGGCAAGAACCATCAAATGTGTTGATTTTTGGCTGGGAATTTTTCATTTGGGCCTTCACGCACTGATAGTATCTTAGGCCCGAGGTGCAGCATTGCCAGGGGATGCTCAACTCTGGCTCCACTGCAGACCCCAGCTGCACTCCACCCCTGTCCTGCCTCTTCCCTGCCCCCACTCTGTCCCCTCCCACTCATTTTCCTCCCTTCCCCACCATACCACATTGTAGTTTTCGCAATAGGAGTACCCTAGTGTCTTTTCTATAATAATAATAATTAATAAAAAACTACAGCAATAGGTTTCAATCCTTTTATTGGTCACTTTTGTATTTTCTCTACCCAGTGGGCTACTGTAGTTGCTCCTTAGGTATTTTTCAACATCCCCTCTCAGGCTATGTCTACATGGTACTCCCTTAGCTAAGACATGTAGACTTTGTGTGGCTACATGCTGTACTGAAAGCTAGGCTGCATCCACGCTACTTCATGTAGCTACATGCAGCAGTGAAAGGCTCTGGTGGTGGGGAGGCAATGGGACACTGCTGGCAAAAATAGCCATGCAGATGTGGGAGGCACTGCCTGGGCATGTGGAGTAAAAGTCACAGACAGGTCACGGGAATAAACAAAAATTCATGGAAGTCTGTGACCTGTCCTTGACTTTTAATAAAAATGTTCCAGACAGAATGGGAAGGTGGATTCCATACCCACTGCTGCTTGTGCTCCCATCCCTGCAGTTTGTGGGAGCTCCAGGGTCCTCCCACTTCACTTGGGTTGCTGGGGGTGGGAGAGGGGATTCCCCCACAGGGAGGAGGAGTGTGGGAGGGAGGGGGCCTGGTTGGGACCTCCAGCCTTGAGGCAGAAAATATTATGGACATCAGTAGAAGTTACTGATTCCATGACCTCCGTGACATAATTGTGGCCTTAACTACATGGATTCTGGCTTGTCTTGTACTCTACTTGCCTAAAGCAGTGTCTCCCTCTCTGTGCTGCTATTAATACCTGTACAAAGGAGCATGCACTTCTATGTAGCCTAAGAAGTGTTCAGTGTAGAGTTATCCACAGACATTCTCCAAGCCCAGTCTGCCAGAACAGTATCAATGTAGCTAATCTAGTCATTGTTTGTGCACTTGCTAGATATTAGGGATCTGCGTCGTCATTTGCCATCTGTACACCCAGGCTGTCATTATCCACTGTACCTGCATTGTTCTTATTTAAAGTTCTGATTTTTAAAAAGTTGGGTTTTGTACCAGTAAGAGAGCTTTCAGAAATCTTAAGATTAGTAGCTTCAGGACGCTGATTTGACATTAATGGAAGATATGTCTCTAAATCATAATCTGTGTACCCAGCAAGACCCATAGAGTGCCAGGAAATGTCCACATAGCCAGAGAACAAAATAATCCGGAGGTTCTTGTTCTCTAAGAAGGCAAAACAATTTGTTGAGTTTCTAGGTATCTTGTTATAACTATAGGGATGAAAATTGATTTGAAGGATGCTGAAAAAACTTAACAAACAAGAAATAGTCCTGCAGCACCTTAGAGACTAACAAAACATGTACAGGCAGTCCCCGGGTTACGTACAAGATAGGGACTGTAGGTTTGTTCTTAAGTTGAATTTGTATGTAAGTCGGAACTGGTACATATTGTGGAGGAAACTCTAGCCAAACATTTCTCCAGAGCTCAGTTTTATTCTCCCACACCTCACTTCCCTCAGTCCTTTATTCTCAAGCTGAGGTGTCTGCTGAGAAAAGCCGCTCCGCGTCTCCCTGGTGTGCTGGGGGGGGAGGGGACGCTAGCTTCGCGTCTCCCTGGTCTGCTGGGGGGAAGCAGCTAGTGCGGGGTTGCCTCACCCCGTTTGTAAGTAGGGATCCGATGTAAGTCGGATCCACGTAACCCGGGGACTGCCTATAGATGGTATCATGAGTTTTCGTGGGCAGAAGTGGGTTGTGCCCATGGAAGCTCATGATACCATCTACATTTTTGTTAGTCTCTAAGGAGCTGAAAGACCATTCCCTGTGTTAGTTGGTAACAGAAAATCCTTAACATGGTTACCCCTCTGAAACTTTTAAAGGCTGTTGTAATCCAGAATGTCAAAGGGCAGGTCTACACTATAGCTTGCTTAAGTTGCTCAGGGATTGGGAACCCCCACCCAGCAATGTAAGTTACACTGACCTAAGTGTGGTTGTGGAGATCGTTATGTTGCTAGAAGACATTGTCCAGCCAATATAACTACTGCTGCTTGGGGATGTGGAGTAATTATGTGGACTCCCATTGGCATAGAGTGGCTGTACTAGAAGTGCTGTAGTGCCACAGCTACATTGGTGCAGCTGTGCTGCTGTAGCAATTCTAGTGTAGACCTGCCCAATGACTAATAACTTAGTCATAAAAGGTGACCCTGGTTTTCACAGTTAGCACCTCAATCTTCTGTCATGTGGCTGAGTTTTAAAGAATGTTCTCTCCTTTTCTATTCTGGTGTTAGATGTGAAAGTAACTTTTGAGGAGAATGGCATGGAGAAGCCACCCAAATGTCAGCCAAGGAAGAAGGATTAAAAAGATAATATGATCCACATGTCCTATCAGCAGGAATGATGCTTAAACTAAACCTTGACTCCAGTATCACTCTTGTCTGAATGTTTGTGTTAGGAATTGCTGAATTTTTATGGCAGTAGCAGAAAGGCTGATCATAGCAAGTGGCTCTTGCAATATCATTGAGAGTCAGTACAGAAATACGCCACTAATTGTTTCAACAGAGAAATGAGGAATCTAAATTCCCATTGTAACTTTTCTTTTAAAAAGGGCAGATATTTATCACCGGATCCTTGGCTTCATAAAAGATATACAGTAAACATTGTCTAAAACCCGATGGAAATTGTCATCTTTAATTTGTGTTCCTTTTTTGTAAGCTGCATATTTCAAAAAGCGCAAATTTCGTCTTCCTTTGTGTTTGATTTGCAAAGGAGATCCAACTGGGGCCTATCAGGCTGGCTATAGAAGTTCTGTGCTTCCACCACTGCTCCATTAATATTTGAGGTGCTGTTAAGGAATAAGTGTCTCTTCATTAGACCAGCAGCATCAGACTGAACTGACTAGTGTTCTCCCTGCAGTAATGAAGCAACCTGTCATATTGATGCTACTTTCTGCACCAGTTCCAACAACATGGATAAAGAGCAAGTGCAACACTTTACAGATTGACTAGAAATGCAAAAGCTTCAGAGGGGCAGCCGAGTTAGTCTGTAACAGGAAAAACTTAAACAACAACAAATAGTCTAGTAGCACTTTAAAGACTAACAAAACATGTAGATGGTATCCTGAGCTTTCGTGGGCACAACCCACATCTTCAGATGACTGGAGTGTTGGAAAGTAGTCCATAGCATTTGAAAGCAAAGTGGTACAGCTGCTGACACAGAGATGCCTATCCAAATGGCCCAAAGCTTGTGATTTCAGATGTGCTGCAACCAGTATCCTCCATTAGTATTGGGAAATGCTTTTGTTAAAACAAAACCGCACATTATGCAGTGGTTGGTTATGTGGAATTCACCTGCATCTCCTGGGATATATTGACCTATGTATTAATTACCAAGGCTGGAGTTCTGGAAAGGTGATATCTTATGTACAGTAAACTTCTGATAATCCGGCACCTTTAGGACCCAGGGGGTGCCGGATTATCAGATATGCCAGACTATCGGAAGGGGGGGGCTATGAGGGGTCTGGGGTGGGGTGTGGGGATGCTACCCCAGACCCCCTCATAGCCCCCTCTTCCGATAGTCCGGCTCTACCCCAGGAATCCCTGATTCAGTCGCTGCTGGTCAGTTTCAGCAGCGGCTGAATCGGGGATGCCTGCAGCAGAGCAGCTGGAGTGCTGCCGGGTTGGTCGGGTAGCGCCGACCCTTGGCGCCGCAAGACCAACCCGTCAGCACCTCAGCTGCTCTTGGGGATACCTGGGGCAGAGCAGCTGTGGTGCTGCCGGGTTGGTCCTGCAGCGCCGAGGAGCAGCGCTACTGGACCAACCCAGCAGCACCCCAGCTGCTCTGCACCAGGTGTCCCCAAGTCAGCCGCTGTTGATACTGATCAGTTGCTGACTCCAGGAAGCCTAAGGCAGAGCTGCTCTGCCCCAGGCTTCCTGGAGTCAGCCCGTGTCAGTTTCAGCAGCGGCTGAATCAGGACGCCTGGGGCAGAGCAGCTAGAAGGCTGCTGGGTTGGTCCCACAGCGCCGAGGAGCGGTGCTACTGGACCAACCTGGCAGCACCCCAGCTGCTCTGCCCCACGTGTCCCCAAGTCAGCCGCTGCTGAAACTGACCAGCAGCTGACTCCAGGAAGCCCGAGACAGAGCTGCTCTGCCCCGGACTTCCTGGAGTCAGCCGCTGGTCAGTTTCCACAGCAGCTGAATCGGGACACCTGGGACAGAGCAGCTGGGGCGCTGCCGGGTTGGTCTGGTAGCGCCAAACCTCGGCGCTGCGGGGACCAACCCGGCAGCACCCCAGCTGCTCTGTCCCAGGTGTACCCAAGTCAGCCGCTGCTGAAACTGACCAGCAGCTGATTCCAGGAAGCTGGGGCAGAGCAGCTCTGCCTCTGGCTTCCTGGAGTCAGCCACTGGTCAATTTCAGCAGTGGCTGAATCGGGGACAGCTGGGGTGCTGCCGGGTTGGTCCCGCAGCCCCGAGGGGCAGCGCTACGGAACCTACAGGGCGGCACTCCAGCTGCTCTGCCCCCGGCTTCCCAGATTCAGTCGCTGGTCAGTTATAGCAGCGGCTGAATCGGGGAAGCTGGGGGCAGAGCAGCTCCAATGGTCCGGCTGCCCGGAGCACTTCCGGGATCCTGATGGTGCCGAACCATCAGGAGTGCTGGACCATCAGATGCCGGACCAATGGAGTTTTACTGTACCAGTTTTGGTCCTCTGAGTCTGAATCATTGGACTTTGCTTTTGCTTAGTATATTACACTGTCTCATCAGCTTGCTGATCTCTGATGATTCCCAAAGGAAACAAACGAAAATAAACATTTAGTTCTTAAAGTGTAACTTAAAAATAAAGTCTTGTTTAGCTGACAACTTAACAGCTTGATTCGTTTATTTAATTTGTCTCAGAGTTTGCCTTCAATTTAAATATTAGTTATTATATAAGAGGTCATAATTCATTTCTTTGTGGCAAATGTTTAACCATTACTATCACTCAGGTGCCTTGGAATCTTTGAATGAAACTAAAATTGAAGTGAAAGTCAAGGGGTTGGAGGGGATTTCTGTGTGATTACATTCTTACTTCCATATCTTCCAGGTTTGGCTTCATGCGACAGAGCTTGTATTGCAAAGAGAAACCATTGCATCTTCAGTAAGCTGTTGAATGTGTGTTTTCTTAAGCTTCCTTGTGGTGCTCTACTTTGAAATACGCTGTGGTATATTTTTCTATACAATGGAGCTGGAGTAAAAATTACACACACACACACACACACACACACACACACACACACACACACACACACACACACACACACACACACACACACACACACACACACACACACACACACACACACACACACACACACACACACACACACACACACACACTAAAACTCCAGTTGTTCGGAATCCAATGGTCCGGCACTCCTGATAATCCGGAACCAACTGGAACCCGGAAGTGCTCTGGCCAGCCGGACAATTGGAGCTGTTCAGCCCCCGGCTTCCTGAAGTCAGGCGCTGCTGAAACTGACCAACGGCGGACTTGGGGAAGCCAGGGGCAGAGCAGCTGGGGTGCTGCCGGGTTGGTCCCGCAGCACCGTCCCTCACCTGAGCAGCGCTGCGGGACCAACCCGGCAGCACTCCAGCTGCTCTTCCCCCAGCTTCCCCAAGTCCAGCGCTGCTGAAACTGACCAACAGCGGACTTGGGGAAGCTGGGGGCAGAGCAGCTGGAGTGCTGCGCAGTTCCCCACTGACCCCCTCCCCTCACCCCTAGACCTTTCATAGCCCTCCTTCCGGTACTCTGGCATATCCAATAATCCGTCACTCCCTGGGTCCCAAAAGTGCCGGATTATCGGAAGTTTACTGTATGTATATTTTGCTCAGTGTCCTGCCTCCGATGAGGTTGAACTTATAATGGATGTTAGTATTTAATTGAACCTTGCTAAAGTTATGAATATTACTTGTGGTGCAGCCTTTCAATCATGTTAGTGGTTTTTTCTATTAATAATGAAATAACAATTTTGTAAACAAAGCACTGGGAGTTTAAGCAATAAATACAATTGCAAGTTGCTTTTCCAGCCACTAAGTGCTACATAAATTGAGGCTTTGTTAGTTTGTTGGGTCTTCTTAAATTTCACTCCCCCAAAAAAGGGTCAGACTACCTTGTCAGCAGCAGTCATTTAACACTTTTTCTCTTTACTCCAAACTATCTACTGTTGGCAGCCAAACAACCTATGCGGCTACATGCTTTGTTCTGCCAACACATTCTTCCTCTCCTCTTATATCCTATGTGCTTGTAGTCTTATATAGTGCATCATAAGTAGGGACTTATTTGAAGAGGGCAAATCTGCTTGGTTTGAGGGCAAGACATGAATTATTCTGATGCTTCAGTTTACACTCTGTACCTCACATTTTAATTTTTTTTAAACAGTTCCTGACAAAAGAGTAGATAAAATCTCAGTAGGGGTAGTAAGTTATGAAACCTACCATTCAGTACTCCTGTAGTTTCGCTGATGGTACCAATAGTGGAAATTGGTGTGGACAGGACTCAGGATCATCTTACCATTGTTATTTCTACACTACAGCTCCCACCACTGCTGCCCCAGGTAGAGCTGCACGAGGCATGAATTAGGGATCCAGCTGTGGTCATTGTAGACATGGCTGTGGTGTCTAGCTGAATTCACCTTTGGGGTTGTGCTGCAAGCATGAGTGGAGATGATGAGCCAGGGGAAAAGTCGAAGTGGGTGATGAAAGCCGGCTGGCATAGGTTGGACATTAGGAAAAACTTCCTAACTGTCAGGGTGGTTAAACACTGGAATAAGTTGCCTAGTGAGGTTGTAGAATTTCCATCTCTGGAGATATTTAAGAGCAGGTTAGACAGACATCTATCAGGGATGGTCTAGATGGTACTGGGTCCTGCCGTGAGGGCAGAGGACTGGACTCGATGACCTCTTGAGATCCTTTCCAGTTCTGGTGTTCTATGATTCTGTGATTGCTTGTTGGCAGTGGCAGTGAGGTTATACTCTCATATCAATTTTTGTATTTTCCATTTTGTGCCTGTATAGGCTCAGTGGCTTGGCAACATATATCTGAACTCACAGATTCAAATCAAACTCCTTGGAAGTGGTTCTTGCAATCAAACTTCATGGCTTATTTGAATCAATGACAGCATACCTCAATGCTTTGTGCCTCTGTGAAATCTAATCCTTTAAAACAAACTTTTAAAAGGCTCTCTGGCATGCTGATAAGACCATAGCACTTAGTTTTGATGGAGCGTCTGTCTCCAGGAGTCACAAGTGTACTTCCTCAGGACCCGTAATTTGTCAGTCATAGTTGTGTTTTTTAATTAACCTAATGATCAGTTGTCCAGAATGAAGTGGTGTTAGTGGTTAGAGCATAGACCTGGGAATCAGGAACCCTGTGTTCTGTTTCCATTTCTGCCACTGTCTCACTGATGACTTTGAGTGGGCCATTTATCCCTTTGTCTTAATTTCCTTTAAAATTGGGGGTAATGTGACTTAATTCACAGGGGTTGTTGGGAGTTAATCTAATGTATATAAAATACTCCATCTGTCTAAGCATTATAAAACAACAGTTGTGTTTGTTTCAATGCTTAATAGCAGTAACAGCCTTTCCATCCTAATCCTGCTATTTTATCTACCTTCACTACACTCACTGCTTCCTTCACATACACTTCTAAAAGCATACGTATGTGAACAAAAACAAAAGGCCTGAATAAAGTCCAGGTATTCCAAAAGTGAGTGTGATTAAGTAGTTAATAGTAAATTATTTTTCAGAGTACCTAAATATCTACTGCCAATTTTCTTCGGGGATCATTATCCATGTATTAGTAATTTGTTTCAGCAGCAATTTGTTATTTATTGGATCAAGGAAACAATTGTATTTTCAGCCTAGTTAAGTAAAATCCATTTTTTTTACCATGACTAATAAAGAGTAAGCATGTACATTCTTTATGATAACTGTCTGCTTGTTTACAAATACCCCTAGAAGGCGTGCTTAGAATTTGACCTGCATTTGTTTTTAAATACTTGCTTTCACAATTTTTTCAATTTCAAAATAAATGAAAGGTGCCCCTGCAGGCAGAGGGCTGCTCCACCCCAGTGAGTCCTGTTGTGGGCATGTGTGCTCCAGAGTGCCTCCTAACCACCCCAGTTAAGTGGTTAACTGTTTAAACAATACATTTATCTAGTTAACTGATTAAACAGAATTTTACATCCCTAAAACAAACACTACCCTCCGCTCCACCCCCCCACCCTAGGTGCTGGGTATGCTGCCACACCCTGTGGCTTAAAGTGGTGTCAGCTATGCATACAGGGTTTACAGGTTGGGTTAGTGGCTCTCAGCACCCCCACTGTACAAATTGTTCCAGTGCCCCTGTTCACTCTGGACTATTAGGAGAGCGATTTAGGAGAACCCATTACAAATCTGGTTGTGAAGTGCTCAGTTATGTAGGTGCATTCAGTTGTAGAACAGAACAAAGAGCAAAGTAAGCAGAGGGATGATTAAATATTTTTTTAGTCACCCAACTGCAATTCTGATAATAGGCAGTTTAATTGCCTTGAATATTTTTGCTTGTTGGCATCTGCATCATTTCATTGTATTCATACTGTACTTAGTAAATCAGTGCAGCTTCATGCTTTCAGAAATCATGAACTGGTCCTCCAGAATCATGTGACTTGGCTTAAAAATCTTATGATTTTAAAAATAATACCTTTGAATTTTTTTTCTTTTTGCATTCTGGTACTGGAGCCCTTCAATGTTATGTTTTCAAGCTTTTCTTTGCAACCACAGTAACTAGAAACATCTTTTTTAATGAAAGCTGAGAGGATCGCATCATAACATGACTCCAAGAATAGGAATCCTTTGGAAAATACGGCAAGACTTAAAATTATGAGAGCTTCCAACTTGTTAACACCAAATGGCTAATCAAATGTGGGAAAGGAATAAAAACCACAAAACCCAATGAATTGCATTTGCTTTTAAGTCACATGGCTCACAGATTCAGGCTCATGCTATGACAGTGTGTCTGTGTAGGAAAACATAATCTGGTGAACGTTACTTATCCAGGGAGTGTAGCTGAGACTGTAACCTATAATATTTATTTCTGATCTTTTACTGAGCCTATCGATAACAGTAAGTGAGAGACTCGGAGTTACTGCCACAGTGCTCTCAGTCATCAAACCATGCAGCCCTGAGAAGTAAGCAACACATTGGACCAGGTGAGACACCTCTGACTTGTGGGTCACCTGAGAATTGGGCAACGTCTGAACTAGCTCTGTCTCATCTACCCTGCCAGCTATTCAGCATTCTCAGGCGCTCATGGGTATGTGCGGGAGGGAGGGGGGGGGGGAAATAGAGCTTTTCAGCATGTCTAGTGAGATGATAAAACCAGGTTCTGGCAGAAAGTAAAGGGGGACAAATTCCAAAGCAGAAGACACTTTCTGAGAATGTGCTTCTAGCAGCCTTCTCTTCTTTTTAAAGGAAAGGGATGTACACATTGCTACTGGCCATGTCTATACTAAGAGATAAGGTTGAACCTTTTATGGTTGATTTCTAGTCATCCAATTTTGCAAAGTTGGAGGTCCATGTCCTCATTGCAGGGATGAATCCAAAATAGTCTGAAGTAGCGCATTCCCATTAGGGAGCCTTCCATCCACTCAGCTACTCACCGTGCATCACTCTCTATCCCACCGTGCCTATGCCACTTTGCATTCTGGTTTATGCTCCTGGTGTACACTGGGACCAAAACTGTGCAGCTGGTGATTATGGGTTCCTGTCATCAGCATCCCATAATGCACTCGTCTTCTCCTTCCCCCCTTGTGTGAGATCAACGGGAAGGAAAGCGGGACACTGTGAGATGCCTCCCGGAGGCTAATAACCTCAACTTTTGCCAACAACTGTGTCTACGCTATCATAAACTTTTGACCAGCCAAGGTTGGAATTGTTGCTTCTCATGAGATCAGGAGTAACTGACATCGATTTCAGCAGCCCTTAACGTTGATGACAGGCTTGATAGTGCGGATGCATTGTTTAGAAAATCAACCATATGTGGCTAAATTTGGTGTAAACTCCTTGTGTAGAACAGGCCTATTGATTGCAACTGGGGCAGTGTAGCATGAGAAGATCTGGTCTTGGAGATAACCAGTTCTAAAATGTTTAGTGGCTCTGTAGATTAGAATAAAACACCTTGAATTCCACCTAGAAATGTATTGATAGCCAGTGTAAATTATGGCCTGTAAGAGCATCATTTATTACATGCCATGGTGTATTTATATCAGCTTCAGTTTCCAGCTATTCTTCGTATGCATAGTACTCTACAGTTATCCAATTACAGGAGCCGTGTTGCCATATCTAATGTTCTTTCCACATGTGACATGATTTTGGCTGGGGGTTGGAGTCAGTCTTGTGATAATGCAAGAAGCTCTTCAAGCAAATATGAGCCCTCTGGCTGCCTGCCCCACTCACTCCCCTGTGGGGCAGAATAACTGGGCACAGCTGCAGTAGATAGGGCTCTCTCCACTCCAGTACCCAATACCATTCTCATGGGAGGTGGGGACAAGGCAGCTAAAGAGCCTAGGAGTTCAGCACTTCTCTGCTCTTTCCTTCCTCATGTGAGCAGTGGGGACCAGATGGTGCTTCTGCTCCTTCCCTTTTCACCCTTCTCCTGGCAGCACCCAATCTAGGAATGGGGAGAGGAGGTGGAGAGCATATGGAGCTGCCACCCTCCGCCTGGCAGAGGGAGAAAGGGACCTTGTGGTCTGGGGGGGGGAGGGTGAAGAGCCCCAGGAGGAGCAGAACTGGGGTTGGAAAGAAGGGGCAGAATCAAGGGGGGGCACAAACTCATGAAGATGGGAGCAGAATAGATGAAGAATTAATTGCTGGGCAGAGGAGGAGCAGATATGGGGATGGGCAAGCTCCTGTAGGAATAGCCAAAATTCACCTTACTCAGTAAATGTGAGGGCCTTGGCAGTACTAGCTGTCATGCACATGCTGGAGACGGGCAGTGGGATGTTCAAAAATCTAAAGCTAGACCAAACATACACAGGATAGGCTGGGGGAGAGAGGAAATCACACACACACCTCTCATGGGTTTTTTTGGGTCTGACTCGTGCATTTTTTCCTCTCGAGGTTGGCAGTATTGGAGAAAAAGCTGCATTCTGAAGTGTGCAGGCTTCAGATGAGGCTTTGAACTGGAACATTTTGTATTCACTGCCTTTTAACGTAGGGTGTAGTGGAACTGTAATGTGCTATTTTATGTCTGTACAGTGTTAATATAAACTAATTTGCATTCCAAGCTTTAAAACTGCATAAATAACTTCAGTTGTAGGGACAAGGCAGAGACTTGCATGGATTGTAGGTGGCTAGCGGAATAGATAAAACTCAAATGGCATTTAAACATTACTTGTCACTACCGAGTTTCCGCATATAAAAGTCAAATGCGCCTTTTAATTGTGGGATTTTTGTAATGCTCACTACCTTTGTAAGCTGCCAGGGAGAGAACTTTTCATGTCAATTCAAGTTTTATTGTCCACAACTTTATATAATCATTATAGCAGCTGATCTAATAAAGAGCTTATAGACCTCAAATTTTGGTTCTCAGACATAGTGTTTCGTTCAAGAGGGGGCTTCCACGCTCTGCTAAACTGGTGCTTATGTTGTCATATATTTGCACTCTCAGAAAATTCTTCAGTGTCTTGAAGCCTCTGGGATGATTGATTGCTTTAATGTAAACATTCCAGTCCCTGGAGCGTAGAACTAGGTCATAGGTGGTGAGTGACAAGGGAAGGTGGAGTGGTTGGAGATACAAAGGAGTGGCCTCCATTTCTAGACTGAGACCAATAGTAAGGTGGGTAACATTCAGAGAGATTGATTGTTCCGACTCTGTTCCCACGTGGCTTATTGTAATTTGTGCTAGGGCAGGAATTCTGGGCTTGTGTAATGTTAGCTCTGATTATGAGATCCAATTCAGCTAATTAATCAACAGGTGGGAAGGGAAGATTTGTGGTTTGTTAAAATATATCATCAGGTACCACATCTCAGTTTAGCAGCAGAAGGTATGTTCAGTAGGGGAACCCTACTTTAGTGACAGCATTAAATCCCAGCCTAAAAACAAAACACTTTTGTGCCCTATGCTCTGCATATCTCTGTGGGTCGGCTTTCCTGAGTGAGACTGACATACCCTGCACTAAAGAACTTTAGCAGAGGGGTCATCCATTGCTCTCATTGAGAGTCATAGAATTGTAAGGCTGAAAGGAACCTTGAGGTCATCCAGTCATTCCCTGATGCTGTGGCAAGACCCAAGTGTCCTAGACCATCCCTGATAGGATTCCGCAACTTCCCTTGATACTGTATTCTATAACTTAACTACTGTATTATAGCTAGAACATTTTTTCCTAATATATAGCCTGTATCTTCTTTGCTGCATATTGAGCCAATCACTTCTTATTCTACTTTAAGAGGATGTGGAGAACAGTTGATCACCTTCTTTTTTTTTTATAATAGCCCTTAAGATATTTGATATGTCCCTCTCCCCTAAGTTGTCTTTTCTGAAGACTTAAATACTCCAAATATCTTCAATCTTGCCTCAAAAATCTGGTTCTCTTAAACCATGTATCATTTCTGCTCTCCTCTGGATTTTCTCCCATTTCTCAGCACCTTTATTGATGTGTGGGGCCCAAACCAACACAGAACTCTAAAGGAGGCCTCACCAGTGCCAAATGGAATAGAACAATTATCTCCCATGTCTTGGATACAACAGTCTTGTTAATGTACCCTAGAATACTTCCCTTTTCTGGCAACTTCACCACATTACTGCTTTACATTTAATTTGTAATTGACTGTAGCCCTGAGATCCCATTTACGAGTATTACAGCTTTGCCATTCATTGCCCATTTTGTATTTGTATTTGATTTTACCTTGCTAAGTATCATAATTTGCATTTGTCTTTATTGAATTTCAGTTGTTTTCAGACCAATTCTCCAATTTAACAAGGTCCTTTGGAATTCTAAGCCTATCCTCCAAAGTGTCATCCACAAATTTTATAAGTATCCTCTCTGCAAATGTTATAAATGTGCTCTCCACCCTACTATACAAGCCATTAATGAAAATATTGATTAGTACCAAAGCCATGGACAGACTCCTGCATGATACTATTGTATGTATCCTTCCAGTTTGACAGTGAACCATTCATAGCTAGTCTTCAAATTGATATTTTCAACCAGCTCTGTGCACACTTTTTAGCAATTACATCTAGACCATATCCCTCTGGCTTGCTTATGAGAATATCATGTGGGATGGTCTCAAAAGCTTGGCTAATCTACTATATATTTGAGGGAGTTGGTCCAACTCCGAAATGGTAAGAACTGGGACCACCAAAGTCAGTATACATCTTCCTCTTCATATATCTTACAGCGAGGTAAGGGTTTGGTTCTGCCAGGAAAATGGGATGTACCCAGAATGGGATTGCTTCTCAGAAAACCAAACAGAAAAGAAATGGAATCACCAGACAGGTGAAAGGGGCTGGCTGGGGGCACCTCCTCCCCCATCTTCTCCCATCTGGGAATGCCCCCAGTCCCTGAGCCTCCCACCCCTTAAGCATCCTTTAGGGAGGGCAGGAGGGGATGAAGCTTCTTCACCGCCCCCTCCACCCCAACTTGTATGGGGATGTTGCTGGCTATTCCCCTCTGTCAGGGAGTGAGGGTAAAGCACCATTTGTGGCGTTCCTCAATCTGTCTGGAAAGCACAGGGGGCAGATGAACTTGGACTTGCCCTAGCTGAGGGACATGTACCCCTCCTCTAGTTGTGCCTGCTGTAGTGGCCATGGCTGGGGTAGTCCTCTCTCCCTGGGGCAGCCTACACACTGAACCCCTCATCCCTAGCCCCACCCCAGAGCAATGATTTAAATGAAGCATGTACGTTTTCATTTTATTTTCCAAAAAACAATTAAGGTATCTGAGCAACACCTGGTGAATCTTCTAGTATCAAGATAAAACACCTTCCTCCCATTTCCTGGACCAGTAACTGTCAAAGAAGGAAATTAGGTTGGTTTGGCATGATTTTTTATTGACAAATCAGTTTTGGTTGTTAATCACTCTGTTCCTCTCGGTCAGTGGTTCCCAACCTTTTTTTATATTGTGGATTGGCAACTCATTCAAAAACTGTTGGTGGACCAGCAGTAAAACATTTGCATATGCACAGGGCTCGACAAATGTGCTCGCCCGTAGCGAGTAGATTTTTCCAGCTGGCGAGTGCAGGGGCGGACTGGCCCGGTGGGCCGTTGTGACAGGTTGGCCGAAGCCCACACTACGGGCAGCGCGGCCCCATCCGAGGAGCACAGCGCTGCTGGGAAGGGGGAAGTGTGGCGATTCTTCCCACCGGGCTGCCTGCGTGCAGCTTCAGCGTGAGGAGGCGGGGCGGGACGCCAGGATGCTGGTGTGTCCTGGCCCCGCTGATTTTAAAGGGCCACGGCAGCTCTGCTCTGGCCGAGTGTCCCTGGGAGCTGGCCGCGGCACATGGCGCAGCCAGGGCCTGCCCCGCCGGCTCCAGTCCTGCCACGGCCTCAGCCCCTCTTTGTCTCCGCGCTGCCTGTTCCCCACGCCTCCCCTGCACTCCGGACTCCCTGCTCTTCCTCTTCCCTGAGACCCTTTGCGCCGCCCATACACCCTGCACCCTACTCTCCTCGATCCCTGCCCCCCCAGCTCAGTGCTGCCCATTCCCTGCACTGCCCCTCGACCCCGATCCCTCTGCCCCTCATGTTCCCCGCGTCCCATTCTCTGTGCCTCCACCGCACCCTACTCCCCCCGATCCCTGCATCCCTCTGGCTCTGTGCCTCCCATTCCCTGCGCGACCCCCATACTCCCCCACTGTTCCCTACACCCCTCTGACTCTGTTCTCCCCCTGCACCCTGCTCCCCCTGTGGGTCAGGAGTGAAGGGTGCTTGTCCATAGGGACGGGCTGGACAGGGCAGTGAAAAGGCTGCTGTGACCCAGCAGCGAGTAAAAGGGGGAGTTTGCTTGAAGCGCCTTTGCCTTTGTGGAAAAAAAAAATGAAAATGCTATTTGTTATTTATAGGACCAAATGCCGGGACAAAAAAGAAAAGAAAACAAAAAAAAAAAAACCATTGCAAAATGCAAATGTGTAAAAGACAACAACAAAGGGGGAGGGGGCAAAAAATGTTTTGTTTGGGGCAGCAAAAAACCTAGAGCTGGCCCTTGGGGAGGGGAAAAATTTGGGGAAAGGGCTTGTGCTGAAGGGAGGAGGTCAGGAGAAGAATAAGAAGAAAAAAAAAGGGGGGGGGGGAAGGCACCAAGGGACAGGGTTGCAGGAGAGACAAATGCTAGGGGGCCAAGTGCAGAAAATGAGGAAAAGGGCAGGAGGGTAGGTGTCAGTGGGAGGGGGGACAGGGTGATGCTGGGAGAGGAGAGGAGAGGGTAAGGGCACTGGGGGCTGGAGGGGGAGGTGCTGGGAGAATGCTTGAAAGAAGGGGTGGGCATGAGGAAGGCGAGGATGGAGCAAGGCATCTGTGAGGGCACAGGGGCATGAGGAGAACGGGGGCAGAGATTGGTGAGGGGGTGGGCATCAGGGAAAAAGAGAGCAAAGGGGGCAGTGAGGGAAGGAGGAGGCACCAGGAGGGTGCAGGTGCCAAGGGATTCTGGGGGTGAAGCAGAAGGGCAGACACCTGCAGGGGAGGGACCAGCACCAGAGGAGAGAGGCAGGACAGGTGTGTAGAGGGAGGTTTTAGGAGAGGGGATGAGGAGGGGTAGCTCACACAATCAGAGTGGGGCTACTGGAGGAGTGGGCACAGGGTGGAGAGAAGGGCTGCCGGAGGGGGGCAGGTCTCAGGAAGGCTGAGGGCACTGAGAAGGGCAGGAGTCAGGATAGCAGAGGGTGAGGGGTTGGGGGGCAGCAGGCACCAGGGGAGCTGATGGAGCAAGGGGAGGAGACATGGCAGCAGAGAGAAACAGTAGAGGTTTATACGGTATTTATTAATAACCTGTGTGAGATTTATTAATAACTTATTAGTAATAACTGTTCTTATTCTTATTAGGAATTTATGCCATTAAAAAACACTTTTTGTGGGGGAGGGTGGCGAGTCCCTTTTTTGTCTGGCGAGTAGGGTTTTCCATAATTTGTCAATCCCTGAATATGCATTATGGTAATTAATTTGCATATTCATCATGGTAATTGTAAAAAGCCATGTGTTGTTTTACATTGCATCTGTACTCTCACAGTAGATGTCATTGTAACCGTAACCCATGGTATATGAGGCAAATCAAAGGGAGGGGGGGACATGCTAATTAACATGAATTTGAAATACTGCTGCACGCACACATTTAAAAAAAAACCAATAAAATAGATGCTAGTATTTGTTAGAGTATTCTCCAGTCCAAACCTTTGGCTTCAATTGCACCATAATTAGAAGCAGCAGTTAACAGGTGTGATAGTGCTGACACATTCATCTTTTCTTATGCCCTTAATAATGCATAGTAATATTGTGTGCACGTGCATAGTAATACTGTGTGCGCGCACTAGCTGGGAGCAGCTGGAGGCCGGGGGAGGCTCCCACAAGCAGGGAAGGAGGAGAACAGGGTCACAGGGGCTAGGGATGTGAAGGACTAGTCAACTGGCTAGTCAATTAGTTGTCCCCATCCCTATTGCTGGGAGTACTTCAAAGTGGCAGTGCCTCAAGGAGCCTGGGACCAGATCCTGGGCTCCATGCAGCATGGCTGTTTTGTAATGCTCCGGGGCCCTTGGTGTCAGGCTCTCTGCAGTATTTCAAAGTGGCAGCGCCACACCAAGCCCAGGGTCAGCGGGGTAGTCCCCAGCTGATCCCAAGCTCCACATGGCACTTTCGCCTTTGAAGTGTAGCGACAGCCATAGGGCTGTTACACTTCAGAGGCAGAGGCACCCTATTGACTAATTGAATAGTCGATGAAAATGCATTGACTATTCAATTAGTTGATATTTATCATCCTTATTAGGGGCAGCTGCTCATCCCGGGTAGCAGCAGTGGGGAAAGGAGGACACTGGCACCTCTTTTAGTGTCTGTGCTGCTCCCAGCTCTCAGCCTCCGGGAGGGGAAAGCTAGGAGCCTCCACTTCCAAGCTAGAGGTAGTCTGTGATAAGAACTACCACTTCCCCAGCAGGCTCCCAGGAGTCGCTTGAAGAACGGGAAGTGTGGGAGGGAGTACAGGCAGGAGCCAAGGATATAGGAAGTAGAGAATGACCCCCGTGAGAACAGCCCTTTCAAACGGAAAATGACAAGGAGGTAGCATGTTTGAGCTACTGACTCAAAAGAACCATTTGACATTGGATACTTTTGCCTAGTTCCTGCTGGATTTCTAATTGGAATTCCTGTTCCTTGAACAATCACGCAGCGGGGAGCAGAAAATGTACAAGTAACCCTCTGCCACATCTGTCTTGTCCCTTGCATGCTATGGTGTGCAGCACAGTGACAGCCATGCCTCTTCTAGCTGATCTCTTGTTATAGAGAGACTAAGTTTTTAATAGAATTCTATTTGCATGTATTGTAATTTCAACTGATATTAATGTTTAGCATTTTTAATTTTAATAATTTAAATTTCTGTGTCTGAAAAATTATGATTCTAAGCTTTTTTTATTTTTATTGATTTAAATGTTCACAGATTCAGAAAATCTGCGGATCAGACCATGGGGAGAGTCAGACAATAATTTAACGACAGTAGACACTGAGATTCAAAAAGTTAAAGCTTTATAACCACTTTATAAAACACAAATTGTTGACATCACATAGGGGCAAAATATTCAAAGTGGATATCCATAAATCCAACTCTAATAAGCTAGTCAGGTAGCATTTGTCTCACTTTGCCTATCTCTCCATTCCAGTCCAGTCATTGTTGGAAATATTTTTGTTCCCTTGTGTGTGAATAGTGAACTTGATGTTTATCAGCATTTACCAATAAAAATCACATCCTTTTAACCCTAAGTATTGTACTTCTTTACCTTCCTGCGTGTTTTACTTATCTCTGTTTAAAAGCATTTCCTCTGATGACATAAACAGACTATTTCTCAGTTCTGCTGCATATAAATCTACAGTTGTGTGTGGCTATTACTAGAAAGATAACCCCCCACCGGCAGGGCAAATCTGGTGGCATGGTACAGAACACCGCACCAGCAAGATGCTTATAGATGGTACAGTGTACCAAAAAGAGAGACAGCAGAGCATAGAGCTGCTGGATGGCCCCGTTCTGACAGTTCCTCTGGCGTGGCTTCATGTTCTGCTCCTCTCCCTGCTGTGGATCCTGAGAACAGCAGCAGGAAAAGGAGCGGAACCCCTAGCCCTGTCTGCTACCCTTGCAGAGAGCTGCATCTTCTTGGGGTTCTCAGCAGCAGCAGCCTTGCCTTGTGGGGGTTGGGCTGGGAGCCATACAGGCACCGAATGAGCAGCTGGTGTTCTGCTTCCTCACTGCTGTTCCGAGGTGAGCACCGCCGCTGCCCTCCATGTGGTGCTTAGCCCCAGCCAAACCCTGCAGCCGCCTTCCATTCAGCCCCGCCAAATAGTGGCCACTGGAGCTGCTGCGGCCCAGCAGGCAAGGGTTCACAGCCTGTGGACCAGTAAAAAGTACCTCGCTGCTCTAGGTACTTTGCCCTTCTCAGTCTCTCAGACCTCACCTGTCCTTTGAATACTTGAAGATAATTGGTTAACTTTATCAAGCCCTGCTGTCTTGAATACATTTAATTCACCTAAATATATATAATCTTGATGTGTAAAGCAACATGTCTTTCCTTTTGTCCTGTCTTGGCCTATACCAGTATTCCAGTCATAAGATTTATCTCACCAAGTTTCTTTGATGTCCGTGGAGGATTTGAAGTGGAGCACCTTGTACTGGAATTGTATCTTCATGGCTCAGGTCTTTTGTCTGACTTCCTTCAGATTTTCTATACATATCTGGAGACAGAACATGGTCTTTAGCAAGTTGATTTCTGCCTATAGAGTGTTTCTGAAGCAGGCACGTTGGTTAACTCCAGAAGAAAATAAGAAATGTTATGTATCCATGTTCTGCACCTGAGTTTTACTTTGATGCTCATAATGTGAATCTAATAGTATGAATTTGAAATTCTAAGCACCTCAAGTGCACTATTTCTTCAATGGGAGCTGTGGATGCTGCCTCCTTCTGTAAACCAGGCCATAACCTCTTTCTGAGCTGTTCCCCTGGGGTAAAACTTTTCATATAAGTGAATAACAGATGTAGAGTGAACCAAAGTCCTATAACTGAACAAGAGCATTCCCTTGTTCATACTGAAGCATTACCACATTCATACCCCAAGCCTCCCTTTTTTCCCTGGTGACTCATTTATCTACCACACATTCCCTGTTATCCAGAGGGTGGGAAAAAAGCTTGGTACAAGAACTCTTAAATAAGAGTTCAGTTTAACCCCTGTTTAATATTAATAAGGCTTAGTGCATTTTTTGATCCTGCTGCTATGCCATAAAGCTACCATTCTGGGTATTGAGAAAAGGATCAGAAAACTGCTATAAGAGATGACACACCCCCTTATATACTATGGGTAATCAGTTATTTTTGTCAAGATCCGTATTTCTTGGTCAAGATATTGTTAAGGTCCAGACTGCAGAGAAAAATAATACAAAAACAATAATAATGCTAATAAGTATATAAAAGTCTGAGGGGTAGCTATGTTAGTCTGTAAATGAAAAAACTTAAAACAACGAATTGTCCTGCAGCACCACAGAGACCAATAAAAAATGTAGATGGTATCATGAGCTTTCGTCGGCACAACCCACTCATTCAGAGCTCATGGTACCATCTACATATTTTGTTAGTCTTTAAGCGTACGTCTACACTACGCTTAGAGGACAAAGTCGAATTAAGATATTCAACTTCAGATATGTTAATTGCGTCGCTGAAGTCGAAGTAGCTTAACTTGGTTTTTGGTGCTGTCTACGCTGCAGGAAGTCGAAGGAAGAACAGTCTCCCTTCGACTTCCCTTACTCCTACTAAGCAGGGTTACCGGCATCACTTCGCATTAGCTTTCTTAACTAAACGGCTAATTCAAACCCTGGAAGGTTGACAGTGGCAGTTTTGATCTTCTCTCTAGTGTAGAGGGTATCCTAAAGTGCTGCAGGACTATTCGTTGTTTAAATTTTTTCAAGTATCTAAAAAGATGTAGTGGTGCATTCCAGAGAGTCTGGCGGTTTGGATTTGACCCGTTGTCCACCTATTGACTATCACAGCAGTATAGCTCTAATAATCTACACTGCAAATCCAAAACAGTACTACACTAATGGAAGACAAGGTTTGGACCATTAATGTGGAATATATGAGTGATTTTCTGGAAGGGATTTTTCCCCAATACAGGCAGTCCCCGACTTACGTGGATCCGACTTATGTCGGATCCCTACATACGAATGGGGCTTTTCTCGCTGCGAGGACGCGGGCGGCGGGACCGCCCAGACGCGCCGCGGTCCCGCCACCCGTGTCCTCTGTGGCGAGAAAAGCTGCTCCGCGTCTCCCTGGTCGTCTGGGGGGGGGGGCGCAACTAGTGCGCCCCCCCCCCCCCCCAGCAGACCAGACTTATCTCACCGTGGAGGACGCAGGCAGTCTTGCTGCCTGCGTCCTCCACGGCGAGAAAAGCTGCTCCGCGTCTCCCTGGTCTGCTGGGGGGGTCCCCCCAGCAGATCCCGGAGACGCAGAGCAAAGCCGCATAGGACGCGGGCGGCGGGGCCGGTCCCGCCGCCCGCGTCCTCCGCGGCTTTGCTTCGGGTCTCCTGGGTGTGCTGGGGCGGCCCCCCCAGCAGACCAGGGAGACGCGGAGCGGCTTTTCTCGCCACGGGGGACAAGAAAAAAGCCTGGTCTGCTGAGAAAAGCATGGTCTGCTGGGGTGGGGGGCGCACTAGCTGCACCTCCCCCCCCAGCAGACCAGGGAGATGCGGGCGGCAGGACCGCCAAGAGGCGCCGCGGTCCCGCCGCCTGCGTCCTCCGCGGCTTTGCTCTGCGTCTCCCTGGTCTGCTGGGGGGGGCGCAGCTAGTGCGCTCCCTCCCTCCCCCCCCCCAGCAGGCCAGGCTTTTCTCGCCGATGCCTGGGGTAGAGTAGCTGGGACTCTGCCGGGTTGGTCCCACAGCGCCGCTCCTCGGCGCTCCTGGACCAACCCGGCTGCACCCCAGCTGCTCTGCCCCAGGCGTCCCCAAGTCAGCCGCTGCTGAAACTGACCAGCGGCTGACTACAGGAAGCCCGATGCAGAGCTGTTCTGCCTCGGGTTTCCTGTAGTCAGCCACTGGTCAGTTTCAGCAGTAGCGGCTGAATCTGGACGCCAGTTCCGACTTACATACAAATTCAACTTAAGAACAAACCTACAGTCCCTATCTTGTACGTAACCCGGGGACTGCCTGTATGTTGTGTCTGTACTAACTTCAGTGCCATCCATCAATTATGCTTTTTGTTGTATCGGTTACATTTACTTTTTAGCTCAACGAACTTGGGAACAGTATTATTTGAGAGTGTTTCCTTTCTTTCTAAGATACTTCATCTTTCTACTAGTATATGGATTTCTGGGGAAAAGAAAGGATTAATCTAAGTTTCTGAAAGCCAGTTCTTTTCTACAAGTGCACATCTGGCTCCTGCATTTCTTAGAGACTGTAACATCAATTCTGCCCAGGTATTTCTCAGCTGCACTAAGAAATGGCATATTTAATCAAAGCCACTTTTTGTTTGGAGAATAGCTATTGCCTGTGTCATAAGGGTTTACAGTTCCTTGCTTGTAATGCTCACGTCTAACTAGTGGCAGCATTTGGCCTGCAAAATCATTTATTGTGATTGATGATGCATAATCTGCCAAGGACCCTGCCTGGCTGTCAGATCCCAGGCTAAATTGATAAGGTTGGGAGTAAGATAAATGTCTTTTTACAAGAAAATTGAATAGATTGATTCTGGATCCATTCAAATAAAGCAAGCTGTTGAAGTCCACTATACTATTTTTAATAAGTCAGAGTAGTAATGCACTTGTAAGTCATTATATTTTTATAGTTTACCTATAGAATTCAGGCACTCTTCCTCTTGAATATGTGGCTTTGGTTTTGTATACCTGTATCTGTAACAAGTATGCTCTGTCAGTGTTTGCTACTCACATGTAAAGAATCCAATCTTCAGCCAACTTTTGAAGAGGATCATAGATCAGAGACACAGCAGCTGTGTATCTATGCTACATTACAAAGTAGGACTAAACTTTTGTATTGGAAACATATTACTGTGTGTAAAACTGCTTTCAAATAGATTCCAGCACCCTTCTCTTCCTCCCTCCCCGCACCTCCAAAAAAAGACTTTATCAAAAATTCCACAATACCTAAAATGTTAAGAAGTTTAGAAAATAGCAAATAAGGGATCCAGTAGTATTTGAAATAAAAGGTTTATGTGGCTGTGGAAACTCTCTAGATCCTTTACCTTACTAGGAGCACAACGGCAAAGCTTTTTGTAAGCTATTAAGGTCTTGCCCACAAGTACAATCCCATTTGCAGTCAGTGGGGCAATTTGTATAAATCCTCACTAACCTGTGCCAGTACATTCAATACATTACAGTGGGTCTGAACTTCATGCGGGGGGGAGCAACCACCTCAACGTTTCTCCTTTTACTTATATAGGCTGGTATTTTTAGTGGAGCCTTATTCCCACAGAACCCTCTACAAATTCCAGTTTTCTTCTCTTTCTGAATCTCAGCTCCTTGGAAATAAGGGGTATATTTGAAAATAGAGTGGGGTTTTCATGTATTAATCTGGCATCTTCACAAATGTCAGGATGAAATAGACCTACCATGTCACAAGGTTAGAATTGATGGTGTTCCAAAAGCAGTTATTCATGTGAGTGATTCCCTCCCTAAGGAATCTGTTATTTTTAAACAAAATCTTTTTTACAAAATAAAAGAAACATTCAGGATGTTGCACTGGTTTCAGTGATACCCTATGTGCAGACCTTTTGTGGCATGGTTGCAGTTTTCACACCTGGTAGAAATGTGGCTTTTGCATTTAGGATATGTGTGGAAAAAATCTCTCAGGAGATCACAAATAGTTTTTCTGTCTCAGGAATGTGCAGAGACAATGTCAGCATCAGTGTGTGTATATAAATATAATAAAGCTTTTAGGAAGACTCCAATTTTATTTCCATGATAAATTTCTAGCAAAAATTTTATTTGAGCTATTATATAGAAATAATAGTGGAGCAAAGATTTTGTTTAACTTTTTTGTGGAACCTTTAGATTTTTTTCATTAAAAATCAATAAGGCACAAAAATGTCACTTTAAAATGAAACAAAAGAGTGTGTGTGTAAAATATGTGAGAGGGTATATATGGTGTGCGCACGTGTATGAGATCTTTCTAAAGGAAAGATGTCGGGTGACAAATGAGATGTCACACCCTTCCAACCACTTTTGTGTTTTTTGGTTTTTTTATGATATTTCTTCATATGGTAGTAAAGAGCTAAGGAGGATTTTGTTTTCAGTTTAGTGACTCCTTTTCTCTGTAGGAGGTAGGTTCTGCATCACTGAAACCACCTACTCTGTGAGTTATCTTTTCTTATAGCTCAAACGTGATTTTATATGACCCACATTGTTTTCAGACTTCACATACAAAGAGACTGTCTCAAAGTCTGACCAGAGAGGGGAAAAATGTTCTTCCTCAGACTCATCTTCCTTTTCTTTTAATGGGGTGAGGAGAGGAAGAATCCTCAGGGAAAACTACAAGGAGGCCCTATATACAGAACAAGGAGGAACATGCAGCTTGGAATATATCGCTCCAATTCTGTCCCAATGTTGGTAACTTCCTAGCAACATTAAAAGCATCCCTTGGCTAAATCCCTAGGGGAATCATCAGGTTCTTCCTTTCTTCTGGCTGAAAGCTCGTGTATTGAGCAACAGTGACTTGGCTTTTGTGAAGATAAATTGTAAACAAACCAATACAATGAATATTGCTCTGAAGTCAGTTACTGTAGCATTTCCAGACCTCTGTGTGCCAAGGCTGAGGTTAGGAGCAAACATCATAGAAAGTAGCTCAAACTGAATGAAAATGGGAATTAGAGGAAAGGGAAGTCAAGCTGCTTGTTAGTCTTGACTATACTCCTTGATGTAAGATACAGAATATATAGCTGAAGATTGGTATGCATTTATTTCTGAACTAGAAGATATGCCCGGCATTGCTCAGGTCTTTCACTCAATTTTTGTTTTACTTCATTTAAATCATTGCTGTGGGGTGGGGCTGAGATGAGAAGTTAAGTGTGCTAGTTGCCCCAGGGAGAGAGGACAACTCCATCCCCCTCTCACTGCAGCAACAGCAGGCACAGCCGGGGGTGGAGTGCACGTCTTCCGGCTGGCACAGGTCCAGGTTTGTCTGCCTCCTGCGCTCCCCACCCAGAGTGAGGAATGCAGCAAACTGTGTGTTTTCCCCCTTGGCTCACTGCTGAAGGAGAGTAGCCAGCAACATCCCTGTATGATTTGGGGTGGGGTGGCAGTTGTATCAGGCAGTGGGTGCATGGAGGGTGGAAGGCTCAGGGCTAGGGCAGAACCAGATTGGGGGGCACCCCCAGCCAGCCCCTTTCACCTGCTGAAGGACCCTGTCACGCTTCTGTATGGTTTTATGAGAAGCAATCCCATTCTGGGCACATCCTGTTTTCCTGGCACAACCAACCCCTTATTTTGGTTTAAGTTAGGAGAAGAGGAAGTCCATACCAAATTTTGGGGTCCTAGCTCTTACCATTAGGAGGGGTTCTTCCACAGAAGACGCAGACAAACTGTCTCAAATATCTAGTAGATATAATAGCTTCTTGAGGTTTGCTTCACTGCCAGAATTGTAAATATACTAAGAAATTGTTTCTGTTGCCTTCCCTCCTTAGTCCCAAAGTTGTTAAGCCACTTAAGATTTCTCAGCATATTACATTAGCTCAAACACAACGATAGTCATTTGGAACTCTTAATAGCACTGTGTAACAGTTTCCTTGTGTGGCACACTCTGTAGAGTGGTAGAGAATTTAATTTGCTAACAGAGCTCATCAGCTGTTGCTTTCTTTTCTATAATCCAATATAAACCACATTACTCTTTGGAGAGTTCTTGATTCTCAGTTACTAACCACAAGACTCTATTAGAGGCACCAACTTTAATTTCATGTGAGTGTAGCAAAGTGGTTCACGTGAACATACGTCTTTTTGTTCACTAGTTTGCATTCAGGAATCTCTTGCAGTCATAGTGAACTAAAAATCTAGGCACAAGATTTAAAACAAAACACAAATGTATCCAAGGGAACACACACAGTTGAGAATCCATTCCTCTTTCCCTTTCTTGCCAAGACCTGCATTGAGAATTCTTCTCCATTTTACTTGCAGCAAATGAATGGTATCTCATATGGTTATACAATTCTATCCAATGCTTGGGGGGCCAGCCATTGCAGTGAAAGCAGAATCGTTGTTGCTGTTCTTTTTAGGTTGTAAAAGTTGTCTCCAGTTTGTAAGTTACTTATATTATGGAAACTTGAACACTTTCAACACTTTTTGTAAAGCTTTACCATTCACCTGTAAAAGCAAACATTAATTGTTGAAATGGGCTGCAACATGTGGCAAGTGGCAGGCTTTGGTTATGTGAGGGAAGAATGGGTCTTTTAGATGCATTTTCTCCTGTTGTCTTTCATCCTAGTCTCTTGGCAGACTAGTCCGTTCACTGTTGCTTTTAATCAATGGAAGAAGCCAGAATTTAGGTCAAACTAGATCACGGTGGTACCTTTTGGTCTTGGAATCTATGAATTAATTGCTTGTTCAAAGCAGGAAAACATAATTGTCTTTGATAGAGGATGTTGTCATTAAGGGATATTAGTCTTTACTATGTTATAGATAATATAGAAAGTCAAAGCCCCGATACACCAATATACGGTACAAATATGTATATGTTTTCTTTTTATAAACACACGTGTGTTTGAAGAATCCTAACTCATTGGCTTGAGATTTGTTTCAACAGATCTTTCTTTCAGCAGTTAGAGGTATTGAATTATCTTACACAATTTTTAAAAAATAATTTAAAAGAAAAGTTGGCATGAAGAATTTTTTTTCTTCCCTACAAAATATTTGGCTGAGACTTAGAGGTAATTCAAGTGGATTGGAGGTTTGGTTTTCAGATTTCCTACACCCACACCCATAGTAGCAAGCAGCATGTTTTTGGAAAAATTAATCAAACACTAGTTTCAGCTCCAGACATGATCCATAAAAAAATCCTGCATATGAAGTAAACTGTAGTCAATCATATGTTTATATTTTACATTTTTGACAGGAAAATACTTATTTTTAAATTAAACCGCATAAAAATAGGTGTGCTGTTTAGTAAACATTTGTAGTATTATTAACTGTAGTGGAAGCAACAGATGATGTGATTTATTTATTTTTTTTCATATTTTAGAAACCGGATCCTTCATATTCAGATTCTTTGGGGATGAGAGGTGTTGCATTATAGGTGAATAAATGCTGCATTATAGGTGAAATAAAGGAGAAAAGGATGCAACTGAACTCCGTATACAGTTTTGTACTAAATACCATCCAGGGCGGCTGACAGATCTGCCAGGCCTGAGCGAAGGTGGTGGTGGGGAAGCACTGCACTTTTGGAAGGGGTGGGGGTGGGGCTGGGGCAAACGGTCCTCAGCACTACTTGGAGTGCGCCATGCAGGGCTCGGATGGTGATTTCGAGGGCCTGGGAATCCAGATGCGGCTGCGAGCTCTGGGCCCTTTTGAATCGCTGGTCCGTGGGGCAGATGCCTCTTTTTGGCCTCTCCCCTCCCCCACTTTGGTGGGCCTGATAGCAACAAATAGTACAGGGCATAAACTTTAGAAATAAACTGTAGGCCTTATACAGTATATATGCATTACTTTTAATTGGAGTCTTGCTTGTCAGAGGCAGGAATGTTTCTTCCTATAAAAATGTTTGTTCAATGATCTGATATAGACTGATAGACTGTTCACTACAGTATCAACAATTCTTATCAGATCTCATATACTTTCTAAACCTAACATGGTTATAATCTATATCTAAGGGGTGTCATGTAAGATGCCCTATGCAAATTGGTGACACACTGGGTCTCAAACATTGGGTGGTGTATGTATGGGGTGTGTACAAACTGTGATAGGTGCTAGAATTATGCTCATAAAATGTTGTTTAATATGCAATCTGTAAGTAATATCTGCCCTAGACAAAGGAATGTGGATTTGCTTTCTACCACAATTAAGGTATGTTTACATAAAAGGTGAAGAAACCCATCAACCTAGTAGGAGGAGAGAGTCTCTTATCTCAGTGTTAGGGAGGAGACTGCAAAAATTAGTATGGCTATCTAATGGACACAGTAAGATGAGCCCCAGGAGGGCTTCCTGCCTCTTGAAGCAAGATCAGTGCACTTTGGGGAAGACATAATGAGGGACACAAAGTTATTTCATGGGGGATTCAAAGGGTTAGAGCTCTGGGTCCTTCAACCAATGGAGATGAGGTCTTTGGGAAGTAAGTTTAGGTGACAAATGAGCCTTAGCAAAGATTGTAACTTGCTGAAATTGTTTTACTTTTAGAAGCATATTTTTATTTCTGTTGCAACCTTTTCTGTCTTTATTCTTGATATTGCTTAATCCTATGTCCTTTAGTTAAATATAATTGTTTTACTATAAATAATTCAGTGCTGTGACTGAAACGAGTGTGTTTGTCAAACCCCCATTAAATGTGTGAGCTCCCGTGTATTATCTCTTTAATGGAGCAATGAACTGAATAATTTCTCAGAGTGTTCCACAAAGGCTGGACACTGCAAGGTGGTTGTGGCCGTCTGGTAAAGATTTGAACTGCCTCTTCCATCTGTGTGCTTATCTTTTAGAAATCATTGCCTAACTTAATTTCTAAATAGAAAAATACTTTGCAGGTGTTTTCCATTCATTTTCATATTCTGACTTGTCGGTTATTGGGTCATCAATGATTAATTAGTACAACCTTACCATCTTTTTTACACTCTGTGCTACCTGGTCTGTAGTGTAATTACTGTACAGAACTTGCATGCTTTTTAATTCACACATGGTACACAAGATGTTGTTTTTCCTGCCTGTGGTGGGCTGCCTGCTGATTTGTCTCTTTGAAGGAGGATTTTGAAAATTGAAGCAGCATCAGCCATTTTAATTCTAATCTCTAGTGAAATTAATTAATGTTTCTGTATAGTCACTAGGTCAATATTAAAACCAAGCAGTGCTGTCCAAATCCCTGTGGTCCATACCAGTATTGTCAATTTCAGAAATTGGCCCTGTGTTGACCACCACAAAATACAGAATGACAATTCTCATCTATGCTCTTGCAGGCCCAGTTTCAAGAGGGCTTCCTACATTTAACTAAGGCTAACATTTGGGCCTGGACATTTTCAGTAAATGTCATGGTAGAGATTCAAGAAAAAAAATGATAAATCATGGGAAAAGTACCAAATAATGTCATTTTCAGTACATGAAGAAACAGTGGAACCTCAAAAATACAAATACCAGAGTTAGAGGCTAACCCGTCAACTGGACACCATGGGAACCAGAAGTAAGCTGAGAGAGGGACAACCTTGCAAGCTCAGAGCCAGGGGAAGAAACTTCCCAAACTGCTACTGAAACCTGCCCTAGAGTGTAATCTTCTGGGACTGGAGCCGAAGCTCCTATCTGCATGCTGTGCTGTGGAGGAGCAGTTTTAAAGGGCTACAACATGAACTGGGCACCTACTGACACTGCGGTGCCCTAGTGTGCTTCACCCTTGCAGCCAAGGGCTAGAACCACTCCCACTTGGTAGACAGCCATTTCAAAGCTGTAAGCCCCAGCTCAGAGTAGTCAGCTCTGAGCATCTCCTATAATGACTTGCTCAGCGTTACAGAGGATTTCAGAGTTACAAACATCTTCTGTTCCCAAGGTGGCCATGACTCTGAGGTTCTTCTATACCCAAGAGTACAGAGGGCCTCCTGAAAGTTGAAACTTGGAGAGGCAGAAGGGGATTAGAAAGAGGACCATTCCCACAGTCAACCGTAGAAGAGACATGTATCCTTCAGGACTGAGCGTTTTGATCTAGCATGCTAGGTCATAGAGCTATTCATTATTCGCCCATCTACCCCTCTGTGTAGAGCAGGGTGGGCAGGCCATACCTGAGTAGTGCTATGACCACAGGCAACAGGTGACAATGTCACTCAGTTTGGGGGCCCAATCAGATGCATCTTCACAGCCAACATTTCACAGTCTTCATTGAAATTCATGATTTCCATTACCTCTGCGACAAAACTGTAGGCTTACCATGGACTCTTCTTTACTTTGCACAGCACCTCACAGCATTGAACCTCAAGTGAGTAGCTATCATGAGGAAACAGCTACTCTACATGGTTATTCCAAAAACCTTCAATTAAATGGTGGAAATAGTAACAGATGTGATCTGATCTAGGCTTTATGCAGTACTGAAAGTCCTGCCTAGATCTGGTATGGAGAAAGTAAATAGTTATTTACTACTTCCCATAACATAAGAACTAGGGGGTCACCAAATGAAATTAATAGGTAGCAGGATTAAAACCAACAAAAGAAAGTTATTCGTGCAGTGGTCAGTCAATCTGTGGAACTCCTTGCCAGAGGATGTTGTGAAGACAAGGACTTTAACAGGTTTTTTTTAAGATAAATTCATGGAAAATAGATCCATCAATGACTGTTAGCTAGGATGGGTAGAAATGGTGTCCCTAGTGTCCATTTGTCAGAAGCTGGCAATGGGTGACAAGGGAAGGATCACTTGATGATTACCTGTTCTGTTCATTCCCTCTGGGGGCACCTAGCAATTGGCCACAGGATACTAGGCTAGATGGACCTTTAGTTTGACCCAGTATAGCTGTTCTCATGACTGCTTTGATGGCAGTTGCTTTTCTCAGCTGATTGTATTGGTGAGTTAGTGTCAAACATTTTTTAATTAAAGATATAGTATCTTGCATAGTTTAAGTATTTTTCATGCTCCTTAGCTTGTAATGTCATCTTAGAAGCTTGAACATCATCTTCTCCTTCTCAGTCTTCTGCTTTTACTTTTAGGGTGGATATATTGAAGAACCTGGGGTATATCTGTGTTTCCAACAGAGCTGAGTTACCATGGCCATTGGTTAGGCACAGGCATCACCGGTGTCAGTGCAATTGTGAGACTGCGATTAGTCAATTCAGTGAATCTCAAGCTTTAAAAACCCTAAGTGCTCTCATCAGTTTGTTCCCGTGTTAAAATATCCCTTCTCTAAGATCAATTTATTTTAATCCGAATGTGTGTTAGTTGTTTGGATGTGTTGGGAATATGCTATTTTCAGCAGTGGGGTAGCAGGTGTAGTGTTCTAAGCAATGGTTTCTGACCAGCTTACAAAATGATTTGTAAGTGAAGGATTACACCCCTGCAAGGGGCCTGCCTCAGTAATAACTTGGTAATTCAGGGTAGCCTGCCATCAAAGTATTTCATACAAGGTGGTTGTTTTTCATTAGGCTGATTGGCTTTTTGCATGGCTACAGCTCCCAGAGTTTTCTTAAATTATTTGTGCACTGTAGGAGTATTGTTTTTTCAGCCACCAGCAATATCAAGCAACTGATAATAAAAGGTTTAATACTTACAATACAGGTTACCCAGTTTTGGAGTAAAGATTACCCCCATGCCTAGCAAAACATCTGCTGATTTTAGTGTGTAATCCGGACACACAGAGGAGGAGATTAGGAATGTTAGCTAATGTGTAAATGAACAGTCATGTAACTGTGCAAAATATTATCGGTTACACTAGTGTAGTGGTCACCAACCAGTAGATCAGGATCTACTGGTAGATCTTGGAGCCTCTGACGGGTGATCCTGACTGGTTTGGGTCGGCAGCTCTGGGGGCTGAAAACTTCAAATAAATGCGCTAAAAGACACAGCAGCAGAAGCTCTATTAAATAAAGTGTGTGAGTTTGTTAGTAATCATCATCATGTCAATTATCAATAATATTAGTATATATTTTCAGTCATGCAAACGGGCATTCTTATATAGCTCTTTGTTGACCCTTTATTCAGAATTTTGATGTAGTTTGGCTCTTTGGTTTGAAAAGGTTGCAGACTCCTTCTGTAGGTTGTGGTGCCAAAATTTCGCGTCCGTTAAAAGCTTTTAGCCTGCTTTTGAATACTGGAACAAAAGGCCTAGCTCATGACAATGGAAGCATGATTACATTTCTAACAAAGTTTTCTTAAGCGTTAATGGCTTAAAATAAGAAAGGAATGGATTCTTTTAACCATTTTTTTTAGTGTTTTAGATATCTGCAGACTCTGATCTTAATTATTTTACGCAAATATGCAGATTAATTTGAATAAATATGCAAGTGTGCAAATAAAATGTTACCAGTCCGCCAAAAGTTTGTGAATAGGTTTGCTGGTCTGCGGTATAAAAAAAGGTTGGGAACCAGTAGAAGATGGTGGGCCAGCAGAACACGTTGTGCCTGTCAGCAGTGGACCAGAAGTAAGCTAAGCATCTGCTTCCTACAAAAGAGGGCATGTCTTCACTTGCTGCGCTGGTGATCAATCTTCTGGCATTTGATTTAGTGGGTCTAGTTAAAACCCACTAAATCAAACCCTGAGGGTGGCTCCAGTCGGTGCCAAGGGTAGCGGACAAGAATGTTTGCTCCTGATGGCTTCCCTCTGTAAAGACAGCATGAAGGTTGGTTTAAGGTGTAAGCCAACTCCAGCTACGTATTTTACGTAGCTGGAGTTGCGTACCTTAACCTGACCTTCTAGATCTAGTGTAGACCTGGCCAGAGAATGGATATCCGAATGGAGCATGGACTGTTTATATACTTCTGGCCTTTTTTCCGAAGAGCAAAGCCATAAATTGATATGGGCTTAAACCTAGTTGACTGTATGACATTACTTTGATAATCTTCCTATTCACACCTAGCCCTCATCAAAACGATGTAGCTAGTGGGGAACCAGGACCAGTGGAGAGAATGGGAGTTGTCTGGGAAATATTGGAGGGATAGTTCTCAGTGCCATGAACACTTAGATCCAAACTTGTTACTGTTTGTCCAGAGCCAGACTTGGAAGCTTCTTGAGGTTTGTTCCTGGACAGTTATACCCCACTGCATTCTTTGCAACAGACCTTCCTCTGGAAAGCATGGTTGTCTTCATAGAGACTTCACAGTACTGAATAACAGTTGGAAATCCAAATTATCATCCCATACTAAATGGACAAAGCCAGTGTGCTAAAAGAGAGGTTGGGAGGAGAATTGGGTCTCCCCTTGGCTTCTCTGCTGCCCTGTGGCTCTATAGGAGAAGGTAAAGTGGATACATTTTAGTAGATAAAAGGAATTGTTTAGGAAGGAGATTGACAGAGATACTTTATATGCTAGGATGGAAGTCTGTCGGTGCTGACTGGGAAACAGTTGTGTGGGATTCTATGGCAACACTGTGTAATTTAATTCTATTTTGGAGCCAGTCTTGGATGTATTTCTATTGTCAAACCCTGCCATAACTATATGGGAGTGACATCTAACAGCAGTGAATGTTAATACTGAGAGTTCCCTGAAGGTATCTAAGGGGAAAAAAAGGAAAATCATTAAAAAAGTAAGGAACTAAAACTGGATAGAAGTCAAAAGACAGGAAATGAGGAACCGCCTTATTTTTCATATTTATTTTAGTGGTAAGGAGAACTACATATTTCTGTTGTGATAAAGTTTGTTTTTCTCCGTGCCTAATCTACAGTTGCAGATTTTGCCTTGGTACCTTGAACTGACTGACATTTTCTCCTTGAGAAATTAAAGTTAATTCAAGTATTGAAGAGCCTTGCATTCCTTTTATAGGCATGTCTTGGCCTATCAAGCATGTTTGTACAATGACTTGGAGGGAGGGAGGGAGAGAGAGAGAGAGAAATATGTAAACACCTTAAACTTTCACAGAAATTGCAGGTAAAAATTTGGTGATTAGTGTTAGTCACACTATTAAGTATAAAACTAACACTGCATATGATATCTAATATATGGGAGTGTTCTGAGGGCTCTCATTGACCAACTGTCTTGTATAGTCCCTTTTAAGCAAATGAATACAAATGGGAAGGGTAAGGTAAAACTGAAAAGAAGAGACACTAAACCAGGCAGCCTTGAATCATCAGGTGAATGTTTGCAGTGGAGTGAACCAGTGCTAAAGACAAATAAAATAAAACCTCTTTGTGTAGAACAGGCTCCTCTTTGTACTCCAGTAGATCAGACAAGGTGTTTGGCTATTCATCTGGGTTGTGTGTCCATCTAGTATTAGTGAATGATAGGCATTTCTATTGCTTAGAGTGAAAAGAAGACTGCAAAGGAAGCAGGCTTAGTTAGGTGATCTTTTTATATTTGTTTTTGTTGATAACATCATTTTCACTCATTCAATTGAACTTTATTGGCAATATCAGATTAAACATCTGGCTAAATTAGAAGCCCAGTGCAACAGCTATGTGAACTATTGGTCTTATTTTTTTCTTATGGTTAGCTAGCATGCAGTGTCTCAATTAACAGTTGATACTCATTTAGCATGATGACCAGTAAGCACATGGCACAGTTTGCCTGAGGGCTTCTCCATGCATAAAAATTAATCTGTAATAAAATAGGATGTGAATTTAAAGCAGATTAACTATTCCTGAACAACTCCATGTGTGGATGCTTTTATTCTGGAATAAGTGCCTTATCCCAAATTACTTTAATCCACTTCAGAAGTGAATTAAATAGAATAAAAGCATTCACAGATGGACCAGCTATTCCAGAATAAATTCTAAGAAAGATAAGCCCTAAATATGAAGGCTTATTCAAGAGTATAGGAAGATAAAGAAAAGGAAAATAGCAATTAGACTGTCTTTACTTAGAAGCATATGTTTAACATGGTTTAACTCGAAGCAAGCAGAGATTTTGAATGACATTTCCCTTTGAGAATGATATTGGTAGATCTCCTGGGAGCCCAATTTGTGTATTCCCCCTTCCTTTCTTGCTCCTCTCCACCCACAAGTGCACTTACTCCAGTAGCAGTTCTTGGTTTACAAGGAATGCAGATTCTTGCCCTTTATGCAAGAAAAAACTGTAATTAATGCTGATATTTAAGGCCTTACTTAATTCACAGTATTGCAGATCCAGCAATGTTCGGGTTCCACCACTGTGTTGATTTTATTTTGTGTACTTTGCACAGTCCACAATTTTGCATATATTTTGAGGATTGCAACACACATTTTTCCCCATTAGTTTGGTAGAGCCCTATTTATCTGAGCAGCTAGGGCTTGGGCTCTCAGCCACATGTGTAAGGGGACTGTTACCCCTTACTAAAACTCTGTGGGAGTTTTTTGGTTTGCCAGCTCCCAGTTTCAGAAGGGGGAAGGGTTCATGAGACTGACAGACCCCAGAGACAATGGAAAGCAGCCAACACTCCAGCTCAGCCTGATTGACAGGTTGGACAGGCCAGTGAGGAAGGGGAGAGGCCAGGCCCCATCCTCCCTGTGAGCTGGGATTGTTCTGGCTCTCTCTGAGCAAACAGAGAGCTGAGACACAGCCCAAGGAGTGCAAGCTGTGTGCAGAAGAAGTCCTGTAAAAGGAACAGAGAGCTGAGAGAGAGCCCAAGGAGTGCAAGCTGTGTGCTGAGGGGCAGTTTTTGCAGCAGCTGAGCCAGACACACACAGCTCAAGGAGCACAGACCCTGTGTTGAGCAGCAGACTGGCAGTGCTCAGAGAGCCAAAAGGAACAGAGAAGCAACGCAAGAAGCTAGAGACGGGCCAAACAGCACCCTGCAGCTGGATGTGGTGAGCAGCTGGGAACTGCAAAGTGTGGGGAGAGGCTCTGGACTGGGAGAGGGGTCTGGCCACTTAGAGCTTGAGGCTGTGTGGTCACTACCAGAGCAAGCGTGTCCAGCCTGCAGCCCCACCTGCAGCACATCCAAGGCCTCTAAGGAAGAGACTGAACTGTCCTTACACTCTGCAGACTGCTGTTTTGATGTCCCTGTGCTACAGAGCAGGGCTGTGTGTTCTCATTTAACCATTCTCATTTTTTCTTATTCTATTCTCTTTAATCTGTTGATGTTTAATAAATTGTATTTGCTTTGAACCTTATGAAGTGATCACTGGGCCAAGAAGGCCTGCAGTGTAAAGAGAGCACCTCGGAGTGGGGACACCCTAACTCCTGCCCCTAGTGACTACAAGGTCGGGGATTAAGCCCCAGGAAACCTGGGCCCAGCCTTGTTGGGGTTTCGAGGGCTCTGCTACTCAGGAGAGTGGAGGGGGAGCCCTCAGGATCAGGGAGGCCGTGGGGTAAAGGAAGTGGGAGCGCGGGGGGACTCAGATCCTTTCGCTGGTCCATTTCACCGGGGTGGTATAGAAGCCAGGAAAGTTCCCCACAATAGCGGGACCATTCCCCCGCTTACACATGCATTAATGACTATAATAAAGTTTCAGCAAGATGTTTGCTTTCAAAAAAAAATAGCAGGCATAGCATAATGCTTGAGTGTTTTTATATTGTTTCTACATTTTTTTCTTAAACAAATAAGGTCTCCTCTGGCATTTCCAAATTACTTCAATTAATAAAAGGCCATTATTAGTTTTCCATGATTTTCCATGTCTTGCCTGTAATTCAGCTGCCATTCAAGTAGAGCCTTACTCATGTTCTATCAGGAATTTTTGGCTAACTGAAAGGATAATTTTAAAATGATGGTGTCGCTATTTGACTGTATCCTCTTTACTGATTTTAAACCAAGAACCTTCATCTGCAGTCTGGGTTAGCTTGAACAGAAGGTGAGCTAATGTACGATCTTCCCTTCCTTGGGCAGGCTTTTTTAGATGGCATTTTAGTTGCTTTTACTTATCATGTCACTTGATTTGGTCAGACTTCCTGAATGCTATTTATGCTAGCCTATGAGTCCGGAAGGGATGATTGTGGTCATTTAGCCTGACCCACTGTGTTACGTAAATGATAGGATTTTAACTCAATGTTGCCTGTAGCAAGCCTTGTAACCAGTGATTGAATGAGTTCTCCTTATGACTTGGTACTGCTCCAGGCAGGCAAAACTTCTGGCGCTGCCAATACCAAATTACAAATAATAGAGACTTAAAAAAATTAAATTTGATAAAGCTCCTTGATTCCTGCATTGATGCTGTGTGGCTAGGTGACCACTGATTATTTAATGTTCCAATTCTGTGTAATAAGCTTTGCTTTTGAAGGCTATACAATAAATTCCATTTTTTTAAAGATTTATTTTGCTCCTTCCTTTCCAAATTCAAGATGCATCCCAATTATGTAACCCTTCTGAGCTTTATCTTTCATATGTAGTAAAGAATTATTGATACATGTCCTAACTTTTTTCAGTTAAATTATTACGTGTGCACACTTCATTAACCTTTCTAAAATCAGAACGAGTCAAATTTCAGTGCAGCTGAATGTTTTCCAAGAAACTTAGTTTCACTTAAATTTTGAGTAAGTTAAGCACATTTCTATGGCTTTTGCTGAGAACAAACTATAATATATTATCTTAAAATCCTTAAAGCATTACCATTTACAGAAGCCAATCATTTCTTGTAGAAAAATTGTCTTTACGACATTGGTTATGCAAAGTGACTGAGAACTGTCTTCAAAGTATTATAGTGATAGAAATGTAGCAGTGTTAGTCTGGTGTAGCTGAAACAAAATAAAGGCAGTCCCCGACTTACGCGGATCCGACTTACGTCGGATCTGCACTTACGAACGGGGCTTTCTCGCCCCGGAGGTCAAGGTGGCGGATTGCTGCCTGCGAGCTCCGGGGCGAGAAAGCCCCGTTCGTAAGCTGCTCCCGGTGCCCCTGGTCTGCTGGAGACGGTCCTCAGCAGACCAGGGGCACTGGGACTGAAGCCGCAGCCGCGGCGGGGTCCTGCGCCTCTGAGACTTTGCCAGAGCAAAGCCTCACAGGCGCGGCACCCCACTGCCGCTGCGGCTCTGCTCCCCGTGTCCCTGGTCTGCTGGGCGGGGGGTGCAGCTAGTGTGCCCCCCCCAGTAGACCAGGCTTTTGTTGTGGACCCTGGGGCAGAGCAGCTGGGGCGCTGCCAATTGGTCCTGCAGCGCCGCTCTGGGCACTACTGGACCAACACGGCAGCACCCCAGCTGCTCTGCCCCAGGTCCTGATTCAGCCGCTGCTGGTCAGTTTCAGCAGTGGCTGAATCAGGACGCCTGGGGCAGAGCAGCTGGGGTGCTGCTGGGTTGGTCCAGTAGCGCCAAGGAGCGAGGAGCGGTGCTACTGGAGCAACCCAGCAGCACCCCAGCTGCTCTGCCCCAGGCGTCCCCAAGTCAGCCACTGCTGAAACTGACCAGCGCTGACTACAGGAAGCCCGAGGCAGAGTTGCTCTGCCCCAGGCTTCCTGGAATCAGCCGCTGATCAGTTTCAGCAGCAGCTGACTTGGGGACGCTTGGGGTTCTTAAGTTGAATCTGTATGTAAGTCAGAACTGGCGGTCAGTTTCAGCAGCGGCTGAATCTGGACGCCAGTTCCGACTTACATACAGATTCGACTTAAGAACAAACCTACAGACCCTATCTTGTACGTAACCCGGGGACTGCCTGTATAGGACTATGTAGCACTTTAAAGACTAACAAGATGGTTTATTAGATGATGAGCTTTCGTGGGCCAGACCCACTTCCTCAGATCAAACTGTATCCTTTGGTATATATAGTTGTGACAATTTTCTTCCACTATTTGATCTGAGGAAGTGGGTCTGGCCCACGAAAGCTCATCATCTAATAAACCATCTTGTTAGTCTTTAAAGTGCTACATAGTCCTGTATTTTGTTTCAAAGTATTAGTGCATGATTTTTGGAACAGCTTTGGGAGGAAGTGTTGAAATGACAGATATTTACTGAGCAGTTGCTTGGTCACTGCTCTTCACCTTCAAGTGAGATTTTCTACTTTAAAATAAAAAAGGAAATTCACAGGAAAAACCTGTGATGGTAAAGTTGAAATACAGTTAGTCACATGAGAGTAAGTCCTTTGCAAATATAGTTAGTAAAGCAGCCTTTTAAATGTCAGGAAATTTTGAGTTAAGGTTACATTTAAAAAATCTCCAAATGATTATTTGTTTTTATGAGGATACTACCTTTGTACCCTTCGCATAGAACCTTACTATCCTAGGCAAATATTTTCTGGCATCCTAAATGTTGCTGTTACTTTTAACCAAATAAGTTAACCATGCCTCTGGAAACAAAAATTCTATTTTTAGTTGTATTGAAGACAGGCCAAAAATGCAAAAATTGTGACAATGTAACCGCTTTCTATTGTGAAATCCTATTTTATAAAGACAACCCTTTTTAGTCAGGAGAGAAACAGTCCAGTAAGGAAGTTTTCCTTTCTCAGAACTTTTCTAAGTGGACAGCAAGATAATCAAAACACAGGAACCTAGTTTTCCATGCCTCCAATAACTTCCTTCCAGATAATCAGTCCAGCGTTTCAGTCCACTGTGCTGTATAGTACCACTGTCAAAAACCTCTTTCGCCAACAGATTCTGTTGAAAGCTCATTTCTTCCTTCTATTGCAAGCATCTCCCAGATACAGGAATAGTATAAGGCAGATGTGGAAGTGTAGAAGTGGTTTCACTGGTATCTCTGATACTTCCCTCTCCCATAAATTAGTTTGAAGTGTGCTGTGTTTGCAAGGAATGGTGAAGCTTAAAGTACTAACCTTGTTATGCTGGAAAATGTTGGGGGAAGGGGCAGGGGTCTTCTTTATACATCCATTGCAACATTATTAGTTTAGAGCCTCGTTCTGCAAGGTCTCTGTACAGAGAACTCACATTCCGTGAGTAGTGGAATTCTAAGACCAGACCCTTGAGATCTGTCCTTCTTTATAATTTTAAGCTAGTTTCTTGCCCCATCTAGCAGCTGTTTTTCACTTTCCTGTCTGTCTCATATCCTATGTTTATGCGTGATCACGCAAGGGCTTTCTGTCACACCATCTAGAAGGGCTCAAAACCATTTGCAGGCAGGTACTCTATAATTAGATTACACCAAGCCAGTTATAGTCACAGTCTCACGTGGAATCACAAAGTCCCCTGAGGCCCTCCAGTCTCTTTTGCCATCCCTGCAGACTGGACGTAGTGTTAAGTGGTCACTCATACCAAAAATCACACAACATTCAGGTTGTTTCCAGTCCCAAGAGATTAGAATCCTAGATTTTTACACCAAAGAGAATGCCTATGCTGTAATAAAGTATTTAAATGTGTGTTAGCTAGGAAGTAAAATTGGGAGTTACAGATTAAAGCAAGCAAATATACAGGCAGTCCCCGACTTACGCGGATCCGACTTATGTCAGATCCGCAGTTACGAACGGGGCTCGCCCCGGAACACGGACTGCGGGACCTCGCGGTCCTGCCACCCGTGTACTCCGGGGCTTTCTCCGCGTCTCCCTGGTCTGCAGACCAGGAAGACGCGGAGCAAAGCCTCGGGGAAGCCGGCAGCGGGATAGCCCAGACGCCCCGTGGATGTCCCACTGCTGGCATCCTCAGAGGCTTTGCTCCCTGTCTCCCTGGTCTGCTGGTCTCCAGCAGACCAGGGAGACTGGGAGCAAAGCCGCGGAGGACCCAGGCGGCGGGACCGCGGTGCGTCTCGGTCCGCCGCCCGCGTCTTCCTGGTCTGCTAGTATGCCCCTCCCCCCCCCCAGCAGACTAGGCTTTTCTCCGGACGCCTGTGGCAGAGCAGCTGGGGCGCTGCCGGTTGGTCCCACAGCGCCGCTCTGGGCGCTACTGGACCAACCCGGCAGCACCCCAGCTGCTCTGCCCCAGGCGTCCTGATTCAGCCGCTGCTGGTCAGTTTCAGCAGCAGCATCAGGACGCCTGGGGCAGAGCAGATGGGGTGCTGCTGGGTTGGTCCAGTAGCGCCGAGGAGCAGTGCTACTGGAGCAACCCAGCAGCACCCCAGCTGCTCTGCCCCAGGCGTCCCCAAGTCAGGTGCTGCTGAAACTGGCCAGCGCTGACTACAGGAAGCCCGAGGCAGAGTTGCTCTGCCCCGGGCTTCCTGGAATCAGCTGCTGATCAGTTTCAGCAGCAGCTGACTTGGGGATGCTTGGGGTTCTTAAGTTGATTCTGTATGTAAGTCGGAACTGGCGGTCAGTTTCAGCAGCGGCTGAATCTGGACGCCAGTTCCGACTTACATACAGATTCAACTTAAGAACAAACCTACAGTCCCTATCTTGTACGTAACCCGGGGACTGCCTGTACACACAAATGAGTTGCCATCTAAATCCTCGGTGTGACACAATTGTTGTGATCTGTCAGTTCAAAGTATCTTTCATGGTGGATGGAGGAGATAATTCTTGGGACTATCTGGCTGTGGTGTGGCCTTGTGATAGCTCAAATAGCAAAGAGATGAAAAATCTTCACAAACTATTTTTATTTTCCTCTTCCAGCATTCAGAGCAGTGGGACAAGGCCTTCTGCACATATTCCTCCATGAGTGTGCTAGTGCTGTGATGGGTTGGGTCACAGAGATTCCTCCCTGGAGACTGTCACCTGATGAGCTGATCATTTCGCTGAGCCCACCTACTTGCTCTCTGGGGAGCCCTACCACCTTGTCCTGCTGAGCTAGAAGCTCTGGTCTCATCCAGCAAATGCACAGAGTTGAGGTAGCAGCCCCTCAGCAAAGTGGCACAGACACTGAGAACAGCTCAGCTCCGGAAGGGTTAATTTACAGAGGCTTAACAGAACCCAGGAGCATAGTCCCAATGGGATCAAAACTTCAGATAGATCTGTCTGACTCTATATATAGAAGTTTTACCCACAGAAATTTTATAAAGTGTTCTCTCTTTATCAAGGAGAGAGAGTTACACAACTGTTGTGTCCCTCCACCCCCAGGTAACAATTATTTACACTGGGTTTGATAATAAACAAAAGTGATTTTATAAGTATAAAAGTAGGATTTAAGTAATTGCCAGTGGTAACAGACAGATCAAAGTAAGTTACTAAGCTAAAATAAAACAAAACATGCCATCTAAGCATAATACATTAAGAGAATACATTAATACACTGCTTCTCTTCAGCATCTGAGGAAGAGATTTGTAGCTCATGAAAGCTTATGCTCCAATATCCTAATAAATTTGTTAGTCTTTAAATAGCTACTGTGCTCCTTGTGGATGCCTCTCAAACTCTAAGGGTTTTTTTTTTTTTTGAAGGTATGCAAATTGCACTCACATTTGCATATCTTCCATTTTTTTCCGGAAGAGGATTTTCCAATATTTGGCCCATCTACACAGGGCCAAATGTCGGAAGAAAAAGCCTCTTTCAGAAGCCCCCTGTATACCTCATTTTATGAGGAATAAGTGGGCTTCCGAAAGAGGGTTTTTTCCTACATTTGGCCCCATGTAGATGGGCCAAATTGGAAAATCCTCTTTCAGGAAAAGAAAGGAAGATATGCAAATGTGAGCGCAATTTACATACCTTCTTCGAAACACCCGTGCCTCCTCCCCCACACACAGTGTAGCCATACCCTAAGAGAAGTTGTTACAAATCATAATTTCTCACCCTTATTCTCATTTCAGATGACGTCTTTTCAGGTTCTTCTTTCTGACCTAGGTCCAACAGCTCATCTTCACCCCTGTCTTTAGAGATCTTTTCATTCCCATGTGCTTTCATGTATCCTCTCAGGATGGGGAACAATCTGTGAAGCCAATTGAAGATAATCATCATGTGCTTCCCATTCCTTAAATAGAATTAGTCAAGGGCAGGAAGTATTTGTCCCATCCCCTCCATCCCTGTGGAAAAATACCAAATTCAAGATGGATTCCAGCACTAGATGGCATGTTCACATGTCTTTGTAGGACCAATTGTAATGCACACACTTAGTGTGGTTCACTGTCCCATGCAGTGGCACCTAGACCACAGCAACAGATAAGAACAAGAGTCCTCTACAGCATGGGCTGAGAGCCAGCTGGCTTTTAGTTCAAAGGGCAGAGGCTCCTATACTAAGCTCTAGAGGCCCCAGGTTTAAATCCTTCTGGTGGTGGTTACACAATCACAGTTTAGGCTTACAGGAAAAATAAGACTATTCACAGATACTTGTCTTGAGCACTTGGCCTTTAAGTTCCTTAAGTACCGTGAATAGTTTCACTGGAAGACCTAGATTAATAAACAGGTTTACACTTTATATTCTTAAAAGAAAGATACGGGCACACAAATAGAATATACACATTCATTTTCAAAGTTTTAAGGGCAAACTTAATATGGAATGCAGACAGCAAGTGAGGTTATTGCATAAGTAACTTAAAAGCACTTCATGGAGTCTGAACACTAAATACATTCTTATAAGATTAACACCTATTTTGAGCATCACTGATATACAGGTGAACTGATCTGGCCTTCTACTGTGAGTCTGGCGGTTCTTAGCAAATGCCTGTAGTCTTAGCGAGAGCTGGCACCTCGCCCTGCTATTCTACAAGATGACAGTTCACCATTTCCTGGAAAGGAGAAGCAGTGCTAGAAGCAGCTGTGCACTACCCTTTCCTCTCCCCTGGCTGGGGGAACAAGGGCACTTCCTGAAGGCTTCTCCCGCTGCTTTGTAATCCAGCCAATAGGAGCAGCAGGAAGTAGTGCCTAGCCTGGGACATTGCTGGGAGCTTCACTAAAGCATGTAAGTGGTCCCCCATCCTTTCATGCCCACAGCCCACCCACCCCAGCCTGCTCACTACCACCCTGCCCACACCCCCCAACCCACCTCCACTGAGACCTGCACTAAAAGGCAGAGTCACAATAGCATGGGACCTGGTGTAAGCTGGGACTCCAGCTGCTGCTCTGCCTTTTAAATGTGATAAGCGCCTTGTGACTCTTACCACATGGAAAAGGCAGAGTCACAGCAGCATGAGAGAAACAGCTCTAATTACTATGCAGCCACAAACACAGCCAACGGCTGTCTTGTGCTCCTGGAGATTGCTGCCTTCATTACGGTTTCTCTGGAGCGCCCTTTCTCAGAGAATGTGGGCATTAGCAGCAGTGCTACAAAGAGGGATCGCCTTGCGGCGCCCATGGTGAGATCTCTCTCTTTTCCCATGCAGTTACGAGGGCTCTGTAGTATGGACCAGAAGCTGCAAGTTTTCAAGTGGTTTTCCCTCTGCACTACATTTGCTCTTGCTATGTCTCCCATGACCACATAAGGACTTGGCATTGACAGAGCCAATGTGCCCTGCCACTGGTATGACCAATTTTCCCCATTTGCAGACTCTGATTGGGTGTGACACTCTTGGTCTCAGCGGAGGGCTCTGATTGCTGATTATGTATGGTGAGAGCCCTCCAGTGAAGCACATACTCAGGAAATGCTTATGGCTGGGAGCAGGCACTACCAGGCTTCTCCATCGTCTCTTATCTGGGCAAAAAGAGCAGAAGATGGCCAGGGCTGGCCTTTCCATGAGGCAAACTGAGGCAGCTGCCTTAGGTGCCAGACTGTTGGGGGGGGGGGGGGCACTAGGACCCAAAGTGTAGAAAATTGTGTCTGCTGCTGTTAGTTCTCCTTTATTGGGGTAGGAAGCAGAGCAATACCATGGGAGGAGAAGAACCAGGAAGAAGGCAGAATTGACACCTTTCAAAGTTTTGGCCCAAGCAAGGGGTTAGAGGGCATCATTTGAGCTCCCCGCCTCAGGTGCCAAAATGTTGTGGGCCGGCCCTGGAGCTGGCACTTCACAAAAGGGCCCAAACCCGTCCCAATTGGTAGAGGATGGTGGGGGGGGGGGGAGTTCTTAGATGGGTCATATGACCCCACTTACAGATCGATCACCCTGCCCTGGAACTTCACCTGATTGGTCTAATCTGCTCTTGGGGCAGTCTTAGCGTTCTTAGAGGGGGTCACACTTACACAACAACCTTTCCTTCCGGTCATGTGTCCAGCTTGACCCTGGAAATACTACCCCAGGGGTGGGACACTTTGTGGCAGGTAGGCAGGGCATAAGAGACTGGGGGCATGGCTAATGGGCTCACAGGGTGGCTAACATTTGATTTGATGGTAGGTCCCTTATATCATGTGTCCCCATTTTTGCTTCAGAAAATATGGTCACCATACCCATATGCCAGATTTACTTTTCTGGGGTTCTGGACTTAGTGGATGTTGTGAGCCCCCTTAGGCTCTGGGGTGGGGACAAAAATTAGAAGTTCAGTGTGTGGGACAGGGCTGTCTGTATAGCCCTGAGGATGTGACATGGACCATAGCCAAATGGGCCACTGGTTGATAGCCACGGCTTTTATTAAGTTAGAAAGAAAACAATTTAAGGCCCCTTGTCTAATTTTTGCCATCAGTACACAGTTCCAACAGGAAAATGCTAGAATCAGAGGGCTAATGTAAACTTATTCATTTGTTCTGTTAAGTGAAATAACTGTGGAAGCAGATTCTCTCATCAAGAGCATTTCTTGTGCAGAATTGGTGCCCAGCAGAGGCGACAGGTCAGAGAGAACACGGTGCCATTGGCCACCCTCTGCCCAGGGCCCGCCTCTCCCCACTCTTGCTCTATTCTCTCCTCACCTCTTCCCTGCCTTTATTCCATGCCTCTTCCCCCAACTGAGGTGGCCTTCCCCTCCCACTCCCTCCCTCCCACATTCACTGACAGCTGAGGGATCATTGGAACAAGGCAGTTCCGCTGCTTTGCTTTCTCAGCCACTGCGTTGATCTACTTCCCACTAGGAAGTACAGGGTGGTCCCCTCTCCCCAGAATGGTGTGGCTGGGAGAGCAAAGCAGTAGGACTGCTTATCCTACATATCTGCTTCTGCTGCTGCTGAGTGTGGAGAGAGGTGGATGCCTGCTGTAGGCACCAGTCCTCTCCTCCCCCCCTTGATATTCCTTTTGCCAGCTGCTGGCCAGCTCCTCCCACCCTCGGCATTTGGGGCATGCTGAGATGCAGAAGTTTCTGTCTGTGGGGAGGGTGGCTTTGGAACCCTGCAGGTGCATGAGACAGGGACTTTTTACCATGCTTGGCTGCCTCAGTTAGTTTGGAAATGCTTACCAAACCTGACACAAGAGGTTTGTAATGTGCTGTTTGTACCTGCTGAAGACCTGTGGCCCTTGGCTCTTTTCCCTATTGTGAAATGCCATGGAGCTGAAAGTGGCATGAATTGAAACATTTGTAATTTCAGTGGATTTTCCCTCCCTGTTTAAGTGAAGACATTGTTATGCAAATTCATATCTGGTGAAAGCATTTTCGCTGATTGAAGTGATTGTAATGTTAAAATTCTGAAACAAATATGCTTCAAATTAAACACCATCTGTAGAAGAAAATTTGCCCCCATGACACCTCCTTGTGCTGTGTTCTGTTTTGGCTATTCCTTTTTGTAGTATGCGTGTGGAATGTTTTGCTATCAAAGAAAAGAAGACAACCATGATTTGATTCTACTAGAAAATAAAAAAAGCAGCCAGCTGTTGTGAGCAGCCAACACAGTTACATTTGTGAACTATGCATGTGAACAAGCATTTCCTTTGGAGAAGGTTACCTTATAGAGGAGGGAAAGGTCTAATGCAGCAGCTTTGTGTCACTTAGCATCATATATATATAGTAGCCCAGTGTCTGTGCATCTTTAACGGTGATGTACACGGCCACGCCAATTCTCTCCCCCCTCCCCCCCACTTCTCCTCCCCTGGCCAGCCCTGCTTCCAGCGGCTGGTTCTCCTGTCCTCCTCCTCCCGATCTCCCCCCTCCAGCCAGCCCCCCAGCCCTGCTTCCACTGCCCGCGTGCCCCGATCTCCGCTGGACAGCCCTGCTGCCCCCAGCCCTGCTTCCGCCAGCCGGCCACCCGCACCTCCCCCCCCACCCCCGATCTCCGCCAGACAGCCCCGTGGCCCCCAGCCCTGCTTCCTGGTGGCTGGTTCCCCCCAACACACACACACACACACCACCTCCCAGCCCTCCCCACTCCGCTCCCCTCCCCTTCTGGCAGCTACTCTGAGGCCTAGTATTCTTTTCCCATGGCCCAGTAGCGGGCTGCAACCCATAATTTGGGAAACGCTGGTTTTGAATGAAAGGAAAGAAAGATACCATTCATCAGAATGGTAGGTGGCGCTGGTGAAGACACACTGTTCTGTGGCAGCCCTGACCTCTGCTTCTTTATATTACTATTAATAATATAATTTATTATTATTCTGCGTAGATTGCCTGAACCCGGCTCTTCTGGGTTTCAGTCTACTCGCCACGGGCAAGTAGATTGCATTATTTGTCGAGCCCTGATTATCAGAGCACAACAAATCCATTTATCTACTCGCCCGTGGAGAGTAGATTTCAGCCGGTCGCCCCGTTCACCAGCAGTGTGCGCATGCGCAGTGCAGGTCTGGCGCATGTGCGGTGCAGGGCTGGCGAGTGGATTTCGCCATGGTTTGTCGAGCCCTGCTTATGATAATCTCATTAAATATAAAATTCTGGGACTAGAGTGTGTATGGTAAATCTCTGTATTTCTTGACATTTTTGTAGAACTTTTTTGCCACTGTATTTTGGGCCCATCTTTTCCTTTTTTTGCTGTATATTATGGATACCTACTGTCATGTGTTCAATAACAGAGGTCCCGTTGGGACTGTCACCCAGTGTGCCCCTGAGCCAGCCTATCTGCCCTCTGGGACTCCCCACCACTCTGTCCTGCTGGGCCAGAAACTTTGGTCTCCCACAGCCAAAGCACAGAGTTGGGGCAACAGCCCCCCGACAGAGCCTCACAGATGCTGAACCAGCTCCCTTCTGGGAGGGCTCAGCTATAGGGGTTTGTCAGCATCTAGATATAGTTTCAGTGTGGACTAAAACTCAGATAAATCTTACTCTGTATAAAAAGTTTGGCACTGCAAACTCCCACGTTCACCCCCTTTATCAGTGAAAGAGAGAGATGCACAGATGAGGCTTCTCCACGGGAAACAATTATTTTCACTTGGATAGTAAACAAAAGTGGGTTTTTTTAAAGTATAAAAAGCAGGATTTAAGTGATTGCAAGCGAAACCTGTTAATAGCAAGTTCCTAAGACAAAATAAACAAAACATGCCAGTTAATCCTAATACCGTAAGAGATTGTGAAATATCACCCTAGTTCTTTCTCCAGGTAAAATCATTCAAGAAAGAGTTGATCTTTTTCTCTGGCCTGGGTGTACAGCTTCTTAAGAGTTCTTGTTTTCGGGTTTCTTCATGTGTATCTTCTTAGGGTGGGGAGGCAATTTCAAAAGCCAACTGGAAATCACATTCATTAAATTGAATTTCCTCAGGGCAGGAACTTTTTGTTTAACCCTACCCATCCCCCACCCTGAGGGCTCCCAACCCATAGCCATCTCCTGCACCCCTGATCTCTGGCCCCACACCAAACCCACAGCACTCTTTTTGCACCCTAAATCCCACTCCTGAGTCCCTCTCCAAACCTGGGACACCCTCTTGCTTCCAAAACCCTTCATTCATGGGCCCAACCCAGAGCCCTTACTCCCCACATCTGCACTCCAACCTTATGCCTCAACCCACAGCTCCCTCCTGTATTCTGAATCTCTCGGCCTCACCCCTCCATTTGCAGCCCCCTCCAATTCTCATCCCCAGACCCTTCACCCCGCACTCTCGTCCCCAGATCCCTGACACTCCAACCCTTGAGTCCCTCTTCTCTAACCCCACCCCCATCTCTGGTGATGCTTACTAGGTAACTGGTAACCCTTTATATTCCTACCTTCTACACTCTCAACCCCTTGGACCTACTTCTGCCATATGAATTTTATGTGCACCAATATGAAGGTGATGTGTCTCTCATCACCTCCACATAAGTGCACATCATAAAATTCATCCCACTCAGGGGTGGGAAAAATTGGAACACTGATGCACACTGTGGTGTTCTAATATCTAGATGACAAAGGGATGGGTTGTGGTAGCAAGGTGACCATCTGTAAAAAGTGGCCACAGCCTCCTGGCCAGAAGTAGGGGGAGGGATAGCTTAGCAGGGGGAGAGATGGCTCAGTGGTTTGAGCATTGGCCTGCTAAACCCAGGGCTGTGAATTCAGTCCTTGAGGGGGCCCATTTAGGGATCTGGGGCAAAGCTGTCAGGGATGGTACTTGGTCCTGCTGTGAAGGCAGGGACTGGACTCGATGACCTTTCAAGGTCCCTTTCAATTCTAGGAGCTAGACCATGACAACTGTTTTTATTCCTATCTAATTTTTGAGCACTTAAGAATCCAAGAATATCCCAGGGTTGTGAATGTTCTGACTAATAAATGACAGACACACATCCTCAATTAAACAGGCAGATATAATCTTCCCCCATCCTCTCAGCCTTCCCTGTCACATCTGTAAAACCTGGTATCCTGTGAGAGTGAGTCTGGGGGTGGAATATACTTCATCAGTAGCAGCGGATGAAAAATCATTGGACAGTCCTGCAGTTGTTCAAGAATGGTCAATGGCAGTTTGCTCTCTCAGAGCCTTCTGGGAACTTGGGTTCCATTAGCCTATGAAGAGATGTACCTTGGCCTGAAGTTGTAACATTTAATGATGGTCTCCTGTCTGTCCCCAATCTAAACCCCAGATCCATACTCTGGCCAACTGTATGAACTGAGCCAGAAGCCATTTAGGACCATAAGGCCAGGTCTACACTAGGAGACGAAGTCAAACTAAGATATGCAACTCTAGCTTTGTGAACAGTATAGTAGGAATCGGTGTACCTTAGTTTGAATTTCCACAGCATCTCCAGTGCGGGTGGGAGGGGGGGCAATGGGAGAAACTCTCCCGGGGGCTTCCCTTACTCTTCAGGACCCTGTGGCATACCAGAGATGATAGCAGTGCAATCAGCCATTGATTTGGTGGATCAATAATTTGAGGCCCGTCTGCTGCCTCAGCAGGGCTGTGCAGAGGCTGCTCAGCTGCCCTGGAGCAGGGCACATGTGGGGTGGCTGTCCCGCCTCAGGAGCAGCTGGGCAGTCACCACATGTCCCTGGCCCTACCTTTAGCCCTTTCTCAGACCTGGAGCTGTGGCCAGGGTGGGCCACATGGGGGGGGGGGGGGGTGCTGCTCTGGCAATGGGGGCCCGGTCCTGAGGTGCCATGTGGTGAGTGGTGGTAGTAACAGCTCTGGCGGCTGAGGCCCGGGCCTAACCTGCTGCATGGTGGGTAGTGCCAGCTGCTCTGGTTGCCGAGTCTGGCTCAGAGCCACCACATGGGAAGCAGCAGCAGCTTCAGCCATCGGGGCCAGAGCTGCCACATGGTAAGCAGTGGCAGCAGCTGTAGGAGCCGGGGCTTGAACCACCGCATAGGTTGTGGTAGCAACAGTTCCAGGGGCTGGGGCTAGGGCCAGAGCTGCTGTATGGGGCAGCAGCAGCTCTGACAGTTGGGGCTAGGGTGGGCAGCTGGGGCCTGGGCTGGGCCAGAGCTGCATGGCGAGTGGCTGCCCTGTCACAGGGCTGGCTGGCCTTAGGTTCGGGCAAACAGGGCTCATGCCCAGGATGCCGTAGCTAGAGGGTGAGGGACAACTAGGCATGGGTGCTTCTGGGCAAAGGGGATAGACAGTACTGGGTGAGGGTGGTGTGGCAGGACATGCTGGAAGCACAGGGTGGGTTTGGGGGTACAGCTGGGAGGAAAGTGTAGGGGTAGGGATGAAGGGGGCGCTGTGCAGAAGATAGGGGCAAAGAGGGCATAATGCAGGGTTAGTGGTAGAGGTTGCAAAGGATGGGGATGTCGGGGCTGGGCAGCCCATGGGTGTGGGAGCAAGGCTGGGTGGGAGTGAGACTGGGTGCCAAGCTGGGTGGTTTTCAGGACTGGTGGGTGCAGAGTCATGTACTTTGTTAATTATCCTTCATTTTAGTATTTTTTTCTTACATTACACACACACACGGCTCGCCAGCCATGCAGTTCTGCACTCTGGCCAGCTCTTCTGGGGTGTAATCTACTCACCACGGGCAAGAAGATTACATTGTTTGTTGAGCCGTGTGTGTGTGTGTGTGTGTGTGTGTGTGTGTGTGTGTGTGTGTGTGTGTGTGTGTGTGTGTGTGTGTGTGTGTGTAAATATATATATAAAAAAATAAATTTTGTTAGTAACTGGTGGGTGCCACAGTGGCACACCTCCAAACAAGCGCGCATCACATCAATATTGGTGCACAAGACACAACTCCCTCCGCTCGCGGACGGAAAATCTTAGAGGGAACACTGGTCCATATTAGATCTGTTAAATGGAACCCTGGGAGATTAATCTCTGTAGCATTTATCTCCTGGTCAGTGAAGACAAGGCCTAATATCTGAACCATGAACCCTGATTCCGTGGATGTTCCAGGGCTGGAACAGTCATGGGGAAGAATTAGGGGGTGCTCAGCCCCCACTGACAGCCAAGCTCCTCCTCCCTCTTCGTCCACCTAGCACCTCGCCTGCTGGTAGCCCCACTAACCAGTTTCTCTCCCTCCTTCCCAGCATCTTCCCCTCTTCTATGAACAGCTGTATTGTAGAGTTCAGAACATTATAGTTGGGAGCGGGGAGAAGCACGTATGCGGTGTGGTGAGATGGTATGTACTTTAGCACCATCCTGGCACTTTCATACCAAATGGACATAATGCATTTGGCTCAGTGTTGAGGGTGGGAGACTTCCTGAACTTCAAATCAGATACAGCCACCACAGTTGTACTTGGAGCCACCCTGTGAATCCTGTATTGAGTAGCCTGGCCTAGAAGTACCATCTAGCACGGTTTCAGTCATACATAGAGAAATCATTATATTAGAAAAAATCCATCAAAATCTAAACTAGAAAAAATAGTAGGCACATAAGAAACCATGAGCTATTCTTTGTGGAAACAGGCCTTCGAAGGCACCTGGGTCACGTGGATGTGATTTAGAATGACTTGCATTGTGCTGTTTTAAGGCAGTGGAAAGTAATCCTGATTCTATTATTCAGTCAATGGAGTTTAGTCAATTACTTCGTTTGATAAAGGACTGGATTTCTCCAGAGGGTGAATGAATTTGATTTCTTTTCTTTCTCTGTCACTGCCTTTGGTTTACATGCATTGCCTCTGCATTGTGGTGTGTGATAACCATTCTTTCTGCACTCTGCTTTTATTTACTTATCTATCTTTTAACAACAGAATTTTCACCTGGCCCTTCCCTATTTGCATCTGGTGTCAGCACAGATAATCAAGAAAGAGCATTTTTTGTCTAAACTCATCCAGGAGTGAGCACAGCCTGCAGCTGGTGCTATTGCAACCCCGCTGAAGCAAAGCTGGACAGACTTCATACTTTACATATGTATGAAGTGTGCAATGTTTGGAAGTTTGGATCTAACCACCATCTGGAAATTGGGATGTTTTTCCTGGATTCTTGAGGCTGCAAATATGGGCTGGAAATTAAAAAAAATAAATAGGGGGAGCCTAAATTTCTTATTTGTATTTTCAGTAGGGTCTAGAAGCAACAAAGCAAGCTGGGGGCTCCATCATGCTAAGCATTGTACAGACACACGAGAGATGGTCCTTGCCCCAACAGGAAAATTCAGTTTAAAGAGACAAGTCAGACAAAGATTGGCAAGTAAAACAGAGGCACAGAGAGATGGAATGACTTGTCCAGGGTTACACCACAAACCCGTGGTAGAGCTAGGATTAGAACCAAAGTGTTCTGACTCTGTCCACTAGACCAACGGGGCCGGAACCACAGTGAAACACTTATGTGGTCTTTTGGCCATTTGACTTCAGCTCCTGGCTATGCTCAGAAACTGTGAAAGGAGGAGGGGAGAATGAAGATCGTGAAAATGAAAAGTGTATTGTTTTAAAATGGATTACTTCATTTTTGAGCCTTAGAAATCTAGTTCTTAGGCATTTGTACTGTCACCCTTCATTCTAATACACTTGAATCTGGCAATCCTGGGAAACAGGGCCAGGCCAGGGAGGGTACTGCTCCATGCCACTAGGGCGGCGGTGGGGAAAAGTCTCCTGCAGAGCGCATCGCTGGGCTGTTGTTCTCCCAGCTTAGATTAAGGGGGAGTGGCAGCACACAGAGCTGTGTCTACCTGCCAGGGACCATAGTACACGCATTCCCAAATTAGGGTCACGCAGAGTATGGAGGTTATCCTGTATCTCAATCCCTCCCTTGTAAAATTGGTAGCAGAGAACTTGAAATGTAGGGGCTTCTGACCCTTTCTCCCTTTTTGTTTTTGTTTGGAGGTAGGAGGGGCATGTTTTGGTGGGCTTGGGAAGAGTAGTAGAAGGGAGTGTCTGTCACTTTTGTTATGATAAGTTTTTGCAGCATTTCCTTAAAATGATCATCCTCTGGAGGTTTGTGTAATCTCTACTCTGACATTTGTTCCATAGCTAGATTCTGTCAACTGGGAATGCTTTTTTTCCCCTGGGCTCTGTATTTCCCTCAGAGGAGCAAGCGCATCTTGGTGGCTTGTAGGTTGAAATCAGCCAGGAGGTGCCAAGGTACAAATATCATTTAGCATCTGAAATCCAGCCAAGGATCCATCTGTAACACAGCTAGTGCTTGGTCCATTAATTACTTTATGATTTGGAATTGGAGCTGCTGAACTAATCATGGGCACTCTTTCAAAGTGTTTAACTTTTTCCCTCTTCATATAATTGTTTGCTGTTCATGCATATGCGAATATCTAATAATAATATCTAGCTTTTTTTATTGGGGTTGTTGGCAAATGCCCAAAGCAAACACAGTTTGCTATTTACTTGTTACCTCTCTAAGTAACAAAAGGGGGAAAGACATAATCAGGTAACCAGGCCTTCAGTCTGCATACGGGAGGAAAGGGAGCAGTGTGTGTGTTTGAAAGAGCTAGGTCATCATTAGGACATTTTAAACCAGGTCTTGCTTGAGAAGTGGCTGCTGGAGAGGAGAGGGGGGAGGAAGAGGAGTTTCTTGTATTATAATATTGTGAGGGAGATCTGAGAGAGGTTACTAATTGCTGTGTCTGATCATTTCAAGTGGATCATCCAGCTGTTTTCTTTTCATAGACATTTTTTATTACCACCTCCATAGTCTTGTGGAAGATAACCGGTCTGGTATGAAATAGCACTGAATTCCAGTGGGGGTTTTTTTTTACCTTTTTCAAATTTTTACCTCCATGGCAGTCTTGAACTCATGAGTTTTCAGTGATACAAGTGCTGGAAATGTTGCCAGCATGTGCCGGTCTCTCGCTATAGTCATTCGTTTTGTACCACGTTCAGCACAAATGATGCATCAACTTGAACTACGTCAGTTACAGTTTGGCATTCTTCACAGCTCTTGAAGCTTCACAGGCTTGTCTGCTCCTGTTCCAAATACTGTATATCGTTCTGGAATCTTCCTCCCATTAAGTTGTATTTAATTAGTGATCATGTATATTTTGTTAATCGAGTGGCAATATATCGGAGACTTCTGTTTTCATAACTGTTACTCCCTTGCTAGCAAGCTGGAGAAAAATGATTGATCTTTATGGGCAATCCAAAGCCCATTCATTGTCTTACAAACTATGTCTAAGATTGAAAAAGCTATAAAAATCAAACCTTTCAAAGTTAATGATTCTTTGAAGCGCCTCAAAAGATTAGCTACAGGTCTAAATGCATGATGCCCTACTCATACAGGCCAAAAGAAACTTGCTGCATTTTGAATTATTCATGAGACATCTATATTCACATTAAACAATTTAAATGCTATGAATCTCAAAAACAGTATAATCATTATACATTGACTTTCCGTTGTTGTTAAGCAGTAGTTTTTGTGCATACCAAGATCACACTGGATACATTGGTAAAATTTCCTAATAGCTCAGAATTCTTCCACTTTAGACTTTCTTTGTGGGGACGTCAGTCTTTGAAAATGAAACTCATTTATTGCTTGAGCCCCGTGTGGATACAAAATTTGTATCTGCACCCAGATCAATAGCCACAAAAATGAGCCATGGATATCTACATTGACATCCATGAATGCAGATAACTAGTTGTAAAGCAGATATCAAGTGGATACTGCAAATTTGCAGAGTTCTACATAAAAAAAATTTGTATCCATATCTGCATCCGTATCTGCCAAAATGTGGTTACTCACTTATTTGTAGGGCTCTATCTCTTTTAGTTTCCTAAGGATAGTTTGTGCATTGCATAGGGTTCTGCGACTCCAGAAACTGTGTTAATTAAAATACAAATGCAGTAACAAGGATTGTGGGCTTTAGTGTACTGAAAAAGCTAATTTCTGTATTCCAAACTCCAATTTATTAATTCACAGCTAGACTCAAGAGTTCTAAGGGGTGGCCTGGTGTGCTGTTGACTGATTGCTATGAAGGGATGATTCAGCTGCTCAGAACTCAGATTTGTAGTTACCATTCATGTGATTTTTGTTAACAAAATATTTAGTGTTATCACAGACGTAGTCAAAAGAGTGCCAGAATATACAATGAAGAGCTAATTAATGGCATAGCTTTAGAAAATCATTAAGGACATACGGCATGATAGAACCATATTTAATATATGGACCTCACTTGTGAAACACAGCTTTCATTGTTTCTAAGTATGTGCATAAAAAATGCATATGCCATTATCTCCCTGTCCATCTACAGGAGGAAATGTATTCACCAGCCCCGTCCTTTAAGAAGAACCTGAGAAAATATGTAACCCAAAGATTCCTTGAAGGCCTAGTTCTCCACTACTTTACACCAGCTTTATGATGAAACTTGTTGAAACAGATGCATTGATGCTGACACACAACTTATGTACAAGATAGAAATCCAGCTCTGGAAGTCTAACAACTCTGACTATGAGAGAGCAAGCTGGAGAGAATGTCAGAATTGAAGGCTCTTCACTGTCGAGTTATGTCTTAAAAACAAATATAGAAACTAGCAATTCAAGTGTTCCAGCTACTCTCAACTGCTTTGTTAAAATATAAACCGAGAGCCTGGTTTATAGAAATACTACTGCTGTGCTTGAAGTGTGCTGGGGGTAGTTTGATAGCTGTTGTTTTTTAAAAAGGATAGTATAAAATGATGAATGCGGTCCATATATTGGTACACTGGAGATTAATGTGGGGGGAGGGCTTGTTATTTGAGTTACATTAATAGCAGTTCCAAATAATGCTATCTACAATCCTTTTATGTTGGAAGGCTATTAAGGGATCACTGTGATAATCTAGTTTAAAAGCACTGTTCATGCCTACTTTTGAACCAGGAACCTGATTTATGATGGGCAAATGTGATCTGCACTAGGGATGTTAACTGGTAAGCATACTGGTAAGAATGAGGCTTACCAGTATGCTTACCGCTTAACCGTCTGTTGCCAGTGAATTCCACCATCAGCCAGCTACTCTGGGCATGGATCAGCCCTATACTTGAAGGGTCAAGCAGGCCAGGTAGCAGGATGTCACAGCCGCAGCAGGGTTGGGTGGTAGGCACTAAGTTAAAATAGCTAACTGTTTTTACAAATCTAATCCTTGGTTGTTTTCCAGAAACTAGCCAGTGATTTCAAACTCAAGAAAGACCTCCTAGTTTCCACCCTTCTGCTTTCACCTCCAAACAACACAGCCTTATTATTTGAAGGGGTATGTCTACATTAGCCCCCTAGTTCGAACTGGGGAGGCTAACATAGGCATTTGAAGTTGCAAATCAAGCCCGGGATTTAAATATTCCATGCTTGATTTGCATCTTCCCGGCTGGTCGCCATTTTTTGAAATTTACAAATCCGGACTAACTCCTTGCGTCGACACACGGCAGGGACCCAGTATTTCGAATTAAAGCCCTAAATCGAACTATCTGTTGTTCCTCCTAATGATCATCCCACCCTATCACCTTGGTTGGCCCTTTAAGGGTTTGGAAGGGGGTAGTGAGGGATACATGTAGAGGCCTAGGGGTCCTGGGAAGAAATTTGCCTTTTAAGAGCCTGAAAGAGGAATCAGGGCAAAGCTCCCCTCTCACCCATCAGTGGGGAAGCATTGGGAGAAGGGAAGAAGCATAAAGACTGCCTCCTTAGATAAGAGAGGGCTGGCCTGCTGAACCCTCCATTTTGGTAGGTTAGTTGGGAAGGGTGCTGGGCTGAAGGAGCTGGCAAAAGGCTTGCCTCATCTTAGTCCGTAGTGAGAAGCCTGAGAAACACAAATCAGAAGCCCCAGCCCTGTCCCTGGCTCAGAGCTCCAGTCCCGGCTCTTGGGATGTGTGGGCCGATCACATTTTGGGGGAGGGGAGATCTGACATAAAAAGTTTGAGGACCACTGGATGAAATTCAGAGGGCAAAGAACAGCTAGCAGTTCAATGTAGCTGCTGCAGCAAAGAGCTAAGACTGGCTTTTTGGCAATTCTTCCATAGCTGTTCCCAGGAGAAGCTGTGAGGAATTCCATGGTCAGCACCTGGGCAGCAGAATCTACAACTCTCTTGTAAAGATATTGATAAGAGACTTAAAGGTGAGAGTAGCCCAAGGAAAAAGGTAACAGTCACAGGACTGAAAGAATGGCTGTTAGCTGCTTAAATGGGGTACCCAGACAAGAACCCAGAACTCCTCCAGGCCAAGAGGAGAAACATTGGTGTCAAGAATAGTAGAAGCCAGGAACAGCAAATGCCAGGTAAAGGCCAGAAGGCCATTTTGAAGGACATGAGATTTTTCTGCTAATCCCCATAAGGGGAATGGACTGAGCCATGACCTGGCTACGTGCCTTCAGACTGATGTCCTTGACTGAATGGGCTCTGGGGTTAAAAAAAATCCCTGTAGCACCACGACTGGACACTAGGAGTCGCTCCTTAGGTGAAAGACCCATTATGACAGTATCACGTAGTGTGTGTGGCCAAAAACAAAAGGTGGAGGGTGCGTATGTGATAGTGACTTTCTTTAGTTCAAATTAATGAAAACAGGCTACATAGCACTTCACCACCAAAGGAACAGGTTGGGAAACTCTTAATGGACTGGGAGAAACAGAGGTTCTGTTCCTCCATCCATAGTATGAAAGTGTAAGTTGGACTTCAGTGGATATGTGTGGGCAGAGTCTGAGGCTGCATGGAACCATATGAAATCAGTGGGGCTCAAGAGTCTTCCTACATGCATCGCAATCTCTGGTATTAAAGTGGTTTTATGAGAGCCTTTCTCTTTGACACAGTAATGCTTAGGCTGCCTTGTTGACAAGGTCAAGAATGCTGGTCTGGCAGATGTTTGCTCAAACTACTATTTTAAGCTGCTTGTGTCTTAAGACTGGTACCACAGATCTTTGGGAACTAGAGAGGCTAATCTAATGTGCAGTATATTTCCATTAGTGATGCTGTATTTGACACAGTGAGTTTCTGCTAATGGTACTTGAAAGTCACGGTCATCCGGTAACTACAGCCATTTTTCATCTTCTTTAGGGAAGTGGGAACAACTTGATCATACATAGGATAGCCCAGAGATGGTTTTGCGTCTGCTTTCTTTTCTGAAGTTCTTTGCTGTGTTTATGTAGTCAGTCATTGCTGTAAATGGAATATTATGTCTTTTGTGCATCATTGACTCAGAAACGCAGTTATACAATTTTGACACATCTTCCTGACTTGATATAAAAGTTGATCTTGTCTCTGCAAGTTTTCATAATGGACACTAAGCTCTTGATAGTGGACACTAATCTAAGCTCAGCCATTGGAAAGCTGAATTTGCACCTGTCTAATGAAATGTGTTTGTTTCTATAGCAACAAATCAACATACACTTCCTGAAAGAATACTGGAGTGTGAATGACTGTGATGTCTGATTTAAAAATCAAAACAGATGTATCCTTGAAAGCTATAAAAACATAACTTGGAGGACATCTCCTGTAACCAGGTCTCAGGAGCCAGATGGGGTCACTTAGGCTGAACTGCAATGAATGGGGCAGCCATTCCCAAAGCTGGTGGTTATTCCAATACCAAGTCAGGGCAAAACAGCCTCTAAGATACCTACTGGTTACCCAGAAGCCAATGACACAATTCCCTTAGAGCAACCCAACCTTAGGCTTGCACCCGTACACCTAAGTCAAAGATCTACCAATCCCAAAGGATAGGACATATTACTTCCAGGTCAGTGAATATTTCAAATCTTATCCCAAATACATAGGGACAGCCAATTCTTATTAAAACTAAAACTTATTGAAAATGAGAGAGAGTATTGGTTAAAATATTTTTTTATATGTAGATAGATAGATATTTAGATAGATATATACCCACAGTCAGACATGAGTATAGTTCTAAGATTAGATTCATAGTAAAGACTGTGAGCTTCGTAATTGTAAAGAGTTCTTTTAAAGTTTAGACCATAGGTTATAGTCCAATGTCCAACATCATTTTTAGAATATACCATCTTAAGACTAGGAGCTAGATCCTTATGGCTTAGGTTTCCCCTACATGAAACCTTAAGCAGATCTGAGATGACAGGATTGGCACCCAGTGGTCATCTTATAGATAGAGTATTCTGGAAGCCTCTTGACCATATAGTCCAGGGTGAACAATAGGCTGTTGATGGAACCTTCTGTTTCCTAAACACCATGGTAATTAATAAAGATAATTTATCTATTAAACAATGTATCATAGAATTTAATGAAACATATAAAAATGCCCTTTTGACTTCTGCATCAATAGCTGTGATAATAGACAGGTTAACATGTTTCCATGGTTAACATCTTTTTGTAAACACACACAATTAGTATTGCCTCTAACTTTTAGCACAGGGTGGGGAACGTTGTTTGGGTTCGGGGCCCACTGACCCACAGAAAAATCGGTTGGGGGGGGGGAGGGCCACACGCAAATGAGAAGCTATCCGTCAGGGGTGGCAGGCTTAAGTTCCCCACCCCTGTTTTAGCAACATAGGTTTGTATTTTAAAGTTCTAGCCTGACTAGCACTGAATAGTATGAATTGCCACTTACACATTTTTTCTAACATGTCTCTACAAGGTTTTCTTTGGGCCATTTGGCCTTCAGGATGCTTAACCCTCTCTTGCTATGTGTCATGCTTAGCATAAGTTTTGTTAGTTATATAACAGTGGTAGCAACAATGGTTTTATGGTCATATGATAATCAGATTGTCACACTTCTGCACTGGGGGGGGGGGGAAAGGAATTGGTTAATCCCAGTCTACTTTATGTCTAGGAAGGATGCCTTATTAATGGGATGGGAGCTGTGTGTTTAATCTTGTTTTCCTAATTAAACTGTGAATGCCTTTTTATGCAACAGTAAGTGTGTTCGGGTTATTTTCACCCCTGCCAAAGCTGAACTGTGGTTTGATTATGACTAGGATAATGAAATTTTTGACTGCTTCATTACCATTGCATTTTCCTTTGTATGGGTTGGCAACATTCCAGTTCCAGCAGTAGTGTGGTGCTAGCCTTGGAACAAAGTGATAAACGTTCTGCTCAAATCCCCATCCCACATACAGCTTGGCTTCTGATGAAGGACATCTTAGTTCCTGCTTTTCCCCTTCCCCAGCTTTTCATATCCAGCATCTTCATCATTTAATAAGTGTAACAACAAAATAACTCTGGAAGAGTTCTAAAAGAAAAGTATCATTGATAAAGGGATGGTGACAAAATTGTTTGTCTCGCCCATATATTTGTTTCCATTTGCAGTTAAGGGCTGCACAATCAGTATTTCTGGCAGCCTTATTATGGCTAATGATTAACCCCTAGAAGTGAATGTAGACAAGCCTGAAGTGTAGACTGCAGGGTACCAGCGTAGTTCTAGCTGAAAAGAAAAATCCATCAACATTAGGATGTGGCTCTATGATCTGAAGCAGTTTTATTGCTGTACTTCTGTTGATTTTGAAAAAAAGTGATTCTGCTAGATCCAGCTTCATTTCTGAGACTTAGTGGGTGACTCTCCAGGGCCCAGGGATTTTAAGGAATTTTGTCAACCAACACTGTCACAACGGCTGCTGAGCTTACTGAAATGGCAATAATGATGGATTTCACTGAAGAGGGAAGGGAGAGACATATGGGAAGCTTTCTTGCTAAAAGTTGAGTGAGATCCCCTATGGGGATGGGAAGAAAATTTCAAAGGCAGAGGCGCCTTATCGACTAATCAAATAGCTATGGATGTTAAATATTAGTTAACTGAATAGTCAAGTAACCTCATGAATTCTTATCAGTTAATTGACTATTCTATAGACCCTGGAGGTGGGACCAGCAGCAGCGTGGGGTGCCAGGTGGGAGCTAGTCTGTGAGGGGAGCCAGTTTAAAAACCAGCTTCTCTTGTGGACTGGCTGCTTGTTCTCCTATGCTTCTGCCTCTGATAAAGAGGCAGCAGTGCGGGCCCAGCACAGTCCGGAACTGAGCTGGGCTGCCTGCCCATCTGGCTCCTAATACATTTTAAATGCAGAGCCACAGCAGGGGTAGGTCCCAAACCCAGCATGAGCCAGAGCTGAGCCGGGCTGCTGGCCAGCCTGCTAAAAAATTTACTGGTTGCAGAGGAGGTGGGTGTGGAATGCATGTAGTCTATAGCATTAACCTATAAGCTTTTAGCTTATTGATTAATCGGTTACTGAACTACACTATTACATCCCTAGTTGATGCAAAATGCATGGACTATTCAATTAGACAATTACTTGAAATTTAATATCCCTACTTGGCATCACTGGTACCATGTTCTTCACCATCTTCTAGGATCGGGCCCTAAATCTTTGGGACACTTGGGAGCTTTTATTTGCCACAAGTCTTCAGCAAAATATTTTTGGGCCCAAGACTGAGCAAAATGTTTCTAAAGGACTATTGTATCCTCTTGGTAAATCAAATAGGAAAAAATTGTGATTGACGGGAGTACTTTGGCTCCAGTGCCATAAAAAAAAAATTGTTTGCATTGACCTTCAAATTTTGCATGTTCCCTTTTGTTTCAGGAATAGAACTTTGTCCTCCTGGGCACCGATTTATGGTCACCATGGTGGCAAGCTTCATTGCAATGGCAGGACAGTTCCTCATGCCAGGCTTGGCTGCCCTCTGCAGAGACTGGCAGGTTCTTCAGGCTGTCATCATCTGCCCATTCCTGCTGATGCTAGTTTACTGGTAGTAAGTATTTCTGCCTTGTTTCTTGTATTTAAAGATGCTTGCTTCTAAAGCTGGGTTTGGGAGATGTTTTGGTATTGGGGGAAGGCCCCCATTTTATTATAGTCTATTGAGATTTTCCTTTTCCTAGTTATAAAATGCCTCCTTCAGTAAATAGGCAAATCCCTGCAACAAAGCTTCAGAAGGAAAAACTTTTACTCTCTAATGTAGCTTCTTCTGTTTTTAATGGGAGGGACAGAGGACCATTCTAGTTTATTAAGCTGCCATCTGTGCTTCGTGCTTCTTTGAGGAGGGGCCATGTTGCAATCGCAAAATATAAAAAATGAGAAGAAAGGTAAGTTATCACCAGCAGGATGTTGACTGTTTAGCCTTAGCTTTAGCCCTTGGAGATCTGCATTTCTAAAGTCAAGTTTTCCCCTTAACCACCTAGCGTAGTTCTTGCTTGCCCCTTCAGTTTCTTTGGCCTTCACTAGGCTAGGATTTAAAGCGGTGAGAATAGCATGTATTGGCCAACATGTGCAACCTAGCCCGTTTTCTACATTGCCCTTAATATGTGCTAAGCTCATTTTCCCCGACCGAGTCTAAATAGCAGCTAGGAGGGTATTTCTCAGATGTGCAGCACACTAAAATTAAGTGTGATCATGATGGCATAGGCAGCTGCTCACGGAAGCCGCTGGAATTTAGACTCAGGGAGTCAGACAGGATTATACTCTGGTGGCTAGCCTGACCCACTGCCCATGTCATAGCAGCCATGCTGTTATTTTTAGCGTGCTAGGTGGAGCAAAGCCAGTGTGTGTCCATCTACTCATGCTGGGAAGTACCTAAGGCTCCCACTATGCTTCTCACTCAGGCAGCTTTGCATGTTTTAAAATCTGTACGTATCCATGCTGTACCCTGCAGTTCTAGCCTTGTCCATCCCTCCATGTTAGAGGGAGAGGTAATATCTTTTATTGGGCCAACATCTGTTGGTGAGAGAGACGGGCTTTTGAGCCATGCAGTCATCTTCAAGGCTGAGAGAGATACTCCGCATGTGACAGTAGGGATGTTAAATATTGGCCCCACTCCCAAGGAGCACCCTGCCACTTTGTGCTGTTGCCTCTGTATCAGAGGCAGTAGTGTGGGGTGCCAGGCGGGAGCTGATCTGCAAGGGGAGCCTCTCACCCCTTGCTGCTGCCTCTGATACAGAGACAGCAGTATGGGGTGGCAGCAGCTCCTGTCTGGTGGGTGCGGGGGGGGGGACGTCTGAGCTCCTGGACTCGTCACTAGCCAAAACTGAGCCGGGCTGCCTGCTCCTAATATACTTTAAATGCAGAGCTTCAGTGGGAGTAGGTCTCGGACCCATTGCAAGCCAGGACTGAACCAGGCTGCTGACCAGCTTGCTAAATAATGTACTGGCATGGCATGGGGTGGGGAGGGGAGAATGCACGTGTTCTATAGCATTAACCTGAAAGCTTTTGCTTTTTGGTTAATTGATTAATCAACTACACCAGGGCTACTCAACTTTGGAAACCGCGGGGGCCACAATGATACTCACAGCACATGCTGAGGGCCACAACTTAAGTGTGATTGCAGATATATGCAAATATATATGCAAATAGCTCCTGGCACCTCCTCCCTCAGGGCTAGGAACACCGACACCCTGTACCTGCCTGTTCCAGCCAGCCCATCTGCTTGCATCTTTTAGTGCTCACCCCGCCTGGGAGATGCCTTACTGTTGTGGAGCGTGTTCCCAGTGGAGGCCATGTTCAAAGGATCCCACCCAGGGGCTGCGTGTTGAGCTCCCGTAAACCCAAACTGCACCACTGGCCACAAACAAATGGGCCGCCGGCTGTATGCAGCCCACAGGCCGCTTGTTGAGTAGCTCTGGACTACACTATTACATCCCTATGTAACAGCTACATTCAAGGTAAAACAGATTGTTTAGCATAGGTAGTTAGCAAATATTATAAGGGATCATTCATGGTGAAGTGGTTCCTTAACACCTCTGTAGTCATGGGTCAGAAAGAGGGGCTGAATGGATTACAGTGTGTTGGAGTAAACCATAAATTCAGTGCCTCAGTTCTAGCTGTGATTTTTAGTGTCTAGCAAAGTTATGAATTTAAATTCCAGACTTGTCTTTTGAAAGTTGTGCAGGTTCCTTTGAGAATGAGGACTGAGAGGTCAGCTGTTTTCCTGTGTGACTTCATTCAAGAGCATAGTTATTGTCTGGTTTCACCCACGTAGCTCTTATTGGGCCATTTAATGCACTGGATGAGGTACACTGCATGTTGTTATAGGCATGTATAGGATCCATGGATCTTGAAAGCTGTTGTGGGAAGTGTTGATCAGATGTGTCTTCAGGATTTGTTATTTTGTGCTGCTTTGAGTTGTCGTGTCCTGGTCTGAGCCTTAGCAGGTGTACATTATCACATATATTCTACAGAATCTGTTGTTGTATTTTAGCATAACAGTTCTGGTTTTAAGTGGTGCATATTGCTAGTGTGCAATTGCAATACCATCCATTACAAATATTTTATTTGATAGTTTTACTGTCCTTTAAGAAGACAGATTATTAACATACCAAACAAACCAACAAAATCAAGTCTGTGTAAAGAGACTTTTTAAATATTAAATAAACTGCAAATCAGGATCTGCCTAAGCTCCAGGTAAACTCAAAGCAAAGGCTCCTGCGAATATTAATGAGAGTTGGAAATACTAACCTTTCATCCCAGACTTCATGGTTTTGCTACTGACCAAATTCTGCCCTTCAATATGCACCTATAAATCCTATTGGAAACAGGTAGGGAAGGATGGAAAGAAGGTAGAATTAGGTCCTGCTTTTGATAATGGTAGCAATAACAAAAGTATCAAGAAAAAACAGACTCTACAAGTTTGGAAGAGCAGAAAGGGACTGAAAATGTTTGCTTAGTTACACAGGGAGTACATGTATGCTTCATGTATGCTGGATGCATGAGTATTACCTGTCATACCTTTTTAAGTGGGATGCCCTTTTAATGAAGCAGGTAAGATGTTGTCATTTTTATAGTTCCTTCTATTGTGTAGGCATGTATTGTATGCAGAGTTTGGATGGGGAGGGGAGTGAACTTGTGTTTAATTGTAACAGAGGAAAAAAAATGAAAGTTGCCCTTCTTTGTCAATAATTACCCACACAATGTAAACAGTTAAACAGAAGAAAGGTCCTTTCATCTATCCTATTGTCTCAGCCCTCTTCCTTCCCCCCCCCCCCCTCCCGATCTGTGATGTCTGATATATCTTCTATGACTGTGCTTTCTCTGCTTCCCCCTCACTCTGTAATACAAATTTTATGGTGGCGGGTGCTGTATCCGGGCTGGATCCAGCTCGCCAAATGGGTTGATCTGGACTGTGGAGGTCCTGCCCACGCGCCTGCTTCCAGGCCAGTCAGGGCCGAGGGACGTGGGAGCGTTCAGGGCTTAGTCCACCTTGACTCTAAGCGCTGTGCGCTAGAGGGCAGGGAACAAGAGACTTCACACTACCCACACCCCCAGGTCATTCAGGGCCTGGAGGCGGAGGAAAATGCACAAAGTCTCCTCCTACCCTTCAAGGATCTTGACACTTGAAGTCAACCTTGGAGCTCCCTTGCAGGGCGGGGCAGACTTCATGCTCCTCCTGCCCCCACGCCCTGATTGACCTGGGGGCAGGAGGGAGCGGGTGAAGTCCCCTACCATCAGGGGTGCCTAGAGGGAACTGCCAGCTCGGGGGGAGCAAAGACTTCACATGCTCTCCCTCCCCCAGAACAATCAGGGGCTGTGGGTGGAGAAGCATGGAAGTGTCCTGGCCCCGCCCCTTCTGCCTGAGGCCCTGCCTCTTCTGGGGGCGGCCTGGGGCCACTTCAAAAATTTCTGAAGTGTCCCCGGGTCAAAAATTATTGCCCCACCCCTGTCCTAGAATCTGGAAGATTGTATACAATTGTGCATAAGCTAGGTCTGAGAAATGTGCTTACAATCATGCACTTAGACCCAGATTTTAGATCACCAGGATACAGAAGGCTTTCTGTTTCCTCCTTTGGGTATTAGATGCTTCCTGGATCTGGCTGTCTTGAAGGTCAGCAAGTGCGTTGTTAATTAAAACAAAGAAACCCAAAATCCTAACTCCAAGTTAAGGGGATAAAAAAGGGCTAGCTGGGTTGGGTCTGAGTACACAGGTGCCGTAAGATGAAATGTGTCTTTTCAATGTGTTTCTCAAATTCAGCAGCTTGAATTTTAATTGGTGTAGTTGTTCTGATGTAACCCCCTAGTGCAAACATAGTTTACTCTGTTTGCAGGTTCAGGTCACACTTAATCCCAAGTGTGCCTTAAAATGGATAGCACTGACTGCAGCAGGGTTTGTGAGCCAGTGACCCTCAGCACAAAAATTCTTGAAAGGCATCTTCTCCTCATCCCCATCTTTGCATCTGTGTCCCTCCTTCCTCCTGTCTGCATTTCCTCTCTGTTGCCTCTCTCCTGCCACCTGTTCTGTGTTTGTCCCTCCTCCCTTCCCTTTTTTAAAAACATATTTTGACTTTTTCTATGGTTTGAATTTTCTATGGTGTTAAGGTTTTTGTTCTGTTGTTTCAGTGTTCCTCATGCGCCTTCCCTTTCTCCCAGTGGTCTCTGCATGGACAGCCGCAAGAACTTTTGTACACACTGAAACCAGACACTGACAGGATTTCTAGTTTTTCCCGCCTCAGCTTTTTCCATGGGGAAAGGGTTTGTTTTACCTTTACTCACCACTGCGGCATCTCCTTGCTAGCTGTACTTGGAATTATCTCTGCTTGCCAGGGCATTCTTTGGTGGTGCCTCACCGCTGTCACTTTCATTCCAGGACCCATTCCACTCCCAGGACTACAGCGTCCTCTTTGTGACACAGCCCTCTGGCTATGCCACACTCCGTAATTCCACCCTTCCAGGGGACAGAATCACAGTCCTTCAGTTGAGCCCCTCCCTGAGTGGGGGACCCTGTGCATGGCCGCCACTTGCTGCATCCCCTCCAACTTTTCTGGAAATCTCCCTGGGTCACTTCCCCACAGTCCTAGCACCCTCTTTGCTCTTGCCTCAGGGCCTCCCCTTGCAAATTTCTGCGGCCCATTAGGAGTGGCTTTTAGCTCTCGGGGTCTCTGCCTGCAGCACTGCTCTGTCCAGGGTGCGTGCTGCCCTCTGCCTGCAAGACAGCCAGCCATCCTCCCTCCTCAAGCTCCAGAGTGTGACTGAAGCTGCTCTGCACTGCAGCCAGGACCGGCTTGAGCCCTTTTGGCTTGAGCCCACCCCTGGGGCGCACGGTGCATGCGCTGCCCAGCCCAGCCTGGCCCGGCCAGTGCTGCTGGTGCGCGCTCCGAGCCGTGCAGGGCCCCACAGCTGTGGGGGGAAGGGCACTGCTGGGCCGGTGCCATGGGGCCAGTGTCGCAGGAGCTGGGCGCGTGGTGCCTGATGGCAGCTGTAAGGGACACCATGCGCCCCTTACAGCTGCCATCAGGTGCCCCCCATTGGTTGGCGCTCTGGGCAGCTGCCCAGCTCGCCCATGCCTCAGTCCAGCCCTGACTTCAGCCCTCCTTAATGGGCCTCCCCAGTCTTGATTGGCTGTGCCTCATGGCCTCTCTTTGATTGGCCACTTCCTGTGCAGCCTCCCAGGGGCTCTGTTAACTCCTTATTGTCCAGTGTGGGGCTGATAACAGTACTCCAAAGGGAAAGTTAGGATGGGGGTAAGGGTGGTCAGAGCAAAATAAAGAAAAAGAAATCTTGCCAAGTAGAGCAGATGGGTGGGGGGTGCGGGGGAGGAGAGGGTATCTCACCTAATTTGAGATGGATGGTCAGTCTCAAAATGCAGAGTCCAAGTCCTGATTCTGGGCTTAGTGACTCTGAACAGCATTTGTCCCGAATTCCCTGCAACGCCTGCCTCTTCCTGATTGGGGGAGATGAGAGGGGAATGGAGGCGGACCTTAGCCCCACTTGACTATGAGGCCCTATGCCCTGGTGGGCCAGAAGCTGGAGTTGGGCAGTAGTAAGACCCACGCAGAGAACCTGAGCAACCATGGGAAGCCCCAGACTCTCTACCTGCCCTTGACAATATGCCCCTCTGGGTAGGGCTGGCGACTGCCCTTGGGCACCATTAGTCCCCTATCCAGGGCAGGTGGAGGCTTCCTTGCTTCCCACAGCACCCAAGGCTCCAGGATAGCTCTGTGCAGTGCTGCCGCTTTGAAACACCATGGGGAGCCCGGCGTCAGGCTCCTTGCGGCATTTCAAAGCAGCAGCGCCACGTGGAGCCTGGAGACACCTCAGCTGGCCCTGGGCTGCACGTGGTGTTTCAAAGCAGCAGCGCCACACAGAGCCCAGGGTCTGGCCCCAGGCTCCATGCGGTGCTGATGCTTTGAAGCACCCCCTGTTCTCCCTCCTACCCCTTGCTGCCTCTTTCTGATAGAGGCAGCAGGGGGAGGGGAGTGACTCGTTGACTAGTCCTTCACATCTCCAGTTTGACACAGAGCATTTCCTATTTTGTTTGTGTTGTCAAAAGATGTTGGCAAAGCAGCTTCTTGTAAATATTGTCTTAGATTAGGATAATAAAACAATGCAAGGAGATACAATTGTAGTGAACAAGAAACATGAAATCAGGCTGTGGGTCTAATTTCCTATTAATTTGCTTGCTTTTTGCTTTTAAGTTTCCCATCATGCTGTCTAAAGTTTGGAATTCAGAGCTGAAAAAGTGCCTCCTGTGTGTGTGTCTGCACAGACGCAACAAGTTTAGACCCTGTGTGAGATCTCACAACTGAAATTGAAACAATAAAAGTAAAATGCATTAAATATTTAAGAGAATTTTATTTGAGGACCTCAAGATACATTTAATTCTTGACTTTTATATCAAAATTTTGGTGTCTTCCATCTCCTCCTGCTATTGCTCATCAGACTGAGCAGATGGAGCAACTGGAAGTCTTTTGCCTTTGGGCTTTTGAGCAGCTTCAGTGCTGGAATCATACAGAAGCTACAAGGGGAAGAGACTCTTCACCCTCTCCCACCTTTTCTTCCTGAATGACCAAAATAATGATCTTGGGGGACTGGAAATCCTTTTACCCTCTCCCCTCTTTCCAGTTTGTCCCTAGTGGTTAGAAGCTGTAGCCTCTCCAGTCCTTGAAATATTTATTTCTGAGTCTTCCCACTCCAAAAGGAAGTATTCTTTAAAGTTTGGATGTGTTAGATCCCAGTCCTGCAATTGTTAACGCACAGGCGGACTGTCTAACTCTACACAAGGCTCCATGCTGCAGTCCACTTGCACACTATTACTTTTGTGGAATCTCATATAGGGGAAAAACTCCTATATACAGGAGATGATAAATCCTTGAACAGGTACTGTGGAAGTAAGTCTCTCTGAAGAGAGAGGTATGTATATGATTTTTAAAGCATCGGCCCTGAAGATTTTCCTGTGTTTGCCAAATAGAGAAGCCAGCTGTCATAGTATGGCAACAGCTGTCGCAGGGCTTATTCATGTTTCAGTGCCCAGGCCTATTTTGGTGTGGCAGCTGTTGAGAAACACTGCCTGCCTTCTGACAAGAGGAGCTGTTGTGCTCAGTGGGTTGGAGGCCAGCTGGTGAGTGCTCCCTGATCTCCTTGCCTTGAATGTAAGCAGAATGGAGCCTAGTATGGTTTGGTTCCTGAAGAAGGGTGGTGACCAGCTGCTCGGTGAAAAGGTGGCAACACCCCGAAGCCCAGCTCTGTAGAGTGTTGCATGATTGTATGTCCAAATACATTTTCTAGTGCCATCACCCCATTGTCATACATAAGCTTCTTTTCCTCTTATTCTAATTTTCACCCCTCCAATTGCCACTATACTCTGGCTTTCTACCTTCTTTTGTCCTCTCCCTCCCATCTAGCTCCCTCTTTTTAATAATATCTTGTTAATTCACCCACCCCAGAGATCACCTTGACACTGGGCTCTCACCTTCCAAAAGTACATAAAACTGTTGGGGTCTAAATTAGCTGTTACCATTCAAGAGAGAGATCTTGGCGTCATTGTGGATAGTTCTCTGAAAATATTCACTCAATGTGAAGAAGCAGTCAAAAATTGCAGACGTAATATTGGGAATCATTAAGTAAAGAATAAATAATAACACAGAAAATAGCTTATTGCCTGTATATAAATCGATGGTATGCCCACATCTTGATGCTGCATACAGATGTGGTTGCCTCATCTCAAAAAGGGCAACAAAAATGGTGAGTATGGAACCAGCCACCTTATGAAGAGAGATTAGTAAGACTGGAACTTTTTAGCTTGGAAAAGAGACTACGGGGGATATGATAGAAGTCTATAAAATCATGACTGCTATGGAAAAAATAAATGAGGTTGCGTTGTTTACTCATAACACAAAAACGAAATTAATAGGCAGCAGGTTTAACAGAAACAAAAGGAAGGTTTTTTTCTCCACACAAAACCAGTCAACATGTAGAACTTCTTGCCAGAGGATATCATGAAGACCAACGCTATAAATGGATTTAAAAAAGTACTAGATAAGTTCATGGAGAATAGGTCCGTCAATGACTATTAGCCAGCATGGACAGGGATAGTGTCTGTTTGCCAAAAGCTGGAAATGGATCATTTGATGATTACCTGTTTTTATTCCCACTGGGGCCACTCTCATTGGCCACTGATGGAAGATCAGATACTAAGCTAGATGGACTGTCCCCCATATTCTGCTCTGACCCAGTTGGGCTGTTCTTATGAAGGGTAATATTGAGCAGGGTGAGCAGGAGCCAAAGTGATTCTGAAACATTCACCCTTCTCTTGAAGGCAGTGGAAATGCTCACATGTGTAAAGGTAAACATAGTTTTGCAGGCTCAGACCCCATGTGTGTGAGTTGACACTCAGTTTTACTTTTTAGTTACATTTTTCATTAAGCATACATGATTGACGAGAGGAACACATGGGAATAATCTACTTGTCTGTATTTGGACTGTGAGCTGCACAAGGCAAGGAAAGTGTCTTTTATCTTCTCTTCTGGGAAACTCCTAACCATGGTAGCCACTGTTGGAAAGAATTATTGAAAATAAATAATCATCCATAATTCTACATGTGCAGCCTGGACAGGCTGGGACAAAAAATGATGCTTTGATATGTTGAGCGGATTTCTGCCCTGGAAACCAGCTTCAGAACCACTAACACAGCCCTTTTCCAGCAGTTCCAGTACAAATAGTACTTTGCTATTAAAGGTTTGCGGTGGCTTTTGTTCAGTTACTAAGCAGACTGTTCCAAAGGATCATTAGAGTAGCAGCTATTCCTGCCAATTATCAAGGGCAAAATACTGGATGGTGTGTGCATTCAGAGCCTTGTGGGAGGGGGGAGATAGATTTGCAAAATGTTACTTTCACAAAAATATGTTCTGCTAGAAAATTTGCTGAGGCAAACACATTATATCAATGCAGTATAATGAGCTGTCAAGAGAATGGCTGTTCTATTTGCTGCACTTACTGTTCTTCGCCATTTTGGGTCAGTTTTTCTTTACATTCTCCTTTTTTATGCATAAAATCAGTATGCTTTTTTTCTTCGTCTGGCATTCAAGCCAAGGGTGATGGCTTGCCTGTATTAACCTGAAGAGATGGCTGTTTTATCGTGCAGCTGCCTTTACATCCTTCCCTTGTCACCCTGCCCCCTTGCATATTAAGAGTTGAAACTGCATTTATGGCAAAGGACACTATACTGTGGTGGAATTTATGATTAGTGTAGCTTTATTTTATAATGTATCCGTTATACAAACTGTGTTAGATGCCTTGGAGGATTAAATATATTTCTTGACTCAGAGGGAAAGAGAAATTGCAGCATACATAAGTGAGAAGACTGCAAGCTTTGTGGACCTATTTTAGCTGTGTATTTGTAAAGTTCCAGATGTGCCTGTTTGAGTCAATCTGAAAATAATGGATTTGAAAATACAGAGAAGGCTAGTCAATTAAGACAGAGATTAGGGTGTCTACATTTAATAGAAATAATTGACAACTCTATGAAAAATAGCTATGTTTAAGGAGAACCACCCCAAATACTGTGCTCATGATGCAAAATTGTATGCTCTGCATCATGGCATATGAGCCCTTTCGTGATTATTGCTTAAACACTTGTATCTGATCAAATGCTTCTTAGTTACTCCTTAATGAATATAGGTTGTGGGTTAGCAGGTCTGATCTCAGGTTGTTTTTTTAATGACATCCACACCAGCTGCCTCTCAGTTCCTGACTTATAAAAGTTTTCATGTGTGAGCTAATAATTTCTGAAGACAGCTCTACTAATCAGTGTGAAGCCTGCAACTCTTTAGACAGCCTGTGCTTCATCAGTCTTTTCTCCAAACTCTCACAAGACTTGGTAAATATTAAAAGATTTTTAAGGCCAGGCAGTATCACTACATCATATAGTCTGAACTCCTTTATAGTACACCCTGCTATTGTGTAAGTCTTTCTTGGAGTACAATATTGATCACATTTTTGCAGGAGTACAAAATGAATCAGAATTCTGCAAATTCATATCCATGTTGTTCCTTTGAAGTTCATATCAAAGGTAGATGTTTTCCCAATGTTGATCATCTACCATCCTCAGGAATAATGTGGTATTAAGTTTATAGGGTGTGTTCTCTGATGCTCTTGCTATTAAATCAGAAGTGTTTGAAGTTCTCCCTGAATAGTTCAGCATTATTTCCTATGAGGTTTATATTCAAAGTGGGATTCCATTTTATTTGACTTAATTCCATGTTTGATACCATTGTACAGAGGAGTGTCCGATATGAGAGATTTTTATGCAATATATCTCATAGATAAAAGAATGTTATTTTCATCAAAGGGAGATTTCTTAATAATAAAATTAAACATGGCTACTTATTACATATTTATACATAATAGTAATAGACTTATCACTACTCTGTCAAAATACCTTAAAATCTGTTTCTGAAGCAGGACGTTATTTACTTACAAAGGGCAAAATAATGTTTTGCAGATCATTTTAAACAATCTGCCTTAAAGCAAAATCAACATTGTGTTGCAATTATAAACAAGTTCAATGAGGGATTTTACCCCTCCAGCTTTAAAAACTTCCAGTCACTTCCTTAACTTCGGCTGCTTTCCTCTGGGTAGGAAAGGCCATTTGGAAACTGTCCCACACTTTTACTCTGTTGGCAGCTGGTGGCTTTTGCAGACAGTGCTTCCTAGGACATCTCTGCATGGTAAGTTAGTGTGCAGTAAGCCATAGTGTAAACCTACAATGCTCCAGCTTGCTGCTGTCTAACTCAGTTAGTGGACTTTCACTGCACTGTTGCCACACAGAGTTAGCTCATGAAGCTGGAGAACTATGGATTCGCTCCCTAGCTTGCCACATGCTAAGAGATTTCCTACACTGGCAAGTTACTGCTCTGTAACTTTCTCGCTCAAGGGTGTGTATCCCCCCCTCCTCCCAGCACAACCAGTTACAGCGCTGTAACGCGCCAGTGTAAACAGGCTCCCAGCACTGTTGGCTACCCCACTGGTGGTGGTGGTTTACCTACAGTGCTGGCAGAGCACTCTCCCAGCACTGATGCCATGACCACACTGCCACGTTAAAGCGCTGCCACTGTGCTTTAAACTTACAAGCGTAGACGAAGCCTAAATCAGAATGTAGACAATTCTCCCCAACCCTTTCATACACTGAACTAATGCACACAGTCCTGTTAACCTGCCTTATTTTGTTTTATATTGTCCCACTTTACAAAATATGTAATGCAATAGGAATTGGACTCTGTGCATCTGTATAAAAGAAAACGTGGAGGGAGGGAGAAATATTAAATACCCCTCAATAGTTTATATAGGTGAGAATCTTTGTTTTTGGACTGTTTGCAGGAAGCATCATGTTAAAAAATGTTCAGGCATTATTTGAGAATAAAGTAAGTCAACATATGCATTTGGCTCCCATTGATAGATTTTTGTGAGCACCCACTAACACATTTTGTGTCTCTTGAAGTATTTTCCCAGAGTCCCTTCGGTGGCTGATGGCTACCCAACAGTTTGAGGCGTCCAAGAAACTTATCCTTCACTTCACTAACAAAAACAGGATGAACACTGAAAGTGATATCAAAGGAGTGATGCCAGGTGAGTAGGTTTGTCCAACAAATTAGGCAGAGGAAATCCAGGCAGAGGAATTGCTTTGGTTGTTTGCAAGTATTCATGAGACATAACTGCCCTGAATTAAATGGTCAAGTCACCATGTGTAAAATGACCCGATTTATTCATTCATGTATTTTACAGTTGTCGAAATACAGTCCTGAACTTGGTATCTGTTTTAAATGACTCAGTGTACTGGATAGTCCTACCAATTACATTATTTCTCATTTTTCAGTGCAGTGTTTTATGGCTGTGTCTCAGTTCATTTCACCATAGCTAGAGAAACCACCATTAGCCTTGTATTAGCCCTGGTCTATAAATGAGATTGTGCTATTCAAAACACATTAATTTATTCATATGGAAATTTGGCTGCTGCCAATTAACAGATTCTTAGTAATATCAATATTGATGCAGATCTAAAAATGGTCCACATTTTATTTCCATTTCTTAAAATCTTACTTTACTAGTCATTTCACTTTCCTTTTTAAGTCATTTTGCACTTTTAAGAGAGATTCTCCTGGTGATGGTCAAGGTGGTTATTGTTGGAAATGTAAACCTGGTTGACTGATTGCTTGATGCTTTTCAGATGAGCAGGCAGTTATTGTCACTAAGATTGTCACTGACACAGTAATGTTATTCTTCAGCATGTTTCAGAAAGTGATGGGCTTTTATATGGCTCCATCTACGTTCAATTATAAAGAAAGAGAACATTTTTCTGAAGCTACTCTATCTCTGTTGTTTCACCTGTCAAATTCTTGTCAAGCTCCCCTTTACTCTTCAAAGCGCTGGCAGTGCCCAGAAATATGCATTTACAATGTTCCTTAGAACCAGTATCTGAACTGTCAGTTATCAAGAGGCCAGCTAGTACGTTTGTTCACTGTACTTCTATGGCTTACTGTTCTTTGGTTAAGTCTGCTCTCTCTCTGCCCATCACTATGAATTAGTGCATTTCAACCCAATGCAGAAAATTCATCCAAGATCTTATGAGCAACAGAAATCCCAAATATTCCTTTAATACAGGAATCCATAGGTTCTTATGATTCTTTGCACTCTCGTGAATTTTATCCACAGAATAAAAAATGTCACTGTTGCACTAGTACCTAATAGACTAAAAGATTAGACTTATCCTCAATAATATGTACATTAAACATTGAAATCCTAGCCAGATCTTTGCTTCATCTTGCTATTTATACCAAGTGGCCTCTTGTTTTGAGTGAGGCCTAATCTACTCCATTGTCAAGCTTATTTGATTATAATATTGTTTTATGTACATATTGTAAACTGTTGATTCATGTTGTATGTAATTATAAGAAATATTATTTTAAATACCCCTACACTAAAAATGTATTTAGTCTTTAGATTGCAAAGTCAAGTACTAGCAAGTTAGGAAATACATAGGGTACCATAAATTTGGCAACCTAGATCCTCCTTCCTGGGCATCCAACCTGTTTAGTGGGATAAAATCTGAGCTCCACGGGTACAATGGAACTCTAAGGCGAAAACTCTTCTGTACGGGAGACAGAATGTTCTTGGGGGCAAAACTATGGAATCAGTTCCCCTTGGAACTAAGGATCATGACACATCTCATCATCAAATGCAAGGTGCATGCTTTTTTACTATGTTTTAATATAAACATATAGCAGTGTGTACATGTGTAGTGTGGAAAACAAAACCAAAAAACACAAAACAACTTCCAAAACAAAATACATGAGATATTCCTCACATTGCTTATTGCACCACTGGAAAAGGCCCAAATACTATAGTGAAGAGGATAACAAAAGAACCTATATAAAATAGAATGTGACATCCTATGAAAATTATAATATGTGATCATGTAGTTAAAAATAAGGTTAAAATGTATATTCACTAAGGGGGGCCAAGTTAAAGATGCACGGGCAATCTTAAAATCAGCATCTCTTAACATTATACTTCTTGAATTTGCAACCTAAATAATCTTTTTTAACTGTGGTAGGAGGGCTGATTTATTTATATTAAATTCATGTATGTTTACAATTTGTATTAATTTTAGTAAGCTGCATTGACTTGAAATATTTTATTTATCTTTAACTAGCAGATTTACCTGGCATTGCTTGGCTCCTTAACTCAATTGAGGGGATTTTTTTAGATGGTGGGGAGGAGGGGTTACTTTTGGAAAATAGAGGAAAAATTTACGTTTCACATAAATAATTGTATTTTTAAAAATACAGTATTTTATTAAGTGAATTTTTATTTCAGATTTTTTAAAGGGAATTGTTAAAATTTGTCTTCAGTTTTTTAAAATAATTTTTAAACGGGAATTCCATCATGTATATTTTTTCTTCATCCCTATAAAATCTTATCATTCCATATGTTTTACCAAAAAAGGGCTGTATTCAGTTTGGTTTGCAATAACATTGTATTCTAGCTTTGAAACGTTCAGCATTGATTTAGCTGTACCAAGAGAAGGCACTACTCCAAATTTCTCCCTTTCATCTCTTTTCTGTAAGGGATATTGAGAAACAAACCTATTCCAGGTTCATCCTATGTTTCTGGCTTATCTTGGTTCAGTAACTGTCAGCATTTGTTCACTTACATCAGTTTTTAGGACTGTACCTGCTTTAGTGATTCTGTCTCTCTTCTGTTTAGTTTTATGAGAAGCTGTCCTTTTCCTGGCACAACCAAATCCTTACCTTGCTTTAAATTATGATAAGAGGAAGCTGTATACTTAATTTGGTGGTTCAAGCTCTTACTATTTAGGAGGATAAACTTAAAACTTAAAAAACAACAAATAGTCTAGTAGCACTTTAAAGACTAACAAAACATATAGATGGTATCCTGAGCTTTTGTGGGCACAGCCCACTTCTTTAGATGACTAGAGTTCTATACAAAGAGCTGCACCTTCATTGAATGTTAGGTTGATAGTGTCCCAACCATCCCTCATCACGATTGAGGCCATTGGCATGAGAATTGAACTTGCAGATAAATTGTAATTCCAACACTGCTCTGTGTATTTGGCTAGTAGACTTGGTTTCTGACAAGACAGCCACTTGAAGATCTTCTAAACAGTGATTAGGGTCGATTAAAGTGTTCCCCAACAGGTTTCTGTATGTTCCCTTTACATATATCTGATTTGTGTCCACTGATTCTTTCCCATAGGGACTGTCCAGTTTGTCCTTATATATATATATAGCTGCCAGCAATGCCCCAGATGCAAACAGCTCTTTGTGTAGATTCCTGTGTTAGTACCCTTTCTATCTATTGACTTTGATTCTTATCTGCTTCTTTTAACTACCCTGTCTTCAGGTGCTTACTGATTCCCAGTTCTGCCTTTCTGTATTTCCCTTTGATATTTCCATACCCTATGCTCGTTTCCCGACCTCCTCTTTTATTCCTCCCCCCCCCCATTTATTTGGGGCTGCACATCCTAAACTCAAAACTCCGGTCATCTGAAGAAGTAGGCTGTGCCCACAAAAGCTCATGATACCATCTACATGTTTTGTTAGTCTATACAGTGCTACCAGACCATTTGTTGTTTAAGTTTATCCTGTACAGACTAACTCGGCTACTCCCAGACAAACTCTCTAAAATAGAAAGTACAGTAAACTTCCTATAATCTGGCACCATTAGGACCCAGGGGGTGCCGGATTATCAGATATGCCGGACTATCGAAGGGGGGGGCTGTGAGGAGTCTGGGGTGGGGGGGGGGGGAATGCCACCCCAGATCCCTCATAGCCCCCCCTTCCAATAGGCCGGCTCTGCCTCAGGCATCTCCGATTTAGCCGCTGCTGGTCAGTTTCAGCAGCGGCTGAATCTGGGACGCCTGGGGCAGAGCAGCTGGGGTGCTACCAGGTTGGTCCGGTAGCGCCGCCCTTCGGGGATGTGAGACCAACCCAGCAGCACCCCAGCTGCTCTTGGGGACTCCTGGGACAGAGCAGCTGGGGTGCTGCCAGGTTGGTCTGGTAGCGCCACCCTTCGGCGCTGCGGGACCAACCCGGCAGTATTCCAGCTGCTCTTCCTCAGGCATCCCCAAGAGCAGCTGAGGTGCTGCCAGGTTGGTCCTGCAGCCCCGAGGGGCAGCACTACGGGACCAACCCGGCAGCACCCCAGCTGCTCTGCCCCCAGCTTCCCCGATTCAGCTGCTGGTCAGTTTCAGCAGTGGCTGAATCAGGGAAGCCGGGCACAGAGCAGCTCCAATTGTCCAGCAGCCAGAGCACTTCTGGGTTCCTGATGGTGCCGGACCATCAGGAGTGCCGGAGCACTGGATGCCGGACCAATGGAGTTTTACTGTAGATTGTGTGCTATAGCATAAGGCTAAGGCATTTTATTAATTAAAAACCATAGGTATTTTTAATTTAACTTCCTTTTTTTTTAAGGAGGAAGGTAAAAATAAATGCTGTTGTGTAACCTGTAGGAGACATTTTAACAATATTTTCTGTGGAGGAAGATGAATTAACAGAATATGCTGTTATCACACACATTCATAGCTGGGTTTTTTTTTATCAGTGGTCCTATAGCAGGGACATATAAAAATTACTTTCTGTCATTGATTATTATGAGGGAGTCTTACTTCTATGTGTTAGATGTAAGATGGTCTGCTATACTTGATCAGACCAGTGTCCTGTCTTGCCCAGTGTCCTGTTTTCTGACTGCGGCCAGTACCAAAGCTTCAGAGAGAATGAACAGAACAGGGCAATATATCAAGTGATCAGTCACCTGTCATCCAGTCCCAGTGTCTGGTAATAAGAGATTTAAGGTCTCCCAGAACATGGTATTGCTCCACGACCATCTTAGCTAATAGTCATTGATGTATCTCTTCTCCACGGACTTTTCTAGTTCTTTTCAGAACCTGTTATAATTTTGGCCTTTGCAACATACCCCAGCAATGAGTTCCACAGGTTGGTAGTGTATTAAGTGACAAAGTACTTCTTTGTGCTTGATTTGATCCTGCTGCCTGTTAATTTCATCTGGGTGGCTTCTGGTTCTTGTATTGTGTGAAGAAGTAAATAATACATCCTTATTCACTTTCTTAACACCTTTCATGATTTTATAGGCCTTTGTCATACCCCCTTAAGAGCATTTCTTGATTTTATGGCTTTTATTTCCATCTCTGGATATATTTATGCACACCAACTGTCAGTAAATTTTACTGATGTTACCCTTTTCAAACTTAGTTGAGATACTGTTAGGAAACAGGACACATCTGTTTCTGCCTCCCACTGATGCCAAAGCTATCTTTTTCTCTTGAGTTTTCAGTTTTTTGTTTTGTTTTAAATTATCTTGACAGCCCCATATGTTAAGGTTTTCTTATCCACAATGTTGGAGAGATGCATTACAGAAAAAACTAGCAAGGGGGCAAAATGTTCTTAACTGAAAACCCTTATTTCTTTGCTTAGATTAGTGCTGAAGGTTAAATCAAGAGAGTGAGGAGAGATGTCAGACAAGTCTTGGTTTTGAATGATCAAAGAACCTTATCTGCATCTAAACTATAGATTTCTGACTACACAAGTTAGTAAGTAGAGAAACACAGATTATCATCATCTGGGAAAACCCTAAGGAGACATAGCCTCCTTGGAGACTCTGAATGCCATCCAAATCCATCTCTAGCTAGGCTCTTAAGGTGATCTGGCTGGATAGTCAGTTTATGTTCATTGGCAACTATATTGTTCCACTACAGCTTTTGGTGGTCACATAATTGCTGGTCATGTAGCAGCACAACTTGGTAAACCAGCTTTGTGATTTATCTTCCATTCTAATACATCCATACCAAGAAAGCAGGAGCGTACTGGCAATCAAAATAGGCCCAGGAAATGGGTTGAGAACGGCTCTCCCCATGGCGTCACCCCTGCGTGCCCCTCAAGCCCCGCCTCCTGCATCATTTCCGGCAGGTGACAGGTTGGGCTCTGCGTGCTGCATACAGCACGAACGCGGAGCCACTCGAAGTGAGGGTCAATGGCGTGCGGACACAATGGCCCACCAGACGATTCCTGGTATCCTGCCAGGCCAGTCCGTCCCTGCAAGAAAGCCACTAAAACTGAACCAGCTGATGGAGGCAGTTGCTGAGTTCATTTGCAAATATCTTCACTGCTAATCTTGTCCTGCTACTTAATGGAACAAGTGACAAAGACAACAAAACTTTTTTTTTTTAAAGTTAATCCATTGTTCTTCTCTTGTCTTTGGCATCCACATTTCACTGCCGTGCAACTGAGTTGGTATAATCGTGCGTTGATAGATCTGCAGCTTGGTAATAACCTAGAGGGCCCGCTGTCTCCACAGAGGTCTTTGAATGGGCTGGAATGTGGCAGTGGCTGCTGCTATAGAAGCATTAGCAATTTTTCAGCATCTCCAACACTTGCTATGATGTATATGATAATTGTCACCTGCTCAATATCCATCCAGTATTGTTTCTGTATTAATAACCAGACTAGTGTGTATTGCTTCTTAGCAGGAGAGAATGGCCCTCAGCTGCAGCATTTCACCAGCCTGAGCCAAAGAGGTGTCATCAGTGTAATTCCCAGTCTCAAAACAATGATGTTCAGCTCAATACCACCATGCCTCATCAAGCTTATCCATCAGCCGGTCAATGGCAGTGCTGAGCAATAACGGTGACAGGATCCAGCCTTGCCAAATTCCGTGAGAGATTCAGAGCTGTGCCATATATCTGCCACTGATGCAAATATGGCTTTCTGTGCTAGTCTGGTTCTCCTCTGTCAATAACAGCATCTTCTCCAGAATGCCATATCACCTCATGACAACCCACAAACATGCTCTGAAAGAAGACCTGACAGAAGCCTATAAAAAGTACTACATGTGACTTACGAAATTCAGCCCTCTTCTCAAAACGCTGCCTCAGTGTAAAGATATGGCTGAAAGTTGGAGCGATCAGACCTGAAATGGCACCAAGTGTCCCAGCTTTTGCCCTACAGTCCGTCCCTGATTTGAGACATTAACTCAGAATAAAAAAACATTCCCTGGGACTAACAGTAGTGTAGTACCTCTAGCTGCTACCACTGGCCTTGTGACCCTGTTTGGAAAGAGGCAGAATAACACCCTTCCTCCAGCCATGGAGGATGATGTTAGCAGGGGCAGATGACCATTTTGCGGGGCCCAGGGCAGCACAATTTCGCGGGGCCCCCCTTTGCCATGGTGCATGCGCGGTGGCGCCACGCGCATGTGCGGGGCTTCTTGAAGTGCGAGGCCCAGGGCGGCCGCACCACTCACCCTGCCCTATATCCACCCCTGAATGTTAGCATGCTAGTTAGCTCAAAGAATATGCAGCTATGGACCGTACTTCCCTCTGTTATCCATGGTTGGTGAGTTCATGTCATGAGAGCGTTTCTACTGAAGCTGACCAGCGTGTGACAGTCCACTCTAGGGTCCTTAAGCTGAGAAGGCCATGGGTTTGTCTGCCACTAGGGCAAAAATGATCAATGAAAACCTGGTCATCAGTGCAAAAGGGTCATCTTGGTATCTTTCCTGTTAGCAGGAAAAGAGAAAAGCAGATGCTTCTGGTTTGTTTTAAGTGTTGAGTAAAGGGTGGGTGAGAAGCTTGTACTTATACACAACAACAGGCATCGGGGGCAGCAGCTCAACGTTGGCGCAGGAATTACATAGTTTCATTTTTCCTATTGTTGAGCTGTCCACCAGTCAATTTTAACTGCCTTCTGCCTTACAGCAGAAAAGACAGTTTGAAGCTGAACTTTAGTTAACATCCCTTGTGTCTCAATATTCTGACTCACCAGATGATCACAATGTAGCCCTGTGTGACAGAGTTACACAATATGTCTAAATGATAGACCACCTCCCTAGCAATGAACATGTGAAGCAATCTGCAGCTGGAAAACCCACTGTAATTCTTTTTGTAGGTTGCAGTCAAATTAATATGTGCGACACCACAGAACATTACAGCAATTGCCTTCAGTCACATGCATGCCCCCTCTTTTTTTTTTTTTTTTTTTATGGTGCTTATCAGTGAGTAAATCCATTTCCAGGGGAAGGGGGAAACCATCTTGAATTTAAATCCAAACACGGATCAGATTCTGAGCCCATTGTAAGTTTCATGTTATTTCCACTGTCGGGTGCAAGTCCTTATATCTGTCGGCTTACTGATGACATGCAACTCAAACTGTGAGCCTGATCCAAAGCTCATTGAAGTCATTCGGAAGATGGCCACATGATGATGATGATAAAAAAGGATGAACCACATGATGAAAGTAGGGGGCAGAAGAATTGGAACCCTCTGGAAATTCACATAACAAAGCCCCTGGGGTGAATGAAAAACCTCCCAACACCCCTCTTAAAGAATGTCTCTGAAGGAATAAAAGGAATATTTTGACAGCAGTTCCATCTACATCTGTAAAGGTATATGAGGTTCTGATGACCTAACTGCATAAGGTGCATCTCCACCGGAGCTGGAGGTGCACTCTTTGATCAAGCCTACTATGCAGCCCTGGCAGCATGAGGGGCTAGGCACCTAAGTGTGTAACTAGAGTTTTCGATGGGCTCATATTTGAGTTGGCTCTCCCATTCTACCACTCAGACAGTTGTGGTTATACTTCTGTTTTTAGCATGCTAGCTCAATCAGAGCTAGCTTGGGTATATAGACCCAAGCTGGGAATTATACTTCCGGTTCTATTGTAGACTTAGCCATAATCAACTGCTTCGAAAGCAGCTGAAAAATGTAGGCCTATTAGCAAAGACATCTGGTCCTAAGTTATTAGTAGGAGGACATTAACCACCAACAAACACAGTCGCACACGCACACACACACACAGCTAAACGGAGTTATCTGAGGACTCTAGATGACTGAAAATTTGCATTGCTCAACCTTCTCAGTAGCCGTGATCACAGAGAAAATGTGGTATTCATTATAAGCTATACTTTTCTGAGACATAGAATAAAGGAGAAAATTCCTCCTGTTTGGGTATCTTTATTTTTTACTGCTTAACAGCAGCCTTAATTTTTTCCAGGATCAGATGGTTTCATTAAGAGATATTTTCCTTTACAAATCATATTGTCACTACCAATTAGAAACAGAAACACACTAATTAGAGTTGCTTGAAAAATAAATTTACAGAGAATATGAAATGTCAACGTTCTTTTCATTTCAGACTTTTCATTTAGACTCTTTATAATCTTCCATTTATTGCATTTCTATCAAATATTGGTAACTTTTTTAAATAAAAATCTGTTTTTATAAATGGAAAATCTCAATAAGCATGGTGCTAACATTTTTATATTTGATAAACTTTTATGAAGATATAGTTTTTTTCACAATAAAGAAGTATTTTGACTGTTAGTTCAGGAAAAAAAAATATTCAAAGAAATATTTTTTGTTGGGGGTAGGGGACAAGAATTTAATCAAATAAGACTGTTAACCAGATCATCTTGAAAGAGGAGGAAAAACATGTTGGTTGAAGGATTTTAAAATAAAAAAAACTTCATTCTGTGTGCACATTATGGAAGGGTTGTTTAAAAACTACCATTTTTAAGTAGTTTGTGTATTCTGGTGAGACAAAGGGCCTGATCCTCACCTCATGTAAATTAGCATAATTCCATTGAAGTCAGTATAAGTGCACCTCACTGATTTATACCATGTCAGGATCTAGATAATAATTTATACTTAAGTAAAAGGTGAATATATTGCTATTTTTGTTTGTACTCTGCTATGGGCTACTTGAAAGTCTGTATTGGTAGTTATCTTTCATTTCAGACCTGATGCTTCCATGGAAACCTGCCTTTAGGTGTGTGTTTCATTGTTTTTTGTAAATGGGTGACAGGGACACTTTTGTAAACTCCTTTTGATGAAAAATAACTACTTGACCATCCTGAAGAAAAAGCAAGTCCCTTCTTGACTTATCTCTGAATGAAAATCTAATCAGGAATGCTTCTCTTGACAGTCAGGAGGTAGATGTTTATTTCCAAGATACGGCCAATCAGCATGAGAGTTGAAAGACTATTTAAAGCACGCAGGGAAAACATTCAGATAGCATTGCAAAGGCAGTCAGCAGAGAGTGAGTATCCAATTAGAAATTAATACTTAATGAATGAATTTCATTAATTCCACGTGACTCAGAAAAAAGGTGAAATTTGGTGTCCTCAAACCAATGAAGACCCAGTTTTTAAATGTAAAGCCTGTTTCTAAATAAAAAGAGCAGAATTGCTTCTGAAATAAATATTCACACCTTCGGCCATTCAGACATATTACTATGGTGAAATAATGAAAAATGCTGTGTGTCAGTTTGCTTCCATATATGCAATTTAATCATTTTTAGCTGTGCGTGTTTTGTTTTTATAGGTAAGAATTAATGTAAGAATTAATTTAAAAAAGCCCAATTTTAAAAGCAGCATGCAAAATCAAGCACTCAAAAGTTAACAATAGATTGTGTGCAGACTTAATTTGGCCTCCTACTGTTAATGTGCTTTGAAGTAATCTTGAATTTACATGATCACACACTATTTTTTCCACAGGACCCTTGCCTCACTCAGTGCACAGGATGGACGATGCTCCAGGAATGAAGCTGTTGTCCGTAGAATCCCTACCTCATTTGTTGCAGAAATTGGAAGGTGTGTAGTGAATGAGGCAGAGGATTGCAGGAAGAGAAAGAACAATGTCATGGTTAAGCAAAAACAAGGAGTCCTAGCACTGATCTTCTATTTAGTAATGTAACACTCCCATCCTTGTACATAGGTATAAATCCCTGCCAAACTGAAACTTCCACTTTATGCATCTGATTAAATGAGGTGCAGCCCACGAAAGCTTATGCCCTAATACATTTCTTAGTCTTTAAGGTGCCACAGAACTCTTTGTTCTTTTTGCTGAAACAGACTAACAAAGCTGCCCCTCTGAAACTTGTTGTCATGGTTAAGGCAGCTGAATGCTGCCCTGTAGCTAGTGTGAACAGATAGCATGTATTAAAAATCTGGACAGGATAGGGAGGTAATAGGCACCTCCCTAAATATTGGGAATTCTACTCATCCAATTTAGAGCATTGGATTCTACTTTGCTACAGTTCTTCTGTGATGTTAAGCAAGTCACGTAACCCAAACTTTTCCCAGGTGGCCAATAATTTTATGTTCCTCGTTTTCTGGGTGCCTGGCTTGATACTCTGGGGTCTGATTTAGAGATAAGTTGAGCACGATCAGCTTAAGTTAACAGGAGCTATAATTTGAACCTGTAATGTGCTGTATAATGCCAAGTACTCTGAAAAATCAAGACCTACGTTTTTCGAGTGGGGCACCAAAAATTAATGGCTATTTTTGACAACTTCAGCCTAAAACTGTGCTTTGGTTTCCCATCCATAAGGTGGTAATATCGCTAGCCATAAAGATATTGTCATTAATCTTTGTGAAGAATTCAGATGCTCTGGTGAGAGCACCACAGAAATGCCTATCAGGAAGCTAATAATTTTGTATTCGGTGCAAGGTTTAGATGGTGTGCATGAAATTAGTCCTAAGGCCACACATTGAACAAGGAGGATAAAAAGAAATATTAAATAACTCCTCATTCAATGCATAAAGCAGGAGCCCTGTGGGAAAAATAACATGTGATCATGTAATTAAAGACTGAATCGTAATGCCTACACACAAGGGGACCGAATTGAGGTTGCAAGCGAAAACCTCCCAACATTAGCATGTTCTTGATTTCGGAACTATAATGTTCTTTAACATCATTTTTAAAAATATGTAACTTACTATAGAGGGGCATTATGGGCTGATGAAATGAGCTCTGGGTAGGGAGCCAGGAACCCTTGGGTTCTAACCGCTCTCTGCCATGAATTGATGCAGAGAATCCCATGAAAATGCAACAGCTTCAAAGTTTGTGCAGAGGAGTCGGAGGCTGACGGCTTTCCTTCCTGTGTGGCTGTTACATTTCCTAATGAATAGTTGTCATTTCCACCAAAGTTATAAAGAGCTTCCTTGTTCATTATTTTTCTGCTCTGAGCCGGAATGGAAATGCTACAATGAACGATGCTGTAGAGAACAGGAAGGCACATAAAAAGGGGCTGTGAATTGATGAGTAAAGGAAGCTTATTCTCCCTCATACCCAGCTTCCTAAAGAAGCGATAAAGCGGAAATGTTAAATGCAGGTTGTTTTTAAGTGGGGAAATCCAGTCCAGGAGCCATGGTAGACCCATTAAAGAGCCACCTGCAGCTCATGGGGCTGAGTCTGAGTCTCTGTAATAGGCCATGACATACTGCCATGCTTAGCCAAGGCACCTCAGATAGAGCCTTGTGAGTATAAGAGGGGGGGGCGTACAAGGCAGGCTGATGTTCTTCTCCAGGACTCTGCCTCTTTAGAATTCACCCCCACCTCCTGCTGGGTTCACAACACCCCAACTTTATTAAGAGAGAAACAAAGTGGGAGGATTATAAGAGTTTGAAAGGACTTGATATATAAGGAAGTTTTGAAAGGATTGAGTGCCCATAGCATGGATGAAGTGATGCTTAATAAGGGAGATAATGATCTACAAATATCTAAAGAGTATAAAAATCAGGAATGGAGAAGAATGATTTGGGATGGTATAGGAGGTAAGATTGAGTTAATATCCCATTGAGGGGCAAAATTTAAGCTATATATTGATCACTAAAACGCTGAAATAGTTTCCCAAAAAAGTGGAATTGCCTTTTGCTCGAGAAGTTTTAAAACTAGACTGGACAAAGCACTAAAAAAGTTCTGTAGGGAGCAGTTGTGTACTGGCTGGGGCCATATATGTTTGTACAAAACCTAGCACATGGGGCCCTGATCCATGACTGGGATAACTAGTTGCTAGCATAATGCAAACAATTTAATTACTTTTATATAACCAACATATCTTTGTTCTGATGTCTGTATTTGTGATTCTGTCATCTGGTGTGTTCTGCTGCAGTTTGTGGATTATAAATTGAAAGATTTCAGATGTAATTATGAGAGCAGCATGACAGAATACTCAGACCTTTTTTTTAAAACGTGTCTCAGAACCAAAGTTTGAACTCCTGACTAGTGTGTCTGCGGGCAGTGAAGAGCATGAATAATTAGATTACAAAATAACATTTCTCTACTGGATTTACCATGCAAAAAATAAGAACTTCCAGATAATACAAACACACGTGTTCTTTGGCTGTCTGCCCCCCACTTACCTTAATTTTCTTTACTTCTCCGCGGTTTTTCATTTCTTTTATCTTATATCCATTTAAAGATTGGGAAAAATTGAGGTATTAGAGACAGCTAGACTGTTTATGTATGAAGTGTGCTAATGCAGACTACTGCGGGAGGCCATGTTGAGATCTCATAAACAGTCAGTATATATTGTGACTACTCCAAGACTTTTCTGGGTAATTTTTTTTTTTAATGCTAGTGAAAGACTCTAGTTCTCGTGTCCACAAATCAAGAAGGATGTTGATAAATCGGAGAGAGTTCAGAAAAGAATCGCAGGAATGATTAAAAGATTAGAAAACATAGCCGCCTAGTGAGATTGAAGGAGCTCAATCTATAAGAATATAAGAACGGCCATACTGAGTCAAACCAAAGGTCCATCCAGCCCAGTATCTTGTCTTCTGATAATGGCCAATGCCAGGTGAGATCCTTTTGGAGCTCTTCACAGTCTGCTTTGGTCTTAACTATCTTGAGTAGTTTAGTATCTTCTACAAATTTTGCCACCTCACTGTTTTCCCTTTTCTCCAGATCATAGGTAAAATAGGATTGGTTCCTGGACAGACCGTTGGGGGACAACACTAGTTACCTCTCTCCAATCTGAAAACTGACCTTTTATTCCTATTCTTTATTTCCTGTCTTTTAACCAGTTATCAATCTGTGAGAGGACCTTCCCTCTTATCCCATGACAACAAGAGTCTTTCCTGAGGGACCTTGTCCCTCTGGACATCTAAGTATATCCACTGGATCCCCTTTGTCCACATGCTCGTTTACCATAAAGCAAAAGTCAAGGAGTGTCTCCATTATAAGTACCAGCATGGGGAACAAATATTTGGTAATGGGCTCTTCAGGGTAGCAGACAAAGGCAGAGTATGATCTGCTGGTGAGATACTGAAGCTAGACAAATTCAGATTGTAAATAAGGTACAAACATTTATTAGTGAAAGTAAGTAACCATTGGAACAATTTCCCAAGGATTGCGATAGATTCTTCATCTCTGGATTTTTTTTTCTAAAAGATCTCTCTAAGAATTATTTTGGGGAAGTTCTCTGGCCTGTGTTAGGCAGGAAGTAAAACTGGATGATCACAATGGTCCCTCCTGGCTTTAGAATCTATTAATCTAGAAGTGTTAAGGCATGTATAGTTTGTACTGCTGGAATGTGGAACTGTTGTAATGTTTCTTTCTAGCCCCAGCTGGTTAAGTTTTAACTGGCCTTTTACCCTTGGTACCATTTGTAACGGATACGGTATCTTGGAAAGTATGATCTAATCTCTGGGGATTAGGTGTCGGGGTAATATAGTACCCTTCATTCTGCCTTTTATCATTCATAGACTAGGCAAATGTCTATTCTCCCTAAGGATTATCTATATTCCACTACAAAATGGTAAAGAAAAGTAAGCTCATAGCTGCCTCAGCAGGATTCCAATAGCAAAATGTGTCAGTCAAGTTCACAGCTCTTTTCTTGAACTCAAGAGCAAGCAATATCTTCCAGGATCGAGTGCTGCTTTAAAATCAGAAAGAATAGCTATCAAGAGCCCCCATAATTTTTCTTAAAAAAAAAATCCTCTGTTTTAGTGTCCCATCAAAACGACTGAACACCTGAAACTGAGGAGACATTATCTTTTATTGGGCCAAATTCTGTTGGTGAAAGGGACAAGCCTTGGTACTCCTCAGAGCAGTTCTTGAGGGGCTTGAAATCATGCCCCTTTTATCAGCTGAAGTTGGTCCAATAAAATCTGTTACCTCATCCCTCATTCTAGGGCCAGCACAGCTGCAGCAGTACTGAAGTTGAGGAAGACAGATGATTCATTGCTGCAACCTGCTAGCCATTTATTTCTAGAAACCTGGAAACACACGTTGAATAAGTTGGTAGTTTCCAGTCCACTCCTTAGCACAGATCCATCTTACAGAAGTGCTGTCAGTTTTGTCAAAAATGCGAGGACTCTGTCTGTGAGAGGTGAAACACTAGCAGAGTGTGTTGCTGATTAGGACTAAAACACTACCAGAGGTTCTGGTGTATATCAGGCAACTTGACACAGGGGCAGCACGTGAGGCTAGGCAAACTAGGCAGTTGCCTAGGGCACCGCCGGCGTGGGTGCCCGATGATGATGTCACGGGGTGCGTCGTGATTACGTCACAGCCATTGACTACTGTGCAGGCAGGGGCACCGATCGCACATTCTGCCTGGGGCACCAGCTGTTGCAGCCGGCCTCGGGCCGCTCCTGACTTGACATCACTCTCTAGCTCTCTCTAGGGCTAACCATCTGGTTCCATGCCTAACTCCCCAATTAATTTTTTACATACATGTTTTAAATTGTGGGTAGCATTGGAATCTGCAGGAAGCCACTTGCAGCCCTCCAAGGCTGCAGAGAGGACCACCAACACATGGAAGAATAGGAGAGAAACAAATCAAGATGTGCATGTGTGTAAGGTGGTATGGCATCTTCAGAGCTCTAAGGCAGAAGGGACAGAGGACCCTACTGTCCCTCTTCCAGAACAAAATCTGAAACCCCATCGCTGCACTGCTCTGCTCCCCCACTACCAAGAGAATGACCTTCTGTTTTGTTTCAGAGCTGGAGAAGGAGCTTACCAGGAGGCCCAAGAAGGTCTGCATTGTTAAAGTGGTGGGAACCAGGAACCTGTGGAAAAACATTGTAGTATTGTGTGTGAACTCGTAAGTCCAATATATTCCTGTCAAGTATGTTGAATATTGGTAAACTGAAAGTAGATGTGGATGGTGATGGAAATATGGAGGCTCTTTTGTCCCAGTATAGGACTCTTAATCCAGTGTCTTAGATGTCTCATCAGAGATCAGTTGAGTGAGTTCTGCTACATGAGTGAACTCCTGTAGAAGCTTAAGGAAGTAGTCATTTGATGTTCTAAGCTGCAAAAAGCATGAGGCCCTCGAATTGTAGCTCTGTAAACAGGGATGGTCAATAATCTTAGGTGACCACTCCAAGGCTTTGTTAAGTGGGCAAGGCCACTCCAAGGTTTTGTTAAGTGGGCAAGGGCTGCACTTGTCTATGGAGGAGGTGCTGGGTCTGGGACGGAAGCATAGGGAGCAGCCAGCTGCTTTGAGCGGTGCTGCTCTGTGCCGCAAGGGCGGGCCCACACGCCGAGTTAAAAGACTTGGTGGCTGGATCCACCCTGCTGGCCGTATCTTGTCTGCCTCTGCTATAAGGGCATTGGTGTGTCAATGATCAAGTGATCTCTCTCTTGCACAAACTTTCTACTGTTGGATTTTCCAGTGTGACGCGCACAAATTCCATTGAGTTTTCATGTGAATTCCGTCCTTACCTCCCAGTTTCAATGGAATCTGTGCTACTAAAGTCACTTAGAGTACATCTACATAAAGTTTTAAAATAGTGGTAATGAGTCACAGGCCCTGAATCTACAGATTGGGGCTCCCACTACAGCGCTAAAAACAACGGTGTAGACAATTGGACTCAGCTGTAGCTCGGGATCTGAAACCCAGGCAGGTGGATGGGCTTTTGTGTCTGAGTTCCAGCCTTGGTTGTGATATCTGCAGTGCTGCTTTCAGCACTGTAGCACAAACTCTAGTCTGTTCACCTGGGCTCTCAGGCCTTATCTTCACTCCACGGAAGATCAATGCTGCCGTGATTGATCTTCCAGAGTTTGATTTAGTGAGTCTAGTTAAGTCAGAGGGCACCCTCGCGAGTGTCTAGTACTCCTACTCTTAATGTCCCCATCAGCCTCCCGCTAAGGAGATGGCAACAAGCTCGATTTAAGGTAAGCTGACTCCAGCTCTGTATTCTATGTAGCTAGAGTTGCATACCTTACACTGAGCTTCTGGGTCTTGAGTAGACCTGCCCTCAGACTCACTGTTCCAGGTTTAAAACACAGTGTACTCATAGATGCTTTAGAAAATTCAACCTTATGTTTCCAATGGACAATGACAAGGCACAGATCAGTCTGAACAGGTTAATGACTTTGGTGCATTTGATGGTGTCCCTTTTCAATCTAAAGCAAATAATTCAGAAGTTTTTTGTGAGGTCTTGTAAGTTTCCCTCAATTTAGAAGTTAATCTCTAGATTCCCATTGTCCTGCATGAAAATTAGTGACCAGCAGTTTAATTTGCACGTCTTTAAATATCTGGGAGGTACAGGAGAGCAAATGAGGTGATAAGTCCAAGGATATTACTATCTTGTCTTCACTTCATTTCAAATAAAGCTTAGGAGAAACTAAGAACATATGGTAGATTTGAATGTAATCAACTGCAGAATTATAACACTGTTTACATAATTTATCTACATTCTGTTTAATATTTTCTACAATTAAGTGGATTAAGTTGGCAGAGGAAGATGTTGCTGGGTAATAAATCCTAAGCTGTTGCCTGTATAGTAACTGTCTGTGATATCCTGAAAATTATACAAAAAGGACTGGAGTCCCTCCAAATCATTAAAGGGGTATACAGAGAACATGCACTTTCTGAAACACAGTATTGTGACACCTACATTATAAGGCCTCTGTCTGGCCAACATCTGCTTGGGTGAAGTTAAGCATGTGCTTAAGTGTTTGCAGGATCAGGCCCTGACTGAGTTATTCCACACACAGCTGAAGTTTAAATGTGCAATAAGAGTATATGTATGGACTTGCAATCTATTTCAAAGTGATCCTAACTACTTTTGACGGAGGAGAAGGAAATGGGAAAGTGAAGGGGCAGTGAGTTTGATGTTTTGAAATTGGGAAGGAGCAGTGCTAGCAAGACCAGAAATTGCCCTAGGAAAATTAAGTGTGTGTAATACAAGTTCTCAGTCCTTAGTTGGAATTTCCACTTGATTTTAGGGCCCAACTGTAATCTTCACTCACATGAGAAGTTACAGTGACCCATATGATTATGAATTGTAGCATTAGATCAACTGATCCTGCCTGGGTGAGGCCCATTGACTCTAATGATCTGTCTCTGCTGAATCAGCTGCTGGATCAACATCTTAATTTTCCACGTCAGTTGAGGAAAGAGGTGATGGGCTTTTAATAATCACTGAATTGTCGTCCTACATTTTGGAGCAATTATTTTGCTGCTAGACTGAGTTTATAACTACAGTAACTTAAGTGGACTTATGAACACTATCTCTGTATGAATTCCCCCTTTCCTACCCCAAATTAGACTTGTTTGGAAATTCCCAAGACCAGAATAAAAACAAACCATGAGATGATTTTTGGCTGTTTTCAGTGGAGAAGTTTGCTTTTTTTTTTTAAGCATGTGAATCGAACTCCTGTTTGTCATGCAGATTTTAAGTTTCAATAGGGACAGAAGAGCTGTTTCTATTCCTACATAATGTAGTCTGTCCTAAGATTCAAGCAGGTGTGAATTTTAGGAAAGATAAGACATTTTGAGGAAAAAAGAAGAAACTTCTTTGGGGCACATTGATTCATTTGAAAAAAGGCAACTGTCTGAATCGAGAATTTTCAGATGTGAAAATAAATCTCTGGGATGTGTATTAAAGGGAAGAGTGCAAGTAATAAATTGCATAACAAATCATTTATCTGAGGCATCTTCAGTTTATTATATGGATCATCTCTGCATATATTTGTGTTTATATATTAGCGTTGTCTAGTTACATATTAAATAATGTTTTGTAAGGTAGCAAGCAAAATAGTTCAGACAAAGTAAAATCTGTCTACAGAAGTAAATAATCTACAGATTAGTCTAGATTTCTAAAGCAAATGAAATTTTGTGCAAGAAAAAACTGTATCCTGTAGTACTTGTGTGATGTAAAGTATATCGATTCTCTAGTTCCAAAAGGTACACAATACTATTGTGGCTTTCGTTGACTGGTCTGCTATGCACAGGGCTGTCATTCACTGAGCTGTTAAGTCCCCACATTTGTTTGTTTAAAAAATAAAAAACAAAAAGCCTTTCATTATTCCATTTCCATAAAAAATTGTTTCAAATTCCTGAAAATAATTGGCTAGATGGTGTATTGATATAACATACTAGCCATTCATTTGGGAGATGTAGGTCCAAATGTATCCTAATGACGTGCATGTGGAATGAATTCAGCAGTATTTAGTGAACTCCTTAGTTAATGGAATGCAGCAGGTCCACATTGCCTACATGCTATGGAATTTGCCACAGAAGGCCCTTTTCTTGGAGCGGAGTTATGCTGCCTGAGGAGGTGTTGATGGTACTAAAATGCACCAGGGGCTCTGTCAGTGCAAGGTGAATTTACATTGCACTAAGTTCTGGCCCTATCCATATGAATCTCACCACACCCGGCATTAATTTTTTAACAAATGTATCAAACAGTCATAGTAGCAAATTAAATCCAGTTTCAGTATGTCACTTTAAATATGCATTTTAAAAATTACTTTGGCAGCAGCACTACCTTGAGCAGTGAGGTTGCTGTCAGTTGTGCGATCTCTTTTATAACACGCTTCCTACTGCCCAACCATATCACACTTTTACATAAACCTGATCACAGCAGCGCTCATTTTAAAGGCTGGGGGTCAGATGTTAGACTGAGAATAACAGAAGCCTATTTCATTAATCTGAAGGCAGCTTCTGATTGGTTTTCATGACTGATTTCAGGTTGCTTCCAATCACACAATAAAAATGTAATTTCACATGGCTTGATTTCGGAGCGGCTGTTGCTTAGCACCTATTAGAATCAGGTCAGTTGAATACGAGTCTTTTATTGTGATCAATGTTCTGCTTGTTGTTTATTTGTATTATAGTAAAATCTAGAGTAGAATCAGACTCAAAGGACTCTGGGCCTCCTATTGGGCCAGGTGTTGTATATGCTTAGTAAGAGAAGTCCTCCTCGCGCAAAAACCTTGGTTTTCCTTTTCTTGCCACTCCCTTGTTGAATTTGAATGTTTGCCTGCCTGTTCAGCAGTGGTCTCCCATTGTCACTTTGTTTTCCCCAGGCTGACAGGGTTTGGGATACACCACTGCTTTGCAAAAAGCATGATGGGTCATGAAGTGAAGATGGCGATCACCCACAATTTCTATGCGGACTACTACACCATGGCAGGGATTGCTTTAGCTTCCTGCCTAGCTATGTGCCCCGTCGTTGGGTTTCTAGGGCGAAGAGGAGGACTGCTGCTGTTCATGATTCTGACAGCTTTGGCATCGCTTCTACAGTTAGGCCTTCTCAACTGTAAGTGGGGGCATAAGAGTGACTTTCATCTATATACTGGTCAGAGAGCATTTCATTTCAAAGCTGCATGAGGCCTTGAATCAGTCAACTGATGTATGAAAAAGCCTGTCTGTTGCAGAACAGAAGAGCAGTAAATAAGCTCTCTCTGGATGGTGAGGATTCACACACTGAACAATCCTAATGAAAGCAATAGGGAATGTAAGTCACTGTAGATATTGGCCCATTATCTGTCCATATTCAACTACAGTGAAATTCCTTTTTGTTCCCTTTCCAATTTCCTCTTTATTTTTTCAGTTCATTTTTCTAGGTGCAGGGAATTTTTCCTGTACCAGAGCTCAGAGCTAATCACCCATGTTGAGTCATTAAAAACAGTGTGGATTTCAATCTCTGGTAATGTGTCAAAATTGTCTGGGTATTAAAAAAGGGGGAAAAAATTCTGTTCTCTTACAAGAGTGCATGGAAATGCTATATAATTTTTAGCAGATTTTTTTCCCCCCAAGAAAGCTGCAGAGGAAATAGGCAAGAGAGATAAGGAAACCATTCACGGTTCCTTTTCTCAGATTTTCTGACTTGCAATGACCCTTCTTAGGAAGTTGAATTGATTGAAGGCAGAGTCTCAAAATTCCATCCTCTTACTTTTTGCAAAAGAGGCAGTTTTTATCAGACACAAAAACAGTGTACACCATGTCTGTGAGGCTATACTCTTTCTGGTTGTATGAGATTGCTGAAAAAGGCAAGTATCTGAACACCTGGCTTTTTCCCCCAAAAGACAGCTTGACAGAAGGGGGGGAACATACCTCACTACTATAAAGTTATTGGGAGCACTCACCCGCACAGGAAGTATGTTCTCTATCTCTTCCCTCCCCCTTAGTACATATGTGTGGCCACACATTGGCAACATACAAATATCGGTATAATTAGATACATGCATGTGCTATCTGTATTTCTTAAGTAATTCACACTGCCTAGTATGGGACACAGCTAAGAACCCCAATCTCAGGTCAGACTGCTAGAATGCAGGTTATATACCCCAGACTGGTGGTGTATTCTATCTTAAGACTTCATTAAGCCAGTAACAAAAATGTGCTTCCAAAAAAACTGTACTAGTTATTATGAAGCCAAAGATTGTCCCCTCAGGCTCTCTCGCCTCTCATGCATCACCCAGACAAACCAGTCTCTTGTGATAATCTTATGTTATTTCTGGTTTTAATACTCATTTAACTTCTTCCAGTTCTAGAAAACCAGACACCCACCTGAGGTCAATATATATTTCATGATCTTACCAAACACACGCTTTAGTAAACTAATTCAAATTTTATTAATGAAAAAGCAATTTAATGGTTAAAGTGAATCATATATATTGCATGTGATAGTTTGTAAATCAGGATAATAGCTGTGATGTGAGCTTGCAGTAAGTCTTTCTGAATCACCCAAGTGGTTGGAGGTCTTCAGTCCATATTCAAAGCTTCTCTTTGTTAGAAATCATAGTTCAGAGATATGGAGCAGGCAAGAGGCCAGGACATGATATCACAGTCTCAATTTATGCCCCCAGTTCAAATACGTGGATGGTTACAGGCACAAACATGGGCGCTGAGTCAGGGATCAGATGTTCTGTGTGCCCTTACTAAGTTATGAGACATCCATTGTCCACTTATTTTCTTAGACCTCCGGAAGGGCCCATCAGGAGAGTTGATTCTGCTTAATTGGCCTATCAACCATGACTGACTACTCTTAATGTAAATCCGTCTTCTGTGTCTTATCTCCAGAATACAATATGCTTGAGATACAAATACATAGCAAAGATTCATCACTTCACAGAGCCCTCCTGTCCATAGGACAGTTTGGGGCAGTCCCCCATAGTAATGGGAGCCTTCAGGGCCCAAGGCAGCCTGGGCAATTACCTAGGGGACCTAGTGTGAGGTGTCAGAAAGGGTACCCACCACCCTCACAGTCACTACAGCTGTGGGAGCCCAAGAGGCAGAGCAATGCATGCAGCAATCTGTGCCACTCCTGCCCTCTCCCAGTTGGGTTGCTCCATTCACTGTGGTGGCAGGAAACAAAGCTCTCCGGCCTATCCCCAGCCTGCTGTGTTCTGCTCTCCTGAGCAATGCAGGGCTTGGAGGAGCACAGCAGGTTGTGTCCCAGCTGGGGCAATCCGCAGCCTGTTGCCATGGTGAAGAGGAGCCCAGTGGAGAGATGGGTGGTGAGGTGGAGCATAGCAGGCTGCTACGTCACTCCAGCTCCTGCCACAGGTGTGAGTGTCTGTGTGTGTTGGGGGAAGGCTTGCTGCCACCATGTCACAATAATGCTGCATAATGAAATACAAAAAGCATGCTTTTAAAGAAACAGAATTCTTCAAAACTGAGTCCAAACTTCTCTAAGCTCTGTCAAGTAACCCAGCAGCTGTGGTGTTCTGCCAGGCTCACATAACTATTGTTCTGCTCGTTATGTAGTATTACTTAGGGTTGCATAGGAATGTGGGCCAAAAAGCAGCTTGTGAATAATTTTAAACACTCTAAACTCACTTTGGATTTTGGCAACGAGGAAAGATGTGTTTTAGCAATGCAGGGAGGCTGCTTGGAATGGTTTCCTTTTCTAACTAAAGCTCCTGTGGCCATTCCCTCAGGGTTACAGCAAAGTTTGATTGCAGTTTCTCTTCCTCCTTCGTTACCAACAGAGACTATTGTTTAATTTCACCACTAATTCTGGGTCTTTTCAAATGATTTACCACTGTGTCTTTATTATCATCTCATTAAAATTCCATCCTCCAGTTGGCAAGAGAGCTGGAAATTACATGCCATGTCAAACAGGTTTTGAAAGAGTATCAGAGAGGTAGCTGTGTTAGTCTGAATCTGCAAAACCTGCAAGGAGTCCTGTGGCACCTTATAGACTAACCGAAGTGTTGGAGCATAAGCTTTCGTGGGCAAAGACCCACTTTGTCAGATGCATGCATCTGACAAAGTGGGTCTTTGCCCACGAAAGCTTATGCTCCAACACTTCGGTTAGTCTATAAGGTGCCACAGGACTCCTCGCAGGTTTTGAAAGACTATTCCAATCCAGTCATGACACTGAAAAGAAAGGGTATGAGGAGGAGATGGCAGGCTGTGGTTTGGTTTGGAGTGGGAGGGGTTATGTATTTGTTTTTTTCACTTGGAATAAATCACATATTTAAATGCACTGTTCTCTCTCTCTGTCTTTATCTTTTGCGGTCTTGGATCCAGTGATTGGAAAATATAGTCAACTCCCAGATTCAGGTACTGTTCACAAATGTCTGTACAGGGTTTGAGAACTGCTCCCATTCTAAGTGGGTGTATGTGAAAGGCCACATTCGCTGAGAATGCAGAGCTCAATTGCATTAACTGCCAGTGTCCACATGGAAGGTTGCTGTTCAGCTCCACGTGCTAGGACTCTTCTTGGCTGCTTGTTGTTACAGCTCCTGTTCAGTGCCCTTTGAGGTCTGATCAGTTGAAACGTAAGGATTTTTTTCTGTGGTGAAGATGAGAACATGTTATCTTCCTTTATTGCAACTTCTGTAGTGTCTCAACCACAGAACTGAACTAGGCCATGATTAATTCTGGTTGTCTCCATGTGACTGCTAGATTTGGGTGGGAAGAATTCAGAGCCTGAAAGATTGTTGGGAGACATTTCTTTACATCTTTGAGATGGCTGTTGATAACAAACCTGGGGATTATCTGTTTGTTGCTAATTTGTAGCAATATGTTACGACATTTTTATTTTCATTTTGGGTAGTTTGGTACACGGCTTATTAAACATTGATTTACATACATTTTGGAGACGGAGACTCAAAATTGCATCTAAGGCAAATGAGTGACTTAATGTGGCGGTCTTGTTTTATTACTTGTGGACCATGGAACTTAATGTCCATGTGTCATTGTCTGTCTAACAGGTATGAGTGACAGCGTCAAGGACAAATTCTCTACTGCGTTTTCCATTGTGGGTATGTTTTCTTCGCATGCTGTTGGAAGTCTTAGTGTCTTCTTCTGTGCTGAAATCACACCAACAGTAATAAGGTAAGATTTCCAGACTTCCAAATTTGGGGTGGGAAACCAGTTCAGAAGTCCTCACTTTATTGATACTTTATTACATAAATCATACTTTATGTAAGGCGGAATCTCTAAAAAGCTGATATTCAGTAATCGGAGCAATCTCTTGGGAGCTATTTTGCATATAAATATTTATTTAAACTATTTCAGTTGTTTCAGACAGTTTCACCCTTTCTTCTAATCAATATTTTAATTAACAACTTATATGATGGAGTGAAGAGAATGCTTATAAAATTTCTGTGTGACTCCAAGCAGGGAGGAGTGACAAGCACTTTGGGGCAGAGAGCAGGATTCCAATTCAACAATATTTTGATAAAGTGGAGAATTAGTCTAAAATCAAAAGACAAGTGCAAAGTACTTCAATTAGGAAGAAAAAAATCAAACATGCACAGGCAAAATGGGAATAACTGGATAGCCAGTAGTAGTGCAGAAAGGGAACTGGAAGTTCTCCAATCCAGAAAGGGTGGGAAAAGAAGTTATCTTCTCCATTTTCAACAAGCAAGTAGAGGGATGTAAAATCCAGGTTACCAGTTAACTGGTTAAACATTACGTTTAACTGCTTAACTGGGATCCTGTGGATGTGGGGAGGGGAGAGGGAGGACTGCTCCAGCCTGGTAAGGGCAATGCTTACTGGTTAACTGGTTATATCCACACAGAAACTAAAAGACCGTCCCTTCCAGCCCTGCCCCCCAGCCAGGGGCGGCATTCCACCTTCCTTTGTTCCTCTCCCTGGGAGGTAACTGGTTGAACAAGTTACCTCCCTGTCCCATAAGTTACTCTGCTGGGTCGTGGTACAGACAGTAACCAGTGGGGGTCACCCACAGCCCAAGCCCAGCAACCAGCAAGGTACCAACACTACGTCACAAGGGAATGAGCCAGTTCTCATGCTCCAGCCCTCAGCGAGTCTCTGAGCCTTGGCTCCTGGGCCAGATTGTGAAAGGAGTTTTAGGGGCTGCAACCCAAGGCCCCAAGCTAAGGGGTACCCTTTTAGCCTGGGCCTTGGGATGCAGCCACTAAAGCCTCTGCATGCTGTGTTCTGGGCTGCCTCTGCCTGGCGGTGGCAGGAAAACACTGATTCATATGTTGCTGTTCCTCTCTTCTCTCCCCCCCCCCCCCCCACCTCAGGCTGGAGCCCCATGCATTGCCAATAGCACAGGTAAGCTCTCTGTCCCTGAGCTTGCCTGCAGGTGTAGGCAGCCAGGGATAAGAGGCAAAGGAAGGCAATGCCTTCCCAAACTGTCAACCCAGCCCTGCCCACTGTCTGCCTCCAGCCCATTCTGTGCAGCTCCCCTAGTCTGCTGGTGCTGTCTAGACTTCAGTCCCACTGAGGTTAGAACCATGTTCTGCCAGTCCTCCCTGGGCTCCAGAGGAGCTGTGGGATGCTCCTACTAGGACCATGGACAGCAGGGGTGGAGTTTTGAGTGGAAGAGGTGGGGCTAGCGGTTGCCTCCATCAGTCCTAGGTTCACTCACCATCCATACCTGCAGTTTTTCTCCCACTGCTCCCATTGGCCAAGAATCACAACCAGTGAGAGTAGTGGGAAGGGTGGGGGGTGAGCCTACGAACACTTGGTTGGTGACCTGTTCTCCCACCAAGCAGGAGCTGCCCCAGACAAGTGTCCCAATTCCTGCACCCTACCTCTCCCCCCAGACTCCACACCCCCATTCCCAGTCCACTCCTACCTCCTGGGTATCACTGCCAGAAGTTGACACTGGACAACACTTGATAATTGCCCTGTGTCCATTCCTTCTGATGCATCTGGCACTGGCCACAGTTAGAGGATGGGATCCTAGATGGACTCTCTTGCTGTGAGCCAGTATGTTCTGTTTTTAATGCATTTCAGATGGAAGTGGCATTGCTAAGCTGATGACGTGCCTTTGCTCTGGTATCTTGAAATGGGCATCCAGCCACTTCTCCTTCACACCCGTTATAGGGCAGTTGTCTCTATGAAATACCACTCATTGTGCATTGCAATTTGGCAGAGCATTTTATTGTCAGGACATGACCAATTTTCTCAGTTGATGTTCCAGTCAAAGTCTTGGGGGAGGCCAGAGTAAGGGAATTGGGGGAGTCACTAGGTTTTTCAGACTAATTCTTTATTCATATTTTTCTTGTGAGGAAAAACAGTCTCAATATTAAGGTGCTTACACGAGTAGATTGGCTATTGTTTGATTGCTACCATGACAATCAATAGCATTTGCCAACACTTCTAGACTTGTTTTCAATATGCAAAAGTTTGTTTTTGAGCAGCCCCAACATCAGTTTCCAATTTATTTTCCTGATAGAATCTACAATGTATGTTGCAGAGACATAAAAGCTCCCAGAAACAGCACAAATATTTATTGTTGGGATCCTTATTACACTGATATGTTAATGCTGGTCAGCCCTGATTTCGCAGTGCTAAGCACTAAAGCATCGTTAAAGAATTCAAATTCTTTGTGCCAAGGAGTTCATTAAAAAGCTCCTTTCAAACACTGAATTAAAGCACCAAATGAAGCTGATAAGCCTCCAACAAGCACGATCAGAGTGCCACTGGGGGCTGTGCTACTTACCAAACAGTGCAAGGCTTTAGACCGGTGTTAACTGGGAGGACTATTCTGTTTTTCTCCCTTCTTCCGCTCTAAAAGATGGAGAACAGTACTTGTTATGCCCCAGGGAATAAATAGTAAGTACGTATTGCGTGGCCTTGGCATTGCTTATTTCTGGTAGTTCGCGTTTTCCACTCTACTGATAGCAGCAATGAAGAAAGACAGTATGTGGGAGGAACAGTGGGGATTTTTAGCCATCAGCCACTGGCCACTAACTAGAATAAATACTCATTGAAGTTGAGAGGAGGTTGCTGAGGTTAACTTTAAACCAAATAATCAAATCCAGATGCTAAATTACAGCACTTCACACAGTGGAGTAAGATTGGGGCTCTAAGGCACAATTACAATGTAAATAAATAATATTTTCAATAATTGAAAGTAAAGTGTTCCGATGATGTTTAAAATTCTAGTTAGACCAGGAAAAATTCTAATTTATGATGAGGGAAACTTAGACTACAAATTTTGAACCAGGCTCTTTCAACATTTGCACCATTGATGATTACAAGAGCAGTTATAAATGGCCATCTTGTACTGTTCTCACTGTTACTACATACGTGTAAGCAAAGCCTACTCTCTAGTGGTAACGCAGAGAATGGCAGAAGTCAAATACAGTGGCTACTTTCTTATGAACTGAAAAAACAACAAATAGTCTGGTAGCACTTTAAAGACTAACAAAACATGTAGATGGTATCATGAGCTTTCGTGGGCACAGCCCACTTCTTCAAATGACTGGAATATTGGATGTCTAGGACCAAAATAAATAGGGGAGACAGGAGGGGGGCAAAATGAGGAAGAGGTTTGGTTTGTCCAATGTGTCCATTTCAGATGCCCAAACCACAGCTGGAAACACTGAGCTGTAGTCAGTTAATATTCAGTGTCTTAAAGCAAGTTGAAACAAACTGCACTATGAAATCTTAGAAAACGTGAATGAGCAAGAACAAAATCTAGAAATCAAGCACCTCAGAAAAGTTCTGAGTTCTGCCCATCGTTATACCATGCAAGAGAAAGCAAAGTGAACAACAGCAACGCGCTGCACTCAGGATGAATTTCAATTATTCATTTAAATGCTTTTAAAATCCAAGTCAACTTTTTTTTCCAAGTCTTTGAGGTACAATACTGAATAGACGTGGTTTTTCAAACAGGGTGTCGCATGGTGGTTCTGTGGGAATACCCCTGCGAGTATAAATTCATAAAGTTACTTAAATGTGGCAGAGTATTTAATTGAAGAAACAGTAGATTTTGGTAGGTTTTAATTTTTCAGTGAAAAGTTTAAAGCTTAATGTGAGAACTCGAAATGTCTACTTACATCACAAAATCCAGTAGGCCTTGCAAAAATTCAATTTATTCTGTAAAACTTAAACCATTCTTGCCTCTGGAGAAAAAAAGCTAAATAAACATTGCACTGAGGGATTAATAATAAATTAGAGAGAGATACTGATCTCATAGAACTGGAAGAGACCTTGAGAGGTCATCAAGTCCAGTCCCCTGCCCTCATGACCATCCCTAGCAGATTTCCCTGATCACTAAATGGCTCCCTCAAGGATTGAGCTCCCAACTCTGGGTTTAGTAGGCAATGCTCAAACTACTGAGCTAGCCCTCCTGCTTTTGCTCTGCTGATTGGAGTAGCATATTTTTGGTGTCCTACACTTGCTGCACTTAAGCAGCCAAGTTGTAAATCCATGGATACTGAAAAGATCCTGGATATGGGGATTAACTTTTGAGCAAGATGGCTGGTGGTCAGAGAAAATCCAGAAGTCTGAGATTTATAGCATGGGTTTGATTTATATCATGCTGTAACCTATATGTTGGTAATAAAAAGCTTAGCAATGAATTTGAAGTTTCGGTTTTGTGGAAAGGGTTGGAAATTGGGGGAACTGCAGAATGTTGACCCACAAGAAAGTAATACTGTCTGTGTACCAAAGAAGCAGAATGTAAATTTAATGAGGCAGCATGCTGGTATCAGGCCTTGAAAGAGTACCACAGTGATACGTGTCCTGAAAACACCCTGCTGCAGTAGTGGAGTCCTGCAGACAGACAGGTGACTGAGAAGTCTGTGCTGGGAGAGAGGGCGAAGGAGCACAGCAGAGAAAAGTACAAAAGTAAATGAGAGCTACTGGGAAACCTGCTACTGAGGCACAGGGTAGGGAATGGATAAGCCCAATCCAGCAGCCTGAGGGAGAACATAAAGTGTTGCTGCATTGAGGACTCTGATCTAGTCAGTAAGGTGAAACCAGTCCTAGGAACCAATTGCTGGGTCATAGCTGCTATTAGGTTACTTCCAGCAACTTTTCTCTATCTGCATGTGGAACAGCCTGTCTGCAGAGGCTGTAAGGCTGGAATTTTCAAATGGCCCTAAGGGGTTAGTTCTGGGTTGCAGAAGTGCTGAGCATGAGAGCTGTACTCTGAAGATATGAAGTGCTATGTAAGGGTCAGCGCCTCCTGCCACCTCCCGATCAGTGCCTCCCTTCCCTCTCTGGGTCTACCACCTTTTGAAGAGCTGTCTCGCAGCATGCAGGGGGCTCGGCAGCGTGGAGTGGAGGGGAGAAGCAGCAGGGATGGGGCGGAACTGGGACCTTGAGAGAAGGGGTGGAGTTGGGGCAAGGCCTGGAGCACATCTGTAGGCCCAGCACCATAACAGCACATTGGAAAGTCAATGCCTGTGTCTCTGCCCTAATTCTCCATCGCTAGAGGAGGATACTGACCCTGCCAGTCCTCCCCTCACAAGGGTGCTGTGATTTACTTTCACCAAGTTTAATGTTTATGGAGCCCTCACATACTGCTGTGATGAGCACCAAAGAAAAGACAGTGAATTAATTTAAAACTGTCTGCAAAGCTTGGTTTGACTGGTGAGGAGCGGCCCATGCACTAAACAGTAAAGAGAGAACAACATTTTGAAGAGTTGCTCATTCGGTGAGCACCATCATTCTGTGCGCCGAATGAGGCAGGGGCCCTGTGAAAACAACAAAATGTGATTACGTGATTGGTGACTGCATAGGCTCTGAACTGTGGGTGCTCCAGGGGTGGGGGAATTGATGGGAGCTGAATACCCACTGGCAGCCCTCCATCAGCTCCCGCCAGCTGGTGGGCTCTGTGGATGAGCACCTTCCCCTTCCCTACCTGCACCTCCTGCCTGCCACAGTCAGCTGTACAGTAGGGCTTGGAGGAGGGGGTAGAACTGGGCAGGAAGAGGTAGGGTGTGGAGTAAGGATAGGAAGGCAAGGCAGGGTGGGGCTTTGGTTGAAGGGGTGGGGGAGGTGGAGCACACGTACCCCACCCCCCCACCCATCACTTTTTAAAGTTGGTGCTGTTGAATGAACTGTATCAATGTTTACACACAAGGGGACTGAATTAAGGTTGTCCCGGCAGTATTAATTCTGATATTTCCTAACTTTTGAGGGTTTGACTTTGCAACCTAAATGGGGTGCGTTTTGTATGTGCAATCTAAGGGCATGTCTACCCCCAAAAATTTATGTTGATTTGTATTATATCAACTTACAGCCAGCAGTGCATGCCCACACTACACCTCCACTGGGTCAGTAATGCGCATCCTCACCAGGAGATGGAGGGAGCAGGAGCAAAAGTGGATGCAGGATCAGGATGAAGGTTAGGTGTCTAGCCAGGAGAGAGGGTGCAGGAACAAAGAAGGGTGTCAGAGCAAGCTGGGAGAGCGAGGTCTTGGCTGGGAGGGGAGTGAATGAGGGAGTTTGGGGGTCTGGGCATGAGGGGGAACACTTACTTGGCTTCATGCCCCCTTGCAGCAACTGCCGCAGCCATGCAGTCCTGGGCTGGCCCTGGAGATGCCACTACTGCAGCCACACGGTCCCTGAGGCACCGCTACCGCGGCCATGCAGTCTCGGGCTGGCTCCAGAGGCACTGTTGAGGAGCCTCAGTCCCAGCGCTGCCTCCTCCCACCGCAACCTAACCTGCTGCCAGGGAAGAGGGAGGGCACCAGTGACCGCACAAGGGAAGAGGGGCAGGGCTGAGCTCCCGCCACACATGCGAATGAAAATTGGCTCGCATGCTGTAGGTTGCCAACCACTGGTGTAGACTGTATAAACTGGCCTGGCCCACTTTTAGTGAAATGCTGTCAAGATCACATTGGATTCTAGGTCTGTAAAAGCAGATTTGACAACCTTAAATCATCTAAGCTAGCCTACTTGATAGCGCTAATCAACTTAAAACCAGTTAGAAAACCACAGAGATGCCCATTGTGACTGCACATAACAATGCTCCTGGTACTTTACATGGGTGTGAAACAATGCTCCCTGTAAGCTCAGCATTTGGGCAGTGACCCAGAAAGATTCAAATGCCACCCAGCTGATTAGCAGTGCACCCCGAGTGCCCACAGCCAGTATGTGTTTCTGTTGGTGGTGCACATGCCATACGTAAGACAATATATTCTGCACATGGATGGAAAAAAATTAAAGGGAACATGGGTGTGAAATACATCGCGTTATAAACAATGTAACTGGACGGGCTGCACTTAGATAATTTATGAAGATGTAGTTGTGGGCCACAAAAAAATTCCATTGGGCGGCATGTTTGACATGACTGTGCTGGACCATCAGCTGGGAATTGCAGCTCAGGTACATGGAGAGCATGGCAAGTAAGATAGTTTATAACAGCTCTGTGCTGAACCATCTGAATTTCAAACAGGACACTTCAGTTTGGAATGGGTCAGGTGGCTAGGCACAGTCCCTGTGTTTTGAGATTTAGCTTTGCTGACCTCTGCAGCCATTGCTTGGGGGTAATGTCCTTATATTAAATAACACTGCTGTCTGTGGAGTAACTTTGATTCCAGAAAGTAAACCAGAAGAAGAGTTTTCAATTGTTCACTGAAGTTTTGATGTTTTGGGTTGTTGGGTTTTTTTCCAAATACACGTCTGCTATGTTCTGTCTGTGTTGAGGCTGTTTGTCTTTTAGGGGAGGTGGACTAGGACTTGTCCTGGCCAGCGCAGGCTTTGGTATGCTGACTGCACCTATAATGGAGCTCCATAACCAGAAAGGCTACTTTCTGCACCACGTGATCTTCGCCTGCTGTACGCTCATTTGCATCATCTGTATTCTTCTCTTGCCGGAAAGCAAGAACCAAAACCTGCCTGAGAACATTCCAGATGGCGAACACTACACCAGAAAGCCCCTCCTGCCACACAAGAAAGGGGAGCAGCCCCTGCTTCTGACAAACTCTGAACTCAAGGATTACTCCGGCCTCCATGATTCATCAGCTGTGGTCGATGGGGTATCCGAGAATACCACCGCCAATGGGGTGAAATCTATGTAATGGGGCAGATTTTTTTTTAATTATTATTTTTATTTTTTTGGGGAGAAGGAGCACTTTGGGTGGGGTGTTTTGCACAGGTTTGCAGACCATTAATGGAACAGATGGATACATGGGGGAATTCAACTCTGCTGGTAAAGCCACTTTCCGTAGGAATTATCAACTGGTGTGCAAATTTCTTTTGAAAAGGTTATGGGGGAAAATAATGCACCTGAGAACAGAACTGGCTGGAGATAACTCTTCAAACCCTTTCTTTCCTGGAATTGAATGTTTATATTTATTTTGATGATCACTTTAAAGAAGCACTTTATTCCCTTTTCCTTTCATTGATCACATGAATGAAGCCATCTTCTTTCAAGAAAAAAGAAATTGTGTAATGTTTTTTGTTTATCGTTTTTGTTTTTTGTGCTTTGTTAAAGGAAAAGAGGTATCTCTGCTGCAAAGTTGAATCCACTGAAACTCAGGCTAGCGCAACATTAGTTCTACCTATCTAGAAAGTTCGAATCCCCTAGGTTGCCAGCTGTGTTTATATAAACAACAAAAAGCCTGTCGTGACTCAAAGTTTGACTGCATTTTATTTAGTATAAATTAGGTTTTGATAGAGTGCCCATATGCATTAAATGTTATTTTCTAAATTAAAGTAGAGGAGTTTATTTTTTGTTTTGCTGTTAAAGCAGTCAGCAAAATGCTACACAAGAAAGCTTAGCTTTTCTATCAAGGATCAGCCTTTTACATTTTAAATATCACATTCAGCTCTTTAGAGATTTCCTTCAAGTTATTAATAATATAAACAACTTTAAATGAGTTGACCAACAGTGGTAAAATTACAGTTTTGCCAAGAATAGTTTTAACTAACAGGAGATCCAATACTTGTATCCAGTGTTCCAGAAGAATATTTTTGGTCAAAGGAGACAAAATGTTAGTATTCTCTGCAATCTGAAATGCTTGCTCCAAAAGGAAGTTCAGATGAAATTTCTACTCATACAAGAGCTATGACTTTGCATGCCCAAATTGTTTAAAGCCTTAAATCCTATTCTTATTTAAATGGATAAATATTTCAGTGACTGTTAGAAGGAAAGGGAATGAACTGATTATTTGAATAAATACTGACAGTGGAGGGAAAACAGCTGTTTAAAATGTTACTTAAGTAGAGGTCAAGGGGGCACTCCCTATGAAATGGGTTATCTTTAAAAATACAATTTTAAAATTGTCCTATATAAGCCAGAATTGTGATTACTATATATTCTGTTGTCTACTGTTTGCTATTTCTGTCCCCAGAATTTATAATGAATTGCCACTTTAATCCCACCAAAAATGGGCTCTTGTAGACTCTCCCTTAAAAAAAAAACAAAAAAAACACTATAGGATCACTTACTTGAATAAAGTAAATTAAAATGCCTCTGTTTAGTATAGTGTAAAGCAAATCTTTTCATTTATTGTACAGATGGCTACTTGATAGTAGCTAATTGACCACCTCCTTCTAGTCCCCAAGCCAGCAACAGATTTGCATTGGCCATCAGATTTTGATTCTTGTTATGTGACTGTTTTAAGGACTTAGTTAATACAAGGACAGAGTGAGTTTAAAAACCATTTTTGCATTAGTTCTAATAATCCCCCCCACCACTTCTGTTGCCTTTTCCACTCTGGCCATGCATTTATGATTTGCCCAGTGGTACAGCCATTTTAATGAACAGAGTAGCAGGATGAGCAATGTGGTATTGACCATCCATACCACTGCCGCTTTTATGAACATCTTGTATTCATAGGTATGGACAGGCTAATCTGCACCTTCCTCCTCTTTCCCTACCCCTTCTTTGCTCTATATATTGTCTGTTAACTACTGTACCTACTACTTACATTCTCCATTAGGCTGCCTTTGTCCTCGCAATCCACACGAAATCAGCAAGTCTGTGGGAAATGCAGTAAGCAGCATAGTCTCAGATGCTGATGAGTGGATGAGCAAGCAAGCAAGCCTGGAGAAGTGACACAGATTGTCATGGTTGGAAAAACAATGTTGTCCTAAAGCTGCTGACTTTTGTACAGAGGGTGTGGACATTTGAGCTCTTTTTGAGCCACATAAAAAACACTGGACCAATACAAGGTAATTTTGCCTGGAGTTACACTACTGTTTTCACCTTAGTTACACTTGCTGTGACAGCAACAGACCAATTTTCTTACACTCTCTAGTTATTGTACGGTTTGAAAGTGGCCGCCTCTCCTCGTTTCGTTCCATGTTCAGATTTTTGCAGTCTGCATTCACCTTGAAAATAAGGCCTTTCGGTTTGTGCAGTATTCATGTGCCAAATGTGTGTAATACCTTTTGCCTTTTATATGAAGCTTGTTACAAGCCACATATCAGGAAAAGTGGGTTTATATCAAAATCTAGGAAGTAAAACAATAATCAAGGGAGGGGGGCCTTAACACAGGAGAGCAATGGAGAGAGCAGAGGATTGTTTGAAATCGGGCATGCACAGCGGCTCAGAGCTGTTCCGCCAGCACCTTGCAATCCACATACCATAGAACAGCTTTTTAGTTCATGGCTACTGTGTATATATACTCAGACTGCAGTACAAACCATGTGTAGACCTTTTTCACACGCCTATTAGATTGCATTTAGCTCTGTTATGGTCCTGGTAGGTCATCGCTGTTGTCCACAGAGCTTTATAGTTTCCTATTTGGGTGTTTGCTCTTTCATTACAGTCTGGCCCAGCAAAGAGAATTGTTTAAACATATCAGCCTTTTAAATCAGAAATAAATACATTAGGTGACAGGAGCACTTGGCAATTTTTAAATTTAATTTTTGTGAAATTGACTTTGCATTTTGTGTTTTAATTTGCCTGACATGAGGCATTTGGTACTTTGAATTGAGGCTCAGTCCTGGCAAAAATATGAAATCATATTGTCTCAGTAGCTCTGTTATAGCTCATTTGAGAAGGTGAAAGCCTGTTTTGTGTAAAAGATATTAGCCATCAGCTTTTGTGGAGTGTATCTGAGGAAGCAAAAATTCTGGGGAGATAGGCAGGTACTAAATGATACAGCAGAACAGGAGGCTATGAACAAACATCAGTTGCCTAATGTGTTCTGTCTGGTTCTCCATGGTACTCTGACAGTTCTGAACGACTGTCAAGCCATAAACTTCTCAGTCCTGGTTCTCCACAGTTAGTGCAAAGGAAACACTTTTCTCAAATGACTGCTGTTCCCAGTCAATGCAACAAGAAAAGCATTCAAAGCTCTGCTGTCCTTTTACGCCCATTTCTTTCCATGAGCCTTCAGTGATTTTCACCTGCTTAATGGGGTTTTTAGTTACCATTTAAGGGGTATTGGTTTTGCTTTTAGATTTTTTTAAACCAAATGTGAAAATAGCATTACATTTGATCTTTTTTTTCCCCAGTAATGCCTCTGTTGCTAAAAACACTGAAAACACTTGTGAGAAGTGGTGTTTTGTGGCAACTCAGAAAGGTGGCTCTTTTGGTTAAGCAGGTTTGTTTTGTTTTGCTTTAACATGGAACTATTTTCTTAAATGATGCCACTTCCTGGAGCCAAATGCTAAAGGTCACCAAACTGGAAGCAGAAGTGCCATTAAATGAACTCTGTGAATGTCAAGTCAAATCGCACCTGTAGTTAGCACATAAAGACAACACTTAAGTGTGGGTTGATCCTCCCACATTTTAACTTTAAAAAAATCCTCATTTTAACTGTATTGTGTGAAATGTCTTGGGAAAGGAGTACAGTGTGTTTGTCTAGTGGGTGAGACTTCCCTCCCCCCCTCAGTTTCTGATGAATTTTTATTAAAGAATCGTGTTACTGTATGTTTTGATCTAGTCTGTTGGTGCTTCTTCATAGCACAAGCTTAAATCAAGTACTGAAAACAGTCTTACAAAGCTAAATGTCTGCATGATGTTACATCTGTTGTACCTACTGAAAAACTTTGTTTGTAAATGTACAGAAATAAAAACGTGTTGCCCCATTAGCATACTTCTTAATGTATTTCTTGCCTTTAGTGCAATGTGTGTTACTGCTGTGCTTTTCAAAATACCCTAGATACTGAAAAAGTGTAATGAATTTTTTAAAATCTCCCATAACAGCACTAACCATTTTTTTTTAAAAAAGGGATTCACTAGCTAAGCAGGGTGCTGTAACCACCAGCAGATGGCTTCTTAAGGTTGTGCTTCAAGGAAGAGACTTTGTTGCAGCTGAAGCAGTTTTGCTGCTCAACTACAAGTTCCATTTGCAGAAAAGACACAGCGTGATCTATGGGCCTGGAACTCAGAAGCCCAGGATTCTATTTCTGACTTGCTGCACAACCTAGGGCAAGTAATTTCACTCACCTGTGCCTGTTCCTCCTCCCACCCTTTATCTGTCTCATCTGGTTTGACTGTAAGCTCTTCGGGGCGAGGGCCTATCTTACACTGTACAGTGCCCCTCTTTTCTGGGTTTGAGAGTCCACATACAAGGAGGCTTGAAAAGAAGATTGTCAGTGTTGACTTGAGCTGGGGATAGACAAAGCATCTTTTTACAATAGGTTATTTCTGGGATCTAACTGTATATAGTAACATTTTCTGCCTTCATGATTTCAGTCAAGTCTGGGTCCAAAAGGAGCACCCATTCTTGGTTGCTCTCCCCACTCCTAATGAATTAGGCTACTAACCCAATTACGGGTCAAGCCAGCTGAATCTGCCTGTCTTTCTCAGATGTCATCCAGTGCCTTAAAGCTGAAAGATGAAGACCACATACAGTTGGACAGTTTTGGCTTGACTGTCACTGTCTTACGCTATGAGACTTGGGGCACCTAGATTGGTAGATCCCAGCAAATCCACAGATACCCACTTCATATCTATGGATATCCACATCCATGGCTCATTTTTTTGCTGATGCAGATACAAATTCTGGATCTAAAACCCTATAAATTTGTGGCTATCTGCTTTATAGCCCCATATATCCACATCAGCAGATGTGAATATAGATATCTGGGGATCATTTTTGCTAATGTGGGTGCAGATACCAAATTTGTATCCGCACAGGGCTGTATGGATTGGTGATTGTGTTGCCATCTCTACTACTGATTAGGGATGTTTGAGTGTAAATGACTAGCCATTTAACTGATAGGCGGATGCTTATTGGTTAACAGTATGTTATATACTGATACTTTATATACTGCAGAGCCCACAGCACAGGTAACTGTAACTGTTGAGATTTAATACACAATTTTTAACATCCCTACTATTGATGTCTGTGTTCATTTGCCCTGGTTTCCCAGAGGCTGGGAGCTGGTACTTTTACATCAGGAAAGCTAATTTGGTACATTATTGGTCCCCTCTCAGTCTCATCTTTTCCAAACTAAACAAGCCCAATTCCTTCAGCCTTGCCTCATAGTTCATGTTTTCTAGACCTTTAATAATTTTTCTTGCTCTTCTCTGGATCCTCTCCAGTTTCTCCACATCTTTCTTGAAACATGGTGCCCAGATCTGGACACAATACTACAATTGAGGCCTAATCAACAGAGTAGAGCGGAAGAATGACTTCTCATGTCTTGCTCACAGCACTCCTGTTAATGCACCCCAGAATCATGTTTCTTTTTTTGCAACAGTGTGTCACTGTTGACTCCTTTAGCTTGTGGTCCACTCTGACCTTTAGATTCCTTTCTGCTGTACTCCTTCCTAGTTAATCACTTCCCTTTCTGTATATGTGAAACTGATTGTTCCTTCCTAAGTGGAGCGCTTTATATTAGTCCTTATTAAACTTCATTCTATTTGCCTCAGACCATTTCTCCAGTTTGTCCAGATCATTTTGAATTATGATCCTATCCTCCAAAGCACTTGTAACCCCTCTCAGCTTGGTATCATCTGCAAACTTAATAAGAGTACTCTTTATGCCATCATCTAAACTGTTGATGAAGATATTAAACAGAATCGATCCCAAAATACATCCCTGCGGAACCCCACTTGTTATGCCCTTCCAGCATGACTGTGAACCGTTAATAACTACTCTCCGAGAATGACAACAAATGGTCTGGTAGCACTTTATAAATTATAAAGACCATTTGTTGTTTCTTTTCTGTAGCAGACTAACTCGGCTACCCCCTGAAGTCTCAGAGAATGGTTAGCCAGCCAGTTATGCACCCAACTTATAGTAGCCTCATCTAAGTTGTATTTGCCTAGTTTAGTGATAAGAAGGTCATGTGAGACCATATCAAATGCCTTATTAAGGACTAGGTATACCACGTTCATCACTTCTCCCTTATCCACAAGACCTGTTAGCCTATCAAACAAAGCTATCAGATTGGTTTGGCATGATTTGTTCTTTACTATTACTGATGGGTTTCTTCATAAAAACCTCCACTGATAAGAGATTCCACAGCCTACGTAGGCATTTTGTTCTAGTGGTGAACCATCGTGACAGGAAGTTTTTCCTAATGCCTACCCTAAACCCCTTGCTGTAATTTAAACCGCTTACCCTTCCCATGGAGATTAAGAACAATTTTTCACCCTCCTCCTTGGAATATTTTACATACTAGAAATTGTTTTATTCCCCCCTAATCTTCTCTTATCCAGACCAAATAAACCCAAGTTTTTCATCTTCTCTCATAGATAGTTTTTTAGACTTTTAATAATTTTTGTTGCTCTTCTCTGGACTCCTTCAATTTGTCCACATCTTTCCTGAACCATTGTACATAGAACTGGACATAATACTCCAGCTGAGTGAGGCCTTATCAATAAGCATGAAGTAGAGCAGAAGAATTACGTCTTGTGTCTTGCTTACAACACTCCTCCTAGAATGTTCATCTTTGGCAAAAGTTACACTGTTGACTCTTATGTAGCTTGTGATCCAGTGTAACCCCCAGGTCCCTTTCTGCAATACTCTTTGATGCAGTCATTTCTCACTTTGTATGTGTACAACTGCTTGTTCCTTCTTCAGTGGAGTATTTGGCATTTATCCCTATTGAATTTCATTCTCTTCAGATCATTTCTCTAGTTCAGAGATGAGCAATAAGTTTTTTTGGGGGGGCCCACTCCAAGAATTTAGTAAGTGGCCAAGGGCTGCACTCTTCCATGCTATTAATGGAGATTGGGGTGCAGGAAAGAGTGAGATCTGGGAGGGAGTTTGGGTGAAGGAGGCAGTTTTGATGTAGGGGTTTGGAATAGGGATTTGATTAATCAGTTAAGTGAGTAGTGGATGGAATTTCATCCAAATTCATCCAAAGCTCAGTTGGTGGTATGAACAAACACTGTTAAGTGGGCTCTGGAAGTCATTATCTAAATGACTGATGAAGTTATTGAATAGAAGCAGACACAGGACTGATTCCTGAAGGACCCCGCACATTCTGTTCTGTCAGCTAAACACTAAGGCTGCATCTAGACTGGCATGATTTTGCGCAAACTCTTTTAACGGAAAAACTTTTCCGTTAAAAGTATTTGCACAAGAGAGCGTCTATACTGGCAGGTATATTTGCGTCTTTTTGCGCAAAAGCATCCGTGCCAGTGTAGATGCTCTCTTGCGCAAGAAATTAACTTGGCTGTCTACACTGGCCCTCTTGCGCAACAGGGCTTATCCCTGAGCGGGAGTATTTGCACAAGAACCACCGATTTTGTACAGTACAAAGTCAGTGTTCTTGCGCAAATACTCGTGACCAGTATAGACAGGCGGCAAGATTTTGCACAAAAGCGGTCACTTTTGCCAGTCTAGATGCACCCTAAGACTAAGTGAAATTCATACTCTTACTTTACCTGGTGTTGCTTGGGTCCTTCACTCAAATAAGTTTTGTTTTTCTTCATTCAAATCATTGCTTGAGGTGGGGCTAGATTGTAGAAACAGGTGCTGGTAATAGATACTATATTATTTATCAAAACAACTCTAAGCAGAGACTAGATATAAGGAGAGGTTAAAGTTGTATTCTCCACATTAGCATTATTTGCTGCTTCTACTTTTTAACTACTGACCATGCAGCCATAATAAAGTAGGCTAAGATGGCTTTTCTAGAGCCAGCCAGCTATTACAGCAGCATTAATATTATTTTATACTTGTATCAGATACTTTCCATGCACTCCGAAGTGTGAGATTTGTTATTTTACAGATTACACTTAGAATCATAGAATAATAGGACTGGAAGGGACCTCAAGAGGTCATCGAGTCCAGCTCCCCGCCCTCAAGGCAGGACCAAGCTCCGTCTACATCATCCCTGACAGATGTCTATCTAACCTGTTCTTAAATATCTCCAGAGAGGGAGATTCCACCACCTCCCTTGGCAATTTATTCCAATATTTGACCACCCTGACAGTTAGGAATTTTTTCCTAATGTCCAATCTAAACCTCCCCTGCTACACTTTAAGCCCATTACTCCTTGTCCTGTCCTCAGAACCCAAGAGGAACAAATTTTCTCCTTCCTCCTTGTGACACCCTTTTAGATATTTGAAAACCGCTATCATGTCCCCCCTTAATCTTCTTTTTTCCAAACTAAACAAGCCTAGTTCATGAAGCCTCGCTTCATAGGTCATGTTCTCTAAACCTTTAATCATTCTTGTCGCTCTTCTCTGTACCCTTTCCAATTTCTCCACATCTTTCTTGAAATGTGGCGCCCAGAACTGGACACAGTACTCCAGCTGAGGCCTAACGAGCGCAGAGTAGCGCGGCAGAATGACTTCACGAGTTTTGCTTACAACATACCTGTTGATACAACCTAGAATCATATTTGCTTTTTTTGCAACAGCATCACACTGTTGACTCATATTCAACTTGTGGGCCACTATGACCCCTAGATCTCTTTCCGCCATGCTCCTTCCTAGACAGTCGCTTCCTATCTTGTATGTATGGAACTGATTGTTCCTTCCTAAGTGGAGCACTTTGCATTTCTCTTTATTAAACCTCATCCTGTTTACCTCTGACCATTTCTCTAACTTGCTAAGGTCATTTTGAATTATGTCTCTATCCTCCAAAGAAGTCACAACCCCACCCAGTTTGGTATCATCTGCAAACTTAATAAGCGTACTCTCTATCCCAATATCTACATCATTGATGAAGATATTGAACAGTACAGGTCCCAAAACAGACCCTTGAGGAACTCCACTTGTTATCCCTTTCCAGCAGGATTTAGAACCGTTAACAACAACTCTCTGACTACGGTTATCCAGCCAATTATACACCCACCTTATCGTGGCCCTATCTAAGTTATATTTGCCTAGTTTATCAATAAGAATATCATGCGAGACCGTATCAAATGCCTTACTAAAGTCTAGGTATATGACATCCACTGCTTCTCCCTTATCCACAAGGCTCGTTATCTTATCAAAGAAAGCTATCAGATTAATTTGGCATGACTTGTTCTTCACAAACCCATGCTGGCTATTCCCTATCACTTTATTACCTTCCAAGTGTTTGCATACGATTTCCTTAATTACCTGCTCCATTATCTTCCCTGGGACAGACGTTAAACTGACCGGTCTGTAGTTTCCTGGGTTGTTCTTATTCCCCTTTTTATAGATGGGCACAATATTTGCCCTTTTCCAGTCTTCTGGAATCTCCCCTGTCTGCCATGATTTTTCAAAGATCATAGCTAAAGGCTCAGATACCTCCTCTATCAGCTCCTTGAGTATCCTGGGATGCATTTCATCAGGACCTGGTGACTTGCTGACATCTAACTTTCCTAAGTGATTTTTAACTTGTTCTTTGTGTATCCTATCTTCTAAACTTACCCTCTCTCTGCTTGTATTCACTACGTTAGGCACACCTCCAGACTTCTTGGTGAAGACCGAAACAAAGAAGTCATTGAGCATCTCCGCCATTTCCAAGTTCCCTGTTACTGCTTCTCCCTCCTCACTAAGCAGTGGGCCTAACCTGTCCTTGGTCTTCCTCTTCCTTTTAATGTATTTATAAAAGGTCGTCTTGTTTCCCTTTATGCCTGTAGCTAGTTTGATCTCATTTTGTGCCTTTGCCTTTCTAATCTTGCCCCTGCATTCCCGTGTTGCTTGCCTATATTCATCCTTTGTTAGTTGTCCTAGTTTCCATTTTTTATATGACTCCTTTTTTATTTTGAGATCGTGCAAGATCTCCTTGTTAAGCCAAGCTGGTCTTTTGCCATATTTTCTATCTTTCCTACACAGCAGAATTGTTTGCCTTTGGGCCCTTAACAACGTCCCTTTGAAATACTTCCAACTCTCCTCAGTTGTTTTTCCCTTCAGTCTTGCTTCCCATGGGACCTTACCTACAAGTTCTCTGAGCTTATCAAAATCTGCCTTCCTGAAATCCATTACCTCAATTGTGCTGGTCTCCCTTCTACTTTTCCTTAAGATCATGAACTCTATTATTTCATGATCACTGTCCCCCATACTATCTTCCACTTTCAAGTTCTCAACTAGTTCCTCCCTATTTGTTAAAACCAAATCCAGAACAGCTTCTCCTCTGGTAGCTTTTTCAACCTTCTGAAACAGAAAGTTGTCTCCAATGCAGTCCAGAAACGTATTGGATAGCCTGTGCCTCGCTGTGTTAGTTTCCCAACATATGTCTGGATAGTTGAAGTCCCCCATCACCACCAAAACTTGGGCTTTGGATAGTTTTGTTAATTGTTTAAAAAAGGCCTCATCCACCTCTTTCACCTGGCTAGGTGGTCTGTAGTAGACTCCTAGCATGATATCACCCTCGTTTTTTACCCCTTTTAGTTTAACCCAGAGACTCTCTACACAGCTATCTCCTATGTTCATCTCCACTTCAGTCCAAGTGTGTACATTTTTAATATACAAGGCAACCCCTCCTCCCTTTTTTCCTTGTCTGTCCTTCCTGAGCAAGCCGTACCCTTCCATACCAACATTCCAATCATGCGTCCCATCCCACCAGGTTTCTGTAATACCAATGATATCATAGTTGTATTTATTGGTTAGCAATTCCAGTTCTTCCTGCTTATTACCCATACTTCTCGCATTTGTATATAGGCATCTAAGATACTGATTTGATCTTGCCTCCCTGTTGTGCCCTGACCCTCCTTTCTCCTTGCCATTATAGGCCGTAGTCCCCCCCATTTCCAACCCATCTCCCAATCCCGCACATTCAGCACTTACCTGTGGGCTTTGCTCACCTGCCCCCGTCGAACCTAGTTTAAAGCCCTCCTCACAAGGTTAGCCATGGAGCAAGTCAGCAGTTGGATGAAAAAAATAGGAACTCATAGGCTACGTCTAGACTACATCCCTTTTTCGTAAAAGGGATGTAAATTAGATGTATCGCAATTGCTAATGAAGCAGGGATTTAAATCTCCCGTGCTTCATTAGCATAAAAATGGCTGCCACTTTTTTTCCTGCATGGAGCTTTGTCAGAAAAAAGTGCCAGTCTAGACGCTGATCTTGCAGAAAATAAAGCCTTTTCCGAAAGATCCCTTATACCTCTTGGCAAGATCAGCGTCTAGACTGACGCATTTTTCCAACAAAGCTCCATGCGGGGGAAAAAAGCGGCAGCCATTTTTATGCTAATGAAGCACGGGAGATTTAAATCCCTGCTTCATTAGCAATTGCGATACATCTAATTTACATCCCTTTTACGAAAAAGGGATGTAGTCTAGACGTAGCCATACTGATTGTCCTTTGGGGCCTCTGTTTTCATTGTGAGAATTCTGCCTTTGTGGTGCTAGAACTTACTCAGACTTTTATAGATAAGATTCTCATTATTAAAAGGAAGTTTCTGGAGTAGATAATAGCTTGCCCATGTATAGTACCTTTAACTTAAGGAGCTGAAACTGATTTGCAACATTAATTAAGCTTTAAGCCAGAGGGTTCAATGAAAGGAAAGAGGAAAAAATCCTAATTTCCTAGGGAAAATTGTTACATTTAGCGTATTAACAACAGTAACTGGGAATAAAGACTCATCTCTGTGGGTTGCCACTGGTCACTTAACATCATCTCTATGTAGAGTTACAGTGAAAGCTTTGTTATCCAGCATTCATGGGAAATGGAAGTTGCCAGTTAACTGAATGTGCCAGTTGATGTTATTGCTCTGTCCCTGCCCCTTCTGGCATATCGAGCTCAAGGTAAGCTGAGGGGGAAAGAGGCACATGCTGATATCAGCCAGCAGTGCTGGCTGTCAGAAGCCCAGCAATGGACAGCTGGGACTGAGGTGCATACACCTGAAGACACAGCAGTATTGTGGTTGGGGGCAATGCTGATTAAAGGTTTCCATTTTGCGAGCTAGCCCCATGCCTGGGCTGGGAGCTGGCAGCATCTCACACACACCCATCCCTCCCCTCACAAAGGCTGACAGATGACAAAGCTTTCATCTGTACTTATTCCAGTGCCCTTAATGTCAAACTACACAAATATTTCCTCTTGTTTAATGCCCTTATAAAGTGAGACTTTACTCTGAAGACTGTAAAAGTTATCATGGTGGTCCATGTATATTACATTCAGCCAATTTCTTCATCGTTTACTCAATTTACATGTAAGATAGGCCTAACTACACCTGTCCATCCAACTCCATCTAGACTCTGAAAGGGCTTTCCTGCACTAAAAGCAGCAGCAGTAGTAACAATTTTATCATCTAAACTATACTCTTAATTAATCTGTTGGTGTACAAGAGGGAAAAGAATACTATGGAATGCATCAGCACAGCATGACTAACAGAAAAATATCACTATATGCAGCAGACAAGACTCTGGGTACATGCATACGCATAAGAAACTATACTTCAAAATCATTTATTTCCTTTCCCTTTGAAAAAGCAAATTCCTGCCATTCTCCCACCAGCTGCCACTGAAAGTAATGTGACAGTGCCTTCCTTTTATTTAATTTGATGATTTTTCACATAAGCACTAGAAGAGACTTGCTTTCTCTTCCTATAATGATACATAGTGTTACTTTGTGCAACTAAAATCCAGTGAACATTCCTGAACTGATTACTATATCCATCATAAATCAAGGTCTGTGCATACCCAAATTTACAAAGTCTTGCTTAACTCACAACTTTCTTCCTCATAGCCCACAATCCCCTTTCTCTACCACCAGACCACCTCCAACACAGCAGAGAAATGCAACGTTTGGAAGAAATAAATTTTTTGTCTTACATTTTTATTTTTTTAAGTTTGATTTACCATTTTTTTTAACCAAACACAAAAGCAAAGTTCCAAAATATTAACTCAGTGTCCATCAATATGAAACCTGATCAGTTTATTTCTTAAACAAAAAAGAATTGGCTTACAATGATGCAAAGTCAGAACTTCTCTGGAAAAGCCTTCATTTCTTCCTTGATTCTGTTCTCTATGTGCAACATGAAACTGCTGTCTGTGTTCGGAAGATTGTAGCTAACAAAGACCTGTTTTTTAGTCTTCTTGGCTAAAATACAAAACAGTCCTCCGTTACTCATTCCTGTTAGTGCAGGTGGAAGACAAACATTTTATGGAGGAAAAAAAAATGAGACAAGTTTCCTGTTTCACAATACAGATGACCTGGAGGATCCACCAATAATGTAGTAGTATAATCTATATACCTACTCAATTGGGCTTGTTGGTATCAGCGATATTAAAACGTGTTGTTTAGTTTCAGCAGTTACACACAGAGCAGCAGGTGGCTTCCTGGGAGCCAGTGTGCATCCATGAAGGTTAACAGATGAGACCAGGCTCATTAAACATGTACACAGTTACACTTTCATATCCCTAGCTGATACTACATGGCAGGTAAGTCAGTTTTAGCTTAGGACAGTGGTGGGCCATAAGCAAGGGTATCAAAAGTGAGGTGCGTGCTGACTACATACGACACTGACTGCGAGAGCCCTTGGTATCCAATCAAAGTGCTGCTATAGTTCAAGCAGTACATCCAACAGTTAGCAAAACTAGCCTATACCAGGACACCACCTTCGTTACGACAATTGCCATGAAGGAGAGCCACTCGTGGCCCAGTCACTAACCTAGACTGTCCATCACTAAGTAAGGGACTGATTCAAAGTCCACAGTACTTAAGGGAAAGGTTCCCTGCTGGCTTCTGAGCACGCTCTTAAAGACAATGCAGCTCAAGATACATTATGGATTATCATAGAACAGCATTTCCCAAACTATGGCCTGCGGCCCAATACCGGGCCGCAGAAAAAAAATGCCCCTACAGCTCAGGGGTAATACCACTACTGT